>NC_143577.1:8167962-8803270 GCF_048544385.1 Mastigoproctus giganteus
TCATGGCCAAAAGGCCATGGGTTCACACTTAGAGATGATAATCAAATATTACAGAAATAGACATTAAACAATTAAATAAAATAACATGAAATGACATTAAATGAAATAAGATGATACAATGGTGTACATAATGGCATAACATAACTTTAAAATTAAATGAACAAAATGACACTTGTACACTTAAGTCCTGATTTTTGTCTTTGCAGTTTGTGTGAGAGAATAGCATGAACAAAGGCAGTTGATGCACATACCCCTGGCTCCTTTCCCAGTATGCTCAATAAATAACAGGAGCATTAAAGTGGTGATTGAAAGGCGTACTGGCTGGGATGTGATGAAGAGAAGGCTTTTCATTTTGCAGACTGTCCAGACCTTCATTGACTCTTCCTTACTGGGGTTTGCCCTCTGTCTGCGCTGAGTGATTGGGGGCCATGGGATGTGTGGGGCCCAAAATCCCGTGTCAGTTGACAGCAAATCTCTTTAGGTCAGCATCGATGTAATGAATTATCTGAGCATTTGATAGAGTAGGAAACTATCTGATAAGTGGAGGCGTGAGTGAAGAGGGCAAATTGTTGGGGTGGCTTGGCTCTGAGCTGGGCAGATGGAGTCCTCCAGCCACAGAGATCCCAGAATGAAGATGTAATGAGACTGGTTAGCATCTTTATCATGATTACTAGTCTTCTTTCTTCAATGAGAGAGAGAAGCCTGGGAATTCCCAGGGCCAGAGCCATTTCAGTCGTATGGCCTTGAGGTGGTATCCTGTGTTTGTAGGTTACCCACTTGAGCCAGTATTCCACTGCCCATATAGGTTTTGTGTTCGTGGGTGCTGCCGATGCCCAGATTTCTGCTGCATAAAGTAGCGGGAGGTATATGATGGTTCTGACATATTTTATTGCTGTGAGCTTGTCTGAGACATAATGCAGGTGCTGTTTCACTCTCCATTTCAGGTGCACTGCCTGCCTGCTGAGTTTGTTGATGTGATGGTTAAATCTCAGTTTTGTGTCTAAAACAACCCCCAAATCTAAATGGTATGAAACAGGAGGCATTGGTCCTTGAGGTTGTCACAGACATTCTCTCAGATATGCCAGACAAGCTGTACTTGCTACCTTGGAGTCTAAAACGCTGATGGAACTGATATTCGGGTGACACTCAAGTCAAGTGGACCCAATTTCGGCGAAGTCCGGACGGTCTGTGACAACCAAATCCTCTGCTTGCACCTTCACGATGGTGGGACTGTTAGTAATCCTGGGTATAACCTCCATGCACAAGCACATGGTGGGTGACCACCCAGGTGTGAACCAACGTAAGCAGGGGTCGAGGTGTGGCGCCCACACCACATGGAGGAATGCCGCCCCTCTATGTTACCAGGCAGTACTAGGTGGTAGATGACTCTCATCAACCGGTGAAATACCACCACTTTGCTTATTGGAGGCTTGAAGTGGTGGAACCCATGTTTAGTCTCTAGAGCTAAGTTCCGGTCAACCCTTCCCTATCTCTTCCATCATGCAGTATGATTGATGACTTTTGAGGTTATGATGAACGTTGTGGCGAGATCCAATATTCCTTACATTTCGAGGGTACAGCTCGAAAACGGTTTTCGCAGGCCGGCCGGCCGCTAGTTAGTACACCGGACCGAACCTATTGGTAACTCTCTAGGAGGCTTCCGGATCAGCTAGTGTATAATCTTGCTACCTCTACTCTGCCAGATAGTGACTGGAGGGAGTCAGAGTAGTGTGTATGCGGGGAGCATTGTCGAGGCCACGTTATGTCAAGGATCTGGGTATATTCTTCCCACATGTACGCCATATCCAAAAATTTCATTACTTCATACAGCATGTCCCACCCACTTTTTCTTACTATTGAATACACCATGAATTGTCAAACTAATAGAACAAGCTTATCTGCGAAAAGATCTAAACCTCCCAAGGATTTCCTAATTCATTTCACAAATATACGTGGTCTCAATTCTAATCTCAACGATGTCCATTTCCACTTGCAGTCTGCCAAACCCCATGTACTTTTTCTGACAGAATCTCAGTTAGCGGTTGATTCAACTACTGTTCATCTCAGATGCCCAAATTATTCGCTGTATGATTCCTTTCGCCTCAAAGGTGGTACTTGTGCATATGTCCGTTCTGATATTCCCTGTCAGAGACTTGGCAATTTGGAATCTCCTCTCTTTGATCTTCTCTGGCTTAAAATCTCTCTACCTCATTGTGTCAAATTCATCTGTTGTCTCTACCGTTCTCCCAACTCCACTAATCACTTGGAGCTCTTTGACTTCCTCTCGTTGCAACTTGACTTTCTCCAGTCCAACTTTCCTAACAGTGAGGTAATTTTCCTTGGTGATTTTAATGTTCACAACTCCAGCTGGCTTCCGTTTTCTAGTCACACCGACCCAGCAGGTCGAGATGCTGAGGCTTTTGCAATTACTAATGACCTAGCACAGATTGTTCATTTACCTACAAGAATACCGGACAATCCTAATCATACAGCCAATACGCTTGATCTTTTTCTCACAAACAACCCTTCTAAGTACACGGTCGAAGTGAGAGGTCCTTTAGGCACTTCAGATCACAACTTGGTGATTGTCTCTTCTCCAATGGAACCTTTATCTCATGGCTATTCCCAACCTCGTGTTGTTTGGCATTACAAGAATGCAAAATGGGATGACCTGCGAGACTTCTTTTCTTCTTTTCCTTGGTCGGATTACTGTTTCAAAACTCCTGATGTCAACGTTTGCTCAGATCGTGTCAGTGAAATTATTCTTGCAGGAATGGAATCCTTTATCCCACACTCCACTTTAAAATCTCGTCCTTTATCTAAACCTTGGTTTTCCAATAAATGTGCTAAGGCTGTTCAAGAGAAGAATGTTGCATATCGTAATTGGCTTGTTTCTAATTCTTCAGTTTCATTTTCTGTACACGCTCGCAACAATTGTAAAGCAGTTATTAATCAGTCCAAACTAGAGTTTGAACAGGCTAAGAGTAGAAAACTTGCTTCTTGCCCTAATGGTAGCTGAGCATTCTGGTCTCTTGCCAAAGCTATTGGTCGCAACTTTTGCCCATCTCTGCTTCCACCTCTGTCCAAACCAGATGGTTCTGTTGTCACTTCAGCCAAGGATAAAGCTGACCTGCTAGCATCCCATTTTTCTTCCAGCTCATGTATTAATGAACTTGGTAAAACACCTCCCACCATTCCCAACACGGTCCATTCAATGCCTCCTGTGGTCTTCCGTCAAAAGGATATCAGAAGGATTTTGATGAATCTTGATGCTAAGAAAGCTCCAGGTCCTGATGGTATTTCTCCACTTGTTCTCAAAATCTGTGCTCCTGAACTTACTCCTATTCTTTGCCGCCTTTTTTCACTTTCTTATTCCAAAGGTGTTTTTCCTTCTGCTTGGAAATTTGCTCATATCCAGCCAGTTCCTAAAAAGGGTGACAAATCCCTCCCATCCAATTATCGTCCCATTGCAATTACTTCTACTCTTTCTAAAGTAATGGAGAAATCAATTAACCGCCAACTCTTAAACTACCTAGAAACCTTCCGTCTGATCAACGATCGCCAGTATGGATTCCGTCGGTGTCGATCCACTGGTGATATTCTGGCTTATGTTACCCATTTATGGACTACTTCAATGGAAAGGTTCGGTGAAACACAAGCAGTTGCTCTTGACATCTCAAAGGCTTTCGATCGTGTTTGGCATAAAGGTCTTCTAAACAAGCTTCCATCTTATGGTTTGCCAACTGTTTTTAGTAATTGGTTATCCAGTTTTCTCTCTGATCGCTCACTGAGGGTGATGGTAGATGGCTCTCTGTCTAACTTCTCCACTAATGCCGGTGTCCCCCAAGGTTCAGTTCTTTCCCCCACTCTTTTCCTCTTGTATATCAATGACCTTCTTCCATTGACTGGAAATCCTATCCATAGTTTTGCCGATGATAGCACATTGCATTCAACTTTCCATTTTGAGAAACCTTGCCCTGCTCAATCAGCTTCTCGAAAATCTGCTACCAATTCCTTAAATGCCGATCTTCAGGTAATTCTCCAGTGAGGCAAAGACAACTTAGTTGATTTCAACCCTTCTAAAACTCAGTCTTGTCTTATATCTCGCAAAAAGGATTCTTCTGCTCCTATGCTTATCTTTAGTGACACTCCAATTTCTAGGCAAAAGGATATATCTCTTTTGGGGATTACCCTGACTTCTAATCTCTCTTGGCACAAGCACATTACAAATATTGCTTCCTCTGCATCTAAAAAACTTGGTTTTCTCTTTCGCTCTCGGCGTTACTTTTCTTCCAAACAGCTGCTCACTCTGTATAAATCGCAAATCCGCCCTGCCATGGAATATTGTTCCCACATTTGGGGCGGTGCCCCCAAAACCTCTCTCAGGCTTCTTGATTCCATTCAGAAGAGGGCAGTTAGGTTAATTAATGATTCATCTCTAACAGAGTCTCTCCACTCGCTTTCTCATAGACGTACTGTTTCTGCTGCATGTCTCTTCTACAGATACTTCCATGGGCACTGTTCTTCTGAATTGGCTTCTATAATTCCCACTCTCTCTTTCAAAACAGTCCAAAAACGTGCTGCCATCAGCCAACATCCATTTACTGTCCAACTTCAAACTCACAGAACCAACTTTTCATCTTCCTCATTTATTCATTCAACTGCCGTTTTCTGGAACAACCTTCCTTCATACGTATTTCCTGAAAATTACAATCTACAGAAGTTCAAGTCCAATGTCAACAAATATCTTCTTTCGTCTTCTCAACCTCCAACCCAAGCACGGTACTAAGTACTATAGGTTCTAATACCTCTCGTGTTTGGGGTTCACATAAAAAAAAAAAAAAAAAATGGAAACTCCATTGATCTTTGGCAAGATGGTTGTTGGCTCTTTCTTCAACTAGTAGTGCATAGTAGTAGTACTCAGACTTTGCTGGGTTGATATTAAGGCCAAATTGTTTGAGATTGCCTACTAATGCAAGGAGCACACTGGTAATTTCCTCTTTGATCATATTGGTCTGCATTTGTTTGGATGGAGGTCAATATTTTTAAATTGTCAGCATAAGACAATATATCTGGTCTCTGGATTATAAAACGGGAGATGATGGCTGAACAAGACTCTCCCTTGTGGTACTCCTATAGATATTTGCTTAGTATAGATTTTGTTAGACTTGTGGAGTATGATTATATGGTTCTGAAGGACTGATGAGAGGAAATGCAGTGCATCCCCAGTTATGGAGTAGTGATCTTCAAGCAGTTGTAGGAGGGCAGGTACTTGAACGGCATCAAATGCTGCTTTGATGTTGAGGTAGGTTATGAGGAGTTCTTCTTTTCTCTCAAATGCTGCAAGTATGCTGTGGTTGGTGGCCAGGAGATTGGTAATGGTGGACCTGTTTGATAGTGATGAATGAATTTGTGGTGGAGCATCTGGAAGTATGAGTTGTTATAGTTGGCATCAGGATCCTTTCTAGTAGCTTCAGGAGACATGAGGAATTGGAAATGGGTCTGATGTGTTTCTCTAATGTTGGCATTCTTATTTTTGGATGCAGCCTTACCAGATAGTCCTTCCCTTGATGGGGAAAGGTGTGTTTTGTTAATACTGCATTGAAGATACAGTATTAACAAAACACACGGGGCTGGATGACTTATGGACCCAGGCATTTGAGCATGAACTGAAATATTCCATCTGCACCCACAGCTGTAGAAGATGGGGTTGAAGTCAAGGATGTTTAGATATAGTGATGGATGTCAGCAAATCCTGTCTACTACGATTGAATATGTGGCCAAGGTTATTGTTGGATGTCAGGATGTCTTCAGATCGGGCAATGGAGTCAATCCATCTGTGGGGGTCAAGTTGCTCTGGGAAACTAGTGGTTTCTTCTGAGTATGGTCTTTCCAGCTGTTAGCAAACATTCAAAATAGCTCTTGATGGACTGGGAGTTTTGGCAGTTGAAATGGCTCCTGCTCTTAAAAAGGCTATCCTACCAGTAATTTTGCCAGGTTGCTTCCATTGCTTATGAAGTTGCTGTTTTAATTTGAAAGCTGAAGTTTAAATGTGGGATCCACCATGCTCTAGAGTGGGCTGTGATTGTGACTGTCTGAGGCAGTGTATTGAGCTACTGTGATAATCCATTTAGTTAACAGGTTGGCTGCTGGTAGGGTTTCACAGGACACAAGGACATACCATGGGATGAGAGATGCTGCTGTAATGTATTTGGAAACATCCAGATATTTTCGACTGTAAATTGTTCTTCATATTACTTGTTATTTTGCATTGAAGCTTGGGACTGGTGGTTGCAGTTGGATTGGGTTGTGGTCGGAGTTAAAGTAGCCATCTTGAGGAGTCTCGAGTGTACAGGCTATAGATGCGAGGATCAAGTCAAATTGGTTTGTGCACCCCTTGTGGGGCCATCATTGGCACTGTAGTCAGGCCTGCTATGCTTAGCTGTGATAGAAGCAATCTTTTCATATGATCCGGACATGGAGAGAGGTTGAAGTCTCCACAGACAATTTTTGTTGGTGAGGTGTGGTGAAGCATCCAGTTGGTCACCTCTTGCATTGTTTCAGTTGTAGGATTGGGTGGTATGTAGATAACAACTTCAATGGAAATGGACCTCAATTTAAGCAGTTCATAGATCACTTGTCAGTCCCCTCTGATTTGTCTAACCGTTCCTTAAATTTATTTAAACTACTCACTTCCACAATACTAGATAAATTTATTTATCCCAACATGTTGGCTGAAAGCAAATCTTAACACATTTATCCTGCAACTGTCTATTGGAATACTGTATTCAGGTCTGGACAATACACCTAAAAAAAAAATAAAAAAAAAAAAACCTGTCTTCTGGAGAGGATTGGTTCAGAATAGTGACCAGATTAGTTATGAGTGCAAAGTGATGCACCCATAACCAATTCTTCTATATATAAAGAATGGCTTAGAAGATGTGGACTGAAAATTTTTATATCTAAGGGGAATTGTTATGGGATTATCTGGTGCAAGGGCTGCTTAGGCCATATTGCACATCTCTCTAATTGAGGTGTAAAAGGCACTGAAGGGATTGAGTAAAATGAATAAGGAAGATATGTTCTTCCGCAAACCAGGGTACACCACAAATATAAAATCTCAAGGAATAATAGAAGAGGGATCTTGTGCAATTCACCTATGGGCAATAAGTTGCCTCCAGTTTGGTTAGAGGTAGTGAATATGACCAAGTTCAAATAAATTGGATGATTACTTTGTGGATAGGAATAGTAAAAGTATTTTATTTAATTAATTTATTTTTTTTATGGCTGATGCAGACAAACATTTGCTTCCTAGCATTATTCAGCCTTACTAATACTAAGTTTATGTCCCCTCACATGTCACCCAAGAGAGTAAGGATGAAATTGGCATTTGGTAGCAGTCAATTTAAAACCTTAAACATTTCAATGAAGTCTACTCATAGGTGCTAGTTTACAGATCTGAAGCCTTTGTTGATAAGGGTACTATTTTGTGCTCCTGACTAATCTTGTTGTCTTCTGTACCCATTACAGTAGCTCATCCTTCCTAAAATAAAGCTTCCAGACCTGTATGCCATACTCAAGATATATTCCAACCATTGCTTTATACAATAGGATAAACTCCTTGTCTCCTGTAGGACACTGACAAAACCCCATAAGCTGTTCTAGTAGCCTGCCTGCAATGTTTAGAGCACTTCACGTCAGACTGTACAGTTATCCCTAAGCCTTTTTTCATTCTCCAACTTCAGTGTGGTACCACCCATTTGCTATGTTATTTTGGGGTTAATGCTACCAACATTTGTTTTAGATCTTGTTGCAGTAACATACTTGATTACTATTATTAACCTTCTGTGTCAACCTTGATATCATAAGCAAACTTCAACGTTAGACTTGATATGCTTTCATTAGTATCATTAATAAATATTAAGATCAGTAAGGTAACCAATGCTGAACCCTGAGGGAGTCAACTAATAAAATCAAATTCATGAAGAGCAGTAGCTATTAATAACCACTTTTCTCTTAGCATACAACTATCCCTTTATCCACAGCAGTAACCTTCCCTACTTCTATACTGCTCCAGTTTGTGCAACAGTCTTTATGTGTAACAGTATCAAAAACTTTACTGAAATCTAAGTATACAATGTCCAGATTATTTTTTACATCTAGTTCCTTGTCATTGCTTAATGATAGCTGATCAGATTGGTCAGACAAGATCTACTATTCACAAATCCATGCTGTGATTGCCATATAACTGCATTCCTGTCAAGATAATCTTGCATTACTTCTTTAACCACTGGCCCTATTTTATCAAAATAGATGTCAAACTTACAGGTCTATAATTACTGACTTTGCCTTTTTAACTCCCTTTTTGAATTGCAGACACAAATCAAAGCATCATTGTGCACATCTCCAGTCAGTAGGAACCTCTCCTGAATCCAGGGATGCTGTCATAATTATGGCAAAAGATTTGCTTATCTCCCTTGCTGCTTCTTCCCAACATAATTGGCCTTGTTAATAATTAGCCAGATTCCTTACTTCTAACTTCAACACTTTCTCTTTTACTTTTCCCTCAGTTATCACAAACATTAAGCATCCTTAGAATTAAGTGGATGCTGTAGAAATGGGACTACTTCTGGTATTCCTATCTCTAAGAACTTCATGCATTGAAATCAATGTAAAATATTCATTTTGTCAGCACTCTGAGCAGGCTCATCAGTAGGTATGCCATTCATATCGTGGACCAGAGTGGTTTATCTCCTTATCCTTCTACTGTTGGCATAAGCAGAGAATTCTTTGTTACTTTTCTTTTCATTCTTAGCCAAAGGCTTCTCTTAACCTTGGCTTTCCTTATCTCCCCCCCCTTTAGTGACTTGATTGCAGACTGGTTTACACTTATTGTAGGTATTTGTGTTCCCTGATCATTTATAATCATCCCTTGCAGTTTTCTTCCCTGCCACCAATCTCATCAGTTCATCTACCATTCATTTAGCTATTAGTTATGAAAAACTTTAGCAGTTATTAAAATTACTTCCTTGAAAACTATTTAGCATCTGAAATTGTTAATAACATCAGATGGTCCCAATAAAAGGAACTGAAAGCCTACACTACTTAGTTACCTCTGCAAAAGCAAAATCCTATCCCCCCCCCTTACACTTGACACTTGTATTTTTAAATAAATCCTTCATTGATACATTGTGATCACTGCCACCTAGTGGTTGCTTTGTTTGGAGTTGCTTAATGCATAGTCACTGCTGATAATCATATCAATTGCTTTCTCTTGTTGCCTTTCGAACGTGATGGTGTGTGACCAACTCGCAAAGTTCCAATCATTATCTGGAAAAGTTAACCCCTCTTATAAGGCATTCTGATTTACTGGCCCACTCTGTTTTTTTTTTTTTGTATAGTTGTTCATCATACTTGCCACAGTTGAGTAGCCTATAACATACTCCTACTCTGTTTTGGTTTCTTGGTGCTTATCACACCAAACTGATCAAACATTTTACTATAAACATGCATCAATGCATTTATCAACAAAGAGCATTCCTCTACTTCTTCCTGTCCTCTTTATGCATATTATACTGAACATATTCAAATTCTGCATTGAGTATCATGTTTCTGATATCCTTGTAATATCTGCATTTCATGAATTAACTAGTACTTCAAATTTATTTACTATGCTCCTAGCATTAGGCTAGAAGTATGTGTGCCTGTTTTAAATTTTTGTTTAACAGCCCATGTATTTGCATGTCGCATGAGTATCTCCAGCAGACCTTGTAATCCCCATGCATACTTTGTTTTCTGGGCTGTTGTGTATGCCTGTAGAAGTACTTCATGATTGAATCTTGTCTCTGCTTGTGGCTGCTGTTAAACGATAAAACTTTGTATTCCCCCAGGTTAACAGTTTCCATCAACTACCTCAATAGTATCAGCAAATATTTTTGTACTTGTTCCACTAAATTCTACCTTGTGGGCCTTTTCAGTCTCTTCAGTTGATTGAGAAGGGTCTCATTATGTACTCCCTCCTATTTTGTCTCTGAAAATTCCTGAAACTTTCAAGTTTAATTCTAAATTTGTGTTGTTAATATCAAAAACATGTTTTGATATTAACTTCTCAAAGTGTTCTTGTTTGCATGTGTTTGTATATTTGAATTGTCTGTATGGCTGGTTTTGGAACAAAGTCTTGCTTTAACTTTATAACAAATATCTTTGCTTGCTAAATAAAGATATGCATTTATGTACATGCATTTTAAACTGTTCAGTTTTGATGTGTTGATTAATATGTATTTTATGTTTATCAATTCTTGTTTAGGCTATTTTTTGCAGTTTATAATCAGTTATTTTATTTATATTAGGGAATTGATGTCCATGCTGAAGATCTCATCAAAGATCAGTCATTAATTAACTTTGTCAAGTCGCATAAACTTGTCCTGTTTTGCTGGGGAGAAGATATCAATCACACTGACATTATTAGGACACTAAAGGAACAAGGAGTAGATGGAGTTATATATGATAAGTAAGTGCATGTAAATTTTCTAATTTATGATAAAAATTACATGACAGCTAAAAAATTAAACTTTTATTACAATAAATACAAATGAATTAAGAATCTCTTAAAATAGGGTCATCATAAGATAACAAGCCATTGACCATCTCCCCTCCTTGTGCAATGGCTGATGGCGTCATCTCATCTCAGAAGACCATCTGCATCCACTTTTGTTGCAAATGGAACCTGAACCAGAACTAAAGATTAGACAAACCATCATTCCAGTAGCATCTGAGACAAAATTCTTGGGACTTGTATTCAGTAGTAAGTTGACATTCCTACCACATTTCCATCACCTGCAGATGAAGTGCACAAGGAGATTGGACCTCCTACATGACATCTTGTATAATAATTTGAGAGCAGACTGCTGCACTTTATTGCAGCCTCTATTCGATCTGAATTATATTATGAGTAGCATGCTAGAAACAGCATACTTCAATGGCTAGACCCAGTTCACCATCTGCATTTCTACTGGAGTATTTAGAACATCACCTGATTAGAGTTTATACATTGAAGCAATTTCACTGTCACTTTGACAAAAGCAATTATTGCTAAACTATATACTTTTAAACTGAAAACCCAGCCAGACCATCCTACGTGGATGTTGGTTTTTGAGCCACAATGGGAAAATTTCTGTAACACCTGTCAGACTGCCAACCATCTTTGGTATTTGTTTCCAGGAGCTGCTCTGTTGCTCAGTCACCAAGGCAACCCCTTTCGTCCTGACATGCTCACTTTCCACCGTGAAACTTCTCCATTAATAATGGGAGAGCCATCGCTTCACCATCTGTCTGCCTACAACTCTATGCTGCCCATTGATATGCTTACTCCAATTTCTTGCTTATCTTTGATGATGGCTAGAAATCAGAATCATCTGTGGGATCTGCTACACACTTCCCAGATAGTACAGTACAAAGGGTACTAGGAAAGTTTTGCAATATGATGCAACAATGAATCACAGGAAGCTGCTTGTTGCTGCATGTCGAGACATGTTCATACGTGCATAATAGCCGCTGCGCCAAGTTGATGGGCTCAGTTATTCATTAGTAGTGAGAGTGTAAAGTGCTTGCGATTTCATCGTGGTCACGAAATGAGATAAGGACAGTTTTGCGGTATAATTTCGTGCGTGGTTTAACCATAGACCAGTGCTTAGAAGAAATGACTCTTGCACTAGATGATGATTGTCCACATCGTACAACGATATTCAGGTGGTATAGAGAATTCCAAAGGGGAAATTTCACTCTGGAGGATTCTGAGAGGCCGGGAAGGCCACGAACGTCAGTTACGGAGGAAAACGTTACTGCTGTGAGGAAAATGCTTGACGAAAACAGGCAAGTGACCTACCAACAGATAGAGGATACTTTGGGCCTAAATGCACCAGCAATTCGTTCGATTCTGCAAGATCATTTGCACGTGAAGAAACTTTGTTCTCTCTGGGTGCCGCATCAACTGACTGAAGAGCAGATGACACGATGTGTGATTTGGTGCCGGGAGATGTTAAAAAAGTTTGATAAGGGACAATCTCGGTATGTGAACAACATCGTGACAGGTGACGAGACTTGGCTGTACTATTACGATCTGCCGACCAAGGCTCAAAACAAAGTTTGGGTCTTTGATGATGACGACACACCCGTAATTGTCAGAAAATCCCGATCTGTAAAGAAGAAAATGATAGCTGTATTTTTCAAATCGAGTGGAATTGTGGAACGTGTCGTTTTGTACACGCAGAAGACAGTCACAGCTAAGTGGTATACTGAACAATGCCTGCCTAAAGTCATTGGATCTATGAAGAACCTGCGGCCAAAGTCAAGAATGGACACCTGGTACCTCCATCACGATAATGCTCCAGCTCACCGTGCCAAAGCCTGCACCGAATATTTGACCACGACAGGACTGAAACTTCTCGAGCACCCTCCCTACAGTTCAGACCTTGCTCCCTGCGACTTTGCACTGTTCCCGCATGTGAAAATGAAGCTAAAAGTGAGGCGGTTTTCCAGTGATGAGGACCTTCTACGGGCTTGGGACAACGAGTGTGCTTTACTCCCTAGTGAAACTTGGCAGAACTGGTTTAAAGATTGGTTTCGGAGGATGGAGAGGTGTATTGAATGTAGAGGAAATTACTTTGAAAAAATTAAATAAACAAAGCTGTATTGCAAAACTTTCCTAGTACCCTTTGTATCTGAGAAGATTCCCCACAAATGCAATATATACACTGCAGAGTTCTATGCTATAGAGCCAGCTTTGGATTATATTAAAACTAATTTTTTTTTCAGTGTATAATATACAGTTGACCCTTGAACAATGCAGGGATTAGGAAGCCTTACTGATAACAAAAACAGTCAATTAACACATTTTATGTTATATGTATTATATACTGTATTCTTACAATAAAGTAAGCTAGAGAAAAGAAAATGTTAAGAAAATACATTTACAATACTGTACTGTATTTATTGATACCAAAGTTTACGTAGTCTGTTTACAAGATGAATTGTCCGTCTGTCAGCACCTACATCAGTATTGTTTTATATGATACAAAACACTCTAGATGTTATACATATTACTAACACTAGACGTCAAAAATGAAAAGATAATGTGAAAAAGAAATTCATATTTATTTACAGGTATAACGATTCATGCATTGATAACGAAGATGCAGCAATATGATTGCTTTATGGTAGCCTAGTGTAATTGATAAGATTGCTTCACGGTAGCCTAGCCTATACACTAATGAATGAATCAAAAATTTAATGGCATACAGTATTACAGTCATATTCATAATACAATATTGGAAACATTGCTACATTTTTAAAAAAATCACTTGCCTGTGATGATAGGCTGATACGCAGTTTCTCCAATTATGAGAGAGAGGCATACTGTATGGTAATGTTATTCTTTGAAAGCAAAGTTATAAAACAGTAAGAAATCTAACACATTATTAATTTTGTATTAAATATCACTCACCTTATTCCTATGTAAGGATAGACTATCCACTTCCATACAAGTCTTGCACATGATGTTCTACACCAGGGATGGCCAACTTAATTTGTGATGCGATCTACTTTTTTTCTTCAAAATGTGCCACAGTCTACCATCTCAAGAATTTCATTGCACAAGGTTAAAGTTAATCAGCGCATATTGAAAAATGTTGTCTTTAAATTTAAATACAATTCAGAATTCTTATTTTAAATTCATGCTTACATAAATTTTTAATTTATGTGAAGTTTGTGTCTTCATGTCATCTGCTAAGCTTCCAAAATCGGGGATATACTGTGATAAAGAATCTTCTGTATGCAAGTCAGCAAGAGTAGAGCAGTTCTTAGTCTTTTTTTTTTTTTTTTTTTTTTTTTCCCCAAATGCAAAAAGGCTGATTCACATAAATGTGTGGAACCAAAACAGGAATTTAAAAGTTCACTGCATTTTTTTACATTTGGATTCTTTTCTCGGCAAACGTATTTCCAAGTCTTTCTGATGATCTGGCTTTTAGGAAGATATCTTTTCGCAATGTAATAATTTCATTTTCGAGTAATATTTTCTTGGTGTGAAAAATCTCAGCGTTGAGTTTTTTTTTTTTTCCCTCCCTTCAATTTGTTTCGTATCAAAGTTGACATTAAATGGATAAGACACATATTGAACAGTGTCTTCAGTTATTTTAAAGTCATCCACAACTTCAATTTCAGAAAAAAAATTTTTTTAATTCAAAAACAGGATATTTTTGCAAATGAACTTGCAATTTGCAAAATTTTTTTTTTTTTCTTTAAGATCCTTAGCCATTGCCAAAAATTGATATTTATGTGCAGAAATATTACTAATCATGCCACCCACATTTTTATTTTTTCCTTGCAATTCCAAATTCAGATCACTTAATTTACTGGTAAAATCTGCCAAAAAAGCCAGACCACACAACCACTCTGTATCTTGTATCTGCTGATAATCATCTCCCCTTTGATCAACAATTTTTTTTTTTTTTTTTTTTTTTTTTAAATTTCATTCAGCAAATTTTGAAATCTCTGTAGAAACTTACTCCGACTCAGCCACCTCACATCTGTGTGATAAATCAGAGCTGGTTCATTTTTATTGAGTTGCATTTTAAAGTCTCCTTGGAAGAGATTGTCCTCTGATGGAATTCACGATTTTGAAAGCTATGTCCATAACCCTTAGAATTTTTATCTTTTTCTGGCTAACACTTGTTGGTGGAAGATACAGTGGTAACTCAAAAAATCTGGGAATTCACCATCCTTTTGGCACAATGCAATGAATCTATTAAGCATGTCCTGTCATTGCTTTGGCTCCATCTGTTGTTATTGATATGAGCTTAAATAGTGGTAATTTAATTTTTTTCAATAAAACTTTTGAATATGTTAAATATATCAAGACCTCTAGTTCTTTCTTTTAATGAAAACATACCCAGCAGTTCTTCTCTAGTGGCAGAATCATTGAAACCACCATACAAATAAAACGAGCAATTGAGCTGTATCACTGACGTCTGTAGATTCATACAGTTGTGAAGAAAAGGACATACCACTAGCAATATGAGCATGCAATTGTTCGCTCACATTTTTACTCATTTTTTTTCGATGCTTCACATCAGTATTTTGAGATAATTGCAGATCTTGAAGAGTACTTTTAATTTCATTTTTGTTCTTAAAATTTTCAAAAAGAGAATCTTATTTCTAAAAATGTGTCTTTGATGAATTGACCATCAGAAAATGGTTTGCATTTTTTTGCAAGAAGATGACTCACTTTAAATGATACTACAGTTACTGCTTTAGATTGTAAATTAGGTATCATGAAGAAATTTTGTTGCGTGAATAATCTGGATTTAATTTCTTTTAATTTATTTTTTTCTAAGATCACTATTAGACAGAAAATTGGATTGGTAATTACCATGGGGGTGCATTGAAGTGCCTTTCTAAATTTAATTTTTTGGGTCTAGCCACGAAAGCATTGCAAATCAAACAACATTTTTTCTTATATCATTACAAAAAAGTATCTAGTTCCCACTCTTGATGAAAATGATACGTTTTACTCTTTTTGGTAGTCTTCCTTTTAAATCAAGGGATATTAAATTAACGTATAAATACTGTCCAGTTATTAATATTAAGTAAGCAAAATAAGAATTTGACACATGGTTCAACGGATTTGTAATAAGCGTATGCAGTGGGGCACATAATAATAACATTTAGATTTTTACTTATCTATTTTTTATATATGTTTAAAATTCATTGTGATCGACTGAAATTAAAGCCGTGATCAACTGGTAGATCACGATAAACTTGTTGGCCACCCCTATTCTACACAATGAATACTTTGATGATGATGACACAAACGTCTCGTACAGTTCTTGCCATACAGTTATTAGATTTTCACATGAAGACACTCGCACACATACACAACAGATATGTTTATTCACTGTATGGCATGATGATTCATTAAGTGGATCATCATAAAGGTCTTCACATTGAGAAGGAAGAAGAGGGGTTGTTCTTGCTGTCTCAGGGGTGGAGGAGGAGGCAGGCATGTTCAGTGTAATTTTACGGAAATACATCATAATTTCTTTCTGACTTTTTTGCTTTATCATTTCTCTAAAAATGTTACATTTTTCTATACGTTACCAATCCTTCCACCATTTGCTTTAGTTTCAGTGCCCATATGATAGAAGGGCAGTGTCATAAAAGAAGTCAAAAGCTGTCGTGAATAATCAGAATCCTTCTGCCAGATTGTCTGTCAATTTGTTTTTTGGCACTGGTTCGGAAGCACTCATCTCCATCAAGTCTTCTGTTAATTCCTCTGGTGTGATGTCTATTAGCTGTTGAATTTCTCCAAGATCCATATCTTGAAACCCTTCACCCCCCCCACCTTTTTTGCCATATCCACAATCTCTTTCATGATTTCCTTGATTGGCTCTGTCGTAAATCCTGTGAAGTTGTGCACATCTGGACACAGTTTTCTCCAGCAGGAATTTGTTTCTGGTATTGATGACTTTCGAGGCTTTTTCTATAACAGTGATGGCATCTTCAATGGTGTAATCCTTCCAGACTTTCATGATGTTCTCTCTCTCTCTCTCTCTCTCTCTCTCTCTCTCTCTCTCTCTCTCTCTCTCTATTGGGGTTCTCTTCCATAGCATTGACAATCCTTTCTGTAGAGTACAATGTGTAATGAGCCTTAAAGGTCCTTATGACCCCCTGATTTAGAGACATTGTGTTTGTTTGGGGACAAGTAGACCACTTCAATGCCTTCGGTGTTGAACTCATGGGGTTCTGGGTGGCTAGGGGCATTGTCCAATATCAAAAGAACTTTAAAAGGCAGTCCCTTACTGGCAAGGTACTTCCTGACTTCAGGAACAAAACATCGATGGAACCAATCCATAAGGTTCTTGTTGTCCAGGCCTTTTTTTTTTTTTTCAACCAAAAGACCGCAGCTGGTGTTTATCTTTTCCCTTCATGGCTCAGGAGTTAGCAGCTTTATAGATAAGGGCAGTCCTGATCATAAACCTGACTGAATTTGCACAAAACGGTAGTTAGCCTATCCCTTCCTGCCTTAAATCCTGGTGCTCTCTTCTCTTCCTTACTGATAAATGTCCTTTGTGGCATTTTTTTTCCAGAATAGGGCACTTTCATCTGCATTAAAAACCTGTTCAGACAGATATCCTTTCTCTTCAATGATTTTCTTAATGGCATCTGGGAACTTGTCTGCTGCCTCTTTGTCAGCAGAAGCTGCTCCTCCTGTTATCTTGACTTTTTTTTTTTTTTAAGGCTACGTGGTTTGTCTGCAAGTTTTTTCCAAATTATCACAAATCTCCAAAATTTTCCAATATTTATTGGAAAAAAAATCTGCATATAAGCAGACCCACACAGTTCAAACCCGTGTTGTTCGTGTGTCAACTGTACACAGATACTTTGTGCATTACAGGCTCTATCAAATGAGATATAATCCTCATCCAGTACTGTCCAGGGTTCAGCAGAAGTTATGTTCTCTTTATGAATCTACATTTTACATCTGCTTCTGCTGGATCCCAAGCTACATTGGAATCAGGGTAATGATCTGACAGATGCTGCCACCAGACCATACAGACTACAGATAATACAATCTAAGGTACTCTTCCAGTGGCAACGACCTTGACATGGGCAGGTCACAAACAAGCCGTATCAGATAAAGCCTACACAGACTAGTGTACAGGAACTGTTGAAAGGAAGTTGTTCTTTCCCGCCTCTTTGTAGGATAGTCATTTTATGCATTCATTCCTTCTGAGAGAAAATGATTCCTGTATGTGAGTATTGATATCTTATTAACAGGTTGGCATATTTTATGAGTGTCCACATTATAGACACAAATGTGTTTTTTATATTTTATTGCTTTTGGTCATCTGAACTAAGCCTTATACACTCAGATTTTATCCAACAACGACCACGTGAGCTGTTTTTTTTTTTTTTTTCACTTAAAAGCATTAAATCTTTAGTCTTATTTAAAAATGTACCTTTTGATATACTTCTGTGATTATACCCTTTTGACATAGTGACCTAATTTGTTAGGTCACTGAAATTTTATTAGATTTTCTATGACCTGGCTTTGGCACATAGCCTTAGTTGCTAATGCACCAATAAAACCCAAACCAGATCTTAAAATAGAAACAAGATTAAATTTCAAACAGATTTGATTTTAAACATTTCCAGTTATGATCTGCTAACTACATTGAGGGGAATGGGAAAAATTTTCTAATTAATTAGAAATGAAGCATTGGCTTTAGCATTTTGAGAAAAGTACACCTGGCCTTTTAATGGCAGAGTTTCCTTAATAGTGTAGACTATAGTTTACTAACTGGTGCTCTATGCAAAAACTGGAATCTGTGATTTGGAATATATTGCAGGAAAACATCTTAACAGAATTAGAATATCATAGGCTTCTCTTAAAGTCACTATTAAAGAATCTTTGTATATAAGATGTGCACAGTTGTATAAGTTAAATGACTTTAAATCCCTGTATAAGAAGCACAACATGGGTTTGATAAAGGGAAGTAATGTTGAACCAATCTGATAAGCTATTATGAGGTTATCCCGAAAACTGAATGCAAAGAATAATTTTGAAATTTTTATATAGTATATTTAAACTTTAGTAAGGCTTTTGATACTATCCCACATGAATTCCTTTTGTTTAGATTGAAACTGTGTGCCATTGGTGGGAAAGTACTTCAGCTGATAAAAAAAAAAAAAAAAAAAAAAAAAAGGTTGGCTAATTGATGGGAGATGATAGTCATGTCTGTTATTCTGAGTAGACTAGGATTTGAAGTGGAATTTCACAGGGTTTGGTGCTGGATTCCCTATTTCTTAACATTGAAGGCATAACTGGATCAGAGTTTGCTGACTGATTTAAATCATTCAATTAGTCAACAGTGGCAGAGTAAAATATTGGGAAATGTCAACATTGGGTAATAGCAGTCTCAGATTATCTTAATAGTTAACACTGTGTGCCATTGATGGAAATCCTGTGTATGAAAAAACGAGTAATTGTGCAAGCTGACCCAGTCTGCTCATCAATGTAGACAGGCTGATATAATGTAAAGAAGTAACTATTCATGTGAATCTGCTGGAAAAGTTGTTGTGACAACTTTTCCAGCAACAAGGTGTTTTTATAGCTTAGCATTAGTAGAGGCATATGATGCAAGAAAGCAAGCGTATACAGCATCAGCCAAAAAAAAAACCCCTTTCCACTTCACTAATCCATTCGTTCCAAATGTTTGTCTAGTTCTGCCTTGAATTTATTTAAGCTATCAACTTCCACAACAATAGATGGAAGCTTTGTGAGTTTTTATAGCTTTGTGAGATCTCTGCATAGAGAATTGATGTATTTATGGCTTTGAAATGCTTGATTTAATTAAATAATGGGAATATCTTTCCTTCGGAGGTGTTAGTAAGTTTAAGGGATGTGAAATTCTCCTTTGCATCGAAACTTAGTCTTGCACTGACTGGCACATTACCAAATCAAGATACTCTCCTCCTTAAGGAAATAAAGGGAACAAAGTTTAATAATAAAATTTATTTTAGCCTTCTTATTGATGTTTTACAACTAACATGGCATGACAAATTCAAGTAAAATATAAAAATAGTGCTTTGTGCCAATTTTAAATCTAGATTTGGGTTCCAAGTTCATGTATCCATGTAGTGAATCAGTTTTTTTAAGTACAGTTGGATTTATTCCTGAGGAGGTGATTCCATTGAAATTTATCAACAGACTATAACAGGTTTTTGAAAAGTTTCTGGGGTCCACCATAGAAAGAATGAAACAGAAGCAGACTGGAAATTACTAGATTATTTATTCAACATAGTCACATCACACAAGTGACAAATGTTCCCTTATCTTTTCTAGAACCTTAATGTAAAACAGTCTTGGCCTTTTAACCACTTCTTGATTGTCTGAATAACATTGTTTGTCCCAAAATGGTGCTTTTTCAAATGGGTTTATTTTTTTCCAGTGCAGGAAATGGGTAGTAATCCAAAGGGACCAATCTGGTATGTAAAAAAATTTGTAAATTTTTGACAATCAAATTTGTGGCTGAGCACTGTCACAAAGGAAGAATATCCCTCTAGACAGATTCTGACAAGGTTTTGCCTTGTTTGTTCATGAAATCTCACTGGTAATGATTTAATATTTTGAAGGAAATCTGTGAATCATTCCTTGTTTGTCCTTAAAAACAGATGCCATTGCCTTTAAATTTCTTGTGGTGTGAGATGAGCCTTCTTAATCTACTGATTGTTGTTTTGTTCCTGAATCTTAGTAATGAACCAGTTTTTTATTTATGGTATCAAACTTGTTTAAATATTGGATGAATTTTCAATAATTTTCTTTACACAGGACTTCCCTTCCCTCTTCTGGCCTGCATTCTTTTGGTATCTTTTGCTGAAACTTTTTTTTTCATGCTCAGTTCTCTCTGGAAATATGGTGGGTTTATCCACATGTTGCTATAAAAAATTGAGCATGAAAAAAAAAAAAAAAAAAATTGTTACATATTGTAACTTGATCCTGTCATCTTTCAAGATTGAATCATGAACAAGTGTTTTCTGTATTTGACACAGTCACAGGTTGTCTAGGTGCTTGGGTTCATCTTTGGCAACATCAAGAACTGAGTTGCTGATTTTTAAAGGGCATCATGACCCCTTTCTTGATCCAGCAACCCAGTTCTTGATGGTACTGTATGTAATAGTCATTGTGCATGTAAAATTGCCTTTACCCTGTGAGTGCCTCCATTGTACAAGGTGTAAGCCAAAAGTTTCTGGACTGGCTGTGTGAAGCATTAACCACATAGTATAGCACTATTAGATACAGCTGAACTAATTCATTGTGAGTTAGTGTAGCAAGTTTTGTGGCCAAACTTCAGTTAAATTGAGTACTCATGTCATTCAGTATCACGTTGGACTGGTGAAATTGTTGAAAAAGTGCATCAGGTCATCCATGAGGGTAGACTGTATACAGTTAATGAGTTTGGAAAATTAAATGCACTAGGCATAATCCTTATGGGTTTTGATAATTAACTATATAATATCGGTGTAAATACACCATAGTTAACCCATATATTTGAGCTACGATTGTAGCGTAGAAGGCATCGTTTTAAATGTATCTCATAATGTGGTTGCCTTCACAACAAGATAGCTACTATTGAATTACTTCAAATAAATAACGCTTCTCTAGTAGAGAAGACTACTGTTATTTATTTTCAGCAGTACCACCACCCAGACGATCGTTTCGAAGCTTTTTGGCTTCGTCATCAGTGGGCGGGCAGGTACCCAGGTAATACAACAAGCCATCTCAGTTGTGAAGTTATATCCACATTATGAGAGATGCCAGAAGGGTGTGGTGGTAATGTATTTTGGAAATAAATAAATAACAGAAATAAGTAAATAACAGGAAAGAAAATAAATAACAGTAGTCTTCTCTACTAGAGAAGCGTTATTTATTTGAAGTAATTCAATAGTAGCTATCTTGTTGTGAAGGCAACCACATTATGAGATACATTTAAAACGATGCCTTCTACGCTACAATCGTAGCTCAAATATATGGGTTAACTATGGTGTATTTACACCGATATTATATAGTTAATTATCAAAACCCATAAGGATTATGCCTAGTGCATTTAATTTTCCAAGTTTCATATCTATCTTATTCTGTGATAGAAAATGAAAAGGCTATTGAGAAATGTTTGCCTTCTAGGCCTTATTTGTAGCAAGCTTTAACTAGTCTGCATCAGAATCCTTAATTTTTTGAAGGAGTTTGTATGGCAAAAACCTGTCTGCCTGACGAAGCCTAGTTCTTACTGTAGAGAGTGATGAGCCAACCACATTGGTCCCAGATATTTGAAGGTAAAATGAGCCCTGCTAACATTTTATCTGTAGTAATTATTGTAATGGTTCCACTTTTTCTGGAAGTGTGGGCATTTCAAGGATTGCTGCAAATGCTGTGTGGGCACTTTAGCATTTGCAGGTATTTGGGGGTATTGGTGCTTGCAGGCTACTTGCCTCAGAAGCTAGTACTTGCTGGCATACCGACTCACTCAGGTTAGTGGGTGCTACTGATCTTGAAATCTATATGCTTTAGAATATAGCTGGATACAAAAATCTTATGTAGTCCTTCCATCTGGCTGTGAACCCACAGCTTTGGATTGAAGGTTACACCTAGATCAGTATTTTTGTTTAAGATGGAAATTTGAGTTCTCTATATAGCTGGGTTGATCTTTGTGGGATTGTTCTTCAATGAGTGTATTACTAGAGCCGATTTAGCTGGCTGGATTAGAAAGCCAAATTGAACAAAGTAAGTTGCCATTTGGTTCATCCTTTCTGTGATGTCATCTGTCTAGCACAGTATGTCATTTCTTTCAGAAACAAGTCATAGAAGTAGTGCTGTGTAGAGGATCCCACATTGATCCTACAGATAGACTTCATTGTACATCTGTAGCTGTGGGCCCTTCCTGCTAGGACAATTAAGAAACTGAGAACATTTCTTTGGATATGAAAGTATTCTTTACAGAAGCTGAGTGACATCAACTGCATCAAAGGCAGCTAGTTCTGCATTGTTTTCAGAAGTGGCCAGAATGTTGTTAGTAGTTGCTGACAAGTTTGTTAGCAACAAGATGGTTGACCTGTTCTTGATCCTTTAGTGGATTTGTTCCCGCTTGTTCAGCATGATTTGAGTTGTGATGGCAGTTAAAATCTTTAGTGAGATGCCTTAGCTATAGATCTGTAATGATTAACTTCAGTTGGAAATGTAGTTTTGAGATTGACTTAACTATACATTTATTCCATGATTCCATAAAATATTGCTGTGAGAGTATGCAGTTTAATCTTTCAAAATAATTCAACTTGCTATAAACAACTGCTTTTTATTTAATGAAATAAACATATCATTTATGGTTTTATTAAGCTAATGATATTGAAAATGTGCTAATTTTGTTTCTTTCTCTAGAGTTGATGAGTTTGCTACTACCAAGGAAAATGTGTTTTTGGTGGGATCAAAAGCAAAGTTAGCTTTGTTGGAAGCAGCAGGCTGCTCAAATGACTCAAATATATCCTGGTCCTCAGCTTCAAGTGTCTAGGAAAATCTGTATATATTATGTATCAAACAGTGACTTGAACTATTGGCATTAAACTTCTTTTCATCATCATGGGGACTGGGAATTAAAATTGTTTTGTATTAACAACTTTTTTTACATTATGTGAATTTTTGTTAAGTTGCGTTGTACAGTTTCATCTATTTATTTCATTAAAATTGATTGTATAATAAAGTTATATGTTGAGTTGTATAGAAGTCATTTTAAATTCACAAGAAATACCATGCTTGTTTTGGAAAATGTTATGGAATCTTGAAATTGTTAAATACAGATGGAATCTGTTTTTAACTTTCTTCAAAGACAAAATTTGATATATGCAAATAAAACAGTATTTTAAAACAGTACTGCCATTTTTTATATTCTGCACTGAACTTAATTCATAAAATATATAAACTCTTAAGTGTTAAATAAAATCAGTATAATACTGAAGCGCTGGTTCTCTAACTTTTTTGCAAAATCAGGGGAGAACAATCTGTACCATTACAAGATAAAAGCAATTTCTTGGAAATTGCAATTTATTGGAAATTCAATAACAGCAAATGGGTAAAAATCTTTCTTCTTCTTTGGTCCTTAGCTGGCAGCTGGGGGAGGTGGTTGGCCACGCAACCAGTATGCTGCTGTAGGTGCCGCAGGGTTTCGGACTTGCTCTGTGATGTTCTTCCATACCTTACGATCCATGGCGTCAGTCCTGACCTGGTTAAGGTCGAGACGTCGGCTCTTCAAGTCATTTTCCACTTGCTTGGCCCACGTTTTCCTAGGCGCGGTCCGTTGGATGCTCCATTGGGTGGGTCATTGTCTCCAAAGGAGTGTGGATGGTATTGTGTTCGTGCCCATTCTACATACGTGGCCAAACCATCTAAGCCTTCGCTTCTGGATTTGGTCGGCAATGGTTGGTTGCTGTTGGCATCTGGTGCGAATGGTATCATTAGTGATGCAGTCGCAAAGAGAGATGCCCAAGATCTGCCGCAGGCATCGCATTTGGAATACCTCAAGTTTGTTCAAATCTAACTTGAGACAAATCCATGTTTCCGATCCGTAAAGAAGAATGGGCAGGATCAAAGTCCGGAAGAGTCGGATTTTAGTCTTTGTGGAAATGTTGGTCCTCTTCCACAGACACCATTTGAGCGAGGCGAATGCAGTGGCCGCCTGTCCAATTCTGCTGTGGATTTCCATGGTGGATGCAACTTTCTTCTCCTGGACCAGCAACCCAAGGTATTTAAAGTCCTGCACTTGCTCGATCTGGACGCCTTCGAGATAGATGGTGGCTTGCGACCCATCTGTTGTCAGGGCCTTTGTCTTACCAGCATTGATCTTTAAACCGTATGGCCGGGCAATGTCGTAGAGGATGTCTGTGGCTTCAGCGTCGTTACCGGCAAGGATAGCACTATCATCAGCAAACATCAGGTCAGTCACATAGTGATCCTTGTCATATTGTATGCCCTGTCTGTTTCTGAATGCTTGCCTCATAATCGACCATGATGTTGAAAAGCAATGGGGAGGCTACATCCCCTTGGCGGACTCCAGTTTGGATGGTAAATTCCTCAGATAAATCGTTCTGGATGTGCACCTGGCTGGTTAAACCGTTGTATGCAGTTTGGAGGAGTGTGATGACTTTTCGAGGTACATGTTCAACCTCTAGTAGTTTCCATAAGGCAGGCCGGTGGACACAGTCGAAAGCAGACTTAGTCAATGAAAACAATGACGGTTCGCTGTCCACACCAGATCCTCTCCTCCATCATGGCAAAGATATCACAACATCCTCGCCTGGGTCTAAATCCTGCCTGTTCTTCTTGACTGGTTTGCTCGTGATGTTTTTGCAGTCTTGACTGGATGATCTTCATAAAGACCTTTCCGATGATGGAAAGGAGGCTGATGCCACGGTAGTTCTTGCAGTCCCGGTTATCACCTTTCTTGTGGATCGGTAGGATAATGGCTTTCCTCCATGTTAGCAGAATTTGTTCAGTGCACCAGATGGTTTTGAGGAGCGAGTGTAGTCGGCGAAGCAGTACATCTCCCCCGGCTTTGATCGCTTCTGTGGTGACTTGGTCCACTCTTGGTGCCCTGCCATTCTTCAGGGATTGTATGGCTGCTTTCACTTCTACTGTAGGCTCAACATCGACCATGGAGACCTCAGGGGGGGGGTCGATCGAGAGTGCTGTTGCTGGCGGTCCCTGAGGTGGGTCGTGATTATACAAAGCTTTGAAGAATTCACTCCACCATTGCAGGCGTTCGGATGGTGATCGCACGAAGGTCCCATCAGCATTCTTGATGTTGTCACTAGTCAATTTGGTCTTTCCACTCAGACATCTGAGGGTGTGGTAGAGAGTGCGGTACTCGTTCTTGGATGCCGCCACTTCAAGATCGTCTGCCACTTGGTTCCAGTATGCTTCTCTTTCTGCTGTCATTCTTTGTCGGACTTCTCGGTTTAGCTGCCGGTACCATTCAAAGTCGACCAACTTTGCCTGTTTCCGTTTGTCCACGAGGTCGAGGCACTTGTCTGATATCCATGGTTGCGTTCGATGTCGGGCAGGTGGACATAGGGGCTTGGCACATTCCAGGATGGCATCAGAGATCTGCTTTTCTTCTTCATTTATATCCTCGGGCACGGCCAGCATCTCGAAGCGGTTGGATAGGGCGATCTGATATGCCTGTTTGTTGGCAGCATTCATTAGCTGCCTCCAGTCCAGCTTGGCTGACTGAGATGATCTTTTTGCATGCCGTAATTTGAGCTGCACCTTAGCCCGGATGAGGTAGTGATCAGATCCGCAATCAGGTCCCCTCATGGCACGAACGTCCATGAGTGATGAGTGAAATTTGGCATTGATCAAAATGGAGTCCAAGATTGCTGAGTCCTTGCTAGATGGATTTCGCCATGTAAGTTGATGTTTTTGAGGGTGCTGGAAATGGATGTTTCCAATGATCAGGTTAGATGCGGCAAAGGACAACAAACGTAGTCCGTTGTCATTGATCTTCCCATGGCCAAACTTGCCCATTGTTGTTTCCCAACCAGATCTGTCCACGCCAATGTGGGCATTAAAGTCCCCTGCGAGGATGATCACTTCTGTCTGCGGAATTGAATCCAGCTTATGTTGGAGCTGGTTGTAGAAGTCATTCTTGGTTGGGTCCAGGCTAGTCTCAGTTGGCGCATAGGCGGAGATAATATGGGTCTTGATGGTGCCCTTGACAGTAAGGACTGCCAGGCGGTCCGATATTGGTTGGAAAGCGATCACACTACTGGTGGCCTGAGCATCGACCATAAAGCCCACTCCTGCTTCTCGTTTCTCACCACCAGAGTAGAATAGCATAACCGCTTCGTTAGGTGCTGGTGGTTGGATGATCATCGTTCCAGACCCGGTGAGCCTTAATTCGGATAATGCCGCGATTGATATCTTGCACCTAAGTAGTTCTTGGGCAATGATTTCCTTTTGTCCAACGTGGTGCCCCGTTCGAACACTCCATTTGCCAATGTTGTACTTTTCGGCGTAGTAAGCTTATTGCTGTGGCCAGTGATCCACTTCACACCAGCACCCTGGGTCCCCAGTGCTGGCGCATCAGCTACCCCGGATGCGGTAACATTGTTATAAGAGTTATAAAAATCATTAAATGTACAGTAACAAATAAACATGCAATCTGCATAGATCAGTTAATTTCTTTTCTAAATAAATTGCAGAAAAGTAAAGATATGCTTTAGTTTCACCTGTTTGTTGCATTAGTGGGTGTGCTGCCAAAAGTTAAGGTACCTACTCAAGAAAAATCTCAGCTGAAGGTCATAGCAGATTAAAATTGTCTGATTAATTGTAATAAATTCATAATAGAAATTACATCATAATGCATGTATTTATTTGTTCCGCAATGACCCACAGCATGGCCTGAAGTCCCAGAGGCCCTTGCTTTCCAGGTTGCAGCATGTACCAGTGCAAGAATCACTTTTGCCACTGCTTGCGGCTCTAATTAAACTAGTCTGTGTATACCACCCAAGCCAGCAGTTTTCTGACCCACCTATTACTGCCTTGATAGCATCAGAAAATATTCTTGCATCCTTTCTATTCAAGTGTATCCAACCTTGTAAAAACAACCTTTCCTGCTAACAAACACAGACCATGCTCAGAAAATACCTCTGAGCCTTGCACATTCTCTCCAGTGCTAAACTAATTGACAAGGCTCCCAACATATACTTCCTCCTATCACGTCTGGGCAGACTTGCACTTTCAAATTCAATCCTAACTTGTGACTTTTTCCCAACATTGCCCTGTATTTGTTAAGTAAGTTGTCAGATCTCCTACTCTTAATATTAGTACCAACATGTACAAGTATCACCTTTTGTGCCCTTAAAAGATATTTGCTCTACATCTACTTTTGTCCCTACCCTGATCCTATTCCACCTATCCTTGCACATTTCCTGTTTCCCTGACAATAGTCACAAACAATAACTATATCCTGTGCATTCTGCCTTGGAGATTACTGCTGTGTTGTCTGATGCAGAAGTGTGAGCTCTAGAATTGAGTTGAGCAACTGAGAGCTTGATGGGCCCCCCTTTTTTTTTAAATTCCTTTGAGGGCATCTACCTTACCCTTAACTCTCTTACCACCCATCAGAACACTTGAGTTGCTGCCTAATTTCTTCACACTCTCCTACACCTAGGACACAAAGCTATCCTTTTGCTATCCTCCTTGGCTGGATCATGTCCTATTCCAGAAAGTCTCAAACATCCCTCCGCAACAGCCTTGCGGAGGGATTGTGCAAGGCTCAAGGGGTAGAATTTTTTTCAGCCTGGACTGCTTGTTAACAGGAGAGATTACTTCTACAGGGATGGGATACATTTAAATAGAAAGGGTGCAAGAATTTTTGTTGATGCTGTTGAGGCAATGTTAGGAGGGTCGGAAAACTGCTAGTTGGGGGGATACAAGGACTAATAAATTAACAGTAGCCACTGTCAGAGGTGGAAGTGATTCTTGCACTGCTTCTATTGAAATGAGTAGAAGCCTGAAAAACAAGATGCAGGATATTTCAGAGACTGCTGGGAGTCATTGCGGTACAAGTAAACACATGGGTTGTGTTAGGGTAGCTAGGAATAGAAACAGGTGCATGTATACCTGCGTGTACACCAATGCTAGGAGTTTGGTAAATAAATTTGATGAATTTGAGGTATTGCTCAAAACATCAAAGGCAGATATTGTTGGGATATCAGAGACGTGGTGTCACACAGATATAAGGAATGCGGAACTGGAATTTGGGGAATACAATGTGTATAGAAAGGATAGACAGGGGAGGAGGGGTTATGCTATTAGTTAAGAAACACAAAATCCAAGGAAGTGAAGCCAGTTGACATCGATGGACAGGGCAGTGTCGAGTCAGTTTGGTGTGACATTAGCATAGGGAAATCAAAATTGAAAGTAGGAGTGTGCAATAGGCCTAATGACTCTGATGAGTATAATAAGATATTGTACAGGGAAATAGAGTGGGCCAGTAAATCAGAGAGTCTTATAATGGGGGATTTTAATTTCCCAGATATTGACTGGAATTTGTGGGTTGGTCACTCGCACACTAGCAAGGCTTTTGTGGATTTATTGGATGATTGTTTTCTACATCAGCATTTTCGGGAGGCAACTAGAGGGAGTAATACTCTTGATTTGATTATCAGCAGTGATTCTTCATGCATTAAGAATCTGCAGATAAATGAACCACTAGGTGGCAGTGATCACAGTGTGCTGAAGTGGGATTTACTCAAGGAGGTAACTACCATCAGAGGTAAAGGGAAGGGTTTTTGTTTTTGTAAAGGCGACTATGATGGTCTGAGACAGTATTTAAATTCTATACAGTGGGACCAACTGATGATGTTACCAACAGCAAACTCAAAATGGGAAGCATTCAAGGAACTAATCTTGGAAGCTACCAGCAGGCTTTACATACCAACTAAGAAATATTGCTCAAGGTTTAGGCCTAAATGGTTGTCAGATGAACTAATGAGACATGTGGCAGAGAAGAAAAATGCATGGAATGCATACAAATTAATGGGTGACATGGAAGCCTATGATAGATATAAGTTGGTCTGTAACCAAGTCACAAAGGAGATTAGGCAGACTATGAAAAATCCTTGGCAAGGGATGCAAAGAAAAACAGAAAAGAGTTCTTTACCTATTTAAACTCAAGAAGGAAAGGGATGAATCAGATTGGTCCACTGGATGTTGATGGTTCAACAGTTGACATTAACTCTCCAAATCTTGATATTTTAAAATTTTGACATAAAACCCTCTATCCCTTCATCTATATTTAAAAAAAAAAAAAAAAAAAAAAAATCAGTTGATCTAGTGCTGATCCTTGGGAATCTCACTTTCTCATGTTAGCCCATTTAAAAAAAAAAATGACCATTAATTACAGGCAACCCCCATATAACACGGTACTTCTACAACACTGTTTTGTTCTAACACGATTGATAAATTGCAGCAATCCTTGCACAACATGGACTGAGATGTGTGTTATATCCATGCACAACAACATGGTTTGAGAATTGCGGGAAATCTTGCATAACATGGTATTTTTGATCTTTTGTGCTGGGAAAACCCTGCTATTAAATTAGAAGTAATTTTCAACGTTTTCATTCCTTTTTGTGAATTCCCCCTGTTGAATCACTAGTCATTATTACCTTCATGATATTTTTCTAAAGCACATTTCTGGAGGTCACTACCATAAAACAATTTGCACTTTCCGGTTTATTGGGCTTTTCTGTTAGTGTAATTGATTATGAATGGCTAGTAAACTCGATCTTCTTGCATTTGCTATAGTACCAATAGCTGGAATTCACATTATTATGATGAAATGGAAATTGAATATTTCATATATTCAATCATAAAAAACAAATTTTCAGAAACTCATTATTTTGTATCTTGTTTGTTGTTGCAACTTGTGCATGCCTTGTTCTTTGCTATTAATTGCTTATTATCTTTACTGTTTTCAATTTTACAAAAAAAAAAAAAAGTCAGTGAATATCAATTAGTATGTACATATTACAGTATGTAATTAAGCTATGTAGGTAAGCATATTTTTATTTTGCTAACTGGAAAATATTCTTCCGATTTTCACATATCATTTAACTTTGTTAATTGGTAAGGTAGTAAAGTTAAATTTGTGCTTTATATCTAAGCTGGGGTCCACTGTATTTTGTTGGGAGATCCCTGGGTTAGATTCTGTGCTATTGCACTTGAGCTTGTTTGAGACCATAAAAAATTGCGACTTCGAAGCGTACAGATTGACTTTTAAAGAGAGCAGAAGGTACGTGAAATCTAGATGCTGCAGAAGAGATTGTGCTTAGCAGCAAAGAGGAAGAAAATTAAATGAACGTACATTATCACACATAAGTATCACAGTTTGTAAGGTAAGACGTTTGTTCAGTTATTACTATTATAAAAATAAAGTTAAAATATTCAGTTATTCTGATATAAAAATTAAGTTTCCGATAGTTATAAAAAAAAATGGTTGTATTTTTACATTTTGCGTAACCCCACTTTTTGCATTGGTCCTTAGTCCTGTATAACACAGTTTCGCATTACACAAGATTTTGTAGGAACCAAACTACCGTGTTATACGAGGGTTACCTGTACAGCCTCTTCCATCCAAGAATCTTGCCCATGAGTGCAGCTTACACTATCACCCCCTATGTAGAAATGAAATTGATCCCAAAACCACATTCATCATAGTTCACAACAGCCATTTTACTGAAAAACCATACCACCAAAATTTATTAAAGCTGCAGAACCATTATAACCTGTTTTAAAGTAATTTAAACCAGTGTTTGTTGCTCATTTCTGCAGAACACACTTTTTTAAAATTAGAAACCTGTGCATGTCATTACCTTAATCCTCAGAGGTACACAAATTCATATGCAGGTAGAATTCGTTTGGACCCATTTTCAAGGAGGATGGCTGTAGTTTCAGCAGAAACTTCCCCCTTGAAAGATGAGTTACAAATCAGATTGATTGATAAGATGAACAAGTTGGTGCAAAGCATCATTTTAGTTCGTAATAAATCACTGAAGTAGGTGATTATTTATTCTTGGCAAATACCACTGCTGAGAATAAGTAACATTAGTCTTCTCTACTGGGAAAGTATTGCTTATTCAAAGTAGTGAAATAACAGGCAACTCGTGAAGGTGTTCACAATGAGATGGAAAAAAAAACAATGCCATTTCACCTACTTTGGTGATTTACTACAAACATCAAAATGATGCTTTGCACTAACTTGTTTTTCTAGTAAATTTCCCATAGTCTGAGGCTTTCAGCCCTAAACCTTTTTTTAGAATGATAGACTTAAAAACAGTTTTAAGGTAATGCAAAAGACTGCCAGGAAGCACCCTAATTCTGCTAGCAAATATATCAATTCAGACAAGTTTTAAAGTGAAATTTTAATAAAAATGATACAACATAAAACCTATACACTTTATTTACAAAATGATTTGCATTTTACTTATTCTGGTGCCCACAACTTGAAGGTGCGATCATAGGATGAAGTAGCAATGTAGCATCCATTTGGAGCAATATCTGCTCCCATTACTTTTCCATCATGTCCACACAAGGTATGAATGGGAGACCAACCAGGATGAGCCCAAATCTGTTAAAAAAAAACATAAAATAATAAATATATATTTTTGTGTACATGTGTATTATAGTTATAATCAATTGTATAGTTCTTTAATTAACAGGAGGCGAAATTAGGGAAGTATTTAGGATAGAAATACACTCCTGCCCTGACATTACACTAATAGCCCAGAGTGGGGAAACATTTAGTTATAGTAAAGAAACAGTGCGTGATGGAAGATGCGTTATCCTGGAGAGCAATTTCTTGTCCGTGTTACATATTGACACACATACAACTACCTATGAATACATATGTCTACCATGTCCAGGGCTGTTGCTAACATGGATGGAAAATTGGGATCTCAGATAACCAGAGCACCAGCTTTATATTCTTCAATCCCACAATGCTTTATTCATGAGGAGGTATTCAGCGAGGGGAATGCCAGAGGTGTATTCAACTCTAGCAGTAAGCTACAGAATCTTGAAATAACTGGGAGTAAAGTGGAGGAGAAACTGTTGAAGATAAACACAAGAAAGGCACCCGGGGTGGATGGGATCTATCCAGTTATATTAAAGAGGAGGCAGCAAAGGAAGTAAGCAAACCCTTAGCCATAATTATGAGAGCTTCCTTGGACTCAGGGGAGGTACCCATAGACTGGAAATGTGCAAATGTGACCCCAATTCACAAAGGAGGATCAAAGGCTGACACAAGTAATTATAGACCTGTGAGCTTAACTTCTGTTCCAGGAAAATTAATGGAGGCACTGGTTAAAGAAGCACTGCAGGATCATTTAGACAAGACTTCAGTTATAGCTCAGACACAGCATGGTTTTGTTAAGGGGAAGTCTTGCCTGACCAACTTGATTGGATACTATGATGCAGTCACAAAAGAACTGGATGCAGGGAATAACTTTGATATTATATACTTGGATCTTAGAAAGGCTTTTGATACTGTTGCACATGGAAGACTGCTACACAAATTGGAGCAGTGTGACATTGGAGGCAAATTGCTGCTATGGATAAAGGGGTGGTTGAGGGGGAGAAGACAGAGAGTGGTAATCAATGGACACTGCTCATCGTGGACTGATGTTATTAGTGGAGTCCCTCAGGGCTCAGTGTTGGGTCCATTATTGTTTTCTGTATTTATAAATGATACTGATGATGGTATATCGGGCTTAATGTCCAAGTTTGCAGACGATACAAAGGTTGGCAGGGTTGTCAAGGACACTACTGACACTATGCTGCTGCAACAGGATCTGGAAAGGCTGAGCAGATGGGCTGAGAGGTGGCAAATGAAGTTTAACATTGACAAATGTAAAGTACTACACATGGGAAACAGCAACCCCAGAGCAACGTATCAACTCTGTGGTACAACACTGACAGTGGTAGAGAATGAAAGGGACTTGGGGGTGGTTGTGCAGGCAGATATGAAGTTCTCTGAGCAGTGCAGACGGGCTGCAAGAGTAGCTCATGGAGTAGTGTCAATGATATACAGGAATTTTTCCAGCAGGGATAAGGAGGTGATTATTCCATTGTATAAGGCGATGGTCAGGCCACACCTAGAGTACTGTATACAGGTCTGGAGGCCTCATTTCAAGAAGGATGTAGAGCTGCTGGAACGAGTACAGAGAAGGGCAACAAGATTAGTGAATAGAACAAAGGGGTGCTCTTACGAAGAAAGGCTTAAGTTTTGCAAATTACAGTGTCTGGAGACTAGGCACCAGCGAGGTGATCTGATAGAGGTGTATAAAGCCTTGAATGGTTTAAGCATGCTCAACGCTGATGGGATTCTTCCTCTAGCTCAGAAAAATCACCTGAGAGGGCATAAATTCAAATTGAGGAAAGACAGATGTAGGATAGACGTGCGGAAATTTGCCTTTAGCCAGCGGGTGGTTGGTTGGTGGAACAGACTTCCATCCCTTGTGGTGGAGGTTGATAGCCTAAATAAGTTTAAGGCTCAGCTGGACAGGTATTTTGAACGAACAGAGGGGTGAAGTGGAAGTGGTTGTTTTTTTTTTTTTTTTTTTTGGCTGATGCTGCATAAGCTTGCTTTCTTGCATCAAATGCCTCTACTAATGCTAATGCTAATGCTTACTTTCCTACAACTAAATATTTTTCTGCATTCTAGGCTATTAGTGTAATAAGGGGGCAGGAATGTCTTTCTATCCTAAATACTTTCCTAATTTCAATTCCTGTTAGTTAAACAGCTATACAATTGCCAATAACCACTATAACGGGTACACATATAAATATATACAGTAACCTTTGCTAATCTGAATTAATTGGGGGAGAGGTCATCTAGATTAAGCAATAATCCAGATTAGTGAAGCAAAAGATAGCCTTAAAAGAACAAAAACATAGAACACAAATAAATGGAAAATTTAATAAATAAAATATAGGTAGTACTGATGAAAATAAATAAAAAAATATCAACTGTACACTTCACTGCTGTGAATACCACTTAAATACAGCTTCCACCAACACTTCTTTTGGATTTTATAATGGCTGTCTATTTGATACACTGCTTTTATCACTCTCCACATCAAATTTGAAAGCAAATAACTTTATAGATTCTTTTTGTTTGTTTTTTTAATATCTGACATAGTCTTGGGCAATACCAAATTCTTCAGAAATTTTTTTTTCCAGGAATACCATTTTCAAGTTTTTCTATCACTTTGAGCTTGTTAATAATAGTTAAAGTAACACGTTTTCTTTTTATTCCACTTTTCAATTCTTTAGAACCCATTATTATATAAAATATGTTAACTTATGTACACATATATGTATAAAGAAGTACGCAAGTGAAGCGATATAAACAATAACATCCATGTGATTCAGAGTCAAGAACAATACTGAACAATGCAAGCAATATTACAAGAAAATGTAATGTACATTCCATCTCTCTCTCTCTCTCTCTCTCTCTCTCTGCACAGTCAGTGACTCATCTGCCTTCTTAAATCCCATGTCTTTCAAAGTACTCAACTGTGAACAAATTTTTCATATTTCTATCCAGATTAACTAACCAAATTAGCAAGGGTTTACTATATACATTACAAGCTCTATATTTGCAACCAGTCGCAAGATGGGCGAGTAGTTATGCAAATACAGAAAACACTGATACAGAAACCTCTCAAATAACATATATAATGAAGAGTATTCTTCATAAATGAAAATTATACCAGTCATATGGTACACCAAGTAAATGATGAATAGAAAGTTACCTAGTACCATAACACAGCAACAAAGAAAAAATGGAGGGGGGTAAATTAAGATGGTGTTACAGAAAGAATAGACTCCTACTACAATTTAGAAGAAATGCCAATTAATAATACCAAACAATATAAATATGGAAAAATGGCAAATCAAATTTAGTGCCACTCCCTGAACCAGCATGGGAGTGCAATACCGCACACTGAGTAGACTGGGGATCAAGCCTCTGACTGCTAAATAAAGTTGATATGCCAACCTGCACTAGACCAGCATGGCAGATTATGGTCCATTTCCTTCAACATGACTGTTTAGGAGGTCTCCATCCTGCAGTGGATTGAAATGGCTACAGATTTATTTATTATTAATATATATATAAATGATTGGGGTGCTATTACTATCGTATTTCTTCCCTTTGCTTCATTTCATTTAGTCTCATCTTATTACTTACCCTCTTGCAAATCCACTCCCCCATCATATGCATATTATTTTGCTGTCTATTGGCTAAGGTTATTCTACCAGTAAGCAACTAAATTATTGAAAATGTATTAGTTCCTACGTGTACTAGCAAACAGAAATGGATAACTTCTGCTAATTATTATTATTATTAGGATGTATTGAACTGCACTAGTCCTTGATAGCATACCATTCAATGCATCCTTATGCTAATAATCGGAAATAATGTTAATTTTATTAACTTTCTGTGTAAATACATTTCTTTTTGGTTTTAGCTTTCAGAACCCTTTCCCCAGTGTAACCAGCCTGTTTTGTTTGCTCCTTTTAGAGCGTTAATATTTGCTGGGCTCAAGCATTTACAACATATACACAGACTTACATAATCATAAAATCTAATTCTCTATTAAGGTTTTGGTAAAAAAAAAAAAAAAAAAAATATATATATATATATATTTAGCTAAACCTTAATCACTTTACATGAAGTTATTCATTTAACATTATAATACAGGTATCATCTGATTAGCAACCATCCTTTCTCAACCTAAGAGTAAATCCTTTAGTTTGTACCACCTGCAAAAACTATCCTCCATTATTTAATTTACTCATTCCTTTCAAAGCCTTAAATACCTCGATAAAGAAATGACTGAGAATAATAGAAGTGGTACAGAATACGCTGGACATATCCACCTTGCTTGTGTAGACATGGTCAATCCAACTCTACAATAAATATGTGCAGTGAAAGTGCCATTGTGAAATGGTTGTCTTATTTGATACAGGCCTGTTCATATATTTCTTACCAAATGTTTCTTGGAACTAATACAAGGTAACATTCCGAAATAAAGAGATCTTTCTGGAAAAGAGAGGATGTCATACATTGTTCAGCCAGTTCTGCTATGACGTGGTACGTGTGTTCCTAAAAACTCCGCATTATGGTTTTTTGCACATTGTTTTTGTTTTATGGTAGTGACCTCCAGAAATGTGCTCCTCTGCTCAACACCTCACAGAAAAATGTGAGCTCCTGAAAACATGAGTCAGCCTACAATATCACGTGTTATCTTGTGAATACAGTGAATGACAACAGTGTGTCTCTAACCAATACAACTACAGTAAGTGAGAAATATAGCTCTGACACATTTGACATGCTTTAAGCTTCATAAACTTGCATGTATTGATGCGCAGGTCGGCACATTCAGCTTGGTGGCGAATTTTGTGTTCACCTAATGTTACGGCGTCTCCGTAGCCAGGTGGGAAGGAGCAGCAGTGCGTAGTACATGCTTCTTGATTAGCCCGGGGTTCGAGCCCATCACCACCAAATACGGAGGATACGGAAAGGTCAGGGAATGACCACCGCATATCCCGGAGCAATATGGCCTTAGTTGCTAATGCTCCTAAAAACCAAATAACAAACAAACAAACCTAGTGTTACTCGCAGATGAAATCGCGGATGAGCCAACACGAAAATTGCGTTATACTCTCACATTGTTCCCTAATATATCAGTGGCATTGGAACAAATTCGCAGTGTGAAAATACACATTATAGCAGAACGGACTGTACTAATAAATGCTGTACTGCTCCTAAAATACCATTGCTGTCACTGAAATCGACTTCTACTACCTGTCTGAAGATTTCAATCTACATTCAATGAAGTTATGTGCACTGTTGCCATAGTTACAATCATCGCACTTCTGATCAATGGATTGTGCAATAAATGGATAACCCTGTGTATGTCTGGAAAAAATTCCTTTTACATACAAATTTTCAGAAAAAAAAAAAAAGATAAGGGCACTTCATACTAAAAATCAATCTTACAAATAAATCAAATATTAATAGATGGACTTCGTGTATTAATACTTTAAATAAAAAACCATGTATTAATGTAATATGCATGAAATTTGTACTGCATACTATCTTTTAAAAAATATATATAAGTTTAACATATAAGTTATCTAATTATCACAAGCACTTTTTCCCAGAAAAATTTACATTAAAAATCCTGGTGCACATTTTTACATAAGGATTTGTACTTTGCAGCCACATCAACATGTTCCCATACATCAGTTTTCACTTGGCCATAGTACACAAACTTAACTATTTTCAAATTTCATCAGAATCAGCATTCACATACTGTATACTACAGATTGAAAATGCAAATCAGCGAAGACTATGATAGGTGTTCCAATAATACTACTGTTCATCCACATCACATGGAAAATGCCCAAGTTCAATTCCTGTTGGAACAGGAGGAACTTACTGAGCTTCAACCCCACCAAGGTGGTTAATTAACAACAATAATAAGATATGTGATCTGTGATCATAAGGACTTCTGGCAATTAAAAGCAATAATTGTTGAACAATAATACAATATATCTATCAAACTGATCGCAGAAAACTGCCACTGTACACGTGTCATCCTAAAATTGTAAGACTTCCCAATTTTTTTATAAAAAAAATAATGCCGTTTACGTGGTATTTAGACTAAAACTGAAAACAATCCTTGAAACATGAACTAAGAAATCAATCCATATAGTATGCCACCTACCTTTAGTGAATTATCATAAGATGTGGTGATCAGGTACTGCCCATTATTTCCTGAAAGTAAAAAATGTCAGTATTATAATAAGTAGGAAGATGAAAGAAATTCAGAACACAGATATTCTGAGCCCTTCATTCTGCCTTTATAATTTATCAAAAATTATGAACTATCTGAAATCATATCTCATTCTCTTGTTTGCAATTTGTTCTGTTCTGTTTTAAAGTATTTCATGAAATCTTCAATTAGTGCTATCTTATTAATCATCAGGCAAGTGAAAACTAAACAGGTGCCTGGAGTTCATTTTGACCCTATTCAAAGATTTCCAAAGGAAAAACTTATCTTGAAAAGCACTCAACAATAATACAATGTATTTAACACAGTCGATGACAGAAAACTGCTGCTTTATTCTAAAAATGCATGCTACTTCACACTTTTTTAAAAATATCTTTCAAAAAATAAATTACTAATAGGTAAGCTGTGATTTTTAGAATGCAAAACATTATTTTGAATCAATTTTTTTTTTTTAACTTGCCATGAATTAGGCCAATTAAATAAATAACAAACAAATATTAATTTTGTGGTATGAAAAACTGAATATATAGCAATTTTTTTACCTCTGGGTTGAGATGATTTCAATGATCACAAATTCAACTGTATCTAAATTGTATGCACTCTTAAAGATTGATTAAGTGTAGAGATTAGAATTCAATCTAACACTTTTAAACCACGTGGAAACTTTTGCTGCAAACAGCAACAGGAAAATGCTAGGGAGGTGTAGCTACCTGCTAGCATGGCATGCTGTAAAATCTGAAACAACTCAAGAAAGAAAAGATAATTAAGACATTTAAAGGAAACTGTATACAGGAACTCCCCGACTTACGGAAATTTGACTTTACATAAGTTTTTGCTGGCTGGTGCAAACTTAAAAAAATCGTGGAAGCATATTTTGCATCCCTTAAGAATAAATGGAGGTATCGTGAAAATATCGTAATGTGAACCCAATAATGCATGTTTTTTTTTTTTGTTTTTTTTGTAATTCGTTCCAAGTCATTGGAAGTTGAAAATTTCCCTGTACTGCTAAGCTATTTATCTCTCTAAAGGGTCATATTTATAATGGAAATTGCACTACCCTTTCATCATTATCATATGTTCCCATTATAAGAATCAATTTTGAACGCCTTTGTGATATTTTTTCTAAAGGATGTTTCTGGATGTCACAACCAAAAAACAATATGCACTTTCCCTTTTACTGGGCTTTTCTGTTAGTGTAATTATAAATGGGTAATAAACACAATCTTATTGCATTTGCGATAATACCGATAACTGGAATTCTGTGGGTTTTTACGTTATGGTATTATGGTGAAATGTGTTCCCCTTCACTGTAATCTTCAATCATATAAAAAACAAATTTTCAGAAACTTCTCTTCATTCCGATTTATGTATTACAATGATGAAGGGAAAGCAACCAATGAAAAAAAACAAGTGGTGGTATGAAACGAAACAAAATTGATTTAGAAATGAAGATGAAAATGATTAAGAAGTACGAAGCAGGACAAAGTTTGTCATCTATTGCAAGGGAATTAGGTTCCGCTGCTTGAACAGTGAATACTATTTTTAGGAACAGTGTACGTATAAAAGAACATGTCAAAGGATCAATGCACTTAAGATCAACAGGGATCAAAAAACAGCGTTCAGGTGCTATATATTGAAGATGGAACAGCTGTTAATAATATGGATGGAAAATCAGATTCAGAAGCAAGTGCCCCTGATTCTAATGACCATTCAAGCAAAAGAAACAAGTATTTATGGAGGTATTAAGGATAAGTATGGCAAACCCCAACCCAAGTTCGAGGCAAGCAATGGGTGATTTAATAGGTTCAAGCATTGCTCTGGTTTCCACAACATTAAAGCATGCAGTGAAGTTGCCAGTGCCCATTCTGCAGCTGCAGCGAAATTTTGTGATGTGCTGGAAAAAATTATTGATGAAAGCAGCTATTCAACGCAGCAAATTTTTAACACTGACAAGACTACTCTGTATCGGAAAAAAATGATGGATCGAACATACATTGCCAAAGAGGAAAATACAATGCCAGGTTTCGAGGCATCAAAAGAGAGAGGGCCACGCTCTTACTTGGGGCTAATGCAGCGGGAGATTATAGATTAAAACCACTGCTTGTGTACCGTTCTGGAAAGCCTCGTGCATTTAAGGGCATAAATAAAGCCACCCTACCCATGCATTTCCAATCGAACCAGAGAGCATGGATAACAATATCTCTCTTTGAGGATTGATTTAAATGCTGCTTCATTCCCGAGGTTGAAAAATATTGTAAAGACGACATTCCTTTCAAGATTTTGCTTCTATTAGATAACGCTCCTGGACATCCTATGCATCTAGATGATTTCAATTCGAACTTGAGAGTCATATTTCTACCGCCAAACACAACTTCACTCATTCAACCTATGTATAAGGGTGTTATTTCGAATTTAAAAGCATACTATTTATGCACAACATTTGCTCAGGCATTATCAGCAGTAAACGAGAAAAATTTTACGTTAAGAGACTTCTGGAAATCTTACAATATTTACCGCGCCATCTTAAACATAATAAGGCCTGGGTGGAAATTACTAAACGTTGTTTAAATGGCGCATGGAAGACAATATGCCCAAGGCATGTAAAAGGCTTTGAAGGATTTGAAAAAGATGAATCATTTGAAGAGGTTATAGATAAGATTGTAAAGGTTGCAGAGCTACTTCAGTTGGAGATTGATGCCAAAGACGTGGAGGAGTTAATAGAGGAAGAAGAGAAGGAATTATCTAACAAAGAACTTATTGACTTGCAGGCAGTGATAGTGAAAGAAGAAAATGCTGACAAAGCTCAAGATAAACTAAATGAGGAGCCGAGACATTTCATGAAATTGCATCAGCAATGACGAGCTTTGAGAAGATGGATCCTGACAGTGAACGATTCTTAAAAGTTAACAGACAGGTGAATGATATGCTTGCTTACTACAAATTAATCTACGATGAAAAGGAAAAAACCACCATCCAGTCATCCATCAATATGTTCTTTCGTAAGGTTGAGTGGCCGACCCCTTCTAAATCTCCACAGCCCTCAACCTCCACAGCGGCGTACTTATCAGCTGAAGACGTCAATTCTGGCAACGGTGCTTGAGAGGTAAAACTTACTGACATTATGCCTGTCTCCTCTCTTTTTTTGTAATTTTATAATTTTGAAATTTTTTAAATTGCACACTTTCATCATTTTTCCTGCGCATGAGATAAAAATTTGAATAAATACAATAAATAATTCTATTCACGTAAAATATTTTTCGTCGAACATTTCTTTTTTAATTCAATCAATTCAGCGAGCACAGTTGCAAGTGCTGCACAAGCATGGGGGAAATTCCGACTTACTTAGATTTCCGCGGAACGCAACTCTTAAGTAAGTCGGGAAGTTCCTGTACTTATAACTATTATTCTGCAAAGGAAAGCAGAATACAGTTGTAATATTAAAATTATCAAAAAAAATTTAATTTTGTAAATAGGAAGTAAAGAAGATTGAAAAACCCTCAAATTTGGAACAGGAGTGACTAAAACAAAGACAAGAGCCACCATATTGGAGGGAGGGGATTTATAGAATGGAAAAGTAAGATAAGAGACAGCCAAAAGACTGTACTATCCTTTTAAAAATATATGAAGTTATGGCATTATCAACTAAAGATCAGCAATTCAATCAAACACTTTTATACTACATAAAATATTTACTCATGGGAAATTTTACTGCAAACTGCAACAGGATAATGTTAGTAAGGTGCTACAACATGCAGCTTACAACATGCCATGCTACACCTACCTGGTAGCATGGCATGTTGTAAGCTGAACAGCTTAAAGAAAAGAGAGAAGTAAAATATTTAAAATATAGAAAAAAAAAGCCAATACTCAACAGGAAGCACAACTGCAAAGATCCTTACATAAGGTGGTGAAACTGATACTTTGCTTCCAACGTCTTCCCCTTGCGAGTATTAGCTTTCAGTTAGTGTTCGGCATACTTTAAATAACCTTTAATCACTGGTAATTCTCTAAAGCATATTTTAGGGAAATTCTAATTAATAACCAATTATGATTATCAACACTGTCTAAATAATATGACTAAACTCATATCACATAAAACAACTATCATTAGATCAAATAAAATTTAACAATTATTTCTCCATAAAAAATATAATAAATTTACACATTCCATTTTTTTAATCAACTAGTCATGTCTACTGCATTATGACGGTGGAAATCAAATTGACCCACTAGTGCTAAAAGGCTGCTGACCGTAATTTTAAAACAATTATAAATGTATACATTTCCATAACTTACTTTCAAACAGTACTCTTGAAACCAAGTTAGTATGTGAAGGTATGGTATATTCACATCTCTGATGCCTAAGATCCCAAATCTTCACTGTATTGTCTTCACTACCTGTAGCCACCTGATATCTATGAAAAAAGGTAAAAAATAAAAGGCATCTTTTAATAAAAAAAAAAAAACATTATACATGTTTATGCATATTACATGTATGGGACAGAACACATAGCACTTTTAAGAAATTTGTAAATTCAGACAAGATTAATTTGATTTTTTTTTTTTTTTTTTCATTTCTGCATGTCAAAATGAATGTCATTTTTATGCAGCACTTCTGACTACTATTCCCACTGTTCCAAAACACCCTGGATCAACTGAATCAATTTCCCCCATATTATTCTTTGCCAGTTTTTTTTAACTTTGGTAGATAACCAATTTACATCCCCCACCTTTGACATCTTCCTTCACCTGTTGTCTCTACATCTCTTTCAAGGCCATCCCTAGTCACTCTCCTTTTAGTATTTTTTCAAATACCTGCCTAGGCAGTTTTACCCTACTCTTTTTCTATCCCCTCATATCTATATTTTGCCAACATAGTTGGCATTAGTATTCAAATTGCAGAACAATGCAGGGAAGCAAAACCTGTGTAGCATCTGCCATGAAAAAAATAATAACAATAATTAAATAAAAATGAAATAAAATATCTTTTGTTTTACATTTTATCTAATTCCAAATTTATCTAATCCCTCTTTAAATCTACATAAGCTCACCGACGCTACAAGATTAGGAAGTAACTTGTTCCAACAGTTGATTACCCTATGTCTAAAGGCAAATTTTCTTACATACAATCTATAATTATCTTTCCTTAATTTTAATCATGTCCTCTTGCCGGTGTCATCCTAAAAAGAGAAAATATGCTCTCATCGTTAAATTTGTTCAACCCTTCAGCTTTAAATACTGCAACCAGAACTGTACATACACAGTCTATATTCTAGTCTTATCCTTTTATGCAGAATTTAATTAGTAATTACAGGGACTCTGACTATTCCAATGCTTCATACATACTACTGTGTGTGTCAGCTGGGCAGTGATAAGAAACAGCTTGCTGCTCTAGTGGGAGTAAAGAAAGACAAACCTAACAACTTGTGTAGTTATAAATTTTATCAACTGAGACTGGTGATCACTGAAAACCTAAACTACCATAAGCTATTAAATTAAAAATTTAATAGCAAAAACCTATTTCATATACTTACCTTCAACTAAGTGCAGAGTGATAATTAAAAGATTAAAGGCATTTTAAAAAGAAGAGATGGATAGAATAAAAAATCCCCAAAGGAATGTGCACATGACTTTTGACTCAATGAAACAAAAACTGAACACTGGAAATTACAACCAAGTTTTAAAGAATGGTCATCTTCAGCCAATTTCAACAGGAACATTTCAGTACATATAATAATATATACAGGTAGTGTAGTTCCTGCTTTAAGAGTTTTCGCTTTATGAGTTCCTGGATTTACAAGTTGTTTTTTTCAAATATCAAGTATCAACAGAATCAAAAATATAAACATTATTTGCAATAAATAAATGCTAAACATTCATAAATACAGTAAATCAAACCAAGTGTTTTGATTACAAGTTAGTAATGTATACAATACATTACTACTGTGAGTGCATTTATTTGTTCAGACAGAGATAAGGATGGAGATCCAACTCTTAAAGAATTTTGGAAAAAATTCCATATTTTAGATGCAATCAAAATAATAAAACGAGCCTAAGAAAAAAGTACAGAGAAGAACATGGTATTTGTAATAAACTTGTCATCATTTTATTGATAATTTTGAAGTATTTCAAGAATCAGCAGGGATCGTAGAAGCAATCGTTAATATTGCTAACCAATTGCAGCTTGAGATTTCTACAACTACGGCACTGATCTGCTTCAAACGCACAATGGAAAGCTCACAAATCAAGATCTTGATAGGGCGAAATGTGAAGAAGCTGAGGAAAAAGAAGATTTAACAGATAAAACTCCTGTTCGTTCCTTTACTCTCAAAAGGCTTGACAAAGCTTTTCAACACACAGAAAAAGCAACTGAGATTTTTGAGTCACAAGATTCAAATTTTGAGCGCACTAGAAAAGTTGCTACAGATTTAAAAAAATGCTTATGCATGCCATCGTTAAATTTCTAAAGAAAAGAGAAGACTGTCTTGGAAACCACGACTTTTGAAGCATTTCCGAAGAAGAAAACACAACTCCTTGTGCTTCCAACAAACCAACGAGTGCCGAGCCAACAATGGGTGATAAAACCAACAACAAGTGTACATTTAGTCGATGATGAAGAAAAAGCATTCTTTAACATTTGTATGACATAAATAATTTCTTTATTATTATAATTTGCTTGATTTTAAAGGCTGTGTTTTCATTTCTTTGGGTAAATAAATCATTTTTTAAGCATAAACTATTGTTTTGTTAACTTTTATTTAACATTTCTATAGTCAAATTTCACTGTTGAGAATACAACCCCTGTTTTTAACATTACGTCTATGGGAAAAAATTCCCACTTTACAAGTTTTCGCTTTACGAGATCGTGCTAGGAACGAATGAATTCGTAAAGTCGGGAACTACCTGTAACAATTTCCAACTCTTATATTAAAATGTTCTAATGCTGAGTAACCATGAGTTACCAGCTGGTAACCATGGATGGGTTACCTTAGCACGAGTGCATTAAACTAAAGGAATATTAATAATTAGCCTGATAAATACCATTACCCATACCAAATAAGCTGGGGTTTAAACCTTCAGTCTTTTATGAATTTTAACTCTACATCAATTTCTTATCATGAAAAAAACATGTTTCATACTCAAACTAAGTCACTTTTCATATTATAATACATGAAAAAACATAATTATTTGCAAATCTAAAACTTTTTCGGACCTGAGAACAATTCAGAACTTGGAAAACCTAAACTTGTAAATTCTGTCAAATTTACAATAAAAAAAGAAGACACTAAACTATAAAACACAGAAAATTCCTTCTGTAGTTAAGGTTGAACTTGGCAATTCTGCTCCTATATAATATACCAAGCCACCTAATATTCAAAATCAAACAAAATATAAACAAGAAAAGAAAAGGCAAAGGTACACTCACCTTCAGTGTGAATGAATGATCCCCCCACTTAAGAGAACATACACATCAACACACCCACCAAAAAATTAACCCGCTTTTATAATAAATAGAAAACGGAAACTGGGAACTCACAAGCAGTACCTCTTCAAAGGGACATCAGCACTTCTGAACTCCAAAATGGATCATATTTCAGTCATTGACTGCTATCCAGCAAAATTTCAATGGATGTCCCCATACAATTCAAACCAAACAGAATTCAAACTCATAAAGCATGTCATGGCCATTGCCCTCTACTGGTTAAATAAGCAAACATAAGACAAAATGTAAATTTATACAACAACCCAGCCAATCAACGGGTCTAAACCAAATGCAAATTAACACTGAACTATGTAATAATAAACAGATTTAACATAATTAAATTAATATCAAATGATTCATTAATGCAAACTAGATAATGGAGAAATCAAAATATAATGAAGAAACAAGGTGGTGGATGGAAGTGCCGATGTCCCTTTCAAGAGGTAGTACTTGTGAGTTCTTATTTTCTATTTATTATAAAAGTAGCACTCACATTCTATGGTGTGTCTGTCTCCTTGGGCAGAACGGTTGCACATTCGCACCTCTGTAGAACAGCAGTGCTTTCGCTTTTCTTATTTATTTTATACTTTACTTTACTTGGAATATTAGGTAGCTGGGATTGGCCATATAAGAGAGTGATTCCATTTGCAGAAGAGATCACCTAGTTGTGACCTGAGGTGTCTACAGAAGCACTTATATTGACTGCGTACACTGAAGGAGTTGTTAGCAAGAACAGGATCAAGAATGCTGGATGTGTGGTTAGGATTGTGTGACAGGTAAATGAACAAACTGTGTAAGGATCATTAAAAAATTGCAAAAGTCTCAGCATTTTGACTAACTGGGTTAATGTAACTAGAAACTGAAGCCAGCCAGAGTTGTGAACATTAAAATCATCAAGGAAAATTACCACACATTATGAAAGTTAAACTAGAGAAAGTAAAGTTTCAAAGAAAGGAAGTCAAAGAATTCTGAATAATTAGTGAAGATGGGAGAAAGATAATAATAGAAAGATAACAAATTCATCTCCTCCTTAAATAGCAGGAGATGAATTTGACAGAATAGAGGTAGAGAGAGATTTTAAGATAGAGAAGATCAAAAGAGGAGATTCCAAATTACCATCTTTGACAGGGAATATCAGATTGGACATGTGCACAAGTTCTACCGTTGAAGCAAAAGGAATCATACAGTGAATAATTAGGACAACTGAGATGAGCAGTGGTTGAAGCAACCAACAAGTACAATTCTGTCAGAAAAAGCAAGTGGAGCCAGGCAGATTATAGGTAGAAATTGACATCATTGATATTGGAACTGAGACAACATACATTTGTGAAATGAATGAGGAAGTTTTTGAGAGACAGATCTTTTCACAGATAAGTTTGTTCTTTTAGTTTGTCTATTCATGATACAATCAGTAGATAAAGTAAATGTAGAGGGGAAACATGTATGAATTAATTAAATTTTTGGATATGGTTTATGCACAGCAAAAACATACCCAGCTCCTTAACAAAGCCTCCGACATATGCATTACTTGACTCCTTCCAGTCATTAGAGGAGTTGAGGAAGCAAGATTATACACCAGCAGATCCAGATGCTTCCTAGAGAGTTACAAAAAAGGTTCAGTCCAGTGGACTATCTAGCAACTGGCCTGTTAAAACCACTTTAGCTATACCCTTGAAATGTAAAGAATACTGGATCTTGCCATGGGGGAGGGGCCCATCACAACCTCAAAAGACATCACTCATACTACATAACAGAAGAGATGAGGGTTGCCAGTTTTCCTCAGGAGACTAAACACAGGTTTCACCACTTCAAGCCTTCAATAAGCAAAGTATTGCTTATTGAAGTATTGCACTGGATGATGAGTGTCATCTACCACCAAGTACTGCCTGGTGACATGAGGTGAGGGAGATACCCCCCCCATATACTTATGTGTAGCAATTCTGGCCTTGCATAAGGGGGATGGAATATCAGATTGGACATATGCACAAATTCTACCATTGAAGCAAAAGGAATCATACAGTGAATAATTATACCCAGAGTTACTGACAGTTCCACCATTGTGAAGGTGCAAGCAGAGGACTTGGTTGTTGCAGAACAACTAAGACTGCACTGATAATTGGTTCAGTTGGCTCACAAATGGAACCTAAAATCAGTTCTACCAGCATTTTAGACTTCCAGATAGCAAGTCCCGGCCTGCCATACCTAAAAGAATAAGTATGACAGGCTAGGGACTGAAATATGACAAGCTTTAGAGACTGAATAGATTTTGTTGTCCATTGGATATAAAAGGGCTACACCAATTTACTGCTTGTGTGAGTTATATTGTTGACTGCTAGATAATATCTATATCTTTAATAATTAAGCCTGTTAAGTTAGATAAAGGTGAGGTTAGGTTATATTATAACTGGTCAAATACCATTACTCTCTTTATTAGTCCAATGTCATTATTTTTATCTTTATCTTAATTATAACATTTTTGTTATTATTTTTTCATCCTCAGTCATAATTTTTGTAATTCATTAAGTATCAGAAAACAAATTTCCCCTCCCAACTTCCTACTTCTGTTACTTCTCCAACCAAAGATACATTTTTTCAAATCAGTAAAATTAAGGAAGGTAATGCAATCATTATAATACAAATAATAAAATACAGAAACCTCTACACAGCTACAAGAAATGGAAAATGAACCAGGTTAAGGTTTTTTATTTTTAAAATAGTAGAAATCTATTAAAAATATTAAAAGGTTTTTCTAATCTTTTAGATTAGAAAAACTTAAAAACATTTCCTTTTATTAGCTTAAATATAAAAGCGAGCAAAATAATCATCTATAAAAAAAACACATATTAGAGCACTTCAAAATTCCAGATGTATATTCAAGCTTCTTTAAACTTACCCATTTGGAGAAAAGCTTATGCATAAAATTGATTTTAAGTGACCTTCCATGAACATGATACATCTACCAGTGCGCAAATCCCACACTCGGCCAAAAGCATCCATACCCCTAAAATGTAAAGAAGAATAACTGGGTAACAAAAACTTTTTAAGTGCTTCAAATCAACAACAAGTGAGTAAACAAATAAAAGTGCAATCTTCCTCAGTAGAATTAAATAATTTTAATAACTGCCATGAGGAATTAGAAGTATCAAAATTCTGATAAATGTTCAGAATGTACAAAGCTAGCAGCCTCATGAAATCATACACAAGATAGTGAGGATCATTTTGATTTAAATTACAGATTTCTCATATCTGTTAGGTGAGAAACTGTAGCAAAAAATTACCTAAGGAAGCACTGAGCTATACCTGAATAAAAAGACCAGTTTAAGTTTTAATGGGTTCAACAGGTGTTCCTCTCAGTGTCCAAATACATCTTCAAATTTTTATTTGGGTTTATATAAGGTAGGATCCTAAAGCTCCTAGAATTTCTATTTAAAAAAAAGTAATATTTGCCAATAATTACGCATTGAATTTTTTAAAATTAGAAGGCTATTTATGTATTTTTATATATTGGCTATTTATATGTTTTATATATTTCTATGGCAATTTATATGTTTTATATATTTTTATGGCAATTTATATTTTTTTTTCATTGAATATATAATTGCAAAAATAAAGTCCTCTTTGAAAGTTCCTTGATTTCACTAGAAAATCTACTTTACCAAAAAATTATCACCCCTTTGATGAATTGTTCAGTTTTTTAAAAAAAAAAAATAATAATAATAATTTGATACAAGGTCAAAAGATAAGAAGGATATTGTAAGATAGTTACAAAGTGCTTAAAAAGGTAGTATCCAGAAATTGCTGTTGCATGATAATGAAACACTGTCATGGAGTAATTTATAACTTTCCATTCCCAACAGATCATGTCTCTTCCTTCTGATTGCATCTCTGAACCACTTAATAATTCTAGCAAAAAAAATGATTCTAGCATAACTGAACTTTAGGTTGCTAATCTGAATTTTTTTGCCCCTCCTTGAAGACACCAGAAAATTTCATTCAGAGGACTAATGTTCTGCCTGTAGGCCATAAAGACAGCACTAAATTTCATCTTCTGTCACTATTTTTTTAAAATATACTAGAGCACAATCACAAATTTCATCTCATCTCCTGTCTGATTGGCAGTTAATACTTGGGAATAAAGATACATTCATCTTTTATGTTTAAAATATCATGATGGCTTAACTGCCACATGCTATTCCAACTTGAGAGACTGTCTCAATTCTTATTTGATGATCAGTCTTCTTTACAAAATGCAAAAAAATTTAGATGGTAAAATAATATTTTTATATTGTAAAAATATTTACAAATTAAATTTACAAATTAGTTACAAATTAAAGTAAAAAGTTTTATAATAAGCATCTTAACTAAGCAGATAATAAAAATTTCTAACCTTTTGTATATTATGAAAACTGATCTTTTTGTAAAAAAAAAAATCAGTTTACAATATATGCAGAAGTGATATTTTTGTAAAAAAATTTTGTAAAAAAAATATCACCAAATATTATTACATACCCAGTTGCAACTAATGAGCCATCAAACTGAAAGCTAACATCATATACAGGTTTACTATGACCCTCTTGATGAAGAATTTCTTTTCTGATCTCAAGATCCCATAGACGCCATGAATTATCAAATCTGAAAGTTAATTAATTTGATACCATGGAATTAACTTTAATTAAATAATAATTCAATTATATTTTAATAATAAAATTTATTAAGTGAAATTCAATTTTAAATTTTGGCTAATTTTTACAATAAGTCAAAATAGATATTTAAAGAACATGACATTTGCTTTGCATATGGATACATAGCAAAAGCTTAATTTTACAGCAATGAAATGATCAAGCAAAATTATAAAATATGGTCTGAATAATGAAGAAAGAATGGTTTGAGAAATAATGCTCACACTGCATTCTGTTTTTGCTGTCTATACTGGGGAAGACAATATTGCCCCTCCTCTTAGACTCTTTAGAAGTGGCAGTGTAATCCAAAACTCAACCTAAATTATCTAATACTTGAAATATGATCCCCACTTCTTTACTTGATTAAAGAAAGAATGAACAAATGACATTTATTTTATCTGACTGTTCCATTTCCTTGAAGTAAACATGTAAATTTCATGCCCTTCTTTAATGGATCACCTTGAAAAGACTAAATCTAATTTGAGAGTAGTATGTTATTTTAATCCACTTCAGGTTCAGAAAGGAATGCTTAACATATATTAAGATAACATAAGTTAAGATAAAATAATCATTAAAAAAAAAATGTGCACATCATTACAATATCCTATGCTATACTCTTTAATTTATATATATACACACATTAAGTAATTAATTAACAATAAGATAATAAAATAAAATGCTAGTATATCTAGCAGTGGTATAATTAACTGTAAGAATGGAAATGGATAAGTGCCAAGATGTTATGGAATTACATCTTCAAGCACAAAGCAGCTTAAGAAGAATGTAATATAAAGATATGTGATTAGAATATGATGTATGAAAATAGATAGTGATGTGTAACATCAATGTACAGATTGTCAATTCTAGAGAAATTGAAAAAATAATAATAAAAAGAATAAAAGTTTATAGAAAGTGAAAAACTAAGTATTATATACATTTAACGAGAAAATAAAAATGTAAACAGTAATTATGCATTATATACCCAGTACTATATACCACAGGAAAATATATTTGCAATAAATTACAGATATTCATGCTAAAGTTAGGGAGGAGGAGAAGGCTATTTTAATTTTATTTTTATATTAAGGCCAAAGATGGCTAGAGAAGCATGAGAAATAATGTAAGCATGCATCAATTTCAATATCAATAATAATTAAAAGGAATACATACACACTATATGTCCAAAAATTTCCTGACCCCTCGGGTTTGGGAAAAAGGAGCCATACTAGCTATCCGCATTAGGAATAAAAGCAATTGCATTCGAGCTAGATGCAAGCAGAACAATGAAATATAGCAGACTGGTTGAGGTTTTGATCACAGTGACTTCCAAAGGGGGAATCACCATAGAGTACCATATTTAGAATCAATCTGCTTATGTCATTTTAGTAAAACTGTGACAACCTAGAACTATGTGGCTGTTGTTGTTGTTGTTGGTTTTTGTAGCAACTTAGACCACATTGCTCTGTTATGTTTGTGGGCCAATTTTGCATGTTGTGTGGACTGAAAAACCTGGAATAACTGAGAAGGGAGGATCCTACTTCCTCTTGCCTGAGATTGATTAACTGCAGCCCCAATTGTAGAAATTCTTTCACTCATCAATGGGACTTGAATCCAAACCTTTCTAAACAAGTGAAAAAACCACTATAATGTCAGAGAGGACCAATGGTGGTTGACATAATCACCAATGGGAAATGTCATAGTGCTACTACAGATGAGAAACATTCAAGAACACTGTGGAACTTTATGGAAAGAATGGAGGTCACCAGAAGAGTGGCACATAGATCCTGTCAGTTCTCATCAAATGTCTGCAAAGAAATAAAGAGTTCAGGAAGGCCACAGGAATTGATATTAGTACTATAACGATACAAACAGGGAGCTATACAGCATCAGATTTTATAGAAGAGCTGCAGCACACAATAAATTGTCAATTATTTTGGCACATAATACATTGTAATGGGTCCCTGAAAACATTGGGAAGTTGCATCATGGAGTGATGAATCATGATAGTTTTCCAACCTGGCTGTGCTTGGGTCTAGAAGATGTCCGGAGAACATTATTCACCAGAGAGTGTGTTTGTTGGTTTGGACTTTGTCCACTCATCATTCCAGGAACAACGAATGCCATGCAGTATACTGACGTCCTGGACAATTCCACTCATCCTATATTGTAGCAGCAGTATGAGAAGGGGTGGTCCTTGTTCTGTGTAGTATGATATTGTGCACTGTTATACAATGCATATCATAATACACTGCCTGTTGATTCTTCAGAATCAACAGGCAGTGTGGTATGCAATAAAATGTCACAATGTAAACTTTTAAAATAAAGAAAAAAATAACTGTTAAAAAATAGACAGTGGTTCTTGATACAAATTTTACTGTAATATACTACCATGTGAGATACAATAGAGAATATACAATTAAGCACAAATTTTCAAAGCAAAAAATAAGTCTATTTAAACACCAGAATATACAGCACATTAAAAAAAAAAGGCTGCACATAAGTGCACAGGCTTATTGAGAGTGCTAATATCTCCCCAATCCAGAAAGGATATGTGAAGGACATGATTTGTGACTAGAGATTAGTGAGTTTAACTTTCATAGTGGGCAATATCATAGAATCTATGGTTAAGAATACAATACAGTACCATCTCAGTAGGAGATAAAGTGTACATAAAATCATGTGGTAAGCTGATATATAGGTACACTTCACAGTCTTTAAAAACCTCTTCTATAATCTCCTCAATTGTGCTTAATTGGTAAAGATCATAATATACTGAATTTGAATGATTATGTTGCCCTCATAAACACTGTTAATTTATATTCATAAAAAATTTAATAAAGTGATATTCTCTTAATATCAATATAAACTGAATGAATAACTGATAAACAATTCTTGCTGAAATACATAACACTTTTACTATACAATATAAATACTTCCTCTTGAGTACTAACATTAAAATAACCAAAATACTTACACACAAGTAGCTAGAAACTTGCCAGTTGGATGAAAGGCTAACCTGGATACTCGGTATGGTGCATGCCCTTGCACATCTCCTATTGGTTCATCACTGAAGAAATAAAAAGTTACTAAATCATCCACTTCTATTTATTAAAAAAATGAAAAAAGCATGCCAAGTATAAAAACATAGAAATAGATATCTTGTATGTTTAATTTTTCTTATTTCAGTAAAGAAGTAATAATAAAAGCAGCTAATCACCTGCTTTAAGTTAATACAATACAAGCACCTTTTAACCAGTTAGTGTTAAAAACTTTTATTTGTCATTTGGGATCCTATTAGGTCCAAAAATCAAAAACATTTATGATTATTTTTATGAAACATTTATGAAAATTATAATTATTCAAGCATTTATGATTATTTATGAAAATCCCTTCTTCCCATGTCAATAACATCATAAGCACTGCAAAATTAAAATAATGCATTCATAATGGCAAGTTTTAATTTAATAAAACGAAAAATTTTCATAGCTAGGGTAGTTACATAGCTAGCTAGGTTTTCACAAATTATTACAGAAAATGAATAGATGATGTGGGAAAGCTTTTTTTTTTTGACCAATGCAGTCAGTATAAGGTCACTTCCTTACATCATTCGGGCAGTATGGTATTAAGGACAAGTTACTACAATGGATAAAAGGGTGGTTGGGTAGGGGGGAGGGAAGAGAGAGAGAGAGAGAGAGAGAGAGAGAGAGAGAGAGAGAGAGAGAGAGAGAGAGAGAGAGAGAGAGAGAGAGAGAGAGAGGGGGGGTAATCAATGGACACTGCTCTTTGGGGATTAATGTTATTAGTGGAGTCCCCCAGGGTTCAGTGTTGGGCCCACTGTTGTTTTGTATATTTATCAATGATATTGATGAAGGTATATCAGGCTTAATATCAAAGTTTACAGATGATACAAAGGTTGGCAGGTTTGTTAATGAAGTAATGGCAAAATGCTACTGCAACAGGATTTAGAAAAGTTGGAAAGATGGGCTGAGAAGTGGCAACTGAAGTTTAACATTGGCAAATGCAAAGTACTGCATATGGGTAGAAGTAACCACAAAGAAATGTACCAACTGTGTGGTAGTACACTAAGGGTGTTAGAAAATGAAAAATATCTGGGAGTAATTGTGCAGCAGTAAGATATGAAATTTTCAGAGCAGTGCAGACAAGCTGTCAGAGCAGGTCATGGGGTATTGTCGATGATATACAGGAATTTTTCTAGTAGGGAAAAGGAGGTGATTATCCCTTTGTATAAGGCAATGGTCAACAACGCCTTGAGTACAGCATACAGGTCTGCATACATTTTAGGAAGGATGTAGAGATGCTTGAGTGAGTACAGAGAAGGGCAACAAGATTGATGCTGGTAACAAAGGGGGTGGTCTTACCAAGAAAGGCTTAAGTTCTGCAAACTGCAGCATCTGCAGATTAGGCTCCTGCAAGGTGATCTGATTCAGGTGTATAAGGCCTTGAATGGTTTGAGCAAGCTCAATGCTGATGGGATTCTTCCTCAGATTTCGTCAAATTGAGGAAAGACAGTTGTAGAATAGATGTGCGGAAATTTGCCTTTAGAACAAACTTCCATCTGTTGTGGAATCTGATAGTTTACATAAATTCAAAGAGGAACTGGACAAACGTTTAGAGGGAATGGATGTATGAAATGTGTTTTTTTTTTTTTTTTTTTGGCTGATGCTATATAAGCTTGCTTCCTTGCATCACATGCCTCTACTATTACTATACTGTCATTACTAATATTAATGCTAATATTCCGCTATAACTGTGCCTCAAATATATATATAAGCAGCAACAGTGTTTCCAAAAAATAAATAGTGGTTAGGCAGTTCAATTTCTGTAAGATTTGTGGTGCAAAAGAGTCTATTTGAGTTCCAGATTAGCTGAAAATTCAAATGTTTATGAATGTCTTTTTTTTTTTCCCCCTGACAATAATACTATATACATTGTGAAATTAAAATATAACTTGCAAGAGAAAGAGGCTTTATTTTTTTTTATTAAATTGACAACCTCAGTAGCTGCACTGACTTATTTTATAAAAATACATGATAACTGAAAGTTAGCTCTTTTTGGCCCATGTTTAAAAAAGTAATTTAATACCCCTGCAAATTAGCACTGCCTCAGATGTGAGAACAATATTCCAGGGCAGAGCATATTTGAGATTTCGACAGAGTGAGGAGTGTGTAGAAGAAAAGTAACACTGAGAGTGAAAGAGAAAACCCAGTTTTTTTAGATATAGAGGAAGCAATATTTGGATGGGCTTATGTCAAGAGATATCAGAAGTCGAGGTAATCTGTAATAGAGATATATAATCTTTTCCAGAAATGAAATCTGAGTGTCATTGAAGGAGCATAGGAGCAAAAGAATCCTTTTTGCAAGATATAAAACAGGACTGCATTTAGAAGGATTGAAATCAACTAGGTTATTTTTGCCCCACTGGAGATTGGCATTTAAGCAATTTGTAGTGGATATTCAAAAAGTTGAAGTTCTGCAGGGCAAGGTTTCTCAAACTGGAAGTGGAATGCAATTTGCTATCACCAGCAAAACTATGGATAGGATTCCCAGTCAATGGAAGGTCATTAATATACGAGGAAAAGAGTAGGAGAAAGAACTGAACCTCGGGTAACATGAGCATTAGTAGAGAAGTTGGAAGGCAGAGAGCTATCTACCATCATGCACAACAAGTGCTTAGAGAGAGAAAACTGGATACTCAATTGCTAAAAACAGTTGGCAAACCATAAGACAGAAGCTTATTTAGAAGACCTTTTATGCCAACCACGATCAAAAGCCTTTGAGCTGTCAAGAGCAACTGCCTGAATTTGTCTATAGATGGGTAACATAAACCAGCAGATCAACAGTATGTCGACACTGATGTAATCCATACTGGCAATCATTGATCAGGGGGGGAGAAGGTTTGTAGACAGTTTAGGAGTTTGCAGTTAATGGATTTCTCCATTACTTTAAAAAGAGCATAAATGTCATTTTTTTATCAAAAGAAAAGGCATGCAAACAAAAGTTATTCTGGAAAAGACAAAGTACTAATATAAAGATGAATTCTGAAATTATGATGTATTACCTTGATGTTACACTACAAATAAGTAGCATTTTATCCAGAGAGAAATTATGATTTATATGTTCACATGAAGCTAGAGATGACACTGCAATACATGCATTTTTAAACAGCTGTAAGGATGTTGGTATCACATCACAAATAAATAGCACTATACGTCCCTAAAGAGATATAATGCTCATCTGTACTGATATAAATGATTCAACTTATAGTAACAAAAGATATATTTTTTTTTCAAATGCAGGAATGTTCAAGCGCTTTGACTAGCCACATTATTAAGTAAACTTAGACTTCCACACCAAGGGTTGCCAGGCCAGTTTTGACCCAGACAGTCCAGTATTTGAGCTTACCATCTGGTAAAAGAATTGAGCAAATACCAAACATGTAAATGTCAGGTATTTTTTAACTGAGTTAAGTTTTATTATTATTTTATATGTTTGTTTGTTTAATTTTAGTTACATTCAGTTTTTCATTAGTTTTTTAATGCTTCAATACATTTTAGCAAATGTTGTTTAGGTAGAACTGCATTTTGTAATTGTTGTTATTCTCAGATAGGCAGAATAATAGTTCATTGGTTTCAAAGAAATTTCACTTTCTAGAGACAGATGAGCATAACAATTTCTGCAATGAATCTGTAAGAATTTTTTTTTTTTTTTTTAAACACACCTCTGAACTGTTTGGATGTGAAAGATGCTTTCTCTCTCTCAAAAAAAAAAAATTAATAATGTTGTGCAATCAAATTTACATCAAAAAGTTGTAGACTATTATCATTTTGAACATAGTTTCAATTTAGTTCCATTGTATTTTATATTAATATTTCTTACTTTAATCCACCCCACTTGAAATGAAAACTTTTTTTTTCTTCTTTTTTTTGCAAAACTTTCTTTGTGTGTATCCAGTATTTTTAGGAAACTATCCACCAAACCTATCTACTTTGAAGTAATTGACTAATGCCAATGCACAACACTGGATGCTACAAATAAAGTAAATCAGAAGCTGTGTGAAACCAATAGTTGTCTGGTTTTTCTGAAGAAGCCACTTGGCAACTCCATCCAAGCCAGCTTAAGAAAAAAATATAGCCTTAGACAGACAAGAAGTTTAAAATCAGCTGTGACAACTTTTCTGTCATGTAAACAATGACTTTTTCATTTGTTTAACTTTAATAGAATCAACAGCAAACAACAGCATAACACATAAAAATGCCACAATTGTATAAACAGAATTCCACTTTATGACGACAAATTCTACAATACATCTGTGAACACATTAACTCTTAACAAAATTATACAGTGAATCGAGGTCTGAAGGCTTCTAATCTACAGACTGAATTTTAAAACAGGAAATATGAAAATATAAAAAAAAAATATTGAAAAAAGTTATAAAGTTATACAGGGTGTTTCAATTAAAAGGCTTGCTTATTTTCAGGTTTATTCTATTTGTTGTCTGGATCTTTTTTGTCATATCTGGTGTGAAACCTTTGAATTTGATGTTAAAATTGGACTATGCATTACTGTTTAGATTTTGCAATTTCTAAATTTAAATTCTGCCTAACCAACTGCTTTTTTTCTCAGTGGGAAAGCATTATTTCCCCCTTCTCAGTTTAGTCTAATATCATCTTTGGTGTACTTCTGAAATGAACATAAGCTGATTTCACCCTGGAGAATAAAAAATAAAAAAGCACCATAATGGTTGTATGTGTAGCATTGCATCTTTTCACTACAACTGCTGTTATTTTATTTTATTATAATTAACTTTTTTTGTTCAAATAAAATCAGTTTACATTTGTTTCAGAAGTACAGTAAGTCCCGACTTACGTAAGCCAGAGTTACGTAACTTCAGACTTATGTAAATTTTTTTTTCACTCGCATTTTTTTTTTTTTTAGGATTGCAAAATTTAAAACAGTAAAAAAAAAAAAAATAAATAAATAATAAGCAATCAATAAAGAAGAACACAGCACACACAAATTGCACAAGTGAGATTCAGAATAACAAGTTTAAAAAATAGGAATGAAGAGAAGATTCTGAAAATGTATTTGTTATTTTTATACGACTAAGATTTCAGTGAAGGGGACACACATTTCATCATAATAACATAAAAACCCACAGAATTCCAGCTATCGGTATTATCGCAAATGTAATAAGATTGAGTTTACTACCCATTTATAATAGATTGCATTAACAGAAAAGCCCAATAAACTGGAAACTGTAAATTGTTTTTATTGTTTTAGTAGTAAAAGAATAAGAGAAGTTTACCTCCATATGATACGTGAACTCTTATTCTTTTACACATATTGAAATCAACGTTGAGGATATTGAGCATCACAGCTCTGGTTTATACTAACTTATTGCTTTAGTAAAATGTGAGCATGTGAGCTTGCGTGAAGTGATAATAGTGTGTTTCCCCTTAACCCTGTGAAGTTCTTTACAGAAAATTTCATTTTTACCATTATCATGGTGCCGACTAAGAGTACTAGTACTGTAATTTACTAGTACTGACAGCAGTACCAGTAAATCTACCAAGAAAAGGAAAGCGATTGATTTGGATCAGAAAATTAAAATAATGAGGATATGTGAAAATGGTCAAACATTAACAAATATCAACGTGGAATTTAGATTTGTCAGTGTCAACAGTGAACAAATAATAAAGGACAAAGACAGAATACGAGAAGCGGTGAAGGGATGGGCACCAGTGAAGTCAACTATAATAAAGAAGGCTACGAAATACATATCAGTTTTTACCGTACAATTATATGCATTTTTCCTTCCTTTTTTATTTTTTTTTCTTATGTGCCACTCCAGCTACTTCACCACTGTTACCAGATAAAGTTTTTAACTGAACTAATTAAAAATATATAACTAATATATAAAAAATACATAATTAATTAACTGAAAATTATATATAATTTTTTCTTCATTCTTCTGAAGATATTATGTAGTTTTTGTAATTTTGGCATATCAGAGATATAGTAGCAATATTTTATTAGTCATTCCCGAGTTATATAAAACTCGACTTACAGAAGTACTGGAACATATCTCTTACATATGTCAGGGACTTACTGTATATCGCAGACAATTTTAGACAAACTGAGGATGGGTAACACTTTCCTATTGAGTAAAAAAGCAGTTCATAATGCAAAATTTAAATTTATAAAAATCTAAACAGCAGTGCCTAGATTTATTTTAGCATCATATTCAAAATTTCACCCTAAATGTGACAAAATAAGGTTGAGATATTCTATATATATATATATATGCTAATAAATATGCATATGCTAATATATATATTAGCTGATATGCATATGCTAATAAACATGCTAATATATATAGCATTAAAAAAAATAAATATGCTAAACCTAAAAATAAGCAAGATAGACCTGGTACCTTTTAATGAAATGTCCTATATATAATTGAACATCCGTCAATTTCATATAGGCATTTTTACAAACTAACATAATTCTAATAGTTATTAGGAAAGGACAAAGACTGCATCGTGGTATTTCATTTTATGTTGAAGAATCAAACTATCACATGCCAGCAGTTTTTATCAATAATAAAATCAAACTGAGGTGGGAAAAATTACCGAACAATAAATGTATACATAAATTGTGCACATACCTCTTTAAATCCCATAACTTTACTGTTCCATCTGTAGCACAAGATGCCATGCACAATGCAGTATCTGACTGAGATATGGTAGCATCAGGATGAAACACAATAGCACCTACATTGCAGTTATGACCTTTAAAAATGAAATTTTTTGAATATCCTACATTCTACCCACTCTGAATATGAAATTATCAATTTTTAAAATCCATTTTTGCAAAAGTTTACATTTATTTTTCAAAGTTTGCTTTGTAAAAATATTATACCTTCTACTACTTTTCTAGTCAACAGAGCCTTCACTGTCCAAGTGAATATTACATAAATTTAAAATACCTGTTTACAGGGGAACTTTATGTAAATATTTAAATATGCAACCCAAATACAAGCATCCCTCAGGCTTACAGAAGGTTATGTTCCTAGAAAGGGCACTGTAAGTCAAAACTAATTTTGACCAGAGAAACAATGATAAAATAAGGGATTACCAGAAGTAAAATATGAAATTATTTATAGATACAAATAAATGAATGAATAAATTTTACTTATTGGTAGTTGATAAAATTATATATTTCATGAACTACCAATCATATATAAAGTATGTGGCATATTGTATTAAAACTGTTAATTGTGATAATCCATCTCATTAAGTGTTCTTTTCCCTTCACTCAGTAGCGCTGTTAGTCATATGATTCATGAAGCTAGAATTTTGCTGTATGGCAAAAAAAAAAAAACCTTTTCCAAACTGATTCACAGTTGGTCTTTGAGTTCCCCAAGCCAGTTACCTCAACTACTCACAGAAGTAACTTATGTCAATGATTAACAACTCATTGGGAAACTTATTCCAATGATTAACAACTCATAGGGAAATTTATTTGATTGATTAAAACTCAGTGGGCAAAGACAAATCAGATCTCCTTCTGCAGGCATATAGATTAGTTACCAAACACTGTAGGCAGACAGATCAGTTACCAAGCTCTGCAGCCCACATATTCCAAATCTCTCTCTCTTTGAATGGGTGCTTTTTTGGAATTTTACTCATCTTTGAAACCGTTTCAAAAAACTGTCTTTTATAGCTGTGGTCTCCATACCACAGCTTTTATAGCTGTGGTCTCACAACTGCTTTATAGAATGAGTGGAATTATAATCTCCCATATCTCTATAAGCAATTTTTCGATAAATAATCAACATTACAATATGGGACCTCCTTGGAATTTGCCTACTCAACAAAGAACATCACACCTGCTTGAATCATTACTCCAACATCCCCTTTTTTAATCTCTCTACTGTTTTTAATTTAACCCTTCAAAACCTCCAAATGTAAAATTAATTTTGGGTTATTATTTCTCAAGTGTAAAAAACTTTGCATTTTGCAGTATTAAAAACAGTTCCCACTTATTTAATCATCCCTCCAAATTCACCTTGAAGGAACACTACTTTGTACTAATCATTAACCAGTTAAATTTCAAAATGAAGAATCTCAATTTCTTGGCATGAATTTGACTGCTAATAGCACTTCAAATGCTTCTTTCATGGATTTGTGGTTTAATTTATGTAATGCTTGATTCATTTTTAATGAAGTTTTTTTATTATTTATGATTCTCTTTCTTTAAATAATCAAGTCAGCTGTTTTGTTTTTGTTTCATTTGTATGCAAATTATTTTGGTCTTTTAGTTATTTTGTTTGATTTATCCCCCCCCCACCACAAATACCTATTCTAGTATGCAGTTTACCAGGAGTTGAAATGGTTTGTGCCCATAGAATTATAATGATGCGTAAGAATGGCTGTTCTTGGACTTTCGGTTTCACCTATCTCTTCACTGATGAGAACTTTTAAGGTTCAAAACAGCTGTATGACAAGTGACAATTAGTTTCTGCATTTTAGGTCAGCAATTAACTATTCGTAACCTGGTTACTTGGTGTCTTGATTTCATGGGCCTTGGATTTGCCCAAAGTATATTTAGGTTAATTGAGTATTAATAAGATGAGATAGAATGAACTCTTCACAGTAGAACTCTTAGACTATTCAATTTGCAAAAACTGTAAGAACCAACCAAGTCAACATGGACTGAACGTATGGTGCACTTCTGACACCTTGTTGAGCACATACCACAACAAACAGACTAATCTGAGGAATGAAAAATCCCTCAATATTAGGTAAATGTACCTAATAAAGTGGCCACATAGTGTAATTCTTTAATAATTTTTATTATTATGTTTCAATAAAATTCAACTTTTACCTCATTAAAATTTTGATTAAAACTTTGCAATTCATATGTTTGTTTTAAATTTCAGGCAAAATTTCTTCCAAGTGCTACATCCTGACAGTTAGGAGTTACAGTTCTGAAGTAATAGTTAATTCAAAACTTTCATTAAATTCTAATTTTTTAATTTTTAATTAAGAATTTCACTTTAATTTAGTTAGAAAATTGATTTCATCTGGTATGGTGTTAAACTATGTTAATTTCTCTTTGTATATAATTGTATAGGCACAAAACCCAGACTCGAAGTTCATTTCAGATTTATACGGTAAGTGTATATTTTTAGGCAGTTTAGCATATGTGTGAAGTGCTTATTGTTTTTACCATGTATGTCCATCTGCACATAATAATTTGACCACTGATGAGAACTTTTAAGGTTCAAAACAGGATTTTCATTAAACTTTATATTTTCCTCTTTTAAAATGATTTGCCAAACTTTCTAAGTTTCATTAAAATCAGACTAATACAAATCAGCAATTATTTTTTCTTTATTCATATGTATCATTATAGGCTATCCAAATATTTTACAGGCAGTTCCTGCTTTACGAGTTTTTTTTTTTTTTTTTTAAGTATCAAATATCAACAAAATTGAAAATATGAACATTAATTGCAAAAAAATGAATGTTAAGCATACATAAATACCGCATTTCAAACCAACGTGCATAGCTATATAATACAGTGCACCCCACTTTAAGATATTAATGTATTCCAGAGACACCACTGTATCGTGAAAATATTGTAATGTAAACCCAATAACACATTGTTTTTTAGTTATTCATTCCAAGATCTCGGAAGTTGAAATTTTCGCTATATAACTTTTAGCAATTTTCCAATTTTAGTTACCAATTCAAATAATTAAAATGCACATCACTTTCATTGTTATCATACATTTCATTATAAGAATCAATTTTGAATGCTTTTGTGATATTTTTCTAAAACACATTTCTAGAGGTCATGACCATAAAACAATAAAAACAATTTGCACATTCCAGTTTATTGGGCTTTTCTGTTAGTGCAATCAATTATAAACAGGTACTAAACTCGATGTTATTGCATTTTCGAAAATACCGATAGCTGGAATTGTGTTGGTTTTTATGTTATTATGGTGAAGCGTGTTTCCCCTTCACTGCAATCTTCAATCATATAAAAAACAAAGAAATTTTCAGAATCTTCTCTTCATTCCTTTTTTTTTAAGCTTTGTAAATTTCATGCAAATCATGCTTATTGCTATCTCACTTACATGTACCGTATTAATTAATTGCAATTTGTGCGTGCCATTAAAAAATGTTTATGCATGCTATTGTGAAATTTATAAAGAAAAGAGAAGATATTATCTTGGAAACAAACACCTCTTGAAGCAATTCTGAAGAAGACGACTCCTTATGCCACAAACCAACAATGAGTGATCAACGAGTGCACATTCATTTAATAGATGATGATGAATAAACATTCTTTAATTCTGTAAGTATTTCTTTAAATTATAATTTGATTGATTTTACAGGTTATGTTTTCAATTATTTGGATAAATCAATCATTGTTTAAACATAAACTAATTAGCTAACTAATTTCATTGTTGAGAACGTAACCCTTGTTTTTAACATTATGTCTATGCGAAATAAATTCTCGCTTTACGAGTGCGCGCTAGGAACAAATTAACTTGTAAAGTCAGGAAGTACCTGTATATTGTAGCTGAAGCACTGGATATTATGTTTGTTGCAGTATGCTGATGGGAGGAATAAATGGGCAATATGGATACAGAAAAACTTCTGGAAAATGTTCTTAGTTCACACATAAAGGTCATTATTTTTTTCTAGTTTTTTTTTGTTATCACTTTATTAAATGGAAAATCATGGATTATTACTATTTGCTTATTATATTAAATGTTAAATATGTGTTACATTTGAATAATTATTAAAATCCAGAAAGAAATAAGTAAAATTGCATTATAAAAGTACTGAAGGTATAATATGACTGTCTAATTTATTAAATCACAGAGCCACATGCAACTCATGTTGCATATCATGCACTGTTGCTTATAAAGTATTACAAAACAGAGTGAATATTACATTATTCACAATGAAATGAAAACAATCACTTTTATATATTTTTAGTTAATCAAAAATCAGAAAAATAAAAATAAATTAATTAATTTAAGAAATAAAAATCTAACATGCCTGAAATGTAATGCATTGCATACATTAACTAATTCATTATTGGAATTTGTATTTAATTGTATCACTCTTTCTTTTCATACAAATATACTAATTAAACATTTCACATCACAATGAAAGAAATATAAATGAAATGTAAATGAAAACTAACTGCCAAGCTGCTTACAATATCATTAAAACAATTACAATTGTTAACCTTGCCATAAATGAAACATTTTCTAAACTCACCTCTCAGTGTACGAATTGGTTTACAAGATGGAACAGACCAAAGTTTACAGAGCCCACTCCTATTAGCAAAAGTTTTGAATTAAGGGAAGAAATGGTTTTCAAAATATTTTATTTTTTTACAACAAAAAAAGTAACATATCAAAATAAAACTTTTAACTAAAGGGAAATTGTATTGAAATTTGTATTGAAATTGTATTGAAAGGAATAAAATATACTAAATAAGATAACATTTTGAAAAACCTGAACACTTTAATTATAGAGCAGGTGTTCTATAATTCAAGTTACTAAAAACAACCTATTAAAACAGCCTCCAGACTAAAATGTGGAAAGAAGTTTATAAAAGCTGTCCATCCCAAGGCAGTAAGAAAATGTGAATAACAGTTATTCAAAGTACTTCATTTACAGAGAAGGGAACTGGGTGCTGAATTCATCACTGATATTTTTAAATTTCCACCTGTCAATAAGGTGGGTAGGATTGTCCCTCATGGGGAAAGTTTGTATGGTGTGGAGGAGTTTAGTTCCAGCTTCTGTGAGCCTGCAGTTTTGCAAGGCTTTCAAGGCCACACTCTTCCGTATGCCAGTTTTGATGGAAGAGCTATCATTTCCTAGAATTGAAAGGAAAATTTTTCCTTTCAATTCTAGGAAAAAACAAATATCATGGTGGTTACATTGTTTTATGTATGATTGAAATGTATTCAAATACTCTCTACCATATCAGGAAAATACTGATATCTGAAAAATAAAGAAAATCTAAGACATGGGGCATGGAAGATAAATATCTTCCATACCCATGTTTTAGGCATGTTGTGGGTTGACTAGAGCCTCTGATTCTATTTTGGCCATAAAGGCCTTGACAAGAAGAGGAGAGAGTAGGCCCCCATGCACAGGCTTTTTTTTGGAGGTTAAGAATCCCCTTGAAATGGAAATTAGCTGGCCATGAGATCTATAAGAAATATCTTCTTAGAGATCTCCATTCACCAAAGAAGGTACAAAATATCTTCTTTAGTGAGTGAAGCAAAGTGACCTATATGTATATTTGAAAGCATATCCCCCTCACCTTTCATTGAGGTTTTCATGGTCAACTTAGAATTGGAAGCCCTAGCTAACCAAAAACATGTCTAAAATATGGACCAGATTTGTGCATGACATTTTCCTGATTTGGAACCACAATAATGAGTTGTTGTTGATTATGGAATAAGTCACTTCCATAAGTGGTTGAGAATGACAGCTTGGGGAAATTCAAAGGTCAACTGAATAGGTACCTTCAAGAAGTAGTTCAAATAAGTAGTTCATTTTATTTTTTTATATATTTTTTTTCTTGCTGCAGCAAAAGTCTCAGGTTTCCCAACATCGTATGGCTAATACTAACAAGGAGCATTTTGATATGCTCCACTGAAAACCATGGGATTGAGTCAATATGGATTGGAGAGGGCAGAGACATTTTTGGGTTTTCTTTTCACTATGACTAAATTATTCAGCCTCTGGAAGGCAAAGGATGACTGACGAAAATATCCAATTTTTCTTCTGTCAAGTTGGAAGTAGGAAGTAACTCCTCAAATAGGCCTCTGAGGTTGGGTATATTCATATTACGTTCTTAGCGTTTTTTCCACCAACCTTTCATGGAGTAAAATAAAATTAAAATAAAATAAAACAAAACAAATCTTGATAACTATATTTACAATAACCTGTATTTACAAAATTAATATACGTATTACAATATTAAAAGTATTAAAACACAAAATTAAAATGCATTAAAATATACTAAGTTAAAAGCGATAAAATCCCGTAGCTTTCAAAGGCTCCAGCCTTCTTCTTCAGCAGTACTCTCTATTATTCAGTACACCTTTAAATATCAGCAGGGTAATGGTAGGCATCACATGTTTCCATTCTCACGTGTTCCGCTCTCTTGCATTGTGGAACCGGAAGTGGCTCAAACGGAAGTCGTACGGAACCGTTCATCCTTTTTTTTAGGATAATAGTCTCTAAAAGGGGGTGAATCCGTACACCCCTCTCCCTATTAATGTTGGTTGTAGAGCTGATCCGCAAACTCTCGAGCCACTTACGGTCCCAGAACCTATGCGCCCGATCGGTGATAGTGGCGTCGTCTGGGGAGATCTGGTGCTGCTTCGTGTTTTAATATTGTAATATGTATATTAATTTTGTAAATACAGGTTATTGTAAATATAGTTATCAAGATTTGTTTTGTTTTATTTTATTTTAATTTTATTTTACTCCATGAAAGGTTGGTGAAAAAACGCTAAGAACGTAATATGGAAGTAGGAAGGTTCAACCTCCAAGTGAATTAAAACCCAATACTGCATATTTGCATTAGGAAGCAGTGAACGTGATAAACAATGTACATCATGGCATTCACCCCTCCCTTGAATAGGAATAAGATAAAAGCTCGCTTGCTCTCTCTCTCTCTCTCTCTCTCATTTCGTCATGTTTTATTGAGGGCTTTCTACACCAACAAGTACAGTAGCTCTTATTAAATTACTCTTCCACTCCTCTGTAAACAATATACATAATGTAATTCCCTTTTTGTAGGAAAAAACAATGTTCTCTCTCTCTCTCTCTCATTTTTTTGTTTCATTGAAAGCTGCTCCTTTTTTTAACAGTTTTCAAAAATCTTACAGACATGGTAATCCTTATCAATTTACTATTCCAATCCTCCTTTCCCCTCTGTCAACACAGGCATATTTAAGAGCCTGTCCTGAGGGTCATGCAAAATTTCTTTCCCAGAGTGTATTCCTGTGATAAATGCCATTCAACTCATATCAAAAGTTTGAACAAGATTTGCAAGTTTTGTAATTATTTTCTTCTTTATCTGACTTACAATCTTTATTTTTAACTTTTAATAGCTATTACACAATCTCCCTCTCTCTCTCTGTATGTGTGTATGTATATGTTAGTTTCATTATACAAGTATTTTCCTACCACCTGTGAAAATATTAGTATCAAGATTAATATCAAAAACATTTACTTAATCTACAAAATATTAATCATGGTCTCAAAATTAATTCCTTGCACACTGTTTATTAAAAAGTTAACCACATATGTGCATTTCAAACATTATAAAATCAAATACCAACACATACCAAGAAGCAATAACCAGCATCTCAGAATTTGGACTGAACTGACAAAAGGAAATGGGTCTTGTATCACCAATCTGACTGCTGCTGATACTTAGTGACTAAAAGAAATTGCAGGAATATAAATTAAATTATCTTAAGAACCAAAACACTTAAATTCTCTTAATTTTCAAAGAAACTACAAATATCCAAAATTTTAACCATACCCTTAGTTTTTTGTACTGCTCCTGTTTTTTGGCATTTTTCTGTGATTCAGGAATTTCTTTTTCTTCCCTAGCTCTTTGCAGTCTAGCCTTTGCTCTGAAAATAAAAACTATTCCACATTCTAAAAAGAAAATTATATTGTTCAATAACAGACAGAATCTTGCTTTATCCAAACAAAAAAAAAAAAAAAAAACACTTATTCCCCATTATTTACATATAGCAGACTTCAAATCTTACCATATGGATATAATTTTTATTGCAAAAGCTAATAAATACTAGTGGATACCATAAAAAGGAAACTAGACACTAGTTAGTTGCAAAATAAGGAATACAGAATTAATGCAGAAGTTTATTGCTAATTTTACCAAACCTAAATCAAGTGACTTTTATTCTGATATGTAATAGATGAGGTATGGCAATAAAGTTCAAGACTGGTGCCAGAAGAAGAACACAAAGCGAAGGAGCTCAAAAATGATTTATTTTTATTCATAGTAATCACCACCCTATTTGAATGCACTTATTACAATATTCTAAAAGTTTCTGAAAGGAATCGGCAAACGCATTCAAAGAGATGACGTTCAATTCAGCAGTTACATCATTGTTTATGTCCTCAACATCCTGAAATCTCGTTCCTTTGAGGGCAGTTTTAAACTTGGGAAAAGCACAAGTAGACTGGCATTAGATCAGAAGAGCACGGTGAATGTTGATCTGGATAATGCGATGTTCTGTCAGAAATATCTTCACAATAAGTGCAGAATATGGACATCGTCATGCAACAAGAACCAGCTGCCTTTCTTTTGAAATTGTGGCTTCACCTGGGAAATGTGCATCAGTTGTCTTGAAGCACTTGTATGTAGAATGCGGTATGGACTTCTCTCCTTCAGATACAAGTTCCTTGTGAATTACACCCTATTTGTCAAAATACATGATTTTTTTTTTTTTTTTTTTTTGATTTGGTAGTTGTTGGCGCATCGGCTTCTGTGGCCATATTGCACCTCCCAAGGTTTTTGCAGTACTTTGATCCAAGCCCGAGGCGGGAATCGAACCCGCGACCTTTGGGTTGCCGGGCAGGTACTTTACCCAAAAATACATGATCAGCATTGTCTTGATCATGGACTTCTGTAAATGAAACTTTTTAGGTCTTATGATTTTGAAGTCCACTGCATGTCTCCGGCCTTACTGAAACACCCAGAACTCCTCTTCAGTGACAATATAGTCAAGGAATTTAGGATTGTCCAATAAGTCTGGATAAAGTCATTGCATGATGACATTCATCGCTGCTTCTGCCTCATCCGTGAGGCTGTGCAACACAAATTTTGCAGAGACCTTCCTTTTCCCTAAATCTTCATGCAGAATTTGACTAATTGTCTCCTTATTCATATCCAACTCATCAGCCATCATTCTGAGGGTCAAATAATGATCTCTTGACACAATTCCCCAAACGTTGCAACCCTCCTCATCATTTCGAGAGGTTGATGGACACCTACTTCTTGGGTCATAGAGGAAGGTTGGAGGAAGTTTGAACAACATACTACTTCCAAACTCATTGAATGTAACCACAACACCACCAGTCTGGGAACTTTATCACCACACTTTGTAACTACTAACAAGTACTAGCAAAACACTATCACTTCCAATTAATCTCCTTGTAACAAGGTAAGATGTTAAACATCAATGAAAAACAACAAAAATGACCATGATTAATGATGCTAATACCTCTTAAAAGAGTATTCTGCTATCATAAACCTTGCTGCCCGGAGCTCTTCTGATCCCTCATGATACCAAGTTGTTTCACACTATAATAAAAAAATAATAATAAAAATAAATAAATAAACTAAATTCCACTATTCAAGATATATCATACAGCTATTCAAAAATTACGACAGAATAATTACTTACATCCGGTGCTGACTTTATCAGCTAATTTTTTGTAAGGTCCCCCTCCCCACTTTTGCAGGCTATTGTTGTTGTTTGGTTTTTAGGAGCATTAGCAATTAAGGCCATATTGCTCCGGGGATATGCAGTGGTCATTCCCTGACCTTTCCACATCCTCCGTGTTTGGTGGTCATGGGCTTGAACCCCGGTCTAATCAAGAAGTGTGTGCTACGCACTGCTGCTCCTGCCCACCTGGTTATGGAGGCACCCCTTTTGCAGGCAATGTAACAGCAATTCATCAGTGTGGACTTGTTACCTTCTAGTATCACTATCATGGTACACTGGCCCATGCATATTGGACGGCATCCTGCTATTCTTATAGTGTGGATGGCAGTAGTTCCCAATGTCCTTCTGATGTCATCCTATGTGGGTCTGGTGACTGAAATGATTAAGGGAGTCATCATCATGTTCTTCAAATCATTCCAACAAGATTTAAGCACAGCGGCATATTGCATTATTCTGATGAAAGTAACTGCCAGAGGGATAGATGGTCAACATGATGAAGTGCACCTGGTGTGCAACAACGTATAAATATAACCTAGTGCTCAGACATTGGTCAGTGGGAATTGAGTGATCCATGAAATCCAAGCAAAACATGTCCCACATCACACTTCACTTACTAGCCTATGGTGTTGTAATCATGCATGACAATTCCATGGTTTTGTGTTGTAATCATCACAACTTATCATGCTACCGGCATAATGCAGTTGGAAACTGAAGTTCTAAACTGTTCAGTTACTTCTACAGTATTATCAATAGGTAAATTTTTAGAAATTACTAATCTCAATAACACCACGATTCTCAGAAATTTTTCAGGCAAAAGATCCGGGAGTCACATTTGCTGCAGGATGGCATATCGATAAACATATCCAGAATAAGTTCAACTAAGCAAAGAAAATCAACACACAGATACAAGGATCCTCGATTCAGTGATTCTATTTAAAGTGACTGTACTTCCAATATTGAAGTTTACTGTTCCAATTTAGAACCCTCAAAGTTCTACTCTGATAAAGCTAAATCACTGCAAATTCATCCACCATCTTTCTGGACACAAACCCATATCCCACCACTGAGTTTTCCATCCAAATTTGTGTTCTTACTTCAATCTGCAACCATTAGAAATAAATCAAGCTTTGCTGGATCATACGCCTCTGCATTATATTTTCTCTAGACATCTTCTCTACCAGTTCTCCTACATCATCATCATACCCTTCATGCACTAGCAGATTACTAAAATTCCTTCTTCTACAGAATTTATAAACAAGTATGGCTTGGATTTGTTTGGATAATAAAGAATTTAATAGCACTATCTGAAAAAGGTTATCTTAATGGTTGGCTGAACCTAAATGAATCTGTTTACATTTATCAGTGTTACATAATTTCTGTTGTATGTTTCTTTTGCTCTCCTATATATCTCCTACTTTTGTGAGAATTTTACACAATACTGTATGAGGGGAAAAAATCAAGTGAATCAAAAAATAGGGAAGTCTATTTCTGATTTTGGTATTCTTTTCCCTACTGGAATGATTTCTTGGTACAGCTGTACTCTGAAACATTGCATTATTGAGTTTTAAACTTTATTTATTTCTTGTAATATCTAAATACACTGGAATAGTTTTCTGCTATACATGCATTTTGAATATTTTGTACTGAATAATACATTACTGTATGAGTAGAGCATAGTCTCGCTGTGTAGGTTGCAATGAGCAAATAGGTTTGCTACTTAGTGCATCAATCTCATATTGTGAAGTCACTTCACCACAAGGTGCTTGATAATGCACTACTCAAAATAAAAAACACTGCTCCAATGAAAAATTATATTTCTATTTATTTAAAGTACACTGCTACCACTGAATAACAATTAATATACACTGAGTGATCACTGAATTATGACCACCTCTATGAAAATTGAATGTGACCCATTGACCACGTGAGGTATGAGAGTGCAGAGTTAGTCAACATACATAGTATAGATAAGGTGTCGGTGGTTCAGTAGGTAGTAAAATTCTGAGTGTTATGGGTAAAAGGAAGGATTTATCGGACTTTGATAAAGGACAGATTGTGGGTGCGCGACTTCCCAAACGGCTGAACTGGTGGGATGTTCAAGAGCCACCATAGTTAAAGTGTACCAGAACTGGCATCAAAATGGTCAAACAACAACCTGACAGCAAAACTGCAAAGGTCAGCAAAAGGTTGATGTTAGAGGTGATCACCAGGTCCGATGACTCGTACAGGCGAACAGGCGCAGCACTATTAAAGAGTTGACTACTCAATACAACATGGGCCAACCCGGAACAATATCTGGCATGACCATGCATCACACACTTGGACATATGGGCTATACCAGCAGACGACCCCTACAGCATCCTCTCCTAATTAAGGTTCATTGGCATAAAAGACTTGCCTGGTGCAAAGAGCATGCAAGTTGGATGCTAGAAGACTGGAAAGTGTACTGGTCGAATAAGTCACGTTATTTACTCCACACAGTGGATGGGGGTGTACGGATTTCGCGTCAACAACATGAGGCTCTTGATCCATCACGCATGGTATCAAAAGTGCAGGCCAGTGGAGGCAGTTGTATGGTGTGGGGTATGCTTCACTGGCAGGAACTTGGACCCCTGGTGCATGTAGAACAATGTATCAGTGGTCTCCGCTATCGTCAACTGCTTGCTAACTGTGTACGCCCCGCTACATTACACCTTTTCCCGAATGGTGATGGTGTCTTCCAAGATGACAATGCACCGAGCCATCGGGCACTTGTTGTGCAGGAATGGTTTGAGGAACACAGTTCTGACTTCTAGCATATCGATTGGCCTCCAAAACTCCCCCACCAATATCAATCCCATAGAGCACTTGTGGGGCACTATGGAAAGGCATATCAGGCGTCTGGATACACCAATCATCTCCATTCCTACATTGCTGACCGCATTACACACAGCTTGGTTGGCCATACCTCCCGAACGCTTCCAACATCTTGTTGAATCAATGCCACGTCGTATAGCTGCTGTACTGAGGGCAAAAGGAGGACCAATGAAGTATTAGGTAGGTGGTCATAATTCAGTAATCACTCAGTGTATATCATAATATAATAATATATTGATTATAGATAATGTAATCAAAATTATCTTATATAACTGACCAAATTATTTAATTTCAGTTACACTGATTTTTCCAGTTTTTGAAATACTATGTTCAGTCAGTCGTTGAGCTAGTTGCTTTCTAAGGAGCACAATATCAATGGCTGGCTTCATTCTTTCTTTTTTTATTCTATTTCAGTTTACTTGTCATTTCTTCTGATTACCACTGAATCACATTACTCACAGTATGCAGACCCAACTTTTAGCATCATGGGGAAACTGAAATTTGATTTTATTGGCATTACTTTGAATTACAGCTGTATTGGGCATGCTTAATATTCAGATTTCTAAATTAATTTATAAACTTTTGGTCTCCTTTCTTCTTCTTCTTCCTTCCATTTTAATTACTTAATTCTAAACTTTGTTTTGACTTTCTCTGAGCTTTAGAACCAACATAAATGGTAATCAAGCATGAAAACACATTTTGAGTAACACACATACACAAACATTTTGAGTAACACATATACACACATTCTGAGTAACACACATAAACACATTTTGAGTGGACCACAATTCAAGTCCACAATTAAGGGACTTGAACTATGGTCAATGATTTCATTCGTTGTCAAAATGATAAACTCATCTAACCTGCTGGTCATGCCAGAGTACAGCTAGGTCGCGATTAGTGTGGATAATGAATCCCACGAAGTGGTCGCATTATTCGAATTCGCACTATTCGAAGTTATAATTATGTGTAAAATATGGTAATTCGTTCCAGCTCGATAGAAATAGGCAAAGAAAAATTTTAAACATAAGTTTTTATATGTTTATTAACGAAATATTACAATAAAGGATAAAAAGAATATACTTATAATTTAAATTTATTGTTAACAAAGTCATAGAGTACTGTAATTACAGAAAGCAAAATAAAAACAAAAAATTCTAAATATCATTCCTAAAGGTAAGCTTAAACTGATGAAAACATCTTTATTGTCTTTCGAAATATTTTAGCAGTGTAGACTGAACTGCTTTCTTTCTTTAAATCTTCATACATATGTTGGTAGATGCAGAGCTTCATCCCATCTTGGCGAATTTGCATGCTCTGATTGAAGTTGGGGTCAACATCCATAATTTTTTGTTTCACAACTTCTACATCTCAAAAGATATCTTCGAATTCCTTGAGAGTGAGCTCCTTCACTTGCACATTATCTTGTTCTTCAGCAGCCTTCAAATGCTCTTTGTTCATCTAAAAGTAGGAGATCATCATCAGTCAATTCTTCCAAGTGTGAATTGAGCAGTTCCCGAACGTCATCATTTTCGAGTTTATCAAATCCAAGTTCTCTTTCAATATTTGTTATTTCTTCTATAACAGTTTTTTCTTTGAAACCACTACTATTGGCACAATGAGGCAAAATGTGCTTCCACACTACATACATGTCATTTGCAGTTTTTTTGTTGCCAAGCATGCTGAATATTTTCTATTGGATATTAGTATTAGTATTAGTAACGGCCACATGGTGCAAGAAAGCCTATGGCTTATGCTGCACCAGCCAAAAATAAAAAAAAAAAAAAATCCGAACAAAACAATGATAAAAACAAAAAAATAAAATAAATAAATAAATAACTAAATAATAATAATTAATAAATAAAAAAATAAAATAAAAAAAAAATAAAAAGGAAATTAAACCTATCATCCTACGCGCTTCCCTTACCCGAAAGTACTATCCAGATGACCTTTGAATTTCCCCAAACTGTCGGCCTCTACCACCCATGAAGGCAACTTATTCCAGTAATTTATAACTCGCTGGCTAAAATAGAACTTCCTGCAGTCCAATCTAAACATTTCCCCCCGTAACTTGAATTTATGTCCCCTAGTTCTAGCATCATTTATAATCTTGAAAATTTTGTCCTCATTCATTTTACTGATGCCTCTCAGAGCCTTAAACACCTCAATCAAATCTCCTCTAAGGTGTCTAGTTTCCAAACTCTGCAACCCACATATTCGAAGTCTTTCTTCATAAGGACGCCCTTTTGCCGATCTCACCAGGCGAGTTACCCTTCTTTGCACCCTTTCAAGAAGCTCGATGTCTTTCTTTAGGTGTGGTCTCCATACTTGAACACAGTATTCCAAGTGTGGTCTAACATAAGCCTTATATAATGGGATTATCACATCCCTATTTCTACTTGCAAAAGTTCGATAGATCATCGATAGGACACCATGGGCCTTCCTGATGTTATAATTTTTCCAGAACTCTGTTAAGGAAATTGCATAATCTCCTGTAGTTTTAGCAATTGCCTGTTCAAATGTTTTTCTTATGTAATAGTCCTTAAATGTTGCGAGGGTCCCTTGATCCATGGGCTCAACAAAAACATGTTTGGTGGCAAAAAAATGATTTTTACATTTTCACATAATGAACTGAGTGTAGTTGGATGACCTGGAGCATTATCTAAAATCAGTAGTATTTTATATGCGATGTTACTTTCCTTGCAATATTTTTCAACAGCTGGGCAAAAATAGCTTGAAAACCAGTCAGTGAATACAGCTTGGGTCACCCATGCTTTCTTATTGATTGCCAAATAACTGGAAGTGATCTATGGTTGTAGCCTTTTAGAGCATGAGGATTTGGAGACCAATAAACAAGCATTGGTTTCAATTTAAAATCACCTTGAGCACTGCCTCAAAATAAAAGTTAGGCGATCTTTAGACACTTTAAATCCAGGTTGAGTTTTTTCTTTCTTAGAAATGTAAGTTCTGGAAGGCATCCTTTTCCAGAATAAACCAGTTTCATTCATGTTAAATATTTGAAGATCAGTGTATCTACCATCTTCGATTATTTTTTTTAAAACATCAGGATATTTAGATGCTGCATCCTCATTTGCACTGGCCACCTCAACCAACACTTGCATTAAATGTTCCTTCTACTTCATTATTTTTTTCTTTCACTCTCTTAAACAAATTTAAAGCTTCCGTCTGAATGGCTACTCTGCTAAGGGGAATGCATTTTGATTACAATCCTCAATCCATACAGTTAAAAGATTCTCCATTTCTATCATTGTAACACTTCTATTCCTTGTAGATGTTTGCAAACCACAAAAAGCTGATGTAACTTTACCTTTTTCTTTCATTTCCCCTGCGTGTTTTATAGTATTCTGTACCATAGACTCAGGCATTCCGACATCTCGTCCTATTTTAGAGTTGCAATGACCATGTTCATGTTGTTCAATCACATCAAATTTTTGCTCTAATCTAATAACGAGCCTCTTCTTTTTTGCACTCATAGTGTTTTTATATGAAGGAATCTTCCTTTTGTCCATTTTGTTAAGGACACTTCTTAAAACAAATCACGAAAACTAATGTATATTAAGACAGGCAGCAGCACGTGTACACATGAAGATAAACAAGTGCAGACTGAAGTAGCAGCATCTAAAACCCTAATGGTAACCTCAACTGCACATGCACTAGCCTCAGATTAACTGAATTTTGGTTTGCATTAAACAAGACCTGGTATCATTATACAATTTACGCTAAATCGATTATCGCAACCTAGCTGTATATTTGTATATTTTTTATTATATATATTTTTTTTATTATTAAAATTTGATTGTAAATTATAACAAAAAACATTATGTCTTGGGTAGATCTTAGCTCACTTATTTCTAGTAATCAAAGCTCATGATAAGCCAATTCAAATTCCTTCACAGCCAATGGGCCAGTCACTCCTATATTATGGTAAAATCATAAAAACAGAAACGAGATCACTGACTGGTATTTTCTGATAAAGTTCTATACAACAGCCCACAAGTTAAAAAAATTATAATTATAATCAATAACCTTTTAGAGAAGCAATGTACTCTATATATTAAACTATCAGGATTGGAATTTCATATACATGTATTAGTTTTTGGTAAACAACAAATCTATTTGTCCACGATGAACTAACATTGATTTTTTTGAATACCCAGCTTTTGTTTAAAATATGAATTCCAAGATGACTTTCCAAATTTCAGAACTGAAAATAATCAATGTCGTCTTAGAATTCAACTAGAGAAACAATCATATTTGATTGTCTATAAAAATCTAATATTTCTATTTATAAACTTACATAGGTAATTCATATAAACATACTTCTTTATCTTTCTCCTCTTTCTTTTGGTCCTGCTCCTGTTTCTTTTTCACAGCATCCTCTCCCAGTCTTGCCAAAAGTTGGCGTAACCTCTCTCTCCTATCGGCAGGTCCTTCTCCGAACAAACCTATTGTGCAGTATTTACTTTTACTTGGTCAAATGAATAAACAAAATTTAACTGAAACATTAAATCACCATATCAGCAAAATTTTAATGAGGGAAATTAAAGAAATTAACAATCAACCAATGAAATAATAATGAACAGTGACCAAGGAGTCAGTATAGAGGGGAGAATCGTACAAGTAGCATACTCAAATATATACACTACCAGAAATATTCAATCCAGGAATATGTAACCCATTTCTCTACCAACCCACACTGGACCAGCATCCATTTTGCTCAACATGAATTAAAAGTGCAATCTGGATGGGACCAGAGAAACAACAAGTGGACATTATATTGTCCATTTGATAAGTGAGATTGGACACAGACCAAACTGCTTGCATTTAAAGTTCTTGAAATCATTTGAATAAATTCAAGAAAGAGCTAGACAAACTATTATAGAGGATGGATAGTGGTATAAAGTGTTGGGTGTTTTTTTTTTTTTTTTTTGGCTGATGCTATATAAGCTTGCTTTCTTGCATCACTTGCTAATATGAATACATGAATCACTCCACAACTGTCAGATTTGCAATGGCTACTTTGAGACTGTTATGGCCAGACTGAGAATTGACTCAAAAAAAAAAAAAAAAAAAAATTTTTGATGCCGACACTGCTCTGGGTACGATAAAAGCAGCTTCTGTAACCTTGATCCATATTACTTGCTTGGCCCATGGTTTAAATAAACTTACAGAAATAATATGAGAGAATTTTGGCTAAGTTAACAAAGTTATTTCTTGTATAAAAAATCTTCATAAAAGCCTCACATACACAGCTATTTAGAGAGATGTGCAACATGGCCTTCCTCTTTCAAGAAAGCTTAAAAAAAAACTTTGATTCTATAAGTTTGTCATTGCTTTGGATACTGCAGCACTGCTAAAACAATTCTTTGGTTAGAAAATATTTTCTATTCTTTGAGAGCCATTTTGCTTATTTACCTAATTTTATAACCGAATTTGAAACATTTGAAACTTTAAGCAATGCATTATCAAATTGAAGGTAGAGAAAGTGAAACTAGAAATTTCAATCAATGCTGGAGACACAGGATAAAAAGTAAGAAATAAATTTGATAATGTTTTAAAAGAGAACTCCAGATTTCATATTTTTGGGAAAATAGATGCCTTTGTTAAGGAAATGAACAAGAACCTTCCATTTCAAGTAGAAGTTTCAGACATTTTTAATTTTGAGCCAGTCATTATCTGTTGATGCAGAAAGCTCATTCTCTGCCTTTTTTGATTTTGGACAATACTTGCCATAATGAACAATACATTTAAAAATACATTGTTGTTCACTGTAACAAAGGATATTCCAATTATAATTTATTATCCTTGTTATTTGTAAAACTTTTCATTAAATCGTTTTTTTTATTTTTAAATTCAAACTTCCTCTGTTGGAGGAAGTTTGAACTATAACATACCACTTCCGCTCATCGAACATGACACAACAGCACCAGTCTTATTTTCGCTCATCGAACATGACACAACAGCACCAGTCTTATATATACAGGTTTTTTAAAATTGGTGTCAAATATTCTAGGGGTGTATTCCCATTGACCAAACATTAAAAAAAGTTCATATAAACATGGGTCTAGAAATCCTTAGTTTCTTCCCCACACGCCTCAATACCTCTATCAAGTCATGTAAACACAATACTAGTAGAGACTCCACCGCTCAGCGGAAAAAATATCTGCAACAGGTAGTAGTGTTTTGTTTTGTTGATTGGCTTTTGCTTTGTTGTTTAAAAATGTTAGTTGGTTGTGGAAGATACTGCAGATTACTTCGGATTAAAGAAATCATAAAGAAAATGTATTCGGTGAGTGAAATGGCAGAGATGCACTACACTTATGGTCTTGCAGATGGGAATGTATTAAGAGCATGTGAACTTTATTTAGAAAGGTACCCTGACAGGCGTTTACCTTGTCCAAGAACATTCACACGAATCCACCAACATTTGCGAGAGACAGGCTCATTTGAGAGATCTTTTGACACTGGAAGACCAAGAGAGGTACAAAATGCTGACCTTAAGGAACGAGTTCTTCGTAACATGGATGAAAATCCATCAGATAGTACAAGAAGAATTGCAGTAAGGAAAAAAGTTAGTCATACAACTATTTGAAAAATTCTCCATGAAAACCTTCTGTACCCCTATCACCTTCAATGGGTGCAAGGACTTACTGAGGCAGACTTTCTGCCACAAAGAACATTGTGCCAACGCATTCAGCAAAATTGTTAAATGGTGAAATCTTTCCTTTTTCTGACAACTTAGCAGTGGTAACCTGTGAGTCAGGCATTCTTATTTAGTCCCATTTGGGACTGATGATAGGATTCAGAATAAATCCTGAAATGTAACCAAATAAAAATTTAGTGTTGATATCATGTCTGTAAGTGATAAGTATCAATATTTTTTTTTCAATCATTGATATATCATCAATAATCACTAATCAATATACTATCACCTAACCATATTAGAGAGGGAACACAGTTTTAAGAAATTGGAAGACGGAAGCTAAAATAATGATAAGAACTGAATAACAGGAAATGGAAAACGATGCCAATGCCAAATAATTTCATATACTTGAGATCAATCTAGTATGATATAAAATAATTAAAATCTAATCAACTATCTAATCCTCAATTTAAAAAATGAACAGAAGATTTCTGCCAAAAAAATCAAAATTCTAAACATAAAAAACAAGGGAGATGCAGAAAATCCATTTAAAAGGAGAGAATGGGAATAAAAAGAAATTTAAATAACAATAATAGGAAAAAATATTCATTTTGATTTGCCCTAGCCATAATAAAACTGTGTACTAAACAGATATACTTACAAATAGGTTCCCCTAATTGTCTTAAAGTTGCTTTGACCTCTGCATCATCAGTGGAAACATTAATCTGTCGAGCCTGCAAAATGAGGTGTAATGAAATTAAATGCGAAACACATGATATCTTGGTGTGCAAGAGTACTCAGTATATAACTTTTTTTATAATTTAGAATTATACATTCTAATAACTTATTGTTTTTAAGGTAGTCAATAAATGAAAAGAGACAGAAATAACATTCATCTTTGCAGAATAATTTCATTTCTAACTACATTTCTTTTAGGTATTGTTATCAGCAGCATCTGGAAAATACAACTCAGGCATTACCACTTATGTGAAGTCAGTGTATGCTGTTGTAACAGTAAATATGAAAAGATTTGCAGTATATTTAGGTAGCTATGTAAACTAAACATTGCCAATTTAGCTGAAACCTATCACGCATGCTGGATGGACATTTTTCCTAGGCCAAGTGGACATGAGTAAGAATGCTGTACACATACTCTTTGAGGGGGTACCATGGTTCAAGCCTCTAACTGCTAAAATATGATTAACAATTGTATTCATGATTTACTATAAATTAATCTGGCCTGGTGGTCGTGCCAGAGTATAAAGCATGGTGGTCATGCTAGAGGATGTCTGTGTGTGTGTGTGTTACGTGCCTAGAGTGTGAATAAATTAGGTGCCAACTCAGCGTTCTGATGGGCGTCTATGAGAGTCTGAGGTGTAGGAAAGATGCCCGCGAAGAAATTAATATAAGGGGCCCATCAAGCTCTCAGCTACCCAACTCAATGCCAGATCTCACTAATGTGCAGCAGGCAATGCAGAGGCAATCTCCAAGGCAGAATGCACTGGTCCCACAGGAACTAGTTATTGTTGGTGACTCTACTGTCAGGGAGACAGGGAATATATTATGCATAAAAGGATAGGTGGAACAGGACCAAGGTATGTCCACCAGGGGCAAAAGTTGATGACATTGTAGAGCAGATATCATCTTTTAAGGGCACAAAAGGTGATATTGCTGTACACGGTGTCATTAATGACCTTTAGAGTAAGTGATCTGCAGATTTAATTAGCAAGTATAGGTCAATATTGAAAAAAAAAAAAGTTGTGAACTAGGGTTGTATTTGAAAGTGTCTGCAAATCTGCCCAGACACAATAGGAGGGAATATATGATAAGAGCCTTGTTAATCAATTCAGCCCTGGAGAGATTGTGCAAGGGGTAGAATTTTTTTCAGCATGGTCTGTGCTTGTTAACCAGAGAGACTGCTTCTACAGGAATGGAGTACACATACATAGAAAGGGTGCAAGAATATTTGCTGATGCTATTCAGGCAGTGTTAGGTCGGAAAACTGCTACCTTGGGGGATACAAAGACTAAAAGATTAACAGTGGCCCCAGGCACAGGCGAAAGTGATTCTTGCACTGCTTCTATTGTAATTAGTAGCAGCCTGGAAAGCAAGTTGCTGGGGATTTCCAGAACTGCTGGGAGTCATAGTGAAACAAGTAAATACATGGGCTGTGTTAGGGTAACTAAGAGTAGGAACAGGTGCATTATACTTGCATATACACAACTGCTTTAGTATAGTTAATAAATTTCATAATTTTGATTTGCTGGTCAAGACATCAAAGGCAGATATTGTTGGGATATCAGAGACATGGTGTCACACAGATAATGCAGTGCAGAATTTGAATTTGGGGAGTACAACGTGTACAGAAAGGATAGATAGGACAGGAAGGGAGGAAGGGTTAGTTAAGAATCACATAAAATCTAAGGAAGTTCATCCAACTGACATGGGCGGACAATGCAATGTTGAGTCAGTGTGGTGTGACATAAGCACTGGGAAAGGAAAAATGAGAGTAGGTGTGTGTTATATGCCTAATGAATCTGATCAGTACAATGAGAAATTGTGCAGAGAAATAGAGAGGACCAGTAAATCAGAATGTCTTATAATGGGGGATTTTAACTTTTCAGATATTGACTGGAACTTATGAGTTGGTCACTCACACACTAGCAAGACTTTTGTGGATTTATTGAATTACTGTTTTCTACAACAACATGTTCAAGAGGCAACCAGAGGGAGTAATACTCTTAATCTGATTATCAGCAGTGATTATTCATGCATTAAGAATTTGCACATAAAGGAACCACTAGGTGACAGTGATCACAGTGTACCGATGTGAGATTTACTTAAAGATGTAACTACCATCAAGGGTAAAGGGAAGGACTTTTGCTTTTTAAAAGTGACCACAGTAGTCTCAGACAGTTTTTAAATTCTATAGAGTGGGATCACCTCATGATGTTACCAACAGTGAATTCTAAATGGGAAGCCTTTGGGGACTTAATCTTGTAGGCTACTAGGCTTTTCATATCAACTAAGAAAAACTGCTCAAGGTTTAGGCCTAAATGGAAGTCAGATGAATTAATGAGGCTCGTTGCAGAGAAGAAAAATGCATGGGATGGATATAAATTGTCAGGCAACACAGAAGCCTATGGCAGATATAAGCTGGTCTGTAATCCAGTCACACAAGAGGTTAGGCAGGCGAGGGCAGATTACGAGAAATTTTTGGCAAAGCATGCAAAGAGTTCTTTACTTATGTAAACTCTAGAAGGAAAGGGATGAATCGGATTGGTCCACTTAACAAAGATGGTTTGACTATTGATGATCATGCTCACCTAGCTGATAAACTAAATGAGTATATTTTGCATCTACATTCACATGCGAGGAGTTATTCAAGGAGAGGAATGCCAGAAGCTTATCAAATCTTAAAAGAGAGCTAAGTGATTTTGTAATAACTGAGAGCAAAGTGGAGGAGACATTGTTAAAGTTAAATATAAGGAAGGCACCTGGAGTGGATGGGATCTATCCAGTTATATTAAAGGACACAGCAAAAAAAGTAAGCAAATCCTTAGCCATAAATTATAAGAGTTTCCTTAGATTCAGAAGTCTCCATGGACTGAAGGTTTGCAAATGTATCCCCAATTCACAAAAGGGGTTCCAAAAAGTAATACAAGTAACTATAGACATGTCAGTATAGCTTCTGTTCCGGGGCAAATAATGGAGTCACTGTTTAAAGAAGCATTGCAGAATCATCTAGACAAGACTGCAATAGCAGTTAAGAGACAGCATGGGTTCGTTAAAGGGAGGTCTTGTCGGACCAATTTGATTGGATACTATGATGCGGTCACAAAGGAACTGGATGCAAAAAATAATTTTGATATAATATACTTTGATTTCAGGAAAGCATTTGATACCGTTGCACATGGAAGACTGCTGTACAAATTGGAGCGATATGGCATTAAGCACTTACTACAATGGATAAAGGGATGGTTAAATGGGAGACAACAGAGAGTGGTAATCAATGGACACTGCTCTCCGTGGACTAATGTTATTAGAGGAGTTCCCCAGGGTTCGGTGCTGGGACCATTGTTGTTTTGTGTATTCATCAATAATATTGATGAGGGTATATCAGGCTTAATGTCCAAGTTTGCAGATGATACAAAGCTTGGCAGGGTTGTTAATGACAGTAAAGATAGTATGCTATTGCAACTGGATCTAGATAAGTTGGGCAAATGGCCTGAGGAGTGACAACTGAAGTTTAATGTTGAGAAATGCAAAGTACTGCATATGGGTAGCTTGTTTGTTGTTTGTTTGTTATTTGGTTTTTAGGAGCATTAGCAACTAAAGCCATATTGCTCCGGGAATATGCGGTGGTCCCTTGACCTTTCCGCATCCTCCATATTTGGTGGTGACGGGCTTGAACCCCGGTCTAATCAAGAAGCATGTGCTACGCACCTGCCTACGGAGGCACCATATAGGTAGCAGTAACCCAAGAGAAACGTAGCAATTGTGTGGTACTACACTCAATGAAGTGGAGAGTGAAAAAGACCTGAGGGTAATTATGCAGTCAGATATGAATTTCACTGAGCAGTGCAGACAAGCTGCCAGAGCAGGTCACGGAGCCTTGTCAATGACATATAGGAATTTTTCTAGCAGGGACGAGGAATTGATTATCCTGTTGTCAGTCCACACCTTGAATACTGTGTGAGGTCTGGAGGCCTCATTTTAGGATGTAGAGTTGCTAGAATGAGTACAAAGAAGGGCAACAAGATTGGTGAGGGGAACAAAGAGCTGATGTTACTAAGATAGGCTTAAGTTCTGAAAATTGCAGACCCTGGAGACTAGGCACATGCAAGGTGATCTGATTGAGGTGTATAAGGCCTTGAACAAGTTGAGCAAGCTCAATGCTGATGGGGTTCTTCCTCTTTCTCAGATTAAGAACCTGTGGGGGCATAAATTCAAACTGAGGAAAGATAGTTGTAGAATAGATGTGCGGAAATTTGCCTTTAGCCATCGGATAGTTGATTGCTAGAACAGACTTCCATCTCTTGTTGTGGTAATTGATAGCTTAAATGAATTTAAGGCTGAGCTGGACAAGCATTTGGAGTGAACAGAGAGGGTTTGAGGGTTTTTTTTTTTTTTTTTTGGCTGATGCTGCATAAGCTTGCTTTCTTGCATCATATGCCTTTGCTAATGCTAATGCTAAACAAGAGGAAAAAAGAAATTGTCTTTGTACAAATTGCAGTTCCTCAAAGCAAAAAACTGCTCATATTTTTTGATCTCCACATTGTAGAATATAAAAAATTACAAAAAATAAAGAATATTTATTTTACCCTTAAATATATTTTATCTTTAAATTAGAACTAAACAGTAATATACCCTTTGAATACCACATTGCACAGGTCACCTTTGATATAAATACTTGAAATAAGAAAACACTTCTTAACAGTATCTACACATAGATTCATCCGTGACTGATAGTAAAAATTAAAATTAAAGGGTTTATTTACTAATTACTTTAGTTATATTACATATATAATTTAATATAATTCAATACAAAATTATATTAAGTTATATTTAATTATTACTTTTATAATTTTGAGAGTCCTACACAATCTCTTTTCAACTACCACATTTCTAATATTAATTTGTGTAAGTTATTTATTACACAGAGCTAATACCCGTACTTATTATCTTACTGAATACTTAACAAAGCATATCTTGTTAGTTATTCAGCAAGACACCAAAGCCACCAAAATTCTAGATTACACAATAACTTCATTTTGTATGGTTACTATATATATATACAGGGTGTCTCAAAAATACATGGCATAACTTCAGGAATGAGTTCCTCGTACATAGACAATAAAAATATTTTATATCAACATAGTTCCGGAAATGCTTGGTTTCCGAGTTTTGAAGGTCTGTCTATGACACTTAGCTGTTCACATCACCTTATAGTAATTGTTCAAAATTGTCCATCTTCTGCCCGAATACAGGCCTCACATCGACGTCTCATGGACGCGAAGACGATGCCAAATTCCTGGCATGTTTCGTATTGTTGCACAACCTGCCACAATTCGATTGAGGAGAGTTTCCACATCAGATACCAGAGTCAAAGAGCATTTATCCATGTGAGAAATTTTCTGTGTGGGTGTTTTTCATGTGAGCATTTATGACAGTGGGGTTTTTTCTGAGCAGAATTTTTGTGTGGGCTTTTTTCATGTGCACATTTATCTGGTCACTGAAATTTTTATACATACAGTAGACAGAATAACATGCTTCAAGAAGAAAACAAATTTGTAAAATGTAGCTAGCATCATCATCATTATCATCAGCCATTTTCAATCCACTGCAGGATGAAGGCCTCTCCAGCAACTTTCCAGTTCCTTCTGTTTTGAGCACTGGCCATCCATTTACTACCCACAAACTCATGAATTTCATCTATCCATCTCCGCCTTTGTCTTCCAGGTTTTCTTCTAGCTCCTCTTGGATACCATTCTGTTATTTTCTTAGTCCATCTGTCATCATGTCTTCGAGCTATGTGTCCTGCCCAAGACCATTTTAGTTCTTTAGTTTTGATAAGAATGTCCTTTACTTGAGTTTGTTGCCTAATCCATGTGTTTCTCTTCTTATCTAACAGTCTGATTCCCAATATGATTCGTTCCATTCTTCGCTGTGTAGTTCTCAGCTTCTCTTCCATTCTTTTGGTGAGTGCCCAAGTTTCACTTCCATAAGTCATGGTGGGGAGTATACATTGGTTCATTATTTTACGTTTCAGACAAACTGGGATATTACTCTTCAGTATGTGACTATATTTCCTGAATGCTATCCATCCAAAATCCATAGATCCTCAATTTTCATAAGTAAGCTGCTTTCTCATTTCAAATATTTGTTTCTAATCAATCTCACTACATATCTAGATTTAAAAAAAAAGGAGAGGTGGAGTCCTAAATCTTATAATCTTCAGTGAAAGCACTACTTGAAAATTTATAACCACTATGGTTCAATTTTTCTATCATTTTAATTCCCTTACAATAACTTACCTTCTTTCTTCTTTCAAATTCTTCTAAAAGAAGCTGCTTATCTTTATTAATTTCATCCTCAATATCCATATATTCTGCAATAAAAAGCATATAACTTTCACAGTAAAGTGCACAACAAAAGTTTTATCAATGGTAGCAAAAGATAAATAAACAATATCTAACAGATAATTGAACAGCCTTAATAAACATTAGATGTATACTTAATAACCAGTTACAAATCTATTACCTATATTGTTTTAAAAATGTGACTGAATTTTTTGTTGTAATTTTTACAACTAAAAAAAAACAAAAAAAAAACTTTACTACACAGGGTAACTGACAAGTCACTCTGTATTTTGAAACTTGAGTTATTATTATTAGTACATAATTACTAATCGAATAATAAAATAAATATAGTGCAAGGAAGCACTGGCTTCCTTGCACTATATTTATTTTATTAATTCTATTCTATTTTTTTTTTTTTTTTTTGGCACCACATTTTGCTTCCTATTCTGTAGCCAACCTGTGATCCAAATGTGTTCAAGCTTGTACAACAATCTCTCACGAGGGACTGAGTCAAATTCTTTGCTAAAATCCAAATAAACAATATCGAAATTAATTCCTACATCCAACTTATGTTTGTTATTTGGTTTTTAGGAGCATTAGCAACTAAGGCCATATTGCTCCATGATATGCGGTGGTCATTCCCTGGCCTTTCCGCATCCTCCGTATTTGGTGCATCCAACTTATGAGTAACTGTGTAACAGTAGCTAACCAGGGTTAGTTAAACATGATTTTCCCTAAACAAAGCTGTATTGTGCAGCCAGTATAAAATATGAGGTATTATAGTACCTGCAGTAATGTTGGCATGTAAAATGTGGATATGAAATAAAATACTTGGCCCAAAAATCATTAAAGGATACTACAGAAAATTAATGACAAACAAAATGCAGCAGAAGATCACCCACATCCATGTCTGTAGAAAATGTTTAGGCAATTGAAGAGACATTACATATTGATTTTACTCAACAATAAAGGTTTTAAATACCAACTGTATTTAAAAACCTTTAATATCACTGGATCACTATTTTCATAAATTTGTATAAATAAATATAAATACAGTACAATTAAAAATATATCATTTTTATTTTTATATAAATAAAAATATATATAAAAATAGTTTTAATAACCAATTAAAATACTGGAAAATTTATTAATTTTAACTTTCCAGTATTTTATTGTGTAATAGTACTGTATTTTAATGTATAATGTAAGCCTTGAATGCATATATACTACTAAGAAAATACAGCACAAAGATAGATGAATAATAAAACAGTTTAACAAAACAGAAAAAGATGGCATAGAAAAGTTACAGTGATAAAAGGCAAAGCCTATAAAAAGCTTAATTTCATATGTAGCTTAATTTCACCACAGAAAAAGTTAGGCTGGCAGAGGTAAATTATGAGAAATTGTTTGCCAAGAGAGCAAAGAGCAGTGACAGAGTTTTTTACATAAGTGAATATAAAGAAGAGAAGGATAAATTAGATTGGCTCGTGTGTAATGGGTGCAGTAAAGGCTCAGAAAACACCCAGCTGACAATGCGGGTGAATTTAACAGCTACTTTGCATTAATATTTATAGACTATTAATATTTATAGACAATTTCTCCTCGCCTTCTCATGGTGAGGAGAAATTGTGCAAGTGAAGCTGGAAAGCATGAAATTAGTAATACTGAAATTCCAGAAGATTATTTATTAAAAAAACTTTCAAATCTAAAGGCAGGTAGACTCCTGGAGCTAATGGAATATACCCAGTAATTTTGAGGGTGATAGTAAGAGAATACATTGAGCCATTAAGAGGACTTATTAATTATGAGGTCTTTTCTCAGGAATTCCTTGTATTGGAGAAGTGCCAATGCATCAATACATAAAGACAGTTCTAGAATGAAGTGGGTAACACCAACCAGTTAGTCTGACTTCAGTGATAAGGGAAATCATGGAGACATGAACAAGAGTGCATTACAGGATCATTTAAAAAGAAATGAAATTCTGAAAGAAACAGCATGGTTTTGTAAAGGGAGGATCATGTCTAACCAACTTGGTTAGCTATATTGTCTTTAGTGTTTAGTCCCACAAGAGAGAGATTACTGTATAAGTTGAAATTATGGGGAAAATATCCTTGGATGGATGCAGGATGGCAGCAGGGAAGGAGGCAGAGGGTTGTGATTAATGGTTATTCTCCAAGTTGGGCTAAAGTAAGAAGTGGTGGTAGATGACTTTCATCAACCGGTGAAATACCACCACTTTGCTTATTGAAGGCTTGAAGTGGTGAAACCCATGTTTAGTCTCTAGAGCAAAGTTTCCGGCATTTCCCCCCCCCATACTTCTCCTTCAACCCATGCACGGTACTAAGTACTATAGGTTTTGATACCTTTCGTGTTTGGGGTTTTCATAAAAAAAAAAAAAGTGGGCTCCCCAAGGATCAGTACTGGAAGGGCCATTGTTGCTTCTGATTTTCTTCTATGGCATCAATGAAGAGAAAGAGAGTCTGACGTAAAAATTTGCAGATGTCATGATCAGTAGTGTACATAATGATAAGCTCCAAGCAGTTTCTTCAGATGATTTATATAGACTTCATACATGGTCTGAAAAGCTACATTTTAAGGCAGCAAAATGAAGGTCTTACACTTAGGCACACATTTTGGGTAAACAGCAATCCCAAAATAACCTTTTTTGAGATTTGCTATTATATATACAGGGTGCAGAGAACCTCTACCAACAAACTTGGCAAACTGGGTCTGTTTGCCAAGGCTTTCTTTGATGTTATGTACACAATGTAGCCATAAGATTACAGAAGGCTTGTGAAAATGGTGGTGAATTTGTTGAACTGTGATATTGAGCATATGAAATGGCATAATATTACCTACCAAATGCTAATTGAATGATGACTCATTTATACAGCAGTCTTATAACTTTAAAAATAAGGATTAGCTTTCCAATCAACTTGTATATTATATTATTAATTTACATTACATTATTATATTGTTAATTATTAATTAATTAATAATCAATATTAATTATTTGTTTATTAATTTTAATTATTTATATTCTTTATATTATTACAGCCTGAGGGTGTAATTTAAAGATTTATTAAAAGATGAAAATATATTCACTAGAAACATTGTTTAAAAATATGCTGCAGGCTTAGAACATAACAGTGGGTTGTATATGACTAAAGAAGCCAATAAAAGATTCTAAACACTGTTTGACATACGAAAAGCAGTCTGAACACACCAAGGGAACATAAGCCAAATAGCCTAATGCCTGAATGAATCTGAATGACTATTCATCATAAAACAAAATTTAAATATCAAAAATTCCTACAGTAAAAATTATATTACATTTTACAAACACAGCCCAACTATATTATTTAGATCCTAAATAATTTACATCAAAAGTTAAAATTTAAATTAAATTTTAAGTTTCTCCACTGAAATTTTCAGTGGGCATACTACTATATATATAATAAATATAATTTACCCTCTGATATATTGATGTTTCCTGCTGCCATTGCTGCTTTAATAGCACTATTCTCTTCTTCATCACTTCCCTCAGCATCTTCATCTTCTTTTTCTGCGGTCTTGTTTTCCTTTTCAATTAGTTTAAGACGTTCTTGCTCTTCTAGACTACCATAATGAAGTATCTTTTGCCTTTTCACATATCGGATATCTTCATCATCTGACATTGTGATGTATTTTTCTTTTGAAACTTTGTAGGCTATATGACTCTTGAAATCTTGTTTTTATAAGAAAGCTATAATGATATGGAAAGGAAAAATTTATTATTGCAATTTTAATCTTGAAATTTAAATATATAACAATGTCCTCCCTCATTCATGATTTACTATACAAAAAAATTACTATTACTTCATGTTACAGTAGAGCAGTATATCTGTTATCAGACAGTAAGATATTTGGAACCAACATCTTACTGTCTGATAGTAGATCAGTAATGAATAAACTGGTATACAACATGGATTCCAATACAAGGAAATCACTCCTGAGAAACAGACCAAAAATGAAAACATTACAATTTCAACACAAGTTCAGTATGATTTTCAAATATATTCAGGTGTAGGGCGGCTCCAAACAACTCAACCCAACTGATTACATTTTGATCAGGAGTTGTTTTGATCACATTTTATATTGATCATGTTTTAAATAAGTACTGCTAGGAAGGTCTAATTACATAAGGATAATTAGGCTATAGGATTGTAATTATGCCTCATGTTAATTATACCTTCCTAACATTGTTCTTTGCTCTCCTCCAATCTTTCTTATTATCACACGAAGATGTGATTTCTGAAGCAGATTATGTTAAAATCTTCTGATTCAGTGTGAAGAATGAGAATTAACTCTCATCCATCAGTTCAATCTTCTATCATTGTGCAAGACCTCACACAAAATTATAAAAGAATTTTCTTCATACCTTCATTCTTTCAATTTATCCTTTAATCCATCAAAATCTACTTAATTTTAAATCTCTTTTAAAAAAATTATCCTTCCAGCCATGAACTCTCAATTCTCATATTATTCCTCTTGTCCATGAACATAAAGTCTTGGAATATATTTCAACTTCTCCAAAGATAACTGATGGGAAAATGGAAAGATGATTTTTCCAATCATCTTTCCATTTTTCAATCAGTTATCTTTCAAAAAACTTATGCCTCAAGTTTTTTGAAAGATAATTGATGTGCTAAACAAAAAAGGTACTCTTACCAGGAAAGTCTTCAATTCTGCAAACTGCATTACTGTATAGAGAACTGAGTGAGGTGTTTAAGGCTTGAATGAATTGAGTAAGCTTAATGCTGATGGTATCCTCTTGCTCAGACACATAGATGAGGGGACATCAATTCACACTGATTCAAACTGAATAAGGATGGTTTCAGATGTGCAGCAATTTGCCTTTAGCCAGAGGGTAGTTGATTGTTGGAAAAACAATTCTTGAATCCTCTGAAGTTCCTTGAATTTATTCAAACAACCCACTTCCATCTGGTGTTCTGGAACTACCCACTTCCATCTGGTGTTCTGGAAGTGGGTAGTTTCCATAAATTCATGGAACTAGAGAAACTGTTAAAGGGGATGAAGAGGTGATATAGGAAGCTTCTTTTTTTTTTGGCCGATGATGTATAAACTTGCTTTCTTGCATCATTTCCTAATCACTACTAATACCAAACCTGCAATAATTCACTCTGCCCACATTACGAAATATTTTTCAAAAATGATCAATCCTAACATCCTTTATGCTTCATTGATCTGGATAGGCAGTTCTAACTCAAACTTAAAAAAAAAAAAAAAACCATCTACTGAATACTGGTTGCTTCGATGGGCTTTTCAAGTCCAGCTTTGAGCCTGTAAGATCAAAATCTTCCATCAATTACCTCAATTATTGTGAATTTGTTTTTTCAATTTGGTACAATCTCTCACATCTTTACAAATCATATAACACTTCCCTGAATTTTGGGAGTTCGTGGCACAGAAAATTCCCAGAAAATCCTCTACAGCTAAACCAACTCTAACTGCTAGCTTTAGGGGGGGGGGAGGACATACACGGACCAATATAATTACAGCTGCAGTCAGAGTTGAAAGTGATTCTTGCACTGCTTCTATTGGAACATGAAGCAGCCTATAATACAAGATGGCAGGGATTTCAAGACCTGTTCTGGGTCACCATAGAACAAGTAAATGCGCAGGCTGTGTTAGGGAGACTAACAGTAAGAATGAATGCATATACACTAATGCTAGGAGCACAGTAAATAAATTTTACAAATTTGAAGTACTGATTAAGTCATCAAATGAACACACTGTGGGGATAATCAGACACGGTGTCATTCAGACATAAGGGAGGCAGACTTTCAATGTGGGGAGTAATGTGTACAGAAAGGACAGACAAGACAGGAGGGGGGAGTTATGGTCTTAGTTAAGAAGCATATTAAATCTAAGGCAGTGCATCCAGGACATGGATGACCATGCTGAGTCGATTACAAATAGGGATGACATACACACTCGGAAAACATAAATAAGTCGGTTATAAGCCTAACTGACTGTGATTAGTATAACAAACAATACAGAGAAATAGAGTACCAGAAAACCAGAATGTCTTATAATGGGGAATTTTAACTTTCAAGATATTGACTGGAACTTGCAGGTTGAACATGCACACACTAGCAAGATTTTGTGGATTTATTGTATGACTATTTACACAAACAAGAGGAAGCAATACTTTTGATCTGATTATTAGAAGTGATTCTCATGCATTAAAAATCTGTAGACAAAAGACCCACTAGGGGCAATGATACACTGCTCTTTGACAATGTATGTTCGATCTGGCATTTTTTTCCAATACAGAGCAGTCTCGTCAATGTTAAAAATTTGCTGCATTGAATAACGCCTTCATCAATAATTTTTTCCAACACATCACAAAATTTCTCTGCAGCCGCAGAATCAGCACTGGCAACTTCACCACATACATTAATGTTGTGGAAACCAGCACGATGCTTGAACCTGTTAAACCACCCGTTGTTTGCCATGAACTTGGCTTGGGGTTTGCCATACTTATCCTTAATATCTTCATAAATTCTTCTTGCTTTTGCTTGAATGATCATTAGATTCAGGGGCACTAGCTAGCTTCTGAATGTGATTTTCCATCCATATTATTAATAGCTGTTCCATCTTCATATACTGAACGCTATTTTGTGATCACAGTTGATCTTAAGTATGTTGATACTTTGACATTCTTTTATATGCACACTGTTCTTTAAAATAGTATTCACTGTTGAAGCAGTGAGACCTAATTCCCTTGCAATAGATGACAAACTTTGTCCTGCTTCATACTTCTTAATCATTTTCATCTTCATTTCTAAATCAATTTTGTTTCAATTCCTGGCGCTACCACCACTTGCACTTTCCATTGGTCACTTTCCCTTCATCATTGTAATATGTAAATAGGAATGAAGAGAAATTTCTGAAAATGATTGAAGATTTCAGTGAAGGCGCCTCCGTAGCCAGGTGGGCAGGAGCAGTAGTGTGTAGCACACGTTTCTTGATTAGACCAGGGTGCGAGCCCATGACCACCAAATACGGAGGATGTGGAAGTTCAGGGAATGACCATCGCATATCCCCAGCTCGGATAAAGGGTGAGTGTTGGCGTCAGGGAGGGCATCCGGCCATAAAAATTTCATGCCAAAACAATAAAAAAAACGCTGACCCTATATATATATATATATATATATATATATGGGGTCAGTGTTTATATATATAATGGGAATATATATATAATGGGAAAAAGGTGAGGACAAAAAAAAAAAAAAAAAAAAAAAATTGAAGATTTCAGTGAAAAGGTGAACTCATTTCACCATAATAGCGTAAAAACCCACACAACTGCAGTTATCGGTATTATCACAAACGCAATAAGATCGAGCTTACTATCTGTTTATAATTAGATGCACTAACAGAAAAGCCCAATAATCTGGAAAGTGCAAATTGTTTTTATTGTTTTATGGTTGTGACCTCCACAAATGTCCTTTAGAAAAATATCACAAAGGCATTCAAAATTATAGTAATAGAGGCATGTGATGCAAGAAAGCAAACATATGAGCTTATGTAGCATCAGCCAAAAAAAAAAAAAAAATCACACAACCATTTCCTCTAAATGTTTGTCCAGGTCCTCCTTGAATTGATTTAAGCTATCAACTTCCACAACGACAGATGGCAGTTTGTTCCAGCAATTAACCACTCGCTGACTCAAGGCAAATTTCCAAACATCTATTCTACAACTGTCTTTCCTCAATTTGAATTTATGCCCCCTTAGGTTCGTAACCTGGAAGAATCCCATCAGAATTCAGCATGCTCAACCCATTCAAGGCTTTATACACCTCAATCAGATCACCTTGCCATTTGCAGAACTTAAGCCTCTCTTGGTAAGAGGATCCCTTCATTTCCCTCACTAATCTTGTTGCCCTTCTCTTTACACACTCAAGCAAATCTACATCCTTCCTAAAATGAGTTCTCCAGACCTGTACACAGTACTCAAGGCATGGCCTAACCATTGCCTTGAGATTATACAAAGGGATAATCACCTCCTTTTCCCTGATATACAGCAAAATTCCAGTATATCATTGAAAAAAACCCCATGACCTGCTCTTGCAGCCTGTCTGCATTGCTCAGAAAACTTCATATCTGACTGCACAATTACTCCCAGCTATCAATTCTTATAACAGGAACATATGATAATGATGAAAGAGTAGTGCAATTTCCTTATAAATATGACCTTTTAGAGAGATAAATAGCTTAGTAAGATAGCGAAATTTTCAACTTCCAAGGACTGGAAGTTGGAAAAAAAAAAAAAAATGTGTTATTGGGTTCACATTACGATATTTTCACAATACCTCCATTTATCCCTACAGATGCAAAATACGTTTCCATATTTTTTTTCAGTTTGCACCGGCCGGCAAAAACTTATGTAAAATCGAATTTTAGTAAGTCGAGTATCACGTAAGTTAGGTAGTTCCTGTATTCCCTTTTTCCTAAATAATAATCTTGTAGTAGTAGTGGCATTTGGTGCAAGAAAGCAAGTGTATGAGCTTATGCAGCATCAGCCAAAAAAAAAAAAAAAAAATACGTTTCTATATTTTTTTCAGTTTGCTATTAAATGATAACGTGTTTTATTTTAATGTTTTCTATGCTTGGACTGCTGTTCCAAGCCTGTCTGGGAGCGGGTTATGCTTGACATTGTAGTGTGTTGCGTCTAGGCGATTGATCTCTGGTGTAGCGCGCACTTAAACAAACCTGTCTCTTAGCTCTCTTTGTATTGACATAACTTACTACTTAGTACTTCTGAGTGGTAGCAATAAACGGATATATCATTATTATATTTCCCTGACTGAGGGGTTCCACCCCGCGACGGGTATTGCTACCAAGAACACAGAGTAGCTGTAACGTCTTGTGTTACCGTTGGTTGAAGAACACTCTGACTATCCTCGAAAAACTTTCCATTTCATGGACATTCGCCAAAAATGGAATAACTTTGAATGACAGCAATAACATAATTCAAATGCATAAAAAATTAGCAACAATCAAAGAACACTTACAAATCTGCAAATCAAAACACCACATGTTAATAAAACACAAACAGCCAATTGTATACGTAAAGCAGCGCCACCTAAAATAAAATTCAAATAAAAAACATTTCTATTTTTGACACAAATATATTTTGCACCCTGACTGAACGATAATTACAACAAATTTAAAATTTCTGCGTAAACACTGAGTAATTCTATAATGATCGTGGTTGATTATTTCATTATAATAAATAAATATTTTCAAGAATCGATTACAAATAGGGATGCCCCATTTTCAAAATATTTTACAGTGAGACAATATTGGTATTAATAAGGATGAAATTAGGTTACAGAATACTTTAGAGCTAAATACTCAGGTTAGGGAGTTAATTAGCGTACAAATAAGTTCAAGTTAACTCTCTGAGTAACCTCAGGCTATAGTCCTAAACTATTCTGTAATCTAATCTGCATTCTAATCTGTAATCTGCATTCTATTAGAATGAGCAGAAGCCTGAAAAACAAGATGCATGGTATTTCAGAAACTGCTGGGAGCCATTGCGGTACAAGTACACACATGGGTTGTGTTAGGGTAGCTAAGAATAGAAACAGGTGCAGGTATACTTGCGTGTACACCAATGCTAGGAGTTTAGTAAATAAATTTGATGAATTTGAGGTATTGCTCAAAACATCAAAGGCAGATATTGTTAGGATATCAGAGACGTGGTGTCACACAGATATAAGAAGAAGAAGAAGAATTCTTTATTATATACAGAAAGCACACTGCTGTATACAACTCCCTTCACGGCTACAAGCCAGGGGTTTACATAAAAGAAATCATATAATACAATAAACACAAAAAAAAAAAAAAAACATTTTGACTCTTGAAAAGTTTGTACACTGGGATGATGGATTCAGGGCAGTGATGAATAGGTCTCCGGGAGCAGGGTCTACTGTCCTCTAACGTGGTCCTGGGAAGGAAGTCGACCGAGTACTTTCTGCCTATATTCCTTGTCGACTGCGAATTTGTAGAGGTCGCCGTCCAAGGACTGTATGTCTTGCAGCATTTGCACGGGTAGGAACCGCTCAGTTAGCTTTAACCGGTTTGGAGTGGCCTGTAGGATTGGATTAGCCCTAAGGCTTGGGACCGGGATCCTCCATCCACAGTTAGCCCAGAAATCTGGCACTGAAATAATGCCGACCATCATTTTGATGGCAAAGACGAGTCTTCTCTCGTGAATGATGGCAGGAAGACGTCTCATGTTGAGAGCTGCCGCCATCTGGGTGGTCCTTGGTGTAGAGGGAAGCCGAAATTTCCATATGGCCCACTTCAGTAGCCAGAATTCCCCCGCGAAAATCCGTCTATGATGGGTCGTAGCAGTTGAGGTCCAGACTTCGGCGCCATACAGTATTACCGGATAAACATATGTCTTAATATATATGCACCCAACAGCCTGGTCATGGACGTGCATTAGTTGTTGTTTGATCATCCACCGGAGTCGACAGAACTTTATTTGCAAGTTGTCTATGTGCGGTACAAAGGAGAGCTTTTGATCAAAAGTAACGCCCAGATCTGTATGTTGCTGGACGGCAGAAATCGCGCATCCTCTTAAAATGGGTTGTACTATTGTTGGGCTACGTTTGAGAGAGAAAGTCAACTGTTTTGACTTCTCAGGATTGATTTGAAGTCCGAAACCACAGAGGAAGGCCTCAAGGTTCTGGATTTTCTGAAGGATTAAGGTATTGATGTATTCAGCAGTGTCTCCAGGGTTGATAGGAGTAAACAGTTTTATGTCATCGGCAAAGGTGAGGATGTCAGTTCGGCCCATCACAAATGGCACGAGAATAGCTGAGAACAAGATTCCGGACAGGACCCCGCCTTGTGGAACTCCAGTTGTAATGGTCCTGGTATAGCGCATATTTCCATCACGAACAATAATGGTCCTGTTCTCCAGCATTGTCTGAATAAACCAGAGCACGTCTCCACCAATGAGGTAATACTCACGTAGTAACCTTGCCAATGCGTGAACGGATACGGAATCGAATGCTGCCTGGACGTCGATATACGTAACGGTGATTTCCGAACGGTGCTCAAATGCCTCGAGGATCTTGGTAGTGGTGGTGACTAGATTTGTAGCGGTGGATCTTGACCGGGTAGCATAGTGGATCTGCGGTAGCTGTTGTGGCATAATTTGGATGGTTAATGTTCTTAGAAGAGATTTCTCAAAGAGCTTTAATAGGCATGATGCAGAGGAAATTGGACGGAAGTGACTGGGCTGAGAAGCAGAGCGTGTTTTCGGCAGCGGTCTTACTAGATAGACATGCCACATAGGAGGGAAGAAGTTTTGATTAAGGATCTTGTTAAATAAGGACAGGATTGGATCAACAACAAATGTACTGAGGCATTTCAGCATAAACTGAGGAATTCCGTCGGCACCTGATGCGGCCGTAGGTGCTAAGCTATTCATTACGTCGATCAGCTGGTCTCTGGTGAGGTGAACTGAATTTAAAGGGTCTGACGAAATCGGATTGATTGGGAATTCCATTGGTGTAGTGGATTTTGGCTGAGCAGCGAACCTAGTTATATGGTCGAGCCAGCTCCTCATATTGAGTGAGTCAATGGCATCCTCTGATTGGATTCTATGGAAGGGCTTCCCTTATTTATGGTATCCTCTAGGTGAAGTTTTATTGCCTTCCTCTTGTTCCGAATAAAAAGCGCCCTTGCTCGGGAATAGGCAGTTCTGTCCGAAGGTGACCCGCAGTTTTTCCACTTTTTGTGCAAATTCTGTTTAACGTGGAAACTTTCAGAGACTTCTGGATTCCACCAGGCCTTTGAATGCTCTGTGATGGTTAGTTTCTTCGTTGCAGCATAGAGAGAAACAGTGGCTATCCATCTTGTCATCAAGTCTATCCCGAGTTCGGGATCACATTCCTCAAGGACAACCCATGGGATTGCTTGAGCCGCATAGACACACTTTTCAGGATTAAGGTATTTGGGCGCTGTAATTGTTTTGGTTGTGACTTTCCTTCTTCCAGAAATGATGGGCATTTCTATTTGCACAGAGAGAATGATGGGGTTGTGATCAGACTGTATGTTGCTTGTAGGATTTTGATTAGCCACACAATTTGCTGACACGAACGCAAGGTCTAATGTGCTTTCGCCCCTCGTGGGTGGTGTGCTAACCAGCTTGAGACCTAATATACCTAGATGCTGACTCAGTCTCCTCCTGAGGTTTCCCTGAGTATTCGGGAGATTGAAATCGCCACAGACGACGTGTTTCAGTGATGAATGGAGATAGTTAAGCAACCAATTGAGGAGTTCATCAACTACTTGTGCGTCTGGAACCGGTGGGATATACACTGCGACAATGTCGAAAGAATTGTTCTGGCTGTTACTGTTTTTAGGTTTTAGCGTAACTAGAACTGCCTCGAAAGAGTCGGACTGGCTCGATACTGAGTGGAGGATAGAAAATACTTGCTCCTTGAAGAAAATCGCAACTCCTCCTCCCCTCCGGTTTTCTCTTGACGTGCACACCATCTGATACCTTGCAGGCCAAGTAGAGAAAATTGTTTCTTCACTGGGGTCCAGCCAGGTTTCTGCGAAGTGTGAAAAATATTTTTCATTTTCAGCCCTTTCACTTATTTTCAAGAGGTATTTGGCCTAATAATGCCTGATATATTTTTCACGGCCTATACAACTAAATTATATAACGATAGCGTCACTTGAGCTAAGCTTTTACTTTCGAATTCAAACACCCCAGGGGTGCGCTCGCCGTAATACTACACTACAGTGACGTCACCCGTTCTCCTGAGCGGACAAGAATGTTGATCGAATGCAAAGGTCCGAAGAACGGTGAATTGTATATGAGTAGAAATTACAGAACAAGACACAGCAGGTCTTGCATAACAAGACCTTTATAAAGATATTAATTGTCACTACGACGCCGTGCATGGTACAGTATCCATTTAATTCTTCCCCCCCCCACATAGTTGACTCGTGAGAATAAGACAATTCTTAGGGAGCGCAGTTGAGGGGATGCGGAGATATATATTGGAAAAGGGGAAGAGAGACGGACACACAGACACAGTGATCTTTGTGCAAGACATGACTGAAGAAAGATCAGTGATAGTTTTGGCCGATTTTTGTCATTATGTGAAGAAGAGGTAAATTAATAATTAATAGGAAAAGATGAGAAAAGAATCGTATTGATGTCTGAATACAGATTCCCCCCCCCCCCGAGGCGTTGCAGAATATTTTCGGGTAAGACAACCCTTATTGTTTAATAACAAACGGTATTAAATTGCACAAAAGCAGAACCTACAAGTTGCATACGTTTTAATGCATTTATATTTATAAGACATCTGTCCTCATATATATAAATATACCCCGACAATTGTATTATTTCCGTAGTATTCAATCTTAGTAAGAATGCGACTTATTAATTTAATTGTCAATTACTAATTACACTATTAAGATAATATAATTACCTGTTTCATATTTTGAACAGTGGTATGCTCTGACAAACACTAATTATTTTGCACTTGCTAAGGAATTAGTGGAAAAACCATATGAAGAATATTACAACATTGTAATATAGCTAACAGCAAGATAATGCTTGCATTCAATTAATTTGTCTAACAATTAAATACCAATTAATCTAACTTATTTACCAGTTATATTGTACTCACTTGTATACATATATGTTAAATAAACCTTATTTTGTTTGTTAATATTTTGCGTTCTGATCATTCTTCCTAAATTACATACAATTCACTGAACAATAATTATTTTTAAGAATCATTTATGGCGGCATTTCGAACCAGCCTTTAGCTAAGAGTTGTTTCGGGATGAAAAACACAACGCAATTCTGTCGCTGCGAGTACGCTCACTGTGACATGTTGAGTGAGACTTGAGGGCGCAGGATTTTGTCCTAATTTGAACCACTAGATAGATCATTCGAAACCCAGGCTTTTCTGGAATTCACATGATATTGTGCTGACTTGCTATAGCGAGGATTCACGAGTATATTGATAGGCAAGAGCATAATATGACGGAAAAGCCTGTGGAACAGAAGCAAACCACATCCATTGTACTGGACAGCAAGAGCTCCTCAACTTCATTCAGTTTATTCCTCATGGATCGCACATTTTGGAAAAGGAGTTGGAATGAAGCTGTTCTCTTTACCGTGGCGAGGGATGTACGTGGTCTGATCCGTCTGTGATGCGTTGCTGGTCTTCGAGATGTTGAGACCATGACAGGGATCGCAAAATTCGAGGAGAGAGATGATAAAGATTGTGGGTAATTTTCAATCTCATCATTTTCAATGACCGCTGGGAGCCCCCTTTCCGTGGGTATGTTAAGGGCGAAGTATGGATTTACCTTGTTTTTCCTACGGCTATTCCCATGCAGAGCAGTTGGGTTTATAGTGGAGAATACAGATACATCGTATAGTCAGTCTGGACTGTTGTGGCCACATCTCAGGAGCGTTTATGGATATCGCTTCTTTTCTACTTCGTGCCTCATAAAATGGTCTGATGATGGTGCCGAGGGGCCATTTGGTGCACGTTCCAATCATTTCAAACTGACTTCGATCACAATAGATGCGAAAAGAAGCATATGCTGTGCTTCGAGTGTTCAGTCTCTGAATCTTTAATTCTAATTGTAATTCCTCAATCAGTACATCTGTGACGAGTTGTGCTGAGGTGTCTGGGGCCAACCGTGAGACAAACAAACTGCTGGGGGGGGGAGTCTGGGAGAAGAACCATCCCGTTTGAAAGGCCGAAGCTTCGAGGCTAGTGCGGTGCCCGTCCAAGTCGTTTTCTTCCTGTTCAAACTTTTTCTACTGGCCGTCTTGCGCTTGGTTGTCTGGTTATTTCCCGGTTCGGCACCCATCACCCAGCTGGTCGCAGTGGTTCGGTCTTGTTTAGGCCTAGCTGGCGAGTGGCTTCCTGGGTTGAGTTCATGGGCGTTTAATGTGGCATTTTTATTTATGTACTGATCGTAGCTAACTGCGTCGGGTGACACACCACCTATTGTTTCCTGGGGCAGGTTTAGCTTGAGCGCGTTTAGATATGATTTATTTCTCTCGGAAGAGTGTTCAATGAAATCTTCTGCTTCTCTATTGCGTTCATAGCGAGTAGTGGGCGGCGTGTTCACGACTGATTGATCTGGTCGGTTAACAGCTTTAACGCGAGAGCTAGTCGTCGAGAAGGATGCACAGTCAACACAACCTTTTCCAAATTGAGAAGATAAGGTATCCAGATTTCTGCAAGCTGGTTTTGAGGTTTGAGGACCCCGCAGAGACGATTGATATGCGGATCTCTCCGATAGCACAATATTACTCTTAATGTCCATCATTTGGTTTTTCAAAAGGCTCATTTCCTTTCTAATTTCCTCATTCTGTGCACGAAGTTCTTGATTTATAGTGAGTAGAGCTGATAAACATTCAAACATTTTTGGGAATTTCTCCTCTAAATTGTGCATACACTCTTCAGCCTGCATACCAACAGGATAAACAAATTGTGTAAAAGCTTCCGCTATTATGCTGCTGAGGCTATTGGTGAGGTTGTTGAGATTTGGGGCGTACGAATGTTCATTCACAGAGCTGCGACGACTGGCCGTTTGGCAATTGTCAGACGAGATATTACGACACGAATTGTTTTCATTGATTGTACCGGGCTGCGTTTGTGAACTCTCAGCGTTTCTGTTAATATCGTTAGGTGGGTCATTTGCCCGGTCTCGCTCATATTCCTTAGGATGTGTGACTTCTTTATCAACATTGCTTTCTTTATCCTCCAAGTCATTGGTTTGCATATCTGTGCAGCAGTAAGGGGTTACGGAATTGCCCTCTTTCAAAGTATGAAGTACTTCTGCAGATGCATTTATTTCTTTTCGTGGAGGGGGGGTATCACCTTTCCTAATCGCCGTTGCTATGGTGCCTGTTTGTTTACTCTTTAGACAACATTTCCCCAAGAACCCTTTCCTTTTGCTCAGTGACAAGCGAGAGAGGCTTGAATACCCCGAGCATAACAGGCATATTCTGTGCTTTGACTTGCTACAGATTAAGGTTTCGTCTGCCGAGGTGTGGCAAAGGTCGCATGTCCATGCGACCTTTGCCACACCTCGGCAGTTATTGCGAGTGCTGTGTTCTTAGTCAGAGTCATTGTTGCAGTTAGCCAGCGGCTTTGTGTTTTTGATGAATTAACAGATTAGAGTTCCAAGAGGTGGGGCAGCGGCCGTTTTCGACTCCTGAGGCTATCCACTCAAATAGCTCTCTTCATGGAGATTAACAATCACCTTGAAACGAGGTCAGGCGGTATTATGGCCCACGTCCACAGTTAAATTACTATAAATAAAAATATTAATAAATAATTACCTGATTAACACACAGGTCAAAGATGAATGTCACAATGTACCTGGTATCCTAGGGATCATGTAGATATTACAAATGGAACAGTTCATAGGGAATATCATTCACTATTAAACGTACACACGGAGCACATAAAATTTGCGTCCGCACCGACGCTCGTCCACTAAAAACTAAATAAGGGATGCAGAACTGCAATTTGGGGAGTACAACGTCTACGGAAAGGATAGACAGGATAGGAAGGGAGGAGGGGTTATGCTATTAGTTAAGAAACACATAAAAACCAAGGAAGTGAAGCCAGTCGACATCGCCGGACAGTGCAGTGTTAAGTCAGTTTGGTGTGACATAAGTATTGGGAGATCAAAATTGAGAGTAGGAGTGTGCTATAGGATTAATGACTCTGATGAGTATAATAAGGAACTGTACAGGGAAATAGAGTGGGCCAGTAAATTAGAGAGTCTTATAATGGGAGATTTTAATTTCCCAGATATTGACTGGAATTTGGGGGCTGGTCACTCACACACTAGCAGGGCTTTTGTGGATTTATTGGATGATTGTTTTCTACATCAGCATTTTCGGGAGGCAACTAGAGGGAGTAATACTCTTGATTTGATTATCAGCAGTGATACTTCATGCATTAAGAATCTGCAGATAAATGAACCACTAGGTGGCAGTGATCACAGTGTGCTGAAGTGGGATTTACTCAAAGAGGTAACTACCATTAGGGGTAAAGGGAAGCGTTATTGCTTCCGTAAAGGCGACTACGATGGACTGAGACAGTATTTAAATCTATACAGTGGGACCAATTGATGATGTTACCAACAGCAAATTCAAAATGGGAAGCATTCAAAGAACTTATCTTGGAAGCTACTAGGCTTTACATACCAACTAAGAAATATTGTTCAAGGTTTAGGCCAAAATGGATGTCAGATGAACTAATGAGGCATATGGCAGAAGAAAAATGCATGGGAGACTTACAAATTAACACATTACACAGAAGCCTATGATAGATACAAGTTGATATGCAACCAAGTTACAAAGGAGGTTAGGCTGGCGAAGGCAGATTAGGAGAAATCCTTGGCAAGGGATGCAAAGAAAAACAGCAAAGAGTTCTTTACTTATGTAAACTCTAGAAGGAAGGGGATGAATCAGATTGGTCCACTTGATATTGATGGGTCAACTGGTTGATGATCCTGCTCAGGTAGCTAACAAACTAAATGAATATTTTGCATCGACATTCACACATGAGGAGTTATTCAGCAAGGGGAATGCCAGAGGTGTATTCAACTCTAGCAGTAAGCTACAGAATCTTGAAATAACTGGAGTAAAGTGGAGGAGAAACTGTTGAAGATAAACACAAGAAAGGCACCCGGGTGGATGGGATCTATCCAGTTATATTAAAGGAGGCAGCAAAGGAAGTAAGCAAACCCTTAGCCATAATTATGAGAGCTTCTTGGACTCAGGGGAGGTACCCATAGACTGGAAATGTGCAAATGTGACCCCAATTCACAAAGGACGATCAAAGGCTGACACAAGTAATTAGAGACCTGTGAGCTTAACTTCTGTTCCAGGAAAATTAATGGAGGCACTGGTTAAAGAAGCACTGCAGGATCATTTAGACAAGACTTCAGTTATAGCTCAGACACAGCATGGTTTTGTTAAGGGGAAGTCTTGCCTGACCAATTTGATTGGATACTATGATGCAGTCACAAAAGAACTGGATGCAGGGAATAACTTTGATATTATATACTTGGATCTTAGAAAGGCTTTTGATACTGTTGCACATGGAAGACTGCTACACAAATTGGAGCAGTGTGACATTGGAGGCAAATTGCTGCTATGGATAAAGGGGTGGTTGAGGGGGAGAAGACAGAGAGTGGTAATCAATGGACACTGCTCATCGTGGACTAATGTTATTAGTGGAGTCCCTCAGGGCTCAGTGTTGGGTCCATTATTGTTTTCTGTATTTATAAATGATATTGATGATGGTATATCAAGCTTAATGTCCAAGTTTGCAGATGATACAAAGGTTGGCAGGGTTGTCAAGGACACTACTGACACTATGCTGCTGCTGCAACAGGATCTGGAAAGGTTGAGCAGATGGGCTGAGAGGTGGCAAATGAAGTTTAACATTGACAAATGTAAAGTACTACACATGGGAAACAGCAACCCCAGAGCAACGTATCAACTCTGTGGGTACTACACTGACAGTGGTAGAGAATGAAAGGGACTTGGGGGTGATTGTGCAGGCAGATATGAAGTTCTCTGAGCAGTGCAGACGGGCTGCAAGAGTAGCTCATGGAGTATTGTCAATGATATACTGGAATTTTTCCAGCAGGGATAAGGAGGTGATTATTCCATTGTATAAGGCAATGGTCAGGCCACACCTAGCGTACTGTATACAGGTCTGGAGGCCTCATTTCAAGAAGGATGTAGAGCTGCTGGAACGAGTACAGAGAAGGGCAACAAGATTGGTGAATGGAACAAAGGGGTGCTCTTACGAAGAAAGGCTTAAGTTTTGCAAATTACAGTGTCTGGAGACTAGGCACCAGCGAAGTGATCTGATAGAGGTGTATAAAACCTTGAATGGTTTAAGCATGCTCAATGCTGATGGGATTCTTCCTCTAGCTCAGAAAAATCACCTGAGAGGGCATAAATTCAAATTGAGGAAAGACAGATGTAGGATAGACGTGCGGAAATTTGCCTTTAGCCAGCGGGTGGTTGGTTGGTGGAACAGACTTCCATCCCTTGTGGTGGAGGTTGATAGCCTAAATAAGTTTAAGGCTCAGCTGGACAGGTATTTTGAACGAACAGAGGGGTGAAGTGGAAGTGGGTTTTTTTTTTTTTTTTTTTTTTGCTGATGCTGCATGAGCTTGCTTTCTTGCATCAAATGCCTCTACTAATGCTAATGCTAATGCTAAATTACTCTAGACCATCAGGCATCTCTCATATTGTGGAGTTATACTTTGCAACTGGGTTGTCATCATTGCAACACCACGGTACCTGCCCACCCGCTGATGAGGAGCCAATAAACTCCAAAACGGTGCCGTATGGGTAATGGTATCCGATGAGAATAAGTAACAATAATCTTCTCCTATAGTGAAGCATTACTTATTCGAGGTAGTGTAATATCAACATGGCAACTCGTTGTGAAGGTATTCATAATATGATTATATACTTAATGATGCAAAATTATAACTGCTTAGGTAGTTGGCTATGTGCAGGAATGATGCAATTTTGCAATTTCACTAACTTGTATGCTAGATGAAATTAGGATGAAAAAAACCGAGCATATACAGCATCAGCAAAAAAAAAAAAATAAATAATAATTTCACTTGACCATTGCCTCTAAGAGTTTACATAGTTAAAACCTTGAATTTATTCCCACTATCCACTTACACAACACCACATGGAAGCTTATTCCAACAATCAGCTATCCACCGTTCAAAGGCAAATTAATCACATCTGCCCTGCAATCATCCTTACTCATTTGAGTTTATGTCTCTTCGAGTCTCCTCCGACTTCCAGAAAGACAAAGAATGCCATTACTGTCGAGCATATTCCACCTATTCTGAGCTCAGAACATATCAATCAGTTCTTATCACAGGCACCCAGCCTCCAGGAGCTGTTCTTGTTGTTGTAGTGTGATTTTAGGAACATCAACGACTAATATCATATTGCTAGGTGTATACTGCCTGTAAATTGCATGTGTTCTGGGATAAATTTTCTATTTGTTGTAAAAAAATAGAGTTTCCAAGATAAAAACCATGCCACTGTCCCATGATAAAACTTTCGCACATTGTGAAAAAGGCCCATTAAAATTCCTCACGCCATCGACGGGAATCGTACAGAGGTCTCATCCACCCAATGAGGAAACACAGGTCTTTTCCACCAGACAATGCAATTTTTAGAATTGAAGTCTTTCTTGATAAGAACATCCATTTGTTCCACTCAATAATCTCGTTGTCATTGCCAACAGATAGCACCTTCCAAAAATTCAGCTTCCAGAACTGATACAGTATTCAACGTATGGCCTAACCATTGCATTATTACCATTAGTTGAGACATATGATGCAAGAAAGCAAGTTCAGTCACTTCAAAAGTTTGTGTCTTTCAGCCTTAAATTTATTTAAGACATCAATTTCCACAACAACAAATGGAAATCTGTTCCAGCAATCAATTACCCGCAGGTTAAAGGCACACTTCCACACATTAACTCTACTACTGTCTTTCTTCAATTTGAATCTATGCAACCCTCAGGTTCCGGGTCTAAGCAAGCGGAAGTATCCTTTCAACAGAGAGCTTGCTCAAACCGTTCAAGGCCTTATATATATATCAGAAACTCTGCATCATGGGCCTGAAAAGTGTCAGTGTATGTGTGCAATATTAATGTGTGTTGTTTTGTTTGTGTCAAGCTATTATGCCACCAGGGTGCAGCCAACGAATGGGTAGCTGCTGCCTGGTGGCCATCCCTAGCACCGGGGCTGGGTCAACGGTCATTCTGTACCGGTGTGATTACCACCAAAAATCTCGCACCCGCCAGAGGTAGTGCAATACTGACGAGTGCCTGCAATCCCGTTCCCAGGTTGCCCTTACCTGAGAGCCAACAAAAAAAAAAAAAAAACTAGTAATTATATACATTTATGGTCTGAGTATCTCGATCAAACACTCCTGTTCTTAGGAGATATGTAATTTTGGTCCCGAGTCACCAGAATCAACCACTCCAATTCAAGGAGGATGTTCTAGCAAAACAATTGTGTGTGTAGGCGACTCCGTAGCCAGGTGGGAAGGAGCAGCAGTGCGTAGCACACGCTTCTTAATTAGACCGGGGTTCGAGCCCGTCACCACCAAATACAGAGGATGCGGAAAGGTCAGGGAATGACTACTGCATATCTCCGGAGCAATATGGCCTTAGTTGCTAATGCTACTAAAAAACAAATAACAACAACAAAACAATTGTAACAATTATATTAACATATATACATGATTTCCTAGTCTTAGTCTTTTTCACCACAGTTCAATTATTCTCAGTACATTTTCTTATTTTCAAATGAAATCACAAGTTGAACTGTCCAGTTTGATTTCATTCAAGAAAGAAGTCAGTCCCAGTAGTCTTTTCCGTTCTGTGCCAGAATAAGTCTTAAAACTCTTCTTCAGGTGCTTCTCTTCTAGTTGCTGAAGACTTCTAATTATTCTCTTTTTCCCGAAAATCCTAACTTGTGTATGATTTGGAATTCCAATGACAGTCCATAGGTAAGAAAATGGAGTATTTTCACTTACAAAAGTTCTCGTTGTGAAAAACACGTTTCATTAAGTTCTTGTAGTTTTCAAGTGTATGTATGCGGTAGTTCATATCTATATGGTCACAGATCTAGATATCACTTAAGACCACACAAGATATAACTGCATAAGTTTCAGAAGTTATGCTTGTAAACTATGTTTCCATCTAGTTCCTTTGTTTTTAATTTCAGGTATCACGCCCCAGAACCAATCAACATTCTTTTGAGAATCCTGTTAACACCCGAGGGTCCCTGTATATCCTCTCATTAGAGTTCTATCGAAGCATCCGATCTGCGACTTCCAACCAGCTGAGAACCCAAACAAATAATCTTAGTATGTTTCTTTAAAAATTCATCTGTACATCTTACATCTAATTTCCTCGAGGGTAAAGGGATCTTATTTCTAGTCTTCTTTTAAAAACATTCACTGAAAATGACTGTAAAGCATTAAAATTCCTACAGTTTTTGACCAAGGGACTTAAGTTATCTTCTGTCAGATCCGATATACTGCTAAACAACTCTAAACGTGCCTGAAGATACTGCGGTCAAATAAAACATGAGACCAAGTTTCCACACCCCCACAAGTGCAGTAAGCATGCAAATAGCTCAAGTCCACGTTCGTGTAACTTGGCTCTGAGGAAGCCATGTCCCGTTAATAAGTACGTTGTATTCATCGAAGGAGCAAATCAAGGATTTATTTCCTTGGCGGCAGTAAAGTCCACTTGATTATAAATTGCCTCGTAACTGTTCCATGTTCGCTGCCATTACACCGATTCTGCCACACAGATGTCAGTTGTTCCCACAATCTTTTCTTCTCCTGTTTGACCGCGTTCACTGGATCAGATGTTCCCACAATCTTTTCTTCTCTTGTTTGACTTCGTTCACTGGATCAGATGTTATTCCCATTAGTTCCGAAGCCAAACCTTTCCTAAGCCGACCTGTCATCCCCTTGAATACGATATACAAATCCAGGGGAATGGTTCCTGCTAAGACGTAATGCGTTGTTTGATACAGTTCTAGGGGAATTTGAAACAGATAATAACATGGATCTTCGAAGAGAAATAAGTTTCGTTTTCATTTTAATCATTATGACTCTGTGATACCAAATGGTTACTGCATATGAGACTATTGGCAGAAATATTGTTTTATAATATAAAAACAAGATCCTTTTACTAAGTCCCCATTCTTTCCTTGATATTCTTATTATTGAGGCAGTAAAGTAAAATTCCTTATTTTATTTCTAAGTTTACATACATGTGGTAGAAAACTTAATTTATCATTGATTAGGATGCATAAATATTTGTTCTGGGATACATATGGGATTTGAGAGTTGTCTATCAAGATCTTAGGAGGTCGATTATAGTTAAAATTACTTTGAAGGTCATAAATTGGGTCTTTGTTGGCGATATATTTAGTTTGTTAAGTTTGGTTCATACAAATAGATCATTTAATATAATTTGCATTTTTTCCTCGAGTATCTTTCTCGAACGGCCCTCAACAGCAATTACTAAGTCGTCGGTGTAAGCGATTTTCATTGCCTCCTCGTGGTATTTTGTCATCCACTGATCTAAGACTGCGTTCCAGAGAAGAGGCCCCAGTACCGACCCCTGAGGGCATCCTCTGGAAACGGTAGCTGAATACACTAGGTGTTTTTCACAAATTCTAATTGGATCTGTCTTGGAAGTAGGACCTGATGATTCTATAAGTATAGTTGTCACATCTTCCCTAGCGCAGTGACACATGGGCACTCTCCCACCATACCGTGTCAGAAGCTCCCTCAGTCAATAAACACTGCCAACACGTACTTAGCTTGGGAGTTTTCTACATAGTTCTTGAAGTTGGCAATGACATCTTCTGTTGGAGAACCTTTTTTTTTAAACCCGAACTGATTAATTGAACATAAATGGTTATCCTGTAACGTTTTTTGTATTCTTGGAGAGGGCAACCTTTCAAAAAGTTTCCCCAAATTTGTCAAAGGCAGATGGGTCTGTATGCCCTGGGATTAGATGTCGACTTCCCAGACTTATGTAAAACTTTAAGTAGGGCAATCTTCCACAGTCTTGGAAAGATTCCTTCGTAACACTTGTTCATGAAATTGAGGATATTGGGAAATAGGTCATAAAATTTGACTATTATCTAGTTTTCTATCAGATCCATCCCTGGACATTTTTTACTGTTTAGTTTAGAAACAGCTGTTCCTAGTTCAACAAGAGTAAAAGGATTGACGTCACATGTTCCAATATATTGTTGATTGTCTCTCCTAATTTCTGCTTGTTCAGGAGAATCATCCTCTGGATTGTCTTGAGGAAAAAGCTTATTTACAATAGTATCAAAACCAGTCGGTAGTTTCTTGTCCCTCCACTATAACAGTGTTATATGTCTCCAGAGATTAACTTGTTCCTGGAAATCTTCTATACTAGACCGCATGGTTCGGTGCTTCCCATGTTACGAACAAAGTTTTGCCCACATTCAATTTTTGCATCTGCGACGGCTTTATGTAGCCTTTTCCTTAGATCACTGTATTGTTGTTTGTCTCTGGACATCAGTGTCTGCCAGGTGCCTATTTCGTTGGTAAATTTTCCTAGCATTCATGGTTTGGGTTCTTAATGCAGTAAGTTCCGAAGTCCACCAGGGGACAGATGGGCGTCTGGATTGTTTACGTTTAGCAAAGTAGCTCATAGCAAGGAATAAGTGTGACTGAACATAGTTTGAATATTCTATGGCCGATAAGGAATTTAAAGTAAAAGCCACCTCAGAACAAAAGAACACATTTAGAAAATTCTTAAACTTGTCCATTTAATTTTTTCCATGGAATATCTTCCCAAGTCCACCAGTTGTAGATCTGCATTTCTAACTGTGGGTTTGATACTGAATACTATAGCATTATGATCACTGTTAATAAGTGATGGTAGAACATTCCAATTAGTTATCTGTCCGTCCAGTTTAAGAGAGGTAATAGTTGCATCAATGTTTGATGTTCCATTTAAGGACGAGAATGTGTAAGGTCTGTTTGGCAAATTTTGAACTACTAAATTGTAAGACAATATTAAATCTTCCACAGAACCTGTTTGAAATTCTGCTGTGCCAAAAAGATGATTTGGCATATAAATCAGTGCATATAATTAAATTCCTTGCAGCAAATTTTGTGCATATACGATCCAGCTGATGCAAGGACGTTTGAATATCTGCTGATGGAGGGCAATACAGAGCAACTAGATGAAAAGTAATAATTCGAGACAAGATCAAAAAAAACAAGTTAGTGTCTGTACTCTCCTGAGATGGTTGTCACTACTAATTCATGATTGCATATTGCTGTTGCAGTTTTAGGAAAGGTTTCTACAGAACGAACAATTCTGAGTGATAAGAGGAATCTCATAACCCTGTGAATCAAGCCTCCAATAAAACAATCCTCCAATAAATCCACAAGTCTTGCTAAGGTGCATTGCTTATATCTGTGTGACAGCATGTCTTTCCAGGCAGATATTCCATCTGCCTTTGATGCCTTGATCAGCACTTCAAATTCATCAAATTTATTTATTATACTTCTAGCATTGGTATACATGCAAGTATCCATGCACATGTTCTTACTCTTAGTTACCCTAACACAGCCCATGTATTTACTTGTTCCATGATGACTCCCAGCACCTCTTGAAATCCCCAGCAACTTGCTCTCTAGGCTGCTACTCATTACAATAGAAGCAGTGCAAGAATCACTTTCACCTCTGCCTGTGGCTGTTGATCTTTTGGTCTGTTAATCCCCCCCCCAAGCTAGCAGTTTTCAAACCCACCTAACACTGCCTCGATAGCATCAACAAATATTCTTGCTTCCTTTCTATTAAATGTATCCCAATCATGTAGAAGCAGTATCTCCTGTTTTACAAGGGAACAATAACATCCTTATCCCTACTGGTAAAATTCCTGTCATTGAGAAAACATGATGAGCTCTCCTAGCAGCCTGAGTGCACTGAACAAGCTTCACATCTGACTACAGAAAACAATTAACCCAGGTTTCATCACTAACGTTGGTGTTGCCACTTAGTTGTAATGTTATTCTTAAAATACTGCACTAATTTCCATTGTCAATTTTAAACTTCATTTGCAATTTCTCAACCCATCTAACTAATTTATCAATTTCTGCAGTGGCATACCCTGATTAATTTAAATAAACACTGTGCCACCTTTGTATCAACTACAAACTTAGATTTTAAGTCTGCTATGCCTTCTTCTACAAGCTACACCTTTGCCTTGGCTACGGCTTGTGGCCAAGGGTGGGAGTGCAGTAGCACATGCTCTTTGAGTAGACTGGGGTTCAAGCCCCTGACTGCTAAATACATTCGATTTGCATAGGACCACACTGGTCTTGCGCAGTTGGTCTGCACAGGATCAGTGTGGCAGATTATGGTCCATTTTTCCCTCAACATGAATTGTTTGAGACGTCCATCATGCAGTGGATTGATAATGGCTGCTGCTTATCTTACCTTATGACTTTGGAAAATATTAGACAAATATATAAACAACAAATTATGATTGCAAGAGCAATAAAGCTCAATATGTCCTACTAAAGTTATTATTGAAAACTACAAGAGGGAACCCCATACCTTTATGTACGACCAGAATTCTCCTAACCCTCACGGTCAAAGGATTATGTGATTATATGAATAAATGTCCCATGTTTAATTAAAAACTACATTAAACTTATATAAATCGATATGTATTAAAAGATTGTCATCTACATGTATTCAATTCTTTCCCCAACTTAATGCACCCAGAAAAGCCAGGGGAAGCTGACAGCCTTCAACACCCCCAAAAACCCAACCAATCATGCATGTTAACATGAGAACTGAAAACAATTGTCGAATTAATCTTTAAGAAACATAAGATAAATATACATTGAATTAAAATATCTAAAAACATAAAATTGTCTAAATTTCTTATAAGGGACCAAACTTATTCGGGTAGATTCTGTGCTCACAAGAAGCGGTGTTTTCTGCGAATGATGTCTACCCTTTGTCACTGCATCGTATTACCCTATGAGATTGGTATTACCCTTAACAAACCAATGCTCTGACTGCAGTATAATTGCATCCCTGTACAGATTGTCACGTTACTTCTTTAACCAGCTACTCATTATTTTCCCTGGAACAGATGTTAAGCTAACAGGTCTGTAATTACTCATGCCATTTTTTGATCCCCTCCGCAAACTAGAGATACATTCAGACATCTCCAGTCCATAAGGATCTCCCCTGAATCCAAAAATGCTCTCATATTTGCTTACCTCCTTTGCCTTCCTTAAAATAATTAGGTACATCCCATCCTCCTCAGGTGCCTTTTTTATGTTTAGCTTCAAGATTTTCTCTTCCACTTTCTTCTCAGTTATCACAAAATCATTTAGCTAGTTCCAGATTCCAGAAGTTTGAAAAACTTCTGGAATCCCTATTCCTAAAGAAGTCTTCATATGTGAATGTAGATGCAAAATACATACTCTGTTGGAAACCTGACCAGCATTCATCAACAGTTAAACCAACAGTGGACCAATGCAATTCAATTCACTTTGAATTGAATCACATTGGAGCTTGGACTGTTAAGAAGTCTTTGCTACTTTTCATTGCATTCTTTCCATTCTTTGATTTTGTAGAATGGAAAGAATGCTGTCTTAGCTTGCCTAACCTCCTTTTTGACTTATTACAGACTGGTTTATATCTACCATCAACTTATAATTTATATGTACTCCATGCATTTTTGTTCTCTGCCACAAATGTCATCAGTTCATCTGACATCCATTTAGGTCTAAGCCTTGAACAGTCTCTCTTAGTTGATATGAAAAGACCAGTGTTCACTCAAACTTTTATAGTAAAATTCTGGGAACTCTTTGAATGTACCTCGTAAATCAAGCCATCTCATTCATATCATATTTCTTTTTATTCACATAATATACACTGATATACCTTAGCAATCTACTGCCACCATTACCACACACACAAGTCTTCATTTTTCCTTTCACTCTCAAAGATCAGTTCATAACATGATGGGCCATTAGAAGGGATAATCACTTGAGACATTCCAACTCATAGCCCTATGAGAGTATTCCTAGCTGACTGCTCATCACAAAGAAATGAACAGCAATTCTGCTGCTGCTCTAAACATTTAGTACACATTGTGGTCCCTTTTTTTTTTTTTTGCAATTTTTCATATCTGAAACACTGTGATCTTCACCCTTTTAACCCATTCGCTGCCTCAATGCATATATGCATAAAATGGCACTGGGAGCATTGTGCTACAATGCACCCAAGCAAAGCACAGTGCTGTAACACATACAAGCAGTCACAACCAATAAGTGCTGTAAATTTAAAGGCACATGAAATTAACTACTCAGTATTGGCATATTGATAGAGTGCTTTGCAATAATGCTTGGCATTTTTTTTTTTATAGACTTGACACACAATTTTGTGTTTTTTGCTTGTGTTGGTGCTAATTTATAAATAAATTTTTAAATTTTAAGATTAGCATTAGCATTACTTGAAGCATATGCCTGCAAGAAAGCAAGCTTATACAGCATCAGAAAAAAAAAAAAAAAAAAAAAAAAAATCACCCCATTTCACCCATCCGGTCACTTCAAATGTTTGTATTAGCATTAGTAGACATATGATGCTGTTGTTGTTTGGTTTTTAGGAGCATTAGCAACTAAGGCCATATTGTTCCGGGATATGTGGTGGTTATTCCCTGACCTTTCCACATCCTCCGTATTTGGTGGTGATGGGCTCGAACCCCGGTCTAATCAAGAAGTGTGTGCTATGCACTGCTGCTTCTTCCCACCTGGCTACGGAGGTGCGACATATGATGCAAGAAAGCTTATACATCAGCCAAAAAAAAAAAAAAAACCACTCTCCCCATTTCACCCATCCATTTATTCCAAATGTTTATCTAGTTCTGCCTTAAATTTATTTAAGCTATCAACTTCCACAACAGATGGAAGTTGGTTCCAGCAATCAACTACCTGCTGGCTAAGGGACTGGTTATCAAAGCTTGATGAGATACAGGTAGTAAAGCTCCTATATATACTGCAAGGCGAACAAAGTAGTTAGCCTGTTAGCAATCAAGCAATCATGTCAAATCATATACAATTCTCTAATTTACAAACACCATGTGTTCCTTAAGAGTGGTTCATAAAGCAAAAGTTTATAAATTAGAAATGATTTGCCTGCTTCCATAAGAGAAGATGTATGCTTTTTTTTTCCTTCAGTGTAAAGGTTTGATGACTTTGGTGAAGAGTAACACAGCTGTAGTCCTCTCAACTGTGTGTATGTGTACATTAGCTTCTTTAAATTTCTTCTTCTTCTTCTTCGAAAACTAAACTGAACTACACTTTTTCACTTAAGAGGCAAAGCAAATGCAACAAAAAATGTAAAAAAAACAGAGAAATTTTATGTAACCTGAAGCTATTTACAATGTAATAAATGATTCTCAGATTTTAACTGAATTAAAACAGTATATTTACATATTATTTAATTACAATACAGGAGAACTCAACAGGAAAACAAATTATGGCACAGCAAGGCATGAATATTACTTGATTCTAGTCATTGCACAAATATTACTTGATTCTAGACATTGCATGAATATTACTTGATTCTAGTCATTGCATGAAATAGTTTGATAGATGTTTTTGGCATTGACCAAAGCTGCAAAACAAATATTGATAATGAACAGTCTTTTAACAGATGACTAGACTGTGACCTGGCACAATAATACCTATAAATAATTTTAATTCAATATATATCACTAGTGAATTGCACCTTATCTATAACTAGAGTCTGCCTAAATTTATTAAATTAAATTTTGGTACCTGAGAGTAAGAGAAGCAATCTCTATGAGATTTCACAATAATTAAATCCACTGCTTCATTATAAAAAATGGTAAACTTATTAATATCAGGAACTCCCTTTTAACAAATTATAACTCATTTCAGCATAGCAATTCGATCGGCAAGGTCACAAACAAAAAAAAAAACAAAAAAAAAAAAAACAGTAATTCAAATATAAAGATTGTTGAGTTCTAAAAATACAAATCTGTCGAATTTTTATTGTGACATTTGCACATTATTATACGAATATAAAAATTATGAGTCAGTGTAAAACATAGTGAAATTCTCCCTCCTCCCACACCTTTCTAAATCACATTTTTTTTTTTTAACCAAAATACACTTTGAATATCTGAAAAAGAGTTCTAAAATATCACAAATATCTGAGTATCAAAATTTTGATGGCCATTAAAAAAATAGAATGATTTTGCAAGAATAAATTATACAATGCTCATGATCCATGAAAAAACTGTGAGAAATAAACTATAACTTTGTTTTTCTTCAGTTACTTGCTTTACATAACAGCACATATCAGGCTTTCTTTTTCACTTGCTCGTATCTCCAAAGCAGTAGCTCTCCTATGATTGGCTGTAATGATTTAAAAATACTGTTAAAATTTCTTCTTTAAAGGAGTAAAGAAAAACAGGCAAAATGTTTACTCACGCCAATAAGATCATTACTATAATGCGAGTAATAATAAAATTATATATTGTGTGTCAGGGGTGTCCGAAATTAGTAACCCTGAGAGTGATACAAGATAACTTCAAATTAAATATCGTTGTGGTCTCTGATCTCAAAATTATTCTCAAATATTTCTTTATTTACACTGTCACCTCTTTCACTTTATGTAACAACAATTTGGCCATCTAAGACTCGTGGGCTAGCCAGGTGGGTAAAGTAGTAGTAGTAGTAGTAGTGGCACTTGATGCAAGAAAGCAAGTGTAGGAGCTTATGCAGCATAGTGCCTACCTGGCAACCCAAAGGTCGCGGGTTCGAATCCCACCTCAGGTTTGGATCAGAGTAAAACGCAAAAACTTTGGGAGGTGCATTATGGCCACAGAAGCCAATGCGCCAACAACTAACAAAAAAAAAAAAAAAATTCTAAGACTCCTACCAATCTTGTCTATTCCCAGCTGGAGTACTGGTTTCTTTTCTGGCTAGAAAATAAATTAAAACAGACTGTGTTGCCTTTCAGATTAGTATTAATCAATAACAGCAGTAGCAAAGAAGTAAGCTTATGCAGCATTAGGTGTTTAAAAATATATAAATATTATCCACTTCATTTTCCCATCCCATTCCATCCACTAATTTGTTCAAACCTTTATTTTATCTTGTTGCTCTTCTGAGCAGCAACAGTCACAGCAAAACTGACTAAAGTAATTCTGATAAAAAACATCAATTAATAAATCTTTCAATTAATTGTACTGTTTTTAATTAACCTCTTATGTATAAAACTTCACAACATCAACTGCTCCAACTGAACTAGATCCTTCTTCAGTACTTTTAGATAATCTTCAGTTTCCTTCTATACAAAGCTTTATTTCAGGTACTTACTGGAGAGGATGACAGTTTGAATCCATAGGCCTATATTCTATGGAGAACTTAGTCCAAATCAAGTTCTTTGAGCTAAACCAATCATGTGTACTAGACTTAACAGAATTTAGAAATGCACAAAATACTTCTCAATGTAGTCAAGCTTTTTAACAATCCACAAATGAGAATTAATATCTAAATTAGATATTAATTCTCATTTGTGGAGATTCAACTCAAATTATTGCTTGGCTATCAAGATGAAGAAGAAATTATTACCAAATCTTGGTGTGTAGATACTAGGATTTCGCAAGCAGAACTCATGTGGCGGTCATTGAGAATATACGAAACTGTATAGAACCGAGAATATATGAAACTGTATATTCTCATCAGCTGGACCTTTTTCTATTTTGCATCTATATCATGTTCATTTTATTATCTCTTCAGAATGTGTCCAGGATGGAATTCCTTGCCATACAAATTATTTATTTAGATTTTACTAAGTGCTTGGTTGTGTTTTATAATTTTGTAAATACCTATGCAATAAAGTGAATTTATAAATATACATTAAAGAGTAGTTGCTCTCCACATTTGCACCTCTGAATTATCATTTCTATAAATGGATGGAGCTTAATGCCAGGCAGCAACAGTCACAGCAAAACTGACTAAAGTAATTCTGATAAAAAACATCAATTAATAAATCTTTCAATTAATCGTACTGTTTTTAATTAACCTCTTATGTATAAAACTTCACAACATCAAGCTAAGTAAACTTACAAAAGCTAACTGTATATAACAGATTTATTGTAATTTTTAACTCATGTTTCACTCAGACACGCTAATGGTACAACATATTTATGTATAACAAAGTAAACAAAGGACTAGAAAGACTGGAAAAAAATATGATAACCTGTACATATCAAAATATGCTATATGTTGAAATATAAATTCATTCATTAATACTGATTAATTACTAATAGTACCAAATTATACCTAGCTCATATTTTTAAAAAATACATATTAATAAACAGTTTTTGTAAGAATTTTGTAAGAAAATTAACAAAATCAGGAAAAAAATTTATAACTAATGGAAGAACAAAAGATCCTTTAAATTCTATATTTATTTTGGTAAAACCATTTACCATATAAAGAAGCAATTCATTTATACCACTAATCATTGTAAAAACATGGTCATTAGCCATGTCATCAGACAACTTTTTGTTCAAAATTAATTTTTAAAATTAATGAGTTTAAGTCTTCAGTTTTGAATAAAACATTCCATACAAATTTAGCTAAATATTTTACCCAGTTACTTAATAATTAAATAAGTAATTATTAATGTACGTGAATTGGCAAAAGCTGTGTGTGTGTGTGTGTGTGTGTGTGTGTGTGTGTGTGTGTGTGTGTGTGTGTGTGTGTGTGTGTGTGTGTGTGCGTGTGTGCGTGTGTGTGTGCGCGCGTGTGTGTGTGTGGGTGAAATTCTTACCTTCCAAGTATACATCTCTATTAAAAAGTCCTGCTGCCAGTGGAATGCTGCAAAACAAATAATAACAATTTAGTCAATAAATAACAACAGGATTAAAGTAGATAGAACAAAATACACATAAATATCTAAAATATTGCTAAGTAGTAATCAGAGCTCAAGTGTCTGATGATATGTAAGGTGACATACTTTCAAATTCAGCAGCAGAAATGGAACAGGTAATGAATGTTTTTGTCCTGCAATAGGGACACAATTGTAAGGGAAATCAGGACTATATTCTGTAAAGACACATTGGTTCCTGTCCATGATTTACAGAATCCTTGCTAGTAGGGAAAAGGATATCATTATCTCTCTATATAAGATGGTTAAATTGCATTTGGAATATTTAATTCAGGTCTGGAGACCGAACTAAAAAAAGACAAAAGTTCTGGGGAGGATTCAAAGAAGGGCAATCAGAATGGTAATGAATGCAAATCAATGGTATAAAATGGCTTAGAAGGTGTGGACTACGAAGTTTGACAACTAGATATCTAAGGGGGGGGGGATTTTATTGAGCTATAAAAAGCACCGAAGGGATTGAGTAAGAAAAGCAAGGTCCGCTGTTCCTCAAAGGTGAGAGAAGAACAAGATGACAGATATAAAATCTCAGGAAATAAAAGAAGACTAGATCTTGTGTACTCTGATTAACAAGCAAAACTGGCAGAGAGAAATGCAATACTTCATTTATCCCAGCAGTTTGAAGAGGAAGGCTAGGTAAAGGAATGGAAACAGTCTTGAAGAGGAAGGCTAGGTAAAGGAATGGAAACAGTCTTGAAGAGGAAACTTCAATTCACTGCATGGGCAAAGGGAAGTATATCAGAGTGGATAGACACTGGTGGAATCCATACTGGCAATCATTGATCAGATGGAAGGTTTCTATATAGTTTAAGAGTTGGAAGTTAATGGATTTCTCCATTACTTTGGAAAGAGTAGAAGTGCAATGGGACAATAATTAGATGGGAGGGGTTTGTCATCCTCTTTAGAAATTGGCTGGATATAAGCAAATTTCCAAGCAGATTGGAAAACACCTGTGGAATAAGAAAGTGAAAAAAGGCAACACAGAACAGGAGTAAGCTCAGGAGCACAGGTTTTGAAAACAAGAGGAGAAAAATCATCAGGATCTGGCACTTTCTTGGCATCAAGACTGTTAAAAATTCTTCTGACGTCCTTATGACAGAACACCACGGGAGGCACATAACCCTTCTTGTGCAGTTTATTGAAAGAGAAGCTGTTCTACAAGAAACCTGCTACATTCATGGACCTGAGAGCCATATTTGTTGTTTGTTCAGAATTGAAAGCCATGACTGTTCAGTTTGTTCCCACACATATCTTTGTCAGTGTGACAAGGATATGTGTCAGCATATCATTACAAACATTGGTGTATGACTTTGGCAACTTTGTTTGTCAAAATGGAAGACATACTGAAGAACATTTTCCAAAACGAGTAAGAAAATTCATAACAATCAATAATTAAATGAGCTTATTAGGAAAAATTTAAATGTGTCAAGACTGATTTTGTGAATTACTCAATACAATCAGTATTATATCTTAGGTTATTTCTTCCCCAGATATAGGGTCTTACTTGGAATAATGAAGTAAGCATAAAAACACAATTGCATTCCTCCAACCATCCATGAAGCCTGTTAATATCATTCTGAAGAAGCTCAGCCTGACTTGAATCAATAACCACCCTCCTAGCCCTCTTATATCATGTGATCATAAGATCTTAAGATCATAAATAACTGTAGCTCTAGCACAAAACCTTGAGGACAGAAGTCAGAGGAGTTGTTATTAACAACTCTCTGACTTCTGTCCTTCAACCATTCCTTAATCCACTTTGTACATTATTGATACATTCCAACTTATATAGAAATCTCCTACGTGAAACTGTATAAAATGCTTTGATAAAGACTAAAAATTTTTGCAGTTTTTTTTTTTTTTTCGCATCCAATTTCTCTGCAACCACACAACAGTATTTTCCCTTTACAAGGCTATATACAGGGTGTTCGGAAAGTCACTGTGCACTTTTCTAATCATATTTTGTTTATATTTCAGATTTTGATCCCAATATGTTTTCATTCATATTTACCTACTGTATTCTATATTGAAACACGTCTGTTAATAAATATATAAGTGCACAGTGACTTTCCGAACACCCTGTACTTTTCTAGACCTTACAATCCATAATACCCTTGAAAGGTAGCAAGAATCAAACTTGGGTGGCTAAGGTCATTTGAGGATAGTAGATTATCACACTGGCATGAAGCTTTGGCAATTTGGGTTGGCTAAAAGTTGGCAATATGGGTTGGCAGCCAGTGCTGTACAATGTCATTTATGTAACAATGTGCACATTGCTAAACTCAGTTTTATATTTAATTTCCTTGTTTCTCCAACAGTTATAATGGCCTACTATTCTATGATATATATATATATATATATATATTAGTTTGATTGCTTCATCATCATCATCATCAGCCATTTTCAATCCACTGCAGGATGAAGGCCTCTCCAGCAACTTTCCAGTTCCTTCTGTTTTGAGCACTGGACATCCATTTACTACCCACAAACTCATGAATTTCATCTATCCATCTCCGCCTTTGTCTTCCAGGTTTTCTTCTAGCTCCTCTTGGATACCATTCTGTTATTTTCTTAGTCCATCTGTCATCATGTCTTCGAGCTATGTGTCCTGCCCAAGACCATTTTAGTTCTTTAGTTTTGATAAGAATGTCCTTTACTTGAGTTTGTTGCCTAATCCATGTGTTTCTCTTCTTATCTAACAGTCTTATTCCCAATATGATTCGTTCCATTCTTCGCTGTGTAGTTCTCAGCTTCTCTTCCATTCTTTTGGTGAGTGCCCAAGTTTCACTTCCATAAGTCATGATGGGGAGTATACATTGGTCCATTATTTTACGTTTCAGACAAACTGGGATATTGCTCTTCAGTATGTGACTATATTTCCTGAATGCTATCCATCCAAAATTTATTCTTCTCTTGACTTCCAGCCATTTATCATTATTACAGCTAATAACTTGTCCCAGATAAGTATATGACTCCACCTTTTCAATTACTGCTCCTTCAATCATTATTTCCCTTTCTGTGGCATACTTGTTCATCATTACTTTTGTTTTAGCCATATTCATCTTTAGTCCAAAATCCTTACTAGCTGTGCATAACTGATTAAGATTTTCCTCTAATTCTTTGGGATCATGGCTTATGACCACAATGTCATCTGCAAATCGTAAATGGTTTAGGTACTCTCCATTCACATTGACTCCTTTCTGCGACCAGTCTAATCTTCTGAAAGCTTCCTCAAGGGCAGCAGTAAACAGCTTCGGAGATATTGTGTCTCCTTGTCGAACTCCTTTCTCAATTTTAAATTTCCTACTGTCTTTGTCTAGTCTAATAAAGGAGGTAGCACTCTCGTATATTTTCTTCAAAATCATAATATATGGGGTATCAATGCCTTGTCTTTCCAGTGCCCGAAACATTGCCTTATGCTGTATGGAGTCAAATGCCTTTTCATAATCCACAAATGCCAGGCATAATGGTATTTTATATTCATTTGCTTTCTCCATTAGCTGTGATATTACATGAAGGTGATCCATAGTTGAGGATCCTGTCCTAAAGCCAGCTTGCTCTTTCGGTTGATTCTCATCCAGTATTCTTTCTAATCTGTTAGTAATGACCCTTGTGAACAACTTGTAGATGTGGGATAGCAAGCTAATTGGTCTATAATTTCCAATTTCTGATTTATCTCCTTTCTTATGCAGCAAAACTATGATTGCATTATTCCACTGCTTAGGCGTCACACCTTTTCTAATGCACTTTGTGAAGAGCCTTGCCAGTTTTTGTGTTATGTCTCTTCCTCCCAATTTTAACAACTCTACAGTAACTTCATCTTCCCCCGGGGCTTTCTGATTCTTCATTTTCTTCAATGCATGCTCTACCTCATCAGGAAGAATATTGGGTATGTCGTACGTGTTGCTACTTTGCAATCCATCTTCCCCACTGCTGGCATCATTCCCCTGCTCCTTGTATAATTCTCTATAGTAGTCTTCTGCTATTTGAATTATGCCTTCTCTGCTGTTTATAAGTACACCATCGCTATTCTTCAGTTTCAGTATCATTTGTCTTTCTGTATTACTGCTCATGGCTGCTGATTTAAATCCTTTGTTTTCCCTTAATGCTTGTTCTACTTTTCTTGTGTTAAATCTTCTTATGTCCTCTCTGAGTCTCTTTCTAATGGCTTTGCATAACTCAGTATACTCGATTTTCTCCCTGTCAGTGTTTTTCTTGCTTTTCATTTGTCGTCTTCGGTTCATCATGACAAGTGTTTCTTGACTAATTTTTTCTTCTTTGGATTTCTTTTTCCCTATAGGTTTCTTGGGCTTTATCACTTTCAAAAAGTTGTAATATTCCTCGTCGATATCTTGGTCCTCAGCAGTCTGCAGAAGCTCAAACTTGTTCTTAAGTTCCAGTACATACTGCTTTTTCTCCTCCTCTGTTATTTCAAAGACCTTTGTATTATTTACTCGAGTCAGTTTTTTCCTTTCCTTTCCTACATCTATATCAAGTGTACATCTTACCATTCTGTGATCACTTCCAACATTTACCTTATTCAGGACGGTAACATCATTCACAATATATCTTCTGTTAGTGAGGATGAAGTCGATTTCATTAGTAGTTAATCCATTTGGACTCTTCTGTTATCTTCTGTTAGTGAGGATGAAGTCGATTTCATTAGTAGTTAATCCATTTGGACTCTTCCATGTCCACTTTCTGTTCACCCGTTTCTTGAAAAAAGTGTTCATTACTGACAGTCCTTGAGATTCTGCAAATTCCACAAGTCTTTCACCTCTTTCATTTCTTTCACCAATTCCAAAATTTCCTATAGTTCCCCTTTCTGTGCTGTTTTGTCTTTTTCCAACCTTAGCATTGAAGTCTCCCATAATAATAGTGTAGTGGGTTTTCTGCTCATCTAGAAGAGTCTCAATTTCAGTGTACATTTCTTCAACCTCTTCATCATCATGGCTCGATGTTGGTGCATAAATCATTATAATCTTTAGCTTGTATCTCTTAGAAATCTTGAGTATTAGTCTTGACACTCTTGGTGATGTACTTTTGAATTCCAAAATGCTGTTTTTAAAATCTTTATGGACCAGAAACCCAATTCCACCTTCACTCCTTTCACTGTTTCCATTGGTGTACAGCAGATTTCCACTTGATAAACTTATAAGTGATTCATTTCTTCTTCTTGTTTCAGCCAAACCGATGATATTCCAATTCACATTTTCTAATTCCTTTTCCAGCTCTAATATCCTGTCTTCACCGATGAGTGTTCTTACGTTATAACAGGCCAAGTTCAATTTCCGTGCATGGCAGCCTGGTCGTACCCAGAGATTCTTAGCACCCTCTGCTTCCACTCTGATCCTCTCGCTGCCGTAAGAGGGAGAGTGAAAGCTGCTGGGGACTGAGGGCCATTTGTATTGTTGTGCTCTCATTGCTGGAGGGTTTGGTCTTTTCCTCTTCACGCTGACCAGGCGTCTTGAAGAGAACCACTCTACACGTTCGTTGCCACCTAAGTGACGTAACAGGGCTTACCATCGAGAAGGTGTGCATGAGTGGATTTTAGGGAGGCAGGCCAACCGGACTTCTCCTAAATCTTCTGTAATAGAGAGATATTGGATCCATCAGTGTTTTAGGCTGAGTGTCTGATAACACACAGGATACCTGTTCCCCTCTAAGCCCCCTGATTGCTTAGATGAATTAAACTTTAGTGTCTAAAGTTTAATTCATCTAAGCAATCAAACTAAAATATATCAAGCACGTATAATTGTCGAATTGCCAACGGCAATGGCATTAACGTAGCAAGGGATAAAATATTAAAACAATCAATAAAACAATCAAATTTAATTCATTTAAGCATCACAAATATATATATATATACAGTGGAACTTCTCTATTACGAACTTCTATTTAACGAAGTTCTCTATATTACGAATGTTTTCGCAAAACATTACACACTGAAAGAAATTACATGTAAAATTAACCCCACATAGCGAAGTGTTAGTCTCTCTATAACGAATTTTTAAAAAAATTAGTAAAAGCATTTTTGAAGATTTTCAAGCATTTACTGGTAAACAGCCACTCAAATATACTGCCTTCTTCCCTCCGAAATTGCGCATTAGCATCTGGAATTAAATAATCATCCTTTTAATAAACACTTGTGGCCATTGACGCCCGTAGGAGGGTCTTTGTTTCATTTTCGTTACAGTTATAAAACCAAATGGGTTTTCTTAAAAGTGGTCATAAACTTTACAATAAATAGGGTAGATTTGTAAATTGATGTTGGCAAAGAGAAAACAAAATTCGCTGCGGTAAACCTTTAGCATGCTGTGGTGGCAATACATAGAATGCTACCATAGTTGGATTTTAGTAATGCCTACTGAGTGACATTTGTTTCTCACCTCATCCGTACTATGTGACCTTCCTGTCAATCATTATATGATATGTCCATTCTCATCTAACTGGACTCCCAGTAGATGGTTTTCATGAATTTTTTTTTTTTTTTAATTTTGTTCTTTTAGAACAATTTGTTATCAATCACATAGGCTATATGCTCTTGTATTTTTTTTTTTCTGAAAAGTAACATACAGCACACATTAACCATAAATTTTCTTTCATGTATATATGAATGAAAGCAGAATAAAAGAAATTCACAAAGTCGTATATATTTCTTCAAGGTGATTGATAGGAAAGGTCAAGTGATACTGTTGAATTGGCAAGCAAATGTCATTGAGTAGGCGGTACTAACAATTCACTATATGGCCAGCGCAGCAAAGTTTGCGGTGTATGTATCGGCAAGAGCAGCAGTCCAGGAATTTTTACAATTTAGGAAACAGTGTCGAAGAGAAAGTGTTTAAAGTATTAATGATAAAGCAAAGATTGTTATGATATTGACCAGAGTTTTAAGAAAAAAGATGTTGCGGAGAAATATGGCATACCTGCAAGCAGTTTATCTAGGATTTTAAAAAATCGAGAATCAATTTTAAACGCAATTGAAGGAGGAGCAGACAAGAAGCAAATTAAGTTGTGTATATACGATGTTGATAAAGTTGTTCTAAAATGAGTGCAAATGATACGTGAAAAGAATACACCAATATCGGGCTCAAAAGCAACAAGCTCGGAAATTTGCGCAGTCCCTTGGACATACAGAATTTAATGCGAGCAGTGGATGTCTAGTTAAATTTAAGAAGCACCACAGAATTGTGGAAAAGGTTATTTGTGGAGAAAGTGTTAATGTAGAAGAAGTGAAGATTGCAACAGTTGGAGGAACAATACCTTAAAGAAGATTTTGGAAGAATATGAACCTAAGGATGTTTTTAATGCTGACGAAATGGGTTTATTCTTTAAATGTTTACCGAATAGAACACTTGCTTTTAAGGATGATAAATGTTTTAGCAGAAAACAAAGCAAAGAAAGAATCACTGGGCTAGTTGGAGAAAATATGACAGGAAGTGAAAAATTAAGACTTTTAGTCATCGGAAAATCAAAAAACCCAAGATGTTTTAAAGGCACAAAATCTTTGGAAGTTGACTACACCTTTAATAAAAAAACATGGATGGAAAGTGATATTTTTGAAGAATGGATATTAAAACTAGACAAGTGTGTAACAAAAGAAAAAAGGAAAATCGTGTTGGTAATTGACAACTGCCCGGCACATCCTGCCAGTATTTCTGCCAAGTGTGAAGTTGTTGTTTTTACCACCAAACGTAACGTCCAAACTCCAGCCAATGGACCAAGGCATTATTAAAAATTTTTAAATTTCATTATCGAAGAGAATAATAATGAAGATTGTCAATGCATTATCAGAAAATATAAACTTGGAGGTTACAATTAACCTTAGAGATTGCATCTCTGAACTGGCAAAAGTTTGGACAAACGATGTCACTGAATACACTAGTCAAAATTGTTTTTCGAAAGCGGGATTTGCATTGAATACAGAAGTCGAACAATAACTGAATGAACAAGATGAACTGCCCCTTTCACAGCTGAAAAACTTTTGGACATTATTAGAATATCCAGAAAAATCGAAAATGAAATAACACTGGATAGTTATGTTTATGTAGATCAAGATCTGACTACAACAGAACATCCAAATGAAGATGAAATACTGCTGAACAGTGTTAGACGCGACCATGATCATGAATTAACGATGACAGTGAATACGCATCAGAACAACCCGTAGAAAAGCCAACTCGCAAAGAAATGATTCACATTTTCAAAATGGTTCGTATGGGTCTACAGTTTTGTGAAAATGTTCCTGATAATGTTTTTAATGCTCTGTTCAGAGCATTAAAAACATTGTGTAATCAATGTGTTTACACAAAAAATTGTGTAAACGTAATTTAAATAAGTGTTTTTGAAATAAAATACATTAAAAATAAATGTAGATTCGTTTTCTTCTTCTAATTAGATAACAATTTCTAATAAAAAAGATATTCTCTGTATAATGAAATTTCTCTATAACGAATTTTTTTGCTGAATTTATCGAATTCGTTTTTGGGAAGTTCGACTGTGTGTGTGTGTGTGTATATATATACAGCAGACTCTCGATTAACCGGGATCAGATTAACCGGGACACTTCAAGACTCCAAATTTAAAAAAAATCAACCAAAAATCAAATAAAAAAATTCAAGTAATAACTATAATAGGTATAAACAGATATTTTGCAAGTCGTAAATAAGCAACAAGCGGCATTATAAGTCATCATTGGGAGATTAGTGTACCTATCATCTTGCAATCCCCACTGTCCTCACACCAGCCACTCAAAAAAAAAATAAAATAAAAAGACCAAATGTTTAGTTTGTTTCAGTGCGTCGCGTCGATTGTTGCGTTCCATTGCAGCACAAAAGGAAAAATTGTTTCATTAATTATGTCAGAGATGGAATTTTTTTTTTTTTTTTGTTTAGAAATTGCGAAAATGATGGGTAAACACAAAAGAGTTGCATTTTCAGTTAAACAAAAACTTGAAATTATTCAAAAGTTTGAAAACAGTATACCCGTTAAATCTCTAAAGAACCATTATAATGTTGGTGACCAAATCATATGCAACATCGTAAAAAATAAAGGGAAGCTATTAGATATAAAATCGACATCGTAAAAATATATAGGAAAGCTATTAGACTTAAAATTGACATCGCAAAAAATAAAAGGACGCATCTTATTGGATATGCAAGTAGTGTGTGGTAAGTTTTTTAGTTTTTTATCTATCGCCATATTTTTTACATAGGTTGCTGAACATTTTTCGATACAGTAAGTCTCTGACTTACGCAACTACGGATTTACGTAAATATTTTTTCGCTCAATTTTTTTTTTTTAGGATTGCAAAATTTAAAACAAAAATAATAAATAAAATAAGCGATCAATAACTATGATCACGGCATGCACAAATTACACAAGTGAGATACGGAGTAACAAGCAAAAAAAATAGGAAAGAAGAGAAAATTGTTATATTTTTTCTGGTTTTTTTTTTTTTTTATGACTGAAGATTTCAGTAAAGGGGACACATTTCAAAATAATAATATAAAAACAATTCCAGCTATCAGTATTATCGCAAATGCAATAAGATCAAGTTTACTACCCATTTATAATTAAATGCACTAACAGAAAAGCCTAGTAACCCGGAAGGTGCAAATTGTTTAAATGCAGTGACCTCCAGAAATGTGCTTTAGTAAAATGTGAGTTCGTGTGAGGTGATAATAATGTGTTTCCCACTAAACCCTGTGAAGTTCTTTTCAGAAAATTTCATTTTGACCGTTATCATGGTGCCAATTAAGTGAATAAGTGACAGTGGTACTAGTAAATCTACTAAGAAAAGGATAGCCATCAATTTGGATCAGAAAATTAAACTAATAAGGATGTATGAAAATGGCCAAACATTAACAAGTATCGTGCAAAATTCAGATTTGTCGATAATAATATAGTAGCACTTAGATGATTTATAGAGCTTTTTAATGTACTGTTGTATAATCGACTTAATGGTGTGAATAGCAATAAAGCTTAATAGAAGGTACTCACCTTAATTGATCTGCTTAGTTACATGAAGTTGGAGTGGAAATGAAGTTTAAATTGAAGTTTAAAATGTGGGAATCTTATGTGCGTAAGATTCCAGACCGGAGTACCGGCCCGGGAATCTTACGCACATAAGATTCCCACATGTCGCAAAATGCATTATGGAAACATAGAAATTCTTTAAATACACGATTTCTTTCTTTCTTTCTTTCTTTCTTTCTTATCAACTGAAGATGTTTAACACGAAAGTTGCTCGTTGTGACTTGGCCTTGCTTGTTTCATATTATTTTAAATTTCAATTTTTCAAATGACAACCAGTGACAAGGCAGTGCACTTCTACTTCCTTGAGCAAATTTTAACAATTCCATATTCATTCAATTAACTTATTTCAACTTATTTTAATTTATTTTAAACTTCAATTTAAACTTCATTTCCACCCCAACTTCATGTAACTAAGCAGATCAATTAAGGTGAGTACTGTCTATTAAGCTTTATTGCTATTCTCACTATTAAGTTAATATAGTAGCAATATGTTATTAGTCATTCCCGAGTTACGTAAAACTCAACGAAGTAAGAAGTCCTGGAATGTATCTCTTACATATGTCGGGGACTGTTGTATTTTTGGATTAACCGGGAAATCGATTATCCAGGATTTGTTTTTTACCATCTATCCCAGAAAATCGAGAGTCTACTGTATATACAGGGTGTTTCAGTTAAACGTTTCAGAACTTCTAAGAGGGGTTGGGTACATCCTGACAACTCGAAATCATATAGCAATGTGGGGTCGGAAATGCTTTCCTGAAGCGGTGTTGTACACAGAAGCACCATAAAGAAAAGAGACCGTAAGTGAGAAATCGTTTTAATAATACATGAAAAGAAGCAAAAGGTACATGGATTAAAGTAAGTGTTCGAAGTTTCTTCCACGGGCTACAATGCACGCCTCACATCTCCGATGCATGGACATGCGAACATTCTGGAATACTCCAGGCGAATTTCGAATTTCTTGAACAAGAACGCCAAGTTAGTAGGATGGATGATTACACGAACGCAGAGTTAGCCGATATGCATTTGGCGTACGGGGCTGCAAATTGTAGTGGGCCAGCCGCACAGCGTTTGTATGCGGAACGATATCCGACGAGGCGTATTCCCAGTCATAATTTCTTTGCAAGACTGCACCAGAGGTTAGCTGAGAGAGGTTCATTTGAAAGAGCTGACAGGGACAGGGTAAGAACAGCACGGACTCCAGCCGTCGAACAGAATGTGCTGCAGCATGTACAGGGGGATCCAAGAACGAGTACACGAAGTCTAGCAAACACAGTCGGGGTTTCCCATTGCAGCGTCTGGAGGATTCTCCGAGAACAAGACATGCATCCGTTTCACGTGCAGCGTGTCCAGACACAGCAACCGGAGGATTATGCACCTCGTATTGCTTTCGCACAGTGGTACCTTGGAAAATGTGCTACAAATCCCCTTTTTCCTGCTGAAGTGTTGTTTTCCGATGAGGCATCCTTCACAAGGGAAGGAATTTTCAACACGCATAACGACCATATCTGGGCGGTCGAGAACCCGCATGCAATACGACGTCGTGCAGCACAGATTCGATTTTCGGTCAATGTATGGGCCGGTATTATGGGAGATCACCTCATCGGACCTTACCTGTTACCGTGTCGTCTAACCGGACCTATCTACTTGATCTTTCTGCAGCAAGTATTGCCACAACTTTTGAGAGATGAACAGATTTCTGCATCGACCCAACAGACAATGTGGTTCCAACACGAATGAGCCCCTGCCCATTATAGCGGAGATGTTCGTAACTACCTGGATGTCACATTTGGTCAACAGTGGATCGGACATGGTGGTCCCGTGCGTTGGCCTGCTCGGTCACCCGACCTATCATGTCTTGATTTTTATTTCTGGGATCATATGAAATTGCTAGTTTATGACACCCCTGTTGACAATGCTGAGGAGCTGGTTGCAAGAATCGCAGTAGCTGCCGAAGAAATTCGAAATTCGCCTGGAGTATTCCAGAATGTTCGGATGTCCATGCGTCAGAGATGTGAGGCGTGCATTGTAGCCCGTGGAAGAAACTTCGAACACTTACTTTAATCCATGTACCTTTTGCTTCTTTTCATGTATTATTAAAACGATTTCTCACTTACGGTCTCTTTTCTTTATGGTGCTTCTGTGTACAACACCGCTTCAGGAAAGCATTTCCGACCCCACATTGCTATATGATTTCGAGTTGTCAGGATGTACCCTACCCCTCTTAGAAGTTCTGAAACGTTTAACTGAAACACCCTGTATATATAAAATACAAAGTTTTCTGTCAAAAATTATATCTTCTCAAATCAAATTTGCACTGTTCATGCATTTTTCAATTCCTACAAAATCAGAAAAAAAACTGCCTTATTTGAAAACACAGCTGCTGATATTTTAAGTACTGTTAAGAAAAAATTACAGATATTGGCAACCTAATATTTGTTTATTAATCACACACACACAGAAGATGCTAATTTAATATTGGGCTTCTAACATAAACTGATGATGGTCAGTATGAACATCAGAATCAATTCACTTGTATTCACAAATGAATGTATAAAAAAAATAAAAAAATAAAAATTATGTGATAAAATATATTTTCTTCACATTTGATAATAACTCTCTAAGATAAGATCATTCCCAGTCATGTGGTTAACTCAAATTCAAATTATAATTTAATATGGAAAAAATAAAATAGCCTACTTACTTGTCTCTTCCTGGACGAATTTTTACCTTAAGAACTGCATAAACTGGCTTATGATCCGAAGTAAGTATAGAAGGCACTGAATTGTAATGGAGACATTGTATTGTGCCATTTTTCTTGCACCGATATAGCACTCGATCCTAAAAAATATACAAGTATCTTTCTTATATGGTATAATTCATCACCAATTGATAAGCCAATCTCTGTAACAAACAGAGATTGGTAAATATGAGATTATCTGGTGAGGGGATGATACTTATATTCATGTAACAAAAATAAAACAGAAAAAAACAGAAGTTATGCTTGCCAACTTTAAACAGGTGATAAAATCTTTTTGTAAAAATTTTTAATTTTATTTGTTATCCAGTGTGATGGGATTCCCATGATTACCAGAGACAAAGTTGTTTATGAGAATAGAGTATCTTCAGAAAATAAATAAAGGGATAATTTTAAAATTGCTTTTACTCACAATTATAATAACAGAACTCATTTAACAACTGTAAAAAATTCTAACTTCAGTCCTTTAAGACCTTCATGAAGTAGTAAATTTGTCAACTGCTACTAGTACAGGCTGATCACAGGATTTTCCTTGTATGACCAGCGAGTACTAAAAAAAGATGAAGGTTCAAGACTAGTCGCTGAAATATTTCTGGATGTTTATTTTTTTCAAATGGGGTTGAGTTAGTTAGTGTCAGAGTGCAGTCACAAGATTTTTGTTCCTGAAAATTCAGGTTTTGCTGTCTACAAATGGAAAAAATGGCCTGAGAATTCAATGTTATATAAATTGTACAATTATACATTGCAAAGTAGAGCTCTGACAGCTCAATCACATAAAACTACTCATATGAAGTTTTACAAAAAAAAAAATTTTTTTTTTGTAAAACTTCATACGAGTAGTTTTATGTGATCTACACAAAAAAAAAAAAAAAAAAAAGTCATAAAAATAAAAGCATATGCAATGAAATGCACATGGCTTGTAATGTCCATCACCCACCGAATGTAATATCTTCTAATAAAAGGAAACATACTAGGCAAACACAATGAAATAATTTTGGAATATACGGTAGACTCTCAATTTTCTGAGAAAGATGGTAAAAAAAAAATCCCAGATAATTGATTTCCCAGTTAATCCAAATATTCAGAAATCCCCGACATACTTAAGAGATACGTTCCAGGACTTCTTACTTAAGTCAAGTTTTACGTAACTTGGGAATGACTAATAACATATTGCTACTACAGTAGAACCCCGTTAATCAATCTGGACTTGACGGGACCACACTCAGTCCGGATTAACCAGAAGCTATCTTTAACGTACCAGCTTTTATTTAAAGTTACTAAATAACAAAATTTTAATTAAATTGGTTTTTATATTAAATTAATAGAACAATATTTTAAAATAAAAATTATAAAATGTAAAATAACAAGGTAAGTAAACAAAATACTGTATAAAGCAATAAAGTTTTAATGTAGAACATTATATTACACAAAAAAATAATAATAATATTACAACACAAAACAAATAACTATTTTCAAGAAGTTTACTTGAAATAGTCCTCAATGTTTTTTTGTTTTAATTTTGAAACTCACTTTCCAAATCAATGTGTGTAAGTATGGACAATGCTAACTGCAGCTGTAAAATGAATAGGCCAGCACTCGAGATTACCCTACAATTGTTTCCAACCATGCGTGGTCAAGTCAGATTTCTGGCGGTCACAACCATAAAACAATAAAAACAATTAGCAGTCCCGTTTATTAGGGTTTTCTGTTAGTGCAATCTATTATAAATGGATAGTAAACACAATCTTATTGAATTTGCGATAATACCGACAGCTGGAATCCTGTGGGTTTTTACGTTATTAGGGTGAAATGTGTTTCCTCTTCCATAAAATTCTCAATCCTATCAAAAACATAAATAAATTTTCAGAATGTTCTCTTCATTCCTATTTTTTAAGTTTTGTAACTTGTTACTTCGTTCTCACTTGTGCGTATCATGTTAGTTGCAATTTGAGCTTGCAGTGTTCTTTGTTATTGATTGCTTATCTTTTTTACCGTTTTAAATTTTAAACCCCTTTCCAACTGTCAGTGAACAGAAATATTTTTTTTTGATAGAATTTTTCCCCTGACTAAAAATTCAGTCCAGATTAACAGAAAGTACGGATAATTGGGGTCTGGATTTACGGGGTCTACTGTATATTATTATTGACAAATCTGAATTCAGCACGATACTTGTTAATATTTGACCATTTTCATACAACCCTATTATTTTAATTTTCTGATCCAAATCGATCACTTTCCTTTTGTTGGTAGATTTACTAGTACTGCTGTCACTTATTCTCTTAGTCGGCACCATGATAATGGTCAAAATGAAATTTTCTGTAAAGAACTTCACAGGGCTAAGGCAAAAACTCACTATTATCATTCCACACGAGCTCACATTTTACTAAAGCACATTTCTGGTTATCACTACCATAAAAAATAAAAATAATTTGCACTTTCCATGTTATGGACTTTCCATTTTCTGTTAGTGCATCTAATTATAAATGGGTAGTAAATTTGATCTTATTGCATTTGCGATAATACCAATAGCTGGAATTCTGTGAGTTTTTACATTATTATGGTGAAATGTGTGTTCCCCTCATTGAAATCTTTAGTCATATAAAAAAAAAATAAAAAAAATAAATTTTAAGAATTTTCTCTTCTTTCCTATTTTTTTTGCTTGTTACTCCATATCTCACTTGTACAATTTGTGTGTGCCATGATCGTCATTATTGATTGCTTATTTTTTATTATTTTTTTTGTTGTAAATTTTAGAGCATTGTATTTTTTTACGATGATGCGTGTGGTTTGGTCACCAACATTATAACGGTTCTTTAAAGATTTAATGGGTGCACCATTTTTAAACTTTTTAATAATTTCAAGTTTTTGTTTAACTGAAAATGCAACTCTTTTGCATTTACCCATCATTTTCATGATTTCTAAACAAAAAAATATATATATATTTACTATAAAAAAAAAAATCGACATTCCTGACATAACAAAACAAAATTTTTTTCTTTTTAAATTTAATGTCTTGAAGTGTCCCGGTTAATCCAATTCCGGTAAATTGAGAGTCTGCTGTATTATAAAATGTAGTGATTATAACAACCATTGGCGAAACCATAATGTTTTGCATTATTCAGTGCCTGGTTACAGTAGCCTATCTATAAAATTTCAAAGCCTACAATGACTGCTGTTGAGATATTTTGCCGTGAAGTGGCTAAGTTTCTTAATAACCATCCTGTATACATGTATGCGCATAAGTATGTTTCTTTGAAATAAAAATTTTCACTTCAACAAAAATAAAATATAAGGTGAAAATATTTTATTAAGAAAATAACAATACAAACAATTCTTGAAACTAGTTTCAGGCATAAATAAATCTAAATAATGTTGGCTCATTTGTGAAACAAAAGGAAGAGAATCATAAACTGCAAAACCAAAAATCCTCAAATAATACAAAATGAATAGAATCTGATATCTACTTACTGTATATGAAGGTACTCTTCTCTTCACAGTATCAAATGAAGTTGTCCCTGTATTAAACTTATATGATGGTCCAAATAATATGTGTCCCTCTTGGAAGCCATGAAAAGCTAAACCTGAAACATATTATTTTATACAACTGATAAACATCAAAACTATCTTGAATTAAAATTTATTTAACTAAACAAATTAGTAAATAAATTTATTTATTTACCAAAAACATGTAACTCACAGTCAAATAACCATTTATTTACCAAACTATATGTGATCAATAATATTTGGTTACAGCCACGAAAATGTTCCTTGTGACAACTGCATGCATCCTTGATAATAAAATACATTTTTATGGCTAAAACTTACAATATTGTCAAAATTAATTTTCATAATGGTCAAAATATTAAAAATTTTAATTTAATCCAGTAATAGCATTGCCCTGTTTTGTAATACGAATGATATCACATAACCTGACAGGCCCCAGATTTTAACTTTAATATTTGAAAAAGCATCTGGTTTTAGAATTATGTTTGCAATTCACTAATGCTCGACCAGTAGATTGAAATGTTTATTAACCTTGTTTCTTAATTTTTTAATAATAAATTTTGCAAATGTGTTTTTTGGCCAATTAAAATACTCATTACTTTTAATAAAAAAAAATTTATTACACTTAAACACAAAACAATTAATCCTCTGAAAATTTAAGTTTGTGGAGGCATTAATTGCATGAAACTTAAATTACTCCAACACAACAAATTAAGCAAATAAACACTTTGAAATTAATGTATTTCAATGGGCAAAAAAAAAATAATAAATAAATTTATATTAATTTTGCCTGTGTATGAACAAATACGTAGTACATTCAAAAAGTTTCCAGAATTGTATGCTCGTATTAAAATGGAATGAGCTATAGCTGTAAGGTTTCGCAGGACACTGACATTGATGCGCATGCATACTAAGTAGGAACTGGCTCGACCACTTCACTTGTGTATCACAACTGACTGATTGCAGAATGTCACAATTTAAACAGCTTGCTAACATCAAGTTCTCCTTTAAACTTCGGAAAAGTGCTACAAAGATGATGCAAGCATTACTGAAGTTTTGAGATGCTTCTTTGAAGGAAGTTTAATAATAGGTGGTTTAATCGGTTTAAAAATGGAGGGGAAACACTGGAAGATGAACCTCACAGTGGATGCCCTTTGACGTCATGAAATGATGAAAACGTCCGGAAAGTGAAGGAACTCATGCAAAATGATAGGCAAATGACTGTTGTGGAGATTGCTCATGAAGTTAGACTGTCTGTAGGCTCAGTACACACAATTCTAATGCAAGATTTCAGGATGTGTTGCATGTGTGGTTTGTTCCATGCTTCTGTCAGAGACAATAAAATGGATTGCAGGAAAGCTATTGCAGGTGATTTATTCAAAAAATCTACACAGGATCTGAGCTTCCTAAGAAAAGTAGTCACTGGGGATGAGAGTTGAATGTTCACCTACACCCCCAAGATCAAGGTGGAATCATCTGAACAGCACGCAAAATGTCCGCACAGCCCAAGAAATCTCATCCAACAAAATCCGAAGTCAAAGTCATGCTGATTATTTTTTAAGTTGTTGTTATTTGGTTTTTAGGAGCATTAACAACTAAAGCCATATTGCTCCGGGGATATGCGGTGGTCATTCCCTGACCTTTCCGCATCCTCCGTATTTGGTAGTCACGGGCTCGAACCCTGGTCTAATTAAGAAGCGTGTGCTACGCACTGCTGCTCCTGCCCATCTGGCTACGGAGTCGCCCATTTTTTAAGTGATGAGGGCACAGTGCACCATGAATATGTGACTAGGGGGAGAAGCATTACTGCTGCTTACTACTTTGAAGTTTTGATATATTTGCATGAGAATGTGAGGCAAAGGCAACTTCAAAAATGGAAGGATGCTGAATCCTGCAGTATGACGATGCACCCAGGCAGCACCCAATGCAGCATGACAAGGCAATGGCAGTTCAACAGTTCTTGGCTGTGAAAAAAAATCAGAGTCATGCAGCAGCCTCCCTAGTCCCCTTGACCTTGTACCATCTGACTTCTTCCAGTTCCCTAAATTGAAAATGAGGGTTTGGTGTTATCATTCTGCTACAGTGGATGACAATGACATTAAAAAAATGCCGAAGTGGCCCTATGTATGCTAAAAAAAAAACAATTTTAGTGACTGTTTCAAATTTTGGGAGGACTGATGTATGTGTGTGGGTCGGTGTTTAGAAGGAAGGTACTTTAAAGGTGATTAGGTTAGTAAGCCTAACTGTTCACTCAACAAACTTTTATAGTAAAATTTTGGGAAATTCTTGAATGTACCTCGTATAAACACGACATAATAACACAAAATCATTTGTAACTTTTTTTTCTCAAGGTTCTTATGACATCCCCTACATGAAAATTCTGCATGACTCAAATATAAAAATAACAGCAATACATTGCTTTGTGTGCTCATCTTCTATTGCAATCATTTTTATTTGCCATATTGCTACCTACATGTGTATGTTATGTGCAAACTGATGCGTGCTAAATCCATCAGGAAAAAAAAAATCGCCCTAGACCAGCATATAGTACTCTAGCTGATATCAGATGTTGCACACAACTCATCCGACTATGTTAGCCCCTCCATTTTGCAAAATTGTAAAATGTGATAATCTGTGGCTTTGTTTTTCCTCCTAACGAAGCATCAATTTTACTGCCATGATGCACATTACATCAGAATAACATCCTGACCTTTTGTGGTAATGCAGAATACTATTATGACACCTTCCTGGAATGCAAATTCAATGGAGTTGACTGATTTCTATTCAAGGGCATTCTACTGGAATTTATCTTATTTTCCAGGATAATACCCACACAGGCAAGTGGTAAACTTGGAGAAGCTTTTGGATAGTGGCAAACATGGCAATTTAAGGAAAAGTAGTGTTTCATTACATGACTTAACTCCAAACACAACTGAGTAATGTAAACCTTATCACATAGCTTCACAGCTCCCCCCCCTCAGCTTACACAAAGCGAACAACAATATAAATGGACAAAAAACAAAAAGCAGTAAAAAAACATTCTTCAGCAAAGACAACTCAGTTGATTTAAATCCTTCTAAAACTCAATCTTGTCTTATATCTCGCAAAAAGAATTCTTCTGCTCCCATGTTTATCTCTGATTTCTAGGCAAAATGATATATCTCATTTGGGGATTACCCTGAATTCTAATCTCCTTGGGCACAAGCACATTACAAATATTGCTTCCTCTGCATCTAAAAAACTTGGTTCTCTCTTTCACTCTTGGCATTACTTTTCTTCCAAACAGCTGTTCACTCTGTACAAATCTCAAATCCACCCTACCATGGAATATTGTTCCCACATCTGGGGCGGTGCCCCTAAAACCTCTCTCAGGCTCCTGGATTCCATTCAGAAGAGGGCAGTTAGGTTAATTAATGACTCATCTCTAACAGAGTCTCTCCACTCGCTGTCTCATAGATATTTCTGCTGCATGCCTTTTCTACAGATACTTCCATGGGCACTGTTCTTCTGAATTAGCTTCTATAAGTCCCGCTCTCTCTTTCAAAACAGTCTGAACACGTGCCGCCACCAGCCAACATCCATTTACTGTCCAACTTCAAACCCACAGAACCAACATTTCATCTTCCTCGTTTATTCACTCAACTGACATTGTCTGGAACACCCTCCCTTCGTACGTATTTCCTGAAAATTAGTCTACAGAAGTTCAAGTCTAATGTCAACAAATATCTTCTTTCATCTTCTCAACCTCCAACTCAAGCACGGTACTAAGTACTATAGATTCTAATACCTCTCGTGTTTGGAGTTTTCATAAAAAAAACAAAAACACACACAAGGCTAAAGACATTATAAAGAAAGTGCAAAAAAAAGTAACAGCTACTAATCCCAACCAGTGAGTCACCAGAATTAAATATTTTCACATAGGGCTTGTCAAGTGGCACGATACTACTACAAAGTTAAGAAATGTCTCCCTGTCTGCATGTGATTGTTTAATAACAGGTATAGCTTTTGGTGGAATAAGATCTTTCTTTGAGAAATTATTTCTTCTGAAGGTACACACACACACACACACACACACAAATTGCACTTAGTAGTATATAAGTCCATTTTCTGCGATAAAGACAGTCTGAATGTGACAAAGTATACTCCCCATATTAAGGATGAATTTTAATTGAGATTTATATAAATTCCAATTAAAATTCATCCTAAGGGGGGAAAAAACAAGTCTTCCATCTTTAATTTATATATGCTTTAAAAATGCCTAAACTTTACATTATGCCTGGAATTTGTGGATTATGAAAAGGAATCTGACTCCATACAACATAAGGCAACGTTTCGGGCACTGGAAAGACAAGGCATAGATACCCCATATATTATGATTTTGAAGAAAATATATGAGAACGCTACCTCCTTTATTAGACTAGGCAAAGAGTGTAGCAAATTTAAAATTGGGAAAGGAGTTTGATAAGGAGATACAATATCTCCGAAGTTGTTTACTGCTGCCCTTGAGGAAGCTTTCAGAAGGTTAGACTGGTCGCAGAAAGGAGACAATGTGAATGGAGAGTACCTAAACCATTTACGATTTGCAGATGACATTGTGATCATAAGCCATGATCCCAAAGAATTAAAGGAAAATCTTAATCAGTTATGCAGAGTTAGTAAGGATTTCGGACTAAAGATGAATATGGCTAAAACAAAAGTAATGATGAAAAAGTATACCACAGAAAGGGATATAATCATTGAAGGAGCAGTAATTGAAAAGGTGGATTCATATACTTATCTGGGACAAGTCATCAGCTGTAATAATGATAAATGACTGGAAATCAAGAGAAGAATAAATTTTGGATGGATAGCATTCAGGAAATATAGTCACATACTGAGGAACAATATCCCAATTTGTCTGAAACATAAAATAATGAACCAATAGTATCCCCACCATGACTTATAGAAGTGAAACTTGGGAACTCAGCAAAAGAATGAAAGAGAAACTGAGAACTACACAGCGAAGAATGGAACGAATTATATTAGGAATCAGACTGTTAGATAAGAAGAGAAACACATGGATTAGGCAGCAAACTCAAGTAAAGGACATTCTTATCAAAACTAAAGAACTAAAATGGTCTTGGACAGGACACAACTCGAAGACATGATGACAGATGGACTAAGAAAATAACAGAATGCTACCCAAGAGGAGCTAGAAGACGATGGAGATGGACAGATGAAATTCATGAGTTAATGGGTAGTAATTTTTTTTTTTTTTTTTTATGAAAACCCCAAACACGAAAGGTATCAAAACCTATAGTACTTAGTACCGTGCATGGGTTGAAGGAGAAGTATGGGGGGGGGGGATGCCGGAAACTTTGCTCTAGATGCATGGGTTTCACCACTTCAAGCCTCCAATAAGCAAAGTGGTGGTATTTCACCGGTTGATGAAAGTCATCTACCACCATGGATGGTCATTGCACAAAACAGAAGGAACTGGAAAGTTTCTGCAGAGGCCTTCATCCTGTAATGGATTGAAAATGGTTAATGATGATGAAACTTTACATAATGGACACTAAACACTGATATAATGTAAAAGATATTTCTTGGCTAAATGCCTAAGCGTACGAAGGAGATTGCTTATGCACGGGTAATGCACACACATCATTTCTACTACCAACATCTCCAGATTCTGCAATTTGCAGAACCTTTCTGGTAAAGCCTTTCTTGTAAGAGTATCCTTCACCAATCTCACTGCCCTTCTCCGCACCTGTTCCAATAGAAGCATATTTTTCTTAAAATGAAGCATCATTTTAATTATATCTCATATTGTGAATACCTTCACAACAAGTTGCCATGGTATTTCACTATCTCAAATAAGTAATGCTTCACCTATGGAGAAGATTAATGTTACTTATTCTCAGTGGTATCCACCAATATATTAAAAACGATGCATTAAAACTGCCTTGGTAGTAGAAATTACGTGTGTGCATTACCCATGCATAAGCAATCTCCTTCAAACACTGATATAGCTCAAAATCTGCATATATTCTCAGAATTATTAGGGCACCTATACCGTTCAAGAAAATACGGTTCGTTCAGGAAATTAACTGCGTGCGTGCGTGCGTGCGTGCGTGCGTGCGTGCGTGCGTGCGTGTGTCCTGGGACTACCTTCAATCAATTTTTAATTATTCTCAAGACAACTCTATTGAAAGTTTCAAAGAAATTAGAGAAAGATCTACTGACCATGGTCTGTTTCAGAATTATGGCTCATTCAAAAGATGTTCATGAGAAACAAGTCAGGATTCTTGCACCAGACAGGCTAATTCTTCAACATCATTTGCCACAATCCAGATGGTTACCAACTAATCTTAGCTCCTTTGGTTTGGGGCATTATTATGCTAACAGAGCAGAATAAATTTCCATAGGACTTCTAGTATAAGTAGTATAGAAACGTTCAGCTATCAAGAGTGACTATAAGAGTTCTAGGCACTTGATGTGGACTTTGCTAACAGCTCCAGTCCACACAGAGAGAAATGGCCCTACTTTATAAGCCTGTCTCTTACAAATTCCAAATCTTGGGAAGATGCATTGCGGTAAGTAGTCTACTCCAACTCCATAATTAAACAACTAACCTGAAAGAGTAAGAAATACAATTTGTTACTGCTTTTTCCAATATTATAGAGTCCAAGTAGAATAGAAAACTCCAATTCTAGTACGTTTCGCATTCACTGGCATCATATTGAGTACATGAACTGCAAGAACTAGAAGGTTTTGCAACTCTCTGTGGATAGTGGATGCACTTACAGCTACACCTGTTAATGCTTGGACCTCTGATTTCACCATTTGCAGAAGTAGTGGCATAATTACAATCTTCAGGAATTGCTAATCCCTTTCCACAAGTTTTCTTCACCCGTTACATCATTTTTCAATTATTGTATCATCCTTATTCTTCTAACTTTTCATACAATTGAATCCGGAAAGTAAAAACAAACTACAGTTGAGCACATAACTGACATGGCATTCAACAATGAAACATAATTCATTAATGTCAGCAGGTGGAAATACTTTTGAGAGTGCAGCATATTTACCTACTACAACTTTCAACAGGTATCTAATATTTTTTATCTGGTTATTTATTTTAAACTCAGGTACGAATCAAAAATATTCTCTAAATTAGAAGAGAGTAAAAATCATTATATCTTAATAAGATGATTTCATAAATATACTAACCATCTTCCATAACTTGATGAAGCTGGTCGTACCTTAAAAGCAAATCAAATGATGGAAGAGGATCATTTATTTTCTCTTCCACATATGATAATATTACAGGCCTTTCCTGAACGAGCCTGAAATTCAAGTCACCACACCAAAAAGCAAAATCAAACCTCTCTGTTACATCTGAAAGTAAACAATTTCAATTTTAGTTATAGTTATATCATTGTAATATAAGGAGTGAATGTTGACAAATCTGAAGCAAGCTTTGTCTTAATTCTTTAAAAGTTCTTAAATTACTATACTTATAACTGACAGAACTAAAAATTACAGTAAATGTTTTAAAATCTCGCACGCTTTCAAATTGAGAGGTGTCTGATTTTAACATTAAGCACTGATAACTGAACTTATTTATATCTGTCATTTGTCATTGTCATTTGTTCACATTCATAATGACTAAAAGGTAGTATTAACAGTTAAAAACATAAGTGATGGTTCAATCTGTTAAATGTGAACAAATGGCAATAACCAAAATCACAACAAACATTGTCATGTGCTGTAATGTCAATTTTAAATTCATGTCTAGTAAAGTATTAGAGAGAATATCAATGAATATCTTTCTGTTTGTGGCATTGAGCAAATTAGGTTTGCTACTTACTGCATCAATCTCATACTGCAGAGGCACTTTGCCATGAGTTGCATTTGTATTGCAGTAATGTAAATAAAAAGCACAGCGCCAATGGAAAATTCACTTATGTACAATAATTGTATAATGATATTTCCTTGCTTCATTAGCATACATAGTACACTAGTACACATGCATGTAGTATAGTACAGTACACAGGAAGGTATAGATGTTTTGAATACAAAAAATAAGGTGTAATAAAGAAAAATTTCTGCTGACAGTAGTAGTGGCATGTGATGCAAGAAAGCAGTGTATGAGCTTAGGCAGCATCAGCCAAAAAAAAAAAAAAAATTCACATAACCATTCCTTCTAAATGTTTGTCCAGTTCCTCCCTAAATTTATTTAACCTATCAACTTCCACAACGACAGATGGAAGTTTGTTCCAGCGATTAACCACCCGCTGGCTAAAGGCAAATTTCCGCACATCTATTCTACATCTGTCTTTCCTTAATATGAATTTATGCTCCCTTAGGTTCGTCACGCAGAATTCAGTGTGCTTAACCCATTCAAGGCCTTATACACCTCAATCAGATCGCCACGCAGGTGCCTAGTCTCCAGCCACTGCAATTTGCTGAACTTCAGCCTCTCTTGGTAAGAGGATCCCTTCATTTCCCCTCACCAATCTTGTTGTCCTTCTCTATACACTCTAAAGCAAATCTACATCCTTCCTAAAATGAGGCCTCCAGACCTGTACGCAGTACTCAAGGTGTGGCCTGACCATTGCCTTATACAGAGGGACAATCACTTCCTTTTCCCTGATAGCAAAATTCCTATATATCATTGACAAAACCCCATGACCTGCCCTGGAAGCCTGTCTGCATTGCTCAGAAAACTTCATATCTGACTGCACAATTACTCCCAGGCCTTTTTCATTTTCTACCACCTTAAGTGTAGTACCACACAGTTGGTACGTTTCTCTGGGGTTACTTCTACCCATATGCAGTACTTTGCATTTGTCAAAGTTAAACTTCAGTTGCCACTTCTCAGCCCATCTGCCCAAATTTTCTAGATCCTGTTGTAGTAGCACACTGCCATTACTGTCATTAACAACCCTGCCAACCTTTGTATCATCTGCAAACTTCGACACTAAGTCTGATATACCTTCAACAATATCATTGATAAATATACAAAACAACAGTGGACCCAACACCGAACCCTGTGGGACTCCACTAATAACATTAGTCCACGAAGAGCAGCACCCATTGATTACCATCCTCTGTCTTCTCCCACTCAATCATCCTTTTATCCATTGTAGCAATTTACCCTTAATACCATTCTGCTCTAATTTGTACAGTAGTCTTCCATGCACAACGGTGTCAAAAGCTTTCCTGAAATCCAAGTATATGATATCAAAATTATTTTTTTGCATCCAGTTCCTTTGTAACCACATCACAATAAGCAATCAAATTTGTCAGGCAAAACTTTCCCTTAAGAAACCCATGCTGTGTTTGAATAATTGCTGCAGTCTTGTCTAGATGATCCTGCAATGCATCTTTAACCAGTGACTCAATTATTTTACTCGGAACAGAAGTTAAACTAACTGGTCTGTAATTACTCATGTCATCCTTCGATCCCCCTTTGTAAATTGGGGATACATTTGCACATCTCTAGTGAGTGGGGACCTCCCCTGAGTCCAAGGATGCTCTCATAATTATGGCTAAGGGTTTGCTTACTTCCTTTGCTGCCTCCTTTAATATAACTGAATTGATCCCATCCACTGCAGGTGCCTTTCTTATGTTTAAATTCAAGAATTTCTCCTCCACTTTGCTCTCTGTTATTACAAAATCATTAAGCACCCTTCTACAATTTGATAACCTTCTGGCATTTTCAAACCTTAATAACTCCTCATGTGTGAATGAAGGTGCAAAATACTCATTGTTTGTTTGCTAACTGAGCAGGATCATCAACAGTCGAACAATCAATATCAAGTGGATAATCAGATTCATCCCCTTCCTTTAAGAGTTTATATAAGTAAAGAAATCCTTGCTGTTTTTCTTAGCATCCCTTGCCAAGGATTTCTCGTAATCTGCCTTCGCCTGCCTTACCTCCTTTGTCACTTGATTACAGACTAGCTTATAGCTTCTGTGTCACCTGATAATTTATACACATCCCATGCATTTTTCTTCTCTGTCATAAGTCTCATTAGTTAATTTGATAACCATTTAGGCCTAAACCTTGAACAATATTTCTTAATAGGTATAAAACTTTTAGCAGCTGCAATGATTAATTCCTCGAATGCTTCCCACTTAGAATTTGCTGTTGGTAACATCATCATCAGTTGATCCCACTGTACAGAATTTAAAAACTCTGAGATTACTGTACTCACCTTTACGGAAGCAAAAACCCTTTCCTTTACCCTTGATGGTAATTATATCTTTAAGTTTGTTTGTTTGTTTGTTATTTGGTTTTTAGGAGCATTAGCAACTAAGGCCATATTGCCCTGGGGATTTGCGGTAGTCATTCCCTGACCTTTCCACATCCTCCATATTTGGTAGTCACGGGCTCAAACCCAGGTGTAATCAAGAAGTGTGCTACACTTCTTGATTACACCCGGTGGCTACAGAGCCACCATATATATCTTTAAGTAAATCCCACATCAGTACACTGTGATCACTGCCACCTAGTGGTTCCTTAATCTGCAAATTCTTAATTCACGAATAATTACTGCTGATAACCAGATCAAGAGTATTACCCTCACTGGTTGCCTCTCGAACATGCTGCTGCAGAAAACAATCATCCAATAAATCCACAAAAGTCATACTAGTGTAAACCCACAAGTTCCAGTCAATATCTGGGAAGCTAAAATCCCCCATTATAAGACATTCTGATTTACTTAGCCCACTCTGTTTCTCTGTACAATTATTCATTGTACTTATTTGAGTCATTAGGGGTATAACGTACTTCTACTCTTATTTTTGCTTTAGCAGTGCTTATGTCTCGCCAAACTGACTCAACAGTGCACTGTTCATCTATATCAACTGGATGCACTTCTTTTGATTTTGTTTTTCTTAATTAACAGCACGATACCTCCTTCTTTCCTATCCTGTTTTGTTTATTTATCAATGATATTTATGAAGGTATATCAAGCTTAATGTCAAAGTTTGCAGATGATACAAAAGGTTTGCAGGGTTGTACAGTATGCTGCTGCAACAGGATCTGGAAAAGTTGGCAGGTGGGCTGAGAAGTGGCAACTGAAGTTTAACATTGACAAATGCAAAGTACTGCATATGGATAGCAGTAACCCCAGAGAAATGTACCAACTGGGTGATGTTCACTGGTTGCCTCTCGAACATGCTGCTGCAGAAAACAATCATCCAATAAATCCACAAAAGTCATACTAGTGTGTGAGTGACCAACCCACAAGTTCCAGTCAATATCTGGGAAGTTAAAATTCCCCATTATAAGACATTCTGATTTACTAGCCCACTCTATTTCTCTGTACAATCGTTCACTGTACTCATTTGAGTCATTAGGCCTATAACACACTCCTAGGCCTCGGTAGCCGAGTGGGCAGGAGTGGGAGTGCAGTAGCACACGCTCTTTGAGTTAGATCGGGGTTCAAGCCCCTGACTGCTGAATACGGTTGATCTGTCAACCCGCACTGGACCAGGGTGGCAGATTATGGTCCATTTCCCTCAGCATGAATTGTTGAGGAGGCTTCCATCCTACAGTGGGTTGATAATGGCTGCACTTTACTTTTTTTTTTTTTTTTTTTACTCTTATTTTTGCTATCGCAGTGCTTATGTCACACCAAACTGACTGAACGTTTTCTGTTCATCTATATCAACTGGATGCACTTCCTTCGATTTTATGTTTTTCTTAATTAACAGCATAACACCTCCTCCCTTCCATTCCTGTCTATCCTTTCTGTACACATTGTACTTCCCAAATTCCGATTCTGCATTCCTAATATGTGTGACACCACGTCTCTGATATCCCAACAATATCCGCCTTTGATGTCTTGATCAACACTTCAAATTTATCAAATTTATTTACTGTACTTCTAGCATTGGTATACATGCAAGTATACATGCACCTATTCTTATTCTTAGTTACTCTAACACAACCCATATATCCACCTGTTTCACGATGACTGTCACATCACTCCCTGAAACCCCCAGCACCCCTCGCTCCAGGCCGCTGCTTATTCTAATAGTAGTGCAAGAATCACCTTCACCTCTGCCTGCAGCTACTTTTAACCTTTTAGTCTGTGAATCCCTCCCCCAAGCTAGCAGTTTTCCGACCCACCTAACACTGCCTCGATAACATCAGCAAATATTCTTGCACCCTTTCCATTTAAGTGTATCCCATTCCTGTAGAAGCAGTCACTCCTATTAACAAGTACAGACCATGCTGAAAAAAATTCTACCCCTTGAGCCTTGCACATTCCTTCCAGGGTCGAATTGATTGACAAGGCTCTCATCATGTACTCCCTCCTATCATGTCTGGGCAGAATTGCAGACATTTTCAAATTTAACCCTAACTCATGACTTTTTTGCAACATTGACCTGTACTTGTTAAGTAAATCTGCAGATCTCCTACTCTTAATGTCATTGGTGCCAATGTGTACAACAATATCACCTTTTTGTGCTTTTAAAAGATGATATATGCTTTACAACGTCATCAACTTTTGCCCCTGGCAGACATACCCTGGTCCTATTCCACTATCCTTTTTACACAATATATTCCCCGTATCTCTGACAATAGAGTCACCAACAATAACTAATTCCTGTGGGACCAGCGCATTCTGCCTTGGAGATTGTCGATGTGTTGCCTGATGCCCAGTTGCCTGATTTCTGCTGATACTCCAGGATGTGAACTGCTCTGACCCAGCAAACAGGGTCAGAGCACTCACAAGATAAAGACCACAAGAATATTGTATTATTATATTATTCAGCAGAAATTCTAACCCAGAAAACAGGGTCAGAGCAGCTCACAAGGTAAAGACCACAAGAATATTGTATTATTCTGTGGTATTGTATGGATTCAAACACATGGCATACATACCTCTGTACCTGTACCCTGATTATGAATATGCCTGAAATCATTATATAATTACAGCCCACCAGCCTATGAACAATAACATTTGGTATCACACAATGTTGGATTACCATGTTTGGTATCACACAATGTTTGATTCAGATAGTAATTAGTAACCATAAGTAAAATTGCAAGCTAAAAATAAGCCACATAACCACATTAAATTTTTGCTTTTTAAAATAGGCTGAGAGGTTGAACTACATACATTCCCAGTAAAATTAGAATACAAATAAAAATTTTACTTTCTAATATATAGTCTGGTATGGTGCACTAAACAAAACCTATGTCACCCACAAAGAATTTTTTTTTTTAATCCAAAAATTCACATTAACAAACTTTCTACATAAATTTTATCTCTATACAGTTATAAATACTATTTATAAATTCTAATCTTATTGAAATTCTGTATTGTTAAGAATATTTAGAAAACAATAAAATTCAAAATTTGAAATCAAATTTAATACCTTTACTCCGATATTGTGACTTTAAAGAAAAAAGTTTGGGAAGGTCAATTATGCTGCATATTTTTTCATAGTCAGAAAGCCTTTCACGAAGTTTCCTTTCATGAGCTAAGGGAGGAAAAAACAGAGTGAGTTTCATGATGGTGCTTTTCACAAGTTATAAGCTAAATCTAACTATTTAGAATGTACCAAGCATGTAACAGTTTATACTGTTTTTATTTAATCTTATATTACTAGATTTTTCCCCAAACACAAACTACAGAATCAGCTGGAAACTGACAAGAATATTAAAAAAAAAATAAGAAAAATAAATTATCTATACAGTGGTACCTCAGTATACGTCCTTAATCCATTCCAGATCCTTGGACTTATACCAAACAGGAAGTATACCAAACGAATTTTTCCCATAAGAAATAAAGGGAAAATGATTAATCTGTTCCCATGAAAAAAAATCCTATTGTTATTGGCATATTATACATTGATGGGGTTGTATAAAATAATTTAAACACTGCTTAATACTAAAATACATGAATACAAAAGCAATTAGATGAAATAAATGAAAATTTAACAAACTTTAATTTTCTCTTTTCCCTACTTGGACCTGGTTGAGGCTCACCAGGTTTGACATTTACTAAAAATCTGTCCAAAGAAATTTGCTTTTGCCTTCTCCTCAGGATGTTTTGGAAATGTGACATTGTCTGGTCATTCCAGACAATGCTATTATGACTTGTTTGGGCTTTGTTGGGGTGGTACTTCACTGCAAAGTTTTTGTCATCCATCCATTTGGCAAAGATTTCCTTGATTAATGAAGTAGGGGTTTCCTCTATCTCCTCCTCCTCCTCCTCCTCCTCCTCCTCCGAGCCTGAAGAGAGTGTATCCATCTTAGTCTTGTGCTCCTCCTTCTCAAGTTCCTGCAGCTCCTCAGTGGTCAGCAATTCCCTGTACCCCTCCACTAACTCCTCCACATCACCATCACTCACATCCAGACCCATGAACCTGCCCAGAGAGACAATATCCTCCACTATAGGCACAGCCAGAAAGTCCCTTTCAGTCACTGCTTCTGGCCACAAATTCCTCCAAGCAGAGTTCATTGTTCTGTAGGAAACTTCCTGCCAGGCTTTGTCGATAAGAGATATGCAATGGACGAAAGTAAAGTGATCTTTCCAAAACTCTCTCAGGGTTAATTCTGTGTCAGAGGTCACTTCAAAGCACCTCTGGAATAGTGCTTTAGTGTAGAGTTTCTTGAAATTATTGATGACCTGCTGGTCTATGGACTGAATGAGAGGAGTTGTGTTTGGGGGGGGGGGGAACTTTACAGTGATGAAGTCAAACTCAGGCAGCACATAGTCCTGCAAGCTTGGAGGGTGAGCTGGAACATTGTCCATTATGAGGATGGCCTTCAGAGGCAGGTTTTTCTCCTCTAAATAACTTTTTACACTTGGCCCAAACAAAACATTAAACCACTCGCTGAAATATTCTCTGGTTACCCAAGCCTTGCTGTTTGACCTCCACATCACAGGTAACTGAGTTTTCTGCACGTTATGTTTCTTAAAGGCCCTCGGGTTTTCAGAGTGGTAGATCAATAGAGGCTCCAGTTTGCAATCCCCACTTGCATTGCCACAGAACAAGAGAGTTAGCCTGTCCTTCATGGCTTATGCCCTGGCAATGCCTTCTCCTCTTGTTTGCTTGTTTGTTATTTGGTTTTTAGGAGCATTAGCAACTAAGGCCATATTGCTCCGTGAATATGCGGTGGTCATTCCCTGACCTTTCTGTATTTGGTGGTGATGGGCTCGAACCCCGGTCTAATCAAGAAGCGTGTGCTACGCACTGCTGCTCCTTCCCACCTGGCTACGGAAGCGTCTTTCTCCTCTTGTGTAATATAGGTCCTGTTAGGCATTTTCTTCCAAAACAGGCCTGTTTCATCACAATTAAAAACTTGTTGGAGAACAAAACCCTCAGCCTCCACAAATTAGCATTAGCATTAGTAGAGGCATTTGATGCAAGAAAGCAAGCTTATGCAGCATCAGCCAAAAAAAAAAAAAAAAAAAAAACCCACTTCCACTTCACCCCTCTGTTCGTTCCAAATACCTGTCCAGCTGAGCCTTAAACTTATTTAGGCTATCAACCTCCACCACAAGGGATGGAAGTCTGTTCCACCAACCAACCACCCGCTGGCTAAAGGCAAATTTCCTCACGTCTATCCTACATCTGTCTTTCCTCAATTTGAATTTATGCCCTCTCAGGTGATTTTTCTGAGCTAGAGGAAGAATCCCATCAGCATTGAGCATGCTTAAACCATTCCCCAAACTCTGTAACAAAATCATTGTCAGCATCTTTATCAGCACTGGCTCCCTCTCCATGCCTCACAACGCTGTGAATGCCAGTCTTCTTAAAATTATCAAACCAGCCATGGCTGGCTTTAAACACTTCACTTTCTTGGCTCATTCCTGCGTTGTTTTTCAAAAGATCGGCATGCATCAGTTTTGCCTATTCGCAAATCATTGCCCCCGATATGCTATCGCCAGCACACTGTTTTTCTGTTATCCAGATCAAAAGCAATTTCTCAACATGCTCTAATGTCCCTGATCTTTGTTTGGTAATCGATTTCACCCCCCCTTCGCAATGTTAGCAGATTTAATAATGCCTTTGTTTTTCACAATCGTAGATACCATTGTTCTCGGCATACGGTATGCAGCAGCCAAGTCCCAGATGCGCAAGCCACCTTCATACTTTTCAACAATCTCTTTTTTCACCTCCATGGTGATCCTAACCATTTTCTTCGTTGCTTGGCTCTTCTCATTAACTTTCTTAGAACTCATGGTTAATGAATTTACAAAAAATTTACACGAAAAAATGCAAAATCACGTGAAAATTCACAGAGAGTTATAGTGTGGATTGTTGACTGAATGGTAGAAACTGTCGTACTGACGCTCGTGGGCAGTCGTGGCAGAGATGCCAGATCTTACCCCTTCTTCAAAAACAGAATTCAGTTGATTGAGGATGTAAACGCGCACCGTGTGCGCATACGTCCTCGGTCAGTTTTATTCGGAAAGCCGAGTGACAATGGGCGCACGTACTTTGCTAGTGTCTGTCCTTGGTCAGCTTTTATTCAGTTTTTGGAGAGGGGATAAGATGTGGCATCTCTGAGTTGTGGCTTTGTCTTGAGAGAGGTAAACAAGGGTAGTGTGCGGTGTCGTGACTCATTCTGACGCACACGAGTCGTATTCCAAACAAAGGTCGCATACCAAACAAAATTTTTTGCGACCAAACAGGACGTATATCAAGTTGGACTTATTCCAAAGCGGACGTATACCAAGGTACCACTGTAAACTGAAATGAATTCTGAAGGAGTTAAATTCTGGCTAAATGCAAATTTAAGAAAGGGAACATATAAATCAGTGATAAGATTAATTCTAATATTTTTTATACTGTGGGAGTTAATCAGTGCTAAATCTGAAAAATAAAATGACAAGAAAAAAAAAATGCTATTACAGAGAATACAATTTAAGACTATAATGTAATTTACAGTCAACTGATGAACATATATATAGAGAAATAAATGAAACAACTAGCAAACCTTATTGGAAAAGCCCAACAGTATACGTTAAGATTGATTGATTGATTGATTGATTTGGTAGTTGTTGGCGCATCGGCTTCTGTGGCCATATTGCAACTCCCAATGTTTTTGCAGTACTTTGATCCAAGCCCGAGGCGGGAATCGAACCCGCGACCTTTGGGTTGCCGGGCAGGTACTTTACCTACTCGGCTAGCCCGGTCGGCGTATACGTTAAGAAAAAAGACCAAAAACAAGATGGGCAGATATGGTTAGGTTAACTCTCTTTTGTAAAAAGATGAGAATACATCATAATCCAAGAGGAAAGTAAGGATAACTTGAAGAAAAAAATTTTGCTTTGTACATTAATATTAAATTATTCAAGTGAAAGATCGTTAAAATAATTCAAAGGCTTTTGAAAGACAATGTTTTCAAAAAATAAAATAAAATAATGTCTCAACCAAAATGAAAACAAGTATTTGAAAACTTAATTTTAAGTAGTAAGAATTAGTGCAACTTTGATTTATTATTCTGTACAAATATATAAAATTCAGAAATGTGTATTCATTAATAATAACACTGTTACATCAGTCCAAAACAAGGAGATAACCAAGAAGACAATTACAGTATTATATTAAACTTTTTAAAGTAAATCTTACCAGTAAAATGAGAATTGATGAACAGTAATGATGTCCCAAAAAACTTAAAACAAGCAGCTACTGCTCCTTTAGTTTTAACAACCGAACCAGGTCGAGTTGCAATGGAGGCATCTTCAGGTGCTATAAATAATCAATGGTATTTTGGTATTATGCTTTACTAGAGAGAGAGAGATATAATTTTTTATTTTATTAAAAACTTCCATTTTTGTATTCTAGGAGTGCATGTTAGTCCTTCTTTATTCATATTATAGGTAAGCAATAGTGTGCTACTCATGATAGCAAGGCAATTCAGAAAAGCAGTATAACCAAAGTCAGCATTACATGAAAATTCAGTTGTTTGGAATTTTAATGACAGTAAGCACAGCAAAATAGTGGAAAATACAAAAAGTGACTTTACCTCACTGGTTCTCAAACACCCCAGTGGAGGGGGGGGGAGGGTTAGGCACCCCCTCCACTGGGGTGTTTGAGAACCAGTTAGGTAAAGTCACTTTTTTGTATTTGCCACTATTAGGCTGTGCTTACTGTTATTAAGGGTGAAAACTTTTTATAACAAAAAATAAAAATAACATTTAATTTTTAAATTTCATATCATAGAATGCAAATCTATTATTTTTTTTCCTTCTGATGTATAGATTACTACCAGGTTGATAGTTGGGGATGATGCAGAAGGCAATGGAACGTTTTTGAACTTTTTAGCAAGCTCACAGGAATGTCCAGGACTGTCATATTGTGGGAGTAGGTTGCCAAGAGAGCCTATGCCTCTCTATAAAAGGTTGGTGGGGTGGATATATATATAAGGCAGCATGCACCCATTTATTATATATTTGTGTGTATATATATATATATAGACACACACACAAATAAGTGCATGCTGCTTTATATATATATAAAGCATATATATATATATATGTGGTTGTAACCATTTTTAATAATAATAAATAAACATTTGTGAGCATGCTCCCAATCACTTATATCAATTAAATTTGTGAACCAGGAAAACTGATTTTTCAGGAAAATGAAGTCCATCACAAGGTACTGACAGAATCTGGTGGTTTTCCATTCCGACCATGTACTCAAATCAGGAGCAAGCGGATATGCACTTTATGTATGGTTTGGTGGATGGCAATGCTCTGGAGGCTCACTGTTTGTACCTCGAAAGGTTCCCAGAAAGAAGATATCCAGACAGGAAAACGTCTGAAGGTATCCATCGCCGCCTTTGTGAACATGGGGACCTTTACACCTCGTGCTGCCGACAGAGGATGACCCAAGATCTATGAGTCCTGAAGTACAGGAAGTGATTTTGGATGTTGTGCATGCCACTCCTGGAATCACCACATGCAGAATAGCAATGCAACTGGCTGTTCAATGTTCAACTATTTGGAGTTTTTTTTTTTTTTTTTTTTTTTATGAAAACTCCAAACACGAAAGGTATCAAAACCTATAGTACTTAGTACCGTGCATGGGTTGAAGGAGAAGTATGGGGGGAGGGGGTGCCGGAGACTTTGCTCTAGAGACTAAACATGGGTTGCGAGAACACCAACTATATCCTTACCATCTGCAATGGATACAAGCCTTGTCACCAGCAGATTACCCTGCGTGAGTAATGTTCTGCCAGTGGTTCTTGCAGCAGTGTGGTACAACTCCTCACTTTCCTGCCTTATAATGATATTCACAGATGAAGCACAGTTCACACAAGATGGAATCCAAAACTTTCACAATCAGCATGTATGGGCTGAGGCAAACCCACATGCAATTCTTCCATCACATCACCAACAGTGGTTCAGCCTCAACATCTGGGCAGGTATTTTTGGTGATAAGTTATTTGGGCCCCATGTACTTCCAAACTAACTCAGAGGGCAGGTGTACAGAAACTTTCTTGAAAACAACATGCCTGATTTCTTAGAGGAAAACGCCACTGATCATTTGTCAACAAGCACATTTCATGCACGATGGCACTCCTGCACATTTCAGCCACCTAGCACGCAATTACCTGAATCGAAGGTTTCCTGGTCGGTGGATAGGTAGAGATGGACCAACTGCCTGCCCTCCACGCTCACTGATTTAAACCCACTAGATTTCTTCTTGGGGCCATTTAAAGTCATTGGTGTATTCGACTCTAGTAGCTGATGTGAAAACTCTCCACAATCGAATTGTGGCAGGTTGAGAGACAATATGAAATATGTTTAACAAGTACAGGTCACTGTTGAACAAAAGCCGAGAATTAGGGTTGAATTTGAAAGTGTCTGCAATTCTGCCCAGACACGATAGGAGGGAGTATATGATGAGAGCCTTGTCGATCAATTCGGCCCTGGAAAGATTGTGCAAAGCTCAAGGGGTAGAATTTTTTTCAGCCTGGACTGTACTTGTTAACAGGAGAGATTGCTTCTACAGGGATGGGATACACTTAAATAGAAAGGGTGCAAGAATATTTGCTGATGCTATCGAGGCAGTGTTAGGTGGGTCGGAAAACTGCTAGCTTGGGGGGAGACAAAGGCCAATAGATTGACAGTAGCCACTGGCAGAGGTGAAAGAGATTCTTGCACTGCTTCTATTAGAATGAGCAGAAGCCTGAAAAACAAGATGCATGTTATTTCAGAGACTGCTGGGAGCCATTGCGGTACAAGTAAACACATGGGTTGTGTTAGGGTAACTAAGAATAGAAACAGGTGCAGGTATACTTGCGTGTACACCAATGCTAGGAGTTTAGTAAATAAATTTGATGAATTTGAGGTATTGCTCAAAACATCGAAGGCAGATATTGTTGGGATATCAGAGACGTGGTGTCACACAGAAATAAGGGATGCAGAACTGCAATTTGGGGAGTACAACGTCTACAGAAAGGATAGACAGGATAGGAAGGGGGGAGGGGTTATGCTATTAGTTAAGAAACACATAAAAACCAAGGAAGTGAAGCCAGTTGACATCGCTGGACAGTGCAGTGTGGAGTCAGTTTGGTGTGACATAAACATTGGGAGATCAAAATTGAGAGTAGGAGTATGCTATAGGCCTAATGACTCTGATGAGTATAATAAGGAACTGTACAGGGAAATAGAGTGGGCCAGTAAATCAGAGTGTCTTATAATGGGAGATTTTAATTTCCCAGATATTGACTGGAATTTGGGGGCTGGTTACTCACACACTAGCAAGCCTTTTGGGGATTTATTGGATGATTGTTTTCTACATCAGCATGTTCGGGAGGCAACTAGAGGGAGTAATACTCTTGATTTGATTATCAGCAGTGATTCTTCATGCATTAAGAATCTGCAGATAAATGAACCACTAGGTGGCAGTGATCACAGTGTGCTGAAGTGGGATTTACTCAAAGAGGTAACTACCATTAGGGGTAAAGGGAAGGGTTATTGCTTCCGTAAAGGCGACTACGATGGACTGAGACAGCATTTAAATTCTATACAGTGGACCAACTGATGATGTTACCAACAGCAAATTCAAAATGGGAAGCATTCAAAGAACTTATTTTGGAAGCTACTAGGCTTTACATACCAACTAAGAAATATTGTTCAAGGTTTAGGCCAAAATGGATGTCAGATGAACTAATGAGGCATATGGCAGAGAAGAAAAATGCATGGGATACATACAAATTAACACATGACACAGAAGCCTATGATAGATACAAGTTGATATGCAACCAAGTTACAAAGGAGGTTAGGCAGGCGAAGGCAGATTATGAGAAATCCTTGGCAAGGGATGCAAAGAAAAACAGCAAAGAGTTCTTTACTTATGTAAACTCTAGAAGGAAGGAGATGAATCAGATTGGTCCACTTGATATTGATGGGTCAAGAGTTGATGATCCTGCTCAGGTAGCTAACAAACTAAATTAATATTTTGCATCGACATTCACACATGAAAAGTTATTCAGCGAGGGGAATGCCAGAGGTGTATCCAACTCTAGCAGTAAGCTACAGAATCTTGAAATAACTGGGAGTAAAGTGGAGGAGAAACTGTTGAAGATAAACACAAGAAAGGCACCCGGGGTGGATGGGATCTATCCAGTTATATTAAAGGAAGCAGCAAAGGAAGTAAGCAAACCCTTAGCCATAATTATGAGAGCTTCCTTGGACTCAGGGGAGGTACCCATAGACTGGAAATGTGCAAATGTGACCCCAATTCACAAAGGAGGATCAAAGGCTGACACAAGTAATTATAGACCTGTGAGCTTAACTTCTGTTCCAGGAAAATTAATGGAGGCACTGGTTAAAGAAGCACTGCAGGATCATTTAGACAAGACTTCAGTTATAGCTCAGACACAGCATGGTTTTGTTAAGGGGAAGTCTTGCCTGACCAACTTGATTGGATACTATGATGCAGTCACAAAAGAACTGGATGCAGGGAATAACTTTGATATTATATACTTGGATCTTAGAAAGGCTTTTGATACTGTTGCACATGGAAGACTGCTACACAAATTGGAGCAGTGTGACATTGGAGGCAAATTGCTGCTATGGATAAAGGGGTGGTTGAGGGGGAGAAGACAGAGAGTGGTAATCAACGGACACTGCTCATCGTGGACTGATGTTATTAGTGGAGTCCCTCAGGGCTCAGTGTTGGATCCATTATTGTTTTCTGTATTTATAAATGACATTGATGATGGTATATCGGGCTTAATGTCCAAGTTAGCAGACGATACAAAGGTTGGCAGGGTTGTCAAGGACACTACTGACACTATGCTGCTGCTGCAACAGGATCTGGAAAGGTTGAGCAGATGGGCTGAGAGGTGGCAAATGAAGTTTAACATTGACAAATGTAAAGTACTACACATGGGAAACAGCAACCCCAGAGCAACGTATCAACTCTGTGGTACTACACTGACAGTGGTAGAGAATGAAAGGGACTTGGGGGTGGTTGTGCAGGCAGATATGAAGTTCTCTGAGCAGTGCAGACGGGCTGCAAGAGTAGCTCATGGAGTATTGTCAATGATATACAATAATTTTTCCAGAAGGGATAAGGAGGTGATTATTCCATTGTATAAGGCGATGGTCAGGCCACACCTAGAGTACTGTATACAGGTCTGGAGGCCTCATTTCAAGAAGGATGTAGAGCTGCTGGAACGAGTACAGAGAAGGGCAACAAGATTAGTGAATGGAACAAAGGGGTGCTCTTACGAAGAAAGGCTTAAGTTTTGTAAATTACAGTGTCTGGAGACTAGGCACCAGCGAGGTGATCTGATAGAGGTGTATAAAGCCTTGAATGGTTTAAGCATGCTCAATGCTGATGGGATTCTTCCTCTAGCTCAGAAAAATCACCTGAGAGGGCATAAATTCAAATTGAGGAAAGACAGATGTAGGATAGACGTGCGGAAATTTGCCTTTAGCCAGCGGGTGGTTGGTTGGTGGAACAGACTTCCATCCCTTGTGGTGGAGGTTGATAGCCTAAATAAGTTTAAGGCTCAGCTGGACAGGTATTTTGAACGAACAGAGGGGTGAAGTGGAAGTGGGTTTTTTTTTTTTTTTTTTTGGCTGATGCTGCATAAGCTTGCTTTCTTGCATCAAATGCCTCTACTAATGCTAATGCCAGGAATTTGGCATCATCTTCGCGAGTCCATGAGATGTCGATGTGAGGCCTGTATTCAGGTAGAAGGTGGACATTTTGAACAATTACTATAAGGTGATGTGAACAGTTAAGTGTCATAGACAGACCTTCAAAACTCGGAAACCAAGCATTTCCGAAACTATGATGATATAAAATATTTTTATTGTCTACATATGAGGAACTCATTCCTGAAGTTATGCCATGTATTTTTGAAACACCCTGTATACTATGCCACACAGTTCTGAGCAATGATGCCTTGAGAACTAGTTGTCTTGTGAAACACACAAAGAACTCCAGTGCTTTGAAAGACAAACCAGAAGAGTTTTTTTTTATGTTAAACTTCAAAATTTGAAATACATAAAGCTGGGTACTACCAGATCTTTCCATCAAGTGTTGGTACTGTGGTAGAAGGATCTTATGAATCACTATTGCTCACCATCAAAGGGAAAAACACATGTAATAGGGGAACCTCTTATAAAACTCTGCTCATTGAAAGCAGCTAAGCTTTCAATGAGCAAATGCTGGGGGCAAAAGAAAAACAAAACTATTGGAAATTTCACTTTGCAATAATTCCATGAAACCTCTCATTGATGATCAGATGAAAGATCTTAAACTTCAAGCTGTGGAAGCAGTGTTGCCAAAAATCTGTTATCTTTAAAAGATCTTAAAAAAAAGAGAAAAAAAAAAAAAAAAAAAGGAAGTCAATGCTGCTTCAACAGAAGCTGTGGAAGCAGTGTTGGCTTCTCTTTTTTTGCAATTTAGTGTGATGTATAGCACAATGCTGTCACTTTCTTGTCTGTGTTCAATTCCTTAATGATGGAACTATGAAAGAACTGCTTCTTTTAAAGAATTCATGACCAGATCAAAGGATCCTGATGTTAGGGAAAAATAATTTCTGACCATTTTTAAGAAAATGAACTTTCAGAGAAAAAAACTGGTTGGTGTATATATGGAAGGTGGTCCAGTAATGCTTGGCTCCAGTGGCGGATTTCCGCACAGGCACACTAGGTGTGCGCCTGGGGCCTCTTAAATCGAGGGGACCTCAAATCTCAGGTCTCAAAAAAAAAAAATTGTTTCATTTTAAATTTTTACACTCATCTTTATTACCGTTACTGAATAAAACTATAATTTAATATGAGAAGTTAGTAAACTCTTATGCAAATATCCCTACATATCATAGAAATATCTATGCGAAATAAGTGAATCTGAAGTAGAATACATATTATCATTAATGCTAGATTTTATGTATTAATGTTATATTTGGGAGGGATGGTAGTTGTGTCATTTTTTCATTTAAACATTAGTTAAAATATGTATGACAGAACTGCGCAACCAAAATTATTAAAACCACAACACCAAATCTACAGCGCGTGCTATAGTGAAAACGTACACGCAGAATGCACACTTGAGAGGGGGGGGACCTCAAAATTGAATTGCGCCTGGGGCCTCTCAAGTGCTAAATCCACCACTGATTGGCTCTCAATCTGGATCTGTGAAATTGAATTTGTGCTCTCATTGGATTTGTGAAATTGAATATGTGCTCTTATTCAGGATTTGTGAAAGCCTTAACCATGACTCACTAATTCATATACAGACCAGCAATGGCTGCTAAAACCCTTCCACACTTGCTGAATCTGGTCATCAAAGTTGTAAAATTTTGCAAAGAAAAGTACTTTAAATCCAACTTTTTGCAGTTCTTTCCATATAGAGATAGACTGGCTTTCCAAAGCACCTTTGACATTACAGTTCAAGATGAAATATGAAGTGGAAATTTTCTTCAGGAAACGGAAAAAGGAAGAATTATTATCATGTGTTCATGGCCCAAACATTTAAACTTTCACTGGAATACCTTATGGATATTTTCTGAAGCTCTGAACAACCCAAATTTGAAACTGCAAACATTGCTACAGCATATCTTGATGGAATCAAAGCATTTATGGTTTGATTCATGGTCAGCTTTAGAAACACTGAATCGAAAACAGAAGTCTAAATTTTTATCTTTTCCAACATTTTCATCACACACTGAAAACAAAGATTTCCAAGAACTCTGTAAAGAGGATGTAAAGAACAAAACTGCATTTCATATGGGAGCACCTTGCTGACAAGTCCTATTTGCTATTTTCCAGTCAATTTTTTTTTTTTTGGCAACCCTATTAGTAGGCAATCCATTCAAAGTTGATGTCAATTCATTGCCAGAAGTATTACAAGAATAAACTCAAAATGGAATAAGATTCAAGTAATAAAGATAATTTTGAAAATTCATACTAGAAGGAATTTTTGGTAAAAATATTTCCCAATTTACTCAAAACACTTGAAGAAATAGTATATATCATTCTTCCGTTTTCACCAATGTATTTCTATCAAAAAACTTTTCAAGTTTAGTCCCAATAAAAATGAAACAAAGGAATCAACTGGAGGTCAAAATGATTTATGCTGTGCACTTTAATCTTTTGAATCCAGATTTCCCTAACTCTTGAAAACTTCACATTAAATTTGTTGAATTTCTGCTATTCCTTATGTTAAATTCATTTTTATTAAATTTTTGTATCAAGAAAAACTATTACTATTTGTTTTTAATTTTTAAATAAAAAATTTTTATAAATAAGTTATTTATTTATTTATCAACCTTGTCTAATAAAGATGATATTATATAGGTTCAATTATATTATTTCTGCATTGCATTTTTCCTGAATTATCAATATTTCTTAAAAAGAGATAGACATTATAGACATTATCATCCAACCCTCCCCCCAGATTCTATTCACAATTTAATTTAACTTTATATTATGAATAGAATTGGGAGAGGGATTGGATGACAGTAAAAATGAGGGAGGGGAATGTTTTTAGAAGTCAAGTTTTATGCTTTATCCAGAAAACATTTTGCAAGATTTGCTGAAGCTGAACTCTTTATTTTGACCTTTAATAAATCAAAAGACATTATAATATTCACACAATAATATACTTTAAGTTAATCTATTATCTATGCAATGATTAAGCAATTTATGCTTTCTTCATTAGGTGCCTACCTGAACAAAACCAAATAAGGTCTCGTCTAAGAAAAATTGCTAAATGTAGAACTCCTAATGATGTTGAGTAGAATAAAACATGGGACGGTCCCAATGTTGTCTGCATACGGACTTCCCATTCTCTCCTATAGTGTTTATCACAAAGAAAAAATGCACATAAGTAAATAATTATATGCTACAAATATATGTTGGAAATAATCATTTATTACATATTTTTATCATAGGAATATACTGTCAAAATGAGAATAGTGACACTAAACAGAAACTGTGTAATGATACAAATGCTTGCATTTTTTTTATGGATGAGGATAAAATAATTAAAAAAATAAATTATCAACTGAATTGTGATTGGTAATCTTGCCAAAGTTGATGGTAACATTGAAAGAAAAGAACTCTTATGGAAGCCAAAAGATTCATTTTCATACTGCAGCAGCAGTACTGGTTACATCGATGTGCAATATTCCTTCGGTGCAATTTTATCAAAAAATACTGTGGCAGTTCTTAACCAGTGGATTCTGATCCCCATACACATAAAGCTAATGTGTATGGGGGGGGGGGGTTCAGGAGCTAAGTTTGTTTATGATCATAAAAGGGGAGAGGGGGTTGTAGAATGACTATAAAGTCTGATTCAAAAAGGGTGGACAAAAGTAGAAGATTAAGGAACAGGAATTATATTATTCAATATTTCCCAAACTTACATTTATGCCTCCCCTCCCCTCCCCAGATTAAATGGATACCTCCTCCTTTATGGATATTTAAATGTTATTCTATATAGAAATATAAAAATACTTTGTTAAAATTTAATTTGTGCCAACATATATAAATGCAAAGTATAGTCATAACCCAATAGCTTACAGATAACTCATATACATAATTTATTTACAAATAAGTTGTTTATAATATGATACTATATACTATGGCTCTCTAACATACAGGCGCCTCCGTAGCCAGGTGGAAAGGAGCAGCAGTGGGTAGCACATGCTTCTTGATTAGATCGGGGTTCCAGCCCATCACCACCAAATACAGAGGATGTGGAAAGGTCAGGAAATGACCACCGCATATCCTAGAGCAATATGGCCTTAGTTGCTAATGCTCCTAAAAAAACCAAAATAACATATAACTCTAATATACTATGGCATCCTCAGTAAAGTTGGGTGGCACCCACAAACCAGTAACCTTTTCTGAGAATGTGTGTTTTAAGAAAATTCTAGGGCATAAGTATCCGAAATTAATCATTCTGAAATAAAATCAAATGTTTTAAGCATTTAAATTTCTCTTCTTTCTCTTATCTGCACTATTAAAATAATGTTGTTTTACTAAAAATAATAAAACTCAAATTATTTAAAAAATCTTTTTGTAAATTTATTAAACAGGGTATTAGTATTAGTAAGTTTTGCAAATTGCAGTGTCTGGAGACTAGGCACCGGCGAGGTGATCTGATAGAGGTGTATAAAGCCTTGAATGGTTTGAGCATGCTCAATGCTGATGGGATTCTTCCTCTTGCTCAGAATAATCATCTGAGAGGGCATAAATTCAAATTGAGAAAAGACAGATGTAGGATAGACGTGAGGAAATTTGCCTTTAGCCAGCGGGTGGTTGGTTGGTGGAATAGACTTCCATCCCTTGTCGTGGAAATTGATAGCCTAAATGAGTTTAAGGCTCAGCTGGACAGGTATTTCGAACGAACAGAGGGGTGAAGTGGAAGTGGTTATTTTTTATTTATTTATTATTATTATTTTTATTTATTTATTTATTTTATTTTATTTTATTTTTTTGGCTGATGCTGCATAAGCTTGCTTTCTTGCATCAAATGCCTCTACTAATGCTAATGCTAGAGGCAAACAATGCAAGAAACTTAACGCTTATGCAGCATCATCCAAAACAAATATCACTTTCCATACTTCCCTCTAATAGTGCATTTCATGAGCTTCTGTCATTCCCATCAACTGAATAATTAATAATTTCCAAAGTGTAATATTTTTGCATGAAAAACTGCACATATTTTATTATACGGCTAATTATAAATTAGCATTAGTAGTGGCATATGATGCAAGAAAGCAAGCTTATACAGTATCAGCCAAAAAAAAAAAAAATTCCCATTTCACCTATCCATTTGCTCCAAAAGGTTGTCCGGTTCTTCCTTCTAAATGGTTATTTAAAACATAAAATAAACAAGATGTACAGAAGTATATATTTATGTGTATGTGCATGCACTCAGGCTTATTTTTGATAAACACAATAATTTTTTGTGGCACCCTCCAACTTCTCAAAAAAAAAATACAAAACGTACCTGGACAGTGAAATATGTTGGATAGCACTACAGTACACAGTGATTAACAAGTTCACTTTTTAAAAATATCATTCAAAAAAGTAGCCAATGGGATACACATTTTATTCAAAGAACTGGGGCATTTAGATAAATATCGCATTTAATCATCATACTGTTTGACATTCCTACAGCTTCAAAGGTTTTAGTTTTAAATGACTGCTAAAAAATTTTTCTCTAAAAAAAATTAATGAAATAATGCTGCTTACCTATCTTGAATTCCTTCTTGAACTCCAATAGCATAAATATCTGGAAGGTAGTCAACCCTTTCAGGAAGGAGAAAATCATCAAGATTATTTGGAGGTACCTTTATAAAAATGAACAACAACATATAATATATATATATGTAACAATCATATATGACAAATCACTAAATGTACTATACGGTAAGGTAATTCTTAAAAATTTGCTTAAGAGATACTGAACTGATCTGAGTACAGCCACTCCCCGGCTTACGTAATACTAGACTTACGGAAATTCAACTTTACGTAAGTTTTTGCCAGCCAGTGCAAACGTATTTTGCATCCTGTAAGAATAAATGGAGGTATCATGAAAATATCATAATGTGAACTGAGTCCAATAACGAATTGTTTTTTTTTTTTTTTTTGGTAATTCATTCCAAGACCATGGAAGTTGAAATTTTTGCTATATAACTAAAGTATTTCTCTCTAAAAGGTCTCTATAAGGTTTCTCTCTATAACGGAAATTGCACTACACCTCCATCGTTATCACATGTTCCGTTATAAGAATCAATTTTGAATATCTTTGTGATATTTTTCTAAAACACATTTCTGGAGGTCATTACCATAAAATAATAAAAGCAATTTGCACTTTCTGGTTTAAAAACAATTTGCACTTTCCGGGCTTTTCTATTAGTGCAATCTATTATAAATGGGTAGTAAACTCGATCTTATTGCATTTGCAATAATACCGATAACTGGAATTCTGTGGGATTTTATGTTACAGTATTATGGTGAAATGAGTTCCCCATCACTGAAATCTTCAATCATATAAAAAACATAAATAATTTTTCAGAATCTTCTCTTCATTCCTATTTACTTATTACAATGGTGAAGGGAAAGGGACCAACGGAAAGTGCAAGCGCTGGCAGGGCTAGGAAATGAAACAAAATTGATTTAGAAATGAAGATGATTAATTGAGAAGTACGAAGCAGGACAAAGTTTGTCATCTATTGCACGGAATTAGGTCTCGCTATTCACTACATAAAATAGTGAATACTATTTTAAGGGACAGTGCATGTATAATTTAAGGATCAACTCCTTTGAGATCAACAGTGATCACAAAACAGCATTCAGGTGCTATATGGAAAATGGAAAAGCCATTAATAATATGGATGGAAAATCAGATTCAGAAGCAAGCGCCCCTGAGCCAATGGCCATCCAAGCAAAAGCAAGAAGTATTTATGAAGATATTAAAGATAAGTACTGTGAACCCCAAGCCAAGTTCGTGGCAAGTAACGGGTGGTTTAATAGGTTCAAGCATCATGCTGGTTTCCAAAACATTAAAGTATGCAGTGAAGCCGCCAGTGCTGATTCTGCAGCTGCAGAGAAATTTTGTGATGTGTTAGAAAAAACCCCTTCTAAATCTCCACAGCCCTCAACTTCTGCAGCACCGTGCTTATCAGCTGGAGAGTTAATTCTGGCAATGATGCTCGAAAGGTAAAACTTGCTGACATTATGCCTGTCTCCGCTCTCTTTTTGTAATTTTATAATTTTGAAACTTTTGTAATTTTGAACACTTTTGTAATTTTTCCTGCGCATGAGATAAAAAAATGGAATATTTAATTCTATTTATATATTCGTCGAACATTTCATTTTTGCTTCAATCAAATTTGCGAGTGCTGCATAAGCATTTAGGGAAATTCCGGCTTACATAGCGTTCTGCGGGACAGAACCTTTATGTAAGTCGGGGAGTGGCTGTACTCAATATCATACAAAGGCAATTTTAATAAAGCCCTAGTCAATATAAAAGCAGAAATAGAATCAAACCCTTGCAGCATATTATTTCTTTAAGATCTGCTGACAACAGCGAGCACATCTTTTACCATCCACTATTATCCTTAAGCAGAGAGAATACAAGATATTAGATACATTGCAGTTGTGCACAAAAAAATGTTGAAGATTCTCTGTTTTAAGTCCAGAAAACAATGTGTCAATGGAAGAACTTATGCAGAAAAACTATTGCATAACCACCACAGAGGCGGCTAAAGTGATGAGTAACAGCTCTGTGAATAACATTGTTTCTAAGCAGCTGCAGCAACAAAACTGATGCAACAGAAAGTTGATGTTTGTTTTCTGTCTTTCAATAGGTATGTGGCAACAAAAATCCTTCTTAGTTTGGAAACTAGTGATGAATCCTCAGTGAACTATTTCAATGTTTTTTCTCATTGTGTGATAAAGTAAATATGCCTTTTCAAAGCCAGCATTGAATTGTCACCTGTAGGAAGCGTATAGAACATAATACTACTACTACACTTAATACTACTACTACCATTTTCTGTATGATTAAAACAAATTTTTAAGCATTTTTGGGTTTTTTTTCGTTTTTTAATTTCGAATTACCCTCATATAAATTAGCTAAAATTCATTAAACTTTCAGTTTTTGATTATAAATGACACTTGTGTGTGTGATTGCATCACTTGCATGGCAGTAATGCAATCATCTGCGGATTAAACTATATTTCATCAAATTATAAACAAAAACGAACAAATGTTATCATATGCTTTTAACATTTAATGTCATGCAAACTAACACCCACAGAATGAAATATGGACGCATTCATATTTCCAATTTGTCCATATAACTGATTTGTGTTACCATGTTACATAATAAACCTGCTAAATGCCACTGCTTACATAATTTCAGCTTGCAAATGTTTCACTTATTTTCAAATAACTTTGGCATGGAATTTAACATTTTTTTTTGTGACTTTCTATTTTATTGTCTTATAAAAAAGCTGCTTTAATTCAAAACTATGTACATTGTGTGTTGCACATACATTTCACCATAACTAGTAATATGAATTTTTTTTAATATGTTAGACTGTAAAATTATATTCAAGGTGATACCAAAAGTTATGTTAAACAAAGATTTGTTTAATTTCTATAATTCTGCATCATGTCTTTTTAAGTACCCCCATTCTGACTTAATACAGTAAGCACAGAAATTTTTCATCATTAGAAGCACATCATTAAATCCTTTCAACTTTGTTTTTGGAAATAAGGATTCTTGGAAATTTTTGGAAATAATACTTCATTTGAGTTTCAACTTCATTTTTGGAAATAAGATATGGCTACAGGGACCATATCAATTGAGCATTCAGACAGTTACAAATAAGACTAATGGTATAATACCATTCTGGTGCATGGAATATTGTGACTGTATAAATATATTTAGAGTTCCTGAAAGTATATACTATCAAACATATATTTTAAGGTGTGCATGATTAGGTTTGTGACTGATAATGAACATTATATTAAATATGTGCACTATCAGTAAAAAACCAAATGAATACAAAGGTGATGGTAATAAAACACTTGATCCAGCAGCAATGAAACCATTTGTGCATTATGTTTACAAAAAAATAGCAAAGAGGAGAATGTTGGCAGCTTGTATTGAGCCTAATAGAGTTACACTAGCTGGGGAAAAGACTACCAATAGCCATAAGAAAAAAAAAACTAGTGAGTTCACAACTGCTACAATGGTCTAATTCATAAACAGGTATACAAGACATTTGTATAAAAATACAAACAGACAGGAAATATTCTGGTGTTTCCCATGAAGGTGGCTGTCAAGGTACAGATGACAGCAGCTGAGATAGACCATAAGTCTCCATTTAAGGTGCTTATCATAAAAGAGATGACATATGAAAGTTTTGTAAAGTTGGTTACACATCATATACTGCATATTTGGGAATCAGATGGTACATATTAATTTCACTTAAACTTCACATTGGAATTCTTCAAATGGATATTGGCAGATGAACAATGACAGCTGGTTGTTCATTCTCCAGTAACAACTACTCGGGACCCAAAGGTTGTTGCATAAGCCAATACTTTACCATCAGGTTACTGATATGCCAGAAAAAACAGCACCACAATGCTTCTACACTCTCATTCTGACAGAAGCTAGTTTCATCACAACAGAGGATACACTGTGATGCCTGATAATACAACCTCCAACATTGGGAATTGGGTTCAAACCATCTTTCAACAAAAATTTGGAACGGTCCAAGACAGTCACAGCCAGCATGCTCTCTGCATATTAATCTTGTAGATTACGGGTTTATTTAAATGCATGTTTCAGCAGCAAAGGACAACAATAAACATTTCAGTGGTAGCATTACATCACAATAATTCCAGACTTCTGTGTCCAGAGGTTTGAAATTTAGCTATTTGTAATGAAAAGGATGTCCACTAGGTGTGCACAAATTCTAATGTCAGATTTTGTGCCCACTGTGACATTTAGTGCATTGCTATATGCACTTTGCTGATGTATCATAAGAATAGCAAAGGTGAACACACACACACAAGGGCCCCCTAAAGTTATGTCAAAAAATCATAATTACTGAAGTGTACAAAAGAATCTAATTTTTACTCAAAATGCTAAGGTCCTATTGGAGGAAACAATATTCATATAATAAGATATGCCTATAAAGAAATAAAGTGCTTATGAAGTAACTGCACAACAATGGAAGAGCTGATGTAGATAGAAGCAATGCCAGCCTTAGAGATGGTCTTGTTACAATTTTGAATTTATTACAATTACCTTTGAAAACAAACATTAGCAAACTATTGATATCATATGCTAATCCCTTTATGTTCTATTTTTATCAAAAAAAATACTTTTCTGAATGACCTTACAAATTATAAAACATAATAAAACAGAAAATACTTTTCTGATGACCTTAAGAATTATAAAAGTGATGCTTACCCGACCATTCATATTCCATGTTCCTATAAAGATAGTAACTTTCTTGTCTGGAAAATAGCGTGCCATTTCTTCAGCACCAAGCAATGACCCAGAAGCACGAACACTTCCAACCATATAACTTCTGTAAAATAAAATTATATAAGTTATTAATTTATACCTCGATTCAATGCATACTAATCTATTTCATCAGAATAAGTGTGGGATAAATTATGTCTTCATCTGAATAAGAGTGGGATAAATTATGTTTTCATCTGAATAAGGGTGGGATAAATTACGTTTTATGCCTTTTAAAATTTTCTTGAAATTAAAAATATATTCTTCATTAATATAACAATATTATTCTGGAATAAAATATCTTCATAAATGAATTATAATTTCTCTTCATAAAACAAATAAAAGAGAAAGTTTTCTCTGTATTAAAAAAGGATTCATTTTCGTATGCTTTAACTAACCCACTACAGAATTTAGGAGGGGGGGGTCCTCCAATTACAGGTTTTAAACATGTGCTAATGTACACAACCACCAGGGTGAAGTCGAAACATGGAAGTCAATATTTTTTTAATACAGGGAAGCATTGCATTTATTTATTTGTTTCTGAATTGTAATGCTCTTTAACCAATATTACCAGAAAAACAAAATAATAGAAAGAGAAACAAAAGGTCATGAAGGTTTGAGTCTGTTTTGTAAACAAACTTGATATAAAATGCTCTGTATATGTTAAATTTTATCTAGAGAGAACAGAATAAAATCATTAAAAAACACATATGGACTGTCCATCAGCATTTTTTACCTATTCTTAGCATAATCATTGGGATGTACTTAAAGTTATAATTACCATCAGGGGTAAAAGGAAGGGTTTTTGCTTTCATAAAGGTGACTACAGTGGTCTCAGAGATTTTTTAAATTCTGTACGTTGGGTTCAACTAATGTTTCCAACAGCAAATTCTAAATGGGAAGCATTCAAGGAATTCACCTTGGAAACTACTAGGCTTTTCATACGAATTAAGAAATACTGTTCAAGGTTTATGCTTAAATGGATGTAAGATGACCTAGTGAGACTTGCGGCAGAGAAGAAAAAACCTATAAATTACCAGGAGACACAGATGCCTATGGTAGTCTGTATATCTAAGATATACAGACTACAGTATCTTATATCTTAGATATAAGATAGTCTGTAATCAAGTCACAAAGGACGTTAGACAAGCAAAGACATTACGAGAAATCTTTGGCAAAGGATGCAAAGAAAAACAGTAAAGACTTCTTTAATTATATAAATTCTAGAAGGGGATGAATCAGACTGGTCTACTTGACATCGATGTTTCGATTGTTGATGCACATGCTGAGGTAGCTGACAAACTGAATGAGTTACATTTACATTTACACTGCATCTACATTTACACATGAGAAGTTATTCAGGGAGGTGAATGCCAGAAGTTTATAAAACTGGCAGAGAGCTAAATGATTTTGTAATAACTGAGAGTGAACTGGAGGAGAAATTGTTGAACTTGAACATAAGAAAGGTACCTAGGGTGGATGGGATCTATCCAGTTATATTAAAGGAAGCAACAACGTAAGCAAGCAAACCCTTAGCCATAATTATGAAAGCTTCCTTGGACTCAGGGTAGGTCCCCATGGACTGGAGATGTGCAAATGTGTCCCCAATTCACAAAGGGGGATCAAAGGGTGGCATGAGTAATTACAGACCTGTTAGTTTAACTTCTGTTCCAGGAAATTAATGGAGTCACTGGATAAGGAAGCAATGCAGGATCATCTAGACAAGACAGCAGTTATAGTTCATGGGGTTGTTAAGGGGAAGTCTTGTCTGACGAATTTGATTGGATACTATGATGTGGTGACAAAGGAACTGGATGCAAAAAATAATTCTGATATCACATACTTGAATTTTAGGAAAGCTTTTGATACTGTGGCACATGAAAGACTACTGTACAAATTGGAGAAGTATGGCATTAAGGGCAAGTTACTACAATGGATAAAAGGATGGTTGAGTGCAACAAGACAGAGTGGTAATCAATGCACACTGCTCTTCGTGGACTAATGTTATTAGTGGAGTTCCCTAGGGTTCAGTGTTGGGCACATTTTTATTTTGTGTATTTATCAATGATATTGATGAAGGTATATCAGGATTAATGTCTAAATTTGCAGACTATACAAAGGTTGGTAGGGTTGTTAATGATAGAACACTACTGCAACAGGATCTAGAAAAGTTGAGCAGATGGGCTGAGAGGTGGCAAACTGAAGTTTAACATTGACAAATGTTAAGTATTGCATATGGGTAGCAGTAACTCCAGATTAACGTATCAACTGGGTGGTACTATACTCAGGGTAGTGGAGAATGAAAAGGACCTGGGGGTAATTGTGCAGTCAGATATGAAGTTTTCCGAGCAGTGCAAACAGGCTGCAAGTGTAGCTCATGGACTCTTTCAATGATATACAGGAATTTTGCTAACAGTTATAAGGAGGTGACTGTCCCCTTGTATAAGGCAAGGTCAGGCCACACCTTTAGTACTGTATACAGGTCTGGAGGCTTCATTTCAGGAAAGATGTAGAGCTGCTGGAACGAGTAGAGAAATGCAATGAGATTGGTGAGTGGAACAAAGGGCTGCTGTTACCAAGATAGGTGTAAGTTCTGCAAATTGCAGTTTCTGGAGACTATGCACCTCCAAGATCGTCTTGAATGGTTTGAGCAAGCTCAATGCTGATGGGAGTCTTCCTATTGCTCAGATTACTCACCTGAGGGGCATAAATTCAAATTGAGGAAAGACATTTGTAGCAGAGATGTGTGGAAATTTGCTTTTAGCCAGTGGGTGGTTGATAGTTGGAACAAACTTCCATCTGTTGTAGCGGAGGTCAACAACTTAAATAAGTTCAAGGCAGGACTAAAAAAACATTTGGAGTGAATGGATGGGTGAAATGGAAAGTTTTTTTTTTTTTTTTTTTGGCTGATTCAATATAAGCTTGCTTTCTTGCATCATATGCCTCTACTAATGCTAAGCTAATAAACTAAAGAAATTATGCACATTTCCCTCCCCTCCCAAAGCACCACTGCACCAATTTGTGTCAAATCTGTGAACCACATCAAAGGAAATGTATGAAGTATGAATTTTGGCATGAAAACTAACCACACTACACCGAATTCTAAGAACATAATTCATAAAACTTGAACAAGTTATAAAGCACAATCGAATGTTGTGGAAGAACACTGGTTCCTTCATCAGTAGTCTTACATAAAATTTACACTTTCCAACAGATTGGTCTTGTTAAACAATGAGGCGAAGTGAAGTCAAAGTGACTTCAAATAATATGAAGCTTCTACTGAAATTGAGCAATACTTCTTGTATTGCTCAATTTCAGCCAGCAATGGGAATTGAACTCAGTCATTTTCTACATGACAGCTGTCTACTATGCTACACTATTGGCAAGGGCAAAAGTCCATGAACAAGGGAACACATTTGGATCACGGTCTCAAACAAGAGCTACCAAGTTAGACCACATCATTAATACTAAATTATTTTCTTAGAGAAAAATATTAACATCTTTTTGATGATTGTGAAATACGGAAACAATCATAGTGTTTTCCAGAAGGTTTCAAATATTAATCTAAAGACTAAAAGTTCAGTGATTTTTCATTGAACTCAATTATTTCATTTTGGAAAAAAAAAAAAAAAACTGACATTCATTCATCACCATGTTGAAAATACACTGAATAAAATATTTATTGCATGAACATTTCAAGAATCACATTCCAACAGTCATGCTTTCTCTAACAAGGAAACTGTACTGTACCAATTCCTTGCATTATATGGCTAATACTAAGAAATCAGCAAACAACTAATTTTAATTAGTTATGAGGTGTGCAATAAAGTTTCCAGACTAATACAATAAAAAGAACACAAAGTGAAGGATCTCAAAATTGGTTTTATTTTTATCCCACTACCCGACTGAATGTACTTATTACATCTAGGTGCCTCCGTAGCCAGATGGGAAGGAGCAGCAGTGCGTAGCACACACTTCTTGATTAGACCTGGTTCGAGCCCGTCACCACCAAATACGGAGGATGCGGAAAGGTCAGGGAATGACCACCGCATATTCCTGGAGCAATATGGCCTTAGTTGCTAATGCTCCTAAAAACCAAATAACAAGTTCAACAAGTTTCTTAACATGCCACATGTGAAATCCTCACACTTTTCCGAACATGCTGACAATACATTCTGGAGTGCTTTCTCATAGGTCCCCATACAAGCATGTCAGAATATCACAACAGAATATAAAATGTGATTCACCATTAGCTCTTGAAGTTGACATAAATAAACATAAAGTAATAACCAGTAATATTTAAGCAAATTGCTGTGATCATCTTGAGTTGGAATATGTCCAGGGAGTTAAAATTAAATTAAAAAATAAAACTTAAGTTTTTCGGTAATTATAAAAATCTTGTCATTGACATGTAAGAATATTTAACATACAATAAAATTAATATATAATTTTCTAAAGTTGTAAATAAGAGCTATCTTAAAAAGGTATAAAAAATCCACTACCTTTTTCTTGCTCCTTTTGTAGTAATTGGCGGCAAGACACTAGTAGTAGGTACAGAAGAAATATTTGACACATTGCTCCATGACGATTTTAAGCATGACAAAGACTGCTCTGAAGATTGGTAACTTCTCAAGTCATCGCTTTTATAGGGTGATGTCTTCAACAAAGTACTGAAGTGTGGAATCAAATTACAAGATTTAACAGGTGATATGTGAACACGATTTCGAAGTGAAGATAATTTATCAGGATATGAATGAGTGTGTGGGAGAACATTTGCTTTTGGACTGTCCAAATGAAAAGTCTTTAAACTGCAAGTACTCTTATTTAATTTATCTTTATCATTGTACAGTGATAGCTGAGAATTTTTATTAATATTACAGATGCTTTCTTTTAAACTGTTTTCACTATCAGATAGTGATGTAGAAGAAATGTTATAGTAAAACTGACTTATATACTGGCTTACTTCTTTTAAAGTGCTTTTCACCATTCTTTCTGCTATTTGAACTTCAACTGAACTATGAAAACTTAAATTGTCAAGTTTATTTTCTTCAAGATTGTCAAGTTTATCTTCATAAGGCTTGTCAAGTTTATTTTCTTCAAGATTGTCAAGTTTATCTTCATAAGGCTCACTCACTGAGACATCATCTTCATCACAAGATATTCCATTTCTTTTGGTATTCAAAAGGGTGTTGCTATTCTCATTATGATAACCATGAGAAGACTTTTCTGATATAGCTGACCTTGATATAACTGGCATATTTTCACCTTTAATGCTACAAACATTACTTTTATCATCCCTCAATATGTGCTCAAGGGAAGTTACTGCTACAATACTGTCATCATTACTTGTTACACAATACGTTGGAAGAGTAACACATGCATCATTTTTATTAATGGACGGTAGAGAAAATTTTCTGGGTAATGGCAAAGTTACTGGGCATGAACTTATATGATTATTGGAGAAATCCTTTTCTTCACTCAGTTTTGAAGAGGAGCTTGCTTTTCCAAACTGCTTTATCAAATTCTTTGTAACCTGGGGTCTATTGCGAAAATAAGCACGCTTCTCCTCTGCACCCATAGTTGTTGTTGTCAGACTAAGGTGATTAGTCTTAGCACTAGTCCTTACATTTCCAAATTTTGGTTGCATATCAAGACCTATGCTGCTTTTATGTTTCTTCATATCAAGAGAGGACATCATTCATCTTTCCAAATAATTTTCATCCATAGTCAAGAGCCTGAAATTATTAAAATATAAAATTAACTCTCACAAAATACTCACTATTCTTTTCAAAATTTATAATAAGTAAACACACAGAATGTCTAATCATATTAAAAAGGACTAAATTTCAGACCTGGATATTAGTGTAATAGTGGTGATCTTTTAAACTACTTTTGAATTTATGATTCAAAATGTTGATTTATTTTGATTAACTTCTATCTCAAAACAAACTCAATCATAAACTGAAAAAAAAATAATAATAATAAAACGTGTATATATACAAAGGGTACTAGGAAAGTTTTGCAATACAGCTTTGTTTGTTTAATTTTTTCAAAGTAATTTCCTCTACATTCAATACACCTCTCCATCCTCCGAAACCAATCTTTAAACCAGTTCTGCCAAGTTTCACTAGGGAGTAAAGCACACTCGTTGTCCCATGCCCGTAGAAGGTCCTCATCACTGGAAAACCGCCTCCCTTTTAGCTTCATTTTCACATGCGGGAACAGTGCAAAGTCGCAGGGAGCAAGGTCTGACCTGTAGGGAGGGTGCTCGAGAAGTTTCAGTCCTGTCGTGGTCAAATATTCGGTGCAGGCTTTGGCGCGGTCAGCTGGAGCATTATCGTGATGGAGGTACCAGGTGTCCATTCTTGACTTTGGCCGCAGGTTCTTCATAGATCCAATGACTTTAGGCAGGCATTGTTCAGTATACCACTTAGCTGTGACTGTCTTCTGCGTGTCCAAAACGACACGTTCCACAATTCCACTCGATTTGAAAAATACAGCTATCATTTTCTTCTTTACAGATCGGGATTTTCTGACAATTACGGGTGTGTCGTCATCATCAAAGACCCAAACTTTGTTTTGAGCCTTGGTCGGCAGATCGTAATAGTACAGCCAAGTCTCGTCACCTGTCATGATGTTGTTCACATACCGAGATTGTCCCTTATCAAACTTTTTTAACATCTCCCGGCACCAAGTCACACGTCGTGTCATCTGCTCTTCAGTCAGTTGATGCGGCACCCAGAGAGAACAAAGTTTCTTCACGTGCAAATGATCTTGCAGAATCAAACGAATTGCTGGTGCATTTAGGCCCAAAGTATCCTCTATCTGTTGGTAGGTCACTCGCCTGTTTTCGTCAAGCATTTTCCTCACAGCAGTAACGTTTTCCTCCGTAACTGACGTTCGTGGCCTTCCCGGCCTCTCAGAATCCTCCAGAGTGAAATTTCCCCTTTGGAATTCTCTATACCACCTGAATATCGTTGTACGATGTGGACAATCATCATCTAGTGCAAGAGTCATTTCTTCTAAGCAGTGGTCTATGGTTAAACCACGCATGAAATTATACCGCAAAACTGTCCTTATCTCATTTCGTGACCACGATGCCATCGCAAGCACTTTACACTCTCACTACTAATGAATAACTGAGCCCATCGACTTGGCGCGGCGGCAACTATGCACGTATGAACATGTCTCAACATGCTGCAACAAGCAACTTCCTGTGATTCTTTGTTGCGTCATTTTGCAAAACTTTCCTAGTACCCTTTGTATATATATATATATATTTAATTTTCTGAACAAATATATTTTTATTTTAAAATAATTACTTAAACAAATAATCCCTTTGAATATATATATATATATATATATATATGTATATTTAGGCTAGAAGTAACAGAGCAAGAGACAAATTGCAACCAGATGGAATTGCAAAGAACACAAGATGCCGAAAGTAGGAAATAGAAAAATTAAGGTGGAAGATAGGCAAAAGATGTGAAGAACCTAAAAGATGCATCGAATTATCCAAAATAAAAGGCTGAATTAATAAGCCAATTAGCAGGAAAGAAGCATTAAGGGGAAAAAAATATACAAATAAAAGTAATTAATAAATTACAAAGAAATAGCAAGCATCAAATAGAAGGTGGGAATATAATTTGATGCTAAAAAACCTAATAACAAGGGAAAGAAAAATAAAGGTTAAAATAATTCGAAATATTTTATAGCTGGCACCCATTCTCACTATATCAGAATAATTAAGACATTTTATTTAGACAATTTTAATTGTCTAAATAAAAAAATAATAATAAATAAAGTTTCGATTGTGTCAATAATTTTTTAAATTTTTTATGGATACATTAATGCACACACTGAATCTATTGAACAAAGCAATTTTGTGGGGGGTTCCCCCCTTTAAATAAACCTTTCAATTGTTTGGATGTAGATGATGCTTTTTGTAAAAAAAAAAAAAAAAAAGAGCTGTGGAATCAAATTCAAATTATAAGTTCTGTGTTCATGATTTTGAATAAACTTTTGATTTTAATTTCCTTATATTTGAATTTTCATTTTGGGAGTAGTTTAAATTCAATAAATGGAATTCATTCATTCATAAACAGAATTCATTAATTCATTTCAGATTAGCATTTGTTATTGTAACTACCCCAACTTCCAATGACTGCAATTTTTTTTATCACATGAACTTTCCTCATGTGTATATCTGGTATTTTATGGAACCATCTGGCTAGTCGAAGAGCATTAGGTGGATATTTTATATTTGATGTACTCACACCTGTGCCCTTGGCAATAGCCAAGGGCTTTGCATAGTTTATTTATTTATTTAAACTTTTTCAAAATATTTTATACCATTTTAATGTTAACTTTTAATTAAATTTTATAATGATTTCTTAACTGATTTTTACAAAAATATATCATCATTACCAACATCAATGCATCCTGAATTTTAAAAACTAATTCCCATTAATAGTGAAAGATTGAACAGTGCAATTACTATACAATAAAGTATTATTTATTTATTGTAATCATAAACTAGATTTTATTAATTTATTTATTGTAAAATTCCTCGGTTAGTGGCCTTTATATTTTCTACTTCTAAAGATTCTTATTATAATGATTAACACTTGACAATTAAAATTCCATTATAGAGAAGTGGAATATAACTTTCTGTACACTGCAAGTAAACCGAAGAAACAAGCATATTTAAAAGTAGGACATGCAAAGGATGCGAAGGACATAAGGCCCAACACAAAAGGGGCCTCCAATACGTTTGTTAAATGGTAGCATTGGAGGGTGGGCGATCTCGACACCATTTCAAGGCCGTTGTTTTAAGCCACGATAAAGCATCCTGGTAAAAATCACGTATACAGATAACTAATAACAAATAATTTATGTACAGGGTCAGACTGGCAAGTTTTGGCCCAAGTGGCTATTGATAATTCTGGCGCCATCTCAATCACTTATCACGTTATGACCTTTAGCTGATGACCGAAATTTGCTTGGCCGCACTGGCTATCTCTGTCACCTGGATACAGCATGACATTTTTTTTTTTTTTTTTTTTGGAATTCCTGACATGTAATCACTAACAATCCTCAATTAAAACAAGTGCTTCAATTACATAAATTACGTGCTAAAATACTTTGGAATACCTTTATACTCAGCTGAATAATATGAAAGAAAACATACAGGCACATGAAACACGAACAGCAGCACTTCCATGACTTCCGATCATTTGTTTACATAAGCATCGTTGCTAACCTGCCGAGAGGGAGAGCATGGAGAGGGAAAAATTCGTGCATAACGGATTTGTCACAATGTAAGGAGAATTGTCAATAAGCGAGTAGCTTAAAAAAAAAAAAATTCGAGTTTATTCTTTGGCACGCCAACTTCATCAGAAGAGTGTATTATTTTTACAATGAATATAATTATTACCGTATTTAGCAGTCACACGAGAACCAACCCCAGCAGCTTGGCACACCCAAGGTACTGAGCTGGATATCACAATTCTTCTGTTTCTTGGTGATTTTTTTTTTTTTTTTTTTTTTTTTTGCTGGTGCAACATAAGCCTCGGGCTTCCTTGCACCATATAGCTAATAATAATAATAATCGCAGTCCACTCAAATGTGTGTGCATTACTACCCACTCCCGATTGACCGCTCAGTTAAGTTTTAATCAGTTAATTAAATCGTCCTTTTATCAACCAAAAAAGTATTGGTACAGCTCTTTGGCTATATATTTCGCAAACGCCAGCTGCATGTAATTTCCCTCACCCAAAAAAATGTTTGTTTTTTTACCACCTTTCGCTATGCTCTTGTTTATGTAATTCCAATTCCAATAAGCGCGAAAACTTTCTATTGGCAGCTAAATTATAAATGTTATGTGCGTGTTTTTTTTTTTTTCCGCTATTTTTAACACAGTTAAAATGAATGCAATGGTTAGATTATAGCTACACTGTATTCCGAGAGAAAAAATAATAATAATAAATAAATCTTCTTCAGTGCAGAGGTTGGCTGTCATCTTCGCAATGGTTGAATGCTAGGCAAGGTAAACTTTGCAGCCATTATCAATTCACAGAAGGATGGAAACCTCCTCAAACAATTTATTCTGAGGGAAATGGACCATAATCTGCCACGCTGGTCCAGTGCGGGTTGGCAGATTGACCGTATTTAGCAGTCAGGGGCTTAAACCCCGGGCTACTCAAAGAGCGCGTACTACTCCACTCCCGCTCCTGACCACTGGGATGGGCTGCGGAGGTAACTGAGGTAGAAGGAACGTGAGGTAGAAGCCCTAAACAAGCCCTCGTTAATCTGATCATACTACTCTCTGATATTTGCTGACCAAGATACCCTTTTTTTCTCTCGACTTCCTTTTCCATTCATCTTGCCCTGGATTATCAATTGCAACATCTTATATTTATCACACCTCATCAAATGTCCTAAATATTTCAGTTTCCTCTTCTTAATGGTGTTAGTTATGTCTGTCTTTTTCTTTATTCTTCTCATGATCTCGTCATTCTTTATCTTACCAGTCCACGACACTCTTAACATTCGTCTGTAATACCACATCTCAAAAGTATTTAACTTATTCTGGGTCTTCTTTGTCAGTGTCCAGGACTCAGCTCCAAAAAGGAAGACAGAAAAGACAGAACATCTCAATATTCTTTTTCTTAAAGGAAGCGTAAGATCTCTGTGTCATAGAAGATTCTTCAATTTAAGAAAGGTTGCATGTGCCTGTTCAATTTAAATTCTTGAGCGTACTTCAATAGAATGAAGATATAATACAATTCAATAGAATTTCTTCATTATTGGTTGTAATTTTTGTTTGCACTTCTTTCTTACCGATCACCATAAGTTTTGTTTTCTTGATGTTTAACTTTAGGCTAAAATTTTCTTATTATGTTAACTCTATCCATTAATGCTTGTAAATTCCTTTCAGAGCTGACCAGCAATATAGTATAATCTGCATACCTGATCATATTTATCGTATTTATTGCCATTACTCTATATCCCTTCTGTACATCCCTCTAAAGCTTCTTTAAAAATTTCTTCAGCATACACTTTTGAACAATATAGGCGATAGAATCCAACCTTGATGAACTCCTCTTTTAATTTCTATCTCTTCCGATTCTTCTCTTTCTACGCATACTTTTGCTGGCTGTCCCGAATACAAATTCCCCATTATTCTGATGTTTTTTCAATCAGTTCCAATCTTCTCTAGGATTTTTGGAACAGTTTGTCATATCTTACCCGATCGAAGGCTTTTTCATACTCCAAGAAGCAGATGAATGCGGTTCACATCTCGACATCTTTCTATTAGAGACCGAACTGGAAACAGGGCTACCCAGTCCTTGTCGGAAGCCAAATTGAGAATCACTAAATGTTTCCTCACACCTTTTATAAATTTATTATAAATATAATCCTTCATTTATAATAAATAAATAAAAATCATAAACAGGTATATGTATATAAATATACACCGATTATCCAAAACATTATAATATTGATGATGGTAAAAAAAAGTAAAAAGTAAAGTGCAGCCATTATCAACCCTCTGCAGGGTGGAAGCCTCCTCAACAATTCATGCTGAGGGAAATGGACCATAATCTGCCACGCTGGTCCAGTGCGGGTTGGCAGATCGACCGTATTCAGCAGGCAGGGGCTTGAACCCCGGTCTACTCAAAGAGCGTGTGCTACTGCACTCCCGCTCCTGCCCACTCGGCTACGGAGGCATAAAGCTTAATGTCCAAGTTTGCAGACGATACAAAGGTTGGCAGGGTTGTTAAGGGCACTACTGACGCTATGCTGCTGCAACAGGATCTGGAAAGGTTGAGCAGATGGGCTGAGAGGTGGCAAATGAAGTTTTACATTGACAAAGGTAAAGTATTACGTATGGGAAACAGCAACCCCAGAGCAACTTAACAACTCTGTGATACTACATAGAAAGTGGTAGAGAATGAAAATGAACTGGGTATATTTGTGCAGGCAGATATGAAGTTCTCTGGACAGTGCAGACGGGCTGCAAGAGTAGCTCATGGTGTCTTGTCAATGATATGCAGGAATTTTTCTAGCAGGGATAAGGAGATGATTATTTCGTTGTACAAGACAATAATCAGGCCACACCTTGAGTACTGTATACAGGTCTGGAGACCTCATTTCAAGAAGAATGTAGAAGTACTGGAACGAGGACAGAGAAGGGCAACAAGCTCCACAATATTTTATTTCAGCGTCGGGAGGATCCAGTGTACCTGCTGACTCTACCCTGGCTGCCCCACTGCTACTCAGTAACAGCCAAAGAATCAAGGCAGGTCTGAGAGGGTAGTAATCAAAGTAATCACTAAAGAAAAATTATTTTAAAAGCACGTTCTGCTTCCATTGTCTGTAATATATATAACCGAATCAATTTTCGTATGTTGCTACCACCTCCTCTCCCATTTTATATGTCTGTAACTTTTCGATAAGCAGTATCTGTTCCAGGTTAGAAAGCTGATGTTAGCCATCCATTTCTGCATTTATAATTTATGAACCTGTCACTTAGACTTTTAGCAAATGGTTCACATTACATGTTGTTTGAGTTTTTTTGACAGTATAGTTGAGATGTCAGCAGAAAATATATGACATAAAAAAGGCCTCAATCTGTACAACATCATATTTAAATTATCTGAAACGAGAAATGAAATATTTTATAAATTAAAAGGTGAATCAATTAGAAAGTTGGGAGATGCCACAAATTATACTAAACTTTCAAAATAACTCATCAAACTGAAGCAGAAATTAAATTTTGAAATAACTAAAACCAAAATGGTGAAATCAGCATGAGCGCAGCAGCATGATGCAAGTGCACCAACTTTGGATTTCGAAGTAAAACATAATATTTTCATTAATTTATTGAAGCATTAAAACGATACAAATTCTACAAAAAAAAAAAAAAAAAAAAAAAAAAAAAAAATATTAATTTTATTTTTTGTTTTTGTCTGCACAGTACTTTCTCCCATCGATCACGAAACGTTGGTTCGGCTGTACATATAAATCAGTTAAACTCTGCGTCATTAAGCTATTAAGAAATATTTATTCCCATATGCACCACATTGCAAAAAATCCTGCCGGTGCCCATGCAAATGAGAGTTGCTGGTGCAAAGAAGCCAAGGCACAAAACATAAAAATAAATTAAAAAGAAGAAAATATAAATATCTATATGTTTCTCTTCTCATATAGATAATGTTTAGATGACCTTGAAATTCCACTCAAGCTGCAAGCATCAACACCCATGAGGTAACTTAAAACAGTAATTAATAATTCACTGCTAAAAGAAGACACAAAAACGAAGCAAACAACTATAAATATCTACAAAAAGAAAATAATCGAATGCCCCTTGACTGTAATTTGAATTCGGGACCCTTAGCGCTTGAATAATTCATAACTGTGTCTTGGGTACCTCAAATACGACAGTTTTTTTTTTATAACTGTGAAGTTTTCGTCTTCTTTCATTTAGTATCCCCTCTCAAGGCCTTATAGAGCCCAATATTCTTAATTTAAATTTGCTTTGTAAAAAAGATAGGTGGAACAGGACCAGGGTATGTCTGCCAGGGGCAAAGGTTGATGACGTTGTAGAGCGAATATCATCTTTTAAGGGCACAAAAGGTGATATAGTTGTACACGCTGGCACTAATAATATTAAGAGTAGGAGACCGGCAGAATTACTTAACAAGTACAGGTCACTGTTCAACAAAAGCCGCGAATTAGGGTTGAATTTGAAAGTGTCTGCAATTCTGCCCAGACACGATAGGGGGGAGTATATGATGAGAGCCTTGTCGATCAATTCGGCCCTGGAAAGATTGTGCAAGGCTCAAGGGGTAGATTTTTTTTCAGCCTGAACTGTACTTGTTAACAGGAGTGATTGCTTCTATAGGGATGGGATACACTTAAATAGAAAGGGTGCAAGCATATTTGCTGATGCTATCGAGGCAGTGTTAGGTGGGTCGGAAAACTGCTAGCTTGGGGGGGAGACAAAGACCAATAGATTGACAGTAGCCACTGGCAGAGGTGAAAGAGATTCTTGCACTGCTTCTATTAGAATGAGCAGAAGCCTGAAAAACAAGATGCAGGATATTTCAGAGACTGCTGGGAGACATTGCGGTACAAGTAAACACATGGGTTGTGTTAGGGTAACTAAGAATAGAAACAGGTGCAGGTATACTTGCGTGTACACCAATGCTAGGAGTTTAGTAAATAAATTTGATGAATTTGAGGTATTGCTCAAAACATCAAAGGCAGATATTGTTGGGATATCAGAGACGTGGTGTCACACAGATATAAGGGATGCAGAACTGCAATTTGGGGAGTACAACGTCTACAGAAAGGATAGACAGGATAGGAAGGGGGGAGGGGTTATGCTATTAGTTAAGAAACACATAAAAACCAAGGAAGTGAAGCCAGTCGACATCGCTGGACAGTGCAGTGTTGAGTCAGTTTGGTGTGACATAAGCATTGGGAGATCAAAATTGAGAGTAGGAGTGTGCTATAGGCCTAATGACTCTGATGAGTATAATAAGGAACTGTACAGGGAAATAGAGTGGGCCAGTAAATCAGAGAGTCTCATAATGGGAGATTTTAATTTCCCAGATATTGACTGGAATTTGGGGGCTGGTTACTCACACACTAGCAGGGCTTTTGTGGATTTATTGGATGATTGTTTTCTACATCAGCATGTTCGGGAGGCAACTAGAGGGAGTAATACTCTTGATTTGATTATCAGCAGTGATTCTTCATGCATTAAGAATCTGCAGATAAATGAACCACTAGGTGGCAGTGATCACAGTGTGCTGAAGTGGGATTTACTCAAAGAGGTAACTACCATTAGGGGTAAAGGGAAGGGTTATTGCTTCCGTAAAGGTGACTGCGATGGACTGAGACAGTATTTAAATTCTATACAGTGGGACCAACTGATGACGTTACCAACAGCAAATTCAAAATGGGAAGCATTCAAAGAACTTATCTTGGAAGCTACTAGGCTTTACATACCAACTAAGAAATATTGTTCAAGGTTTAGGCCAAAATGGATGTCAGATGAACTAATGAGGCATATGGCAGAGAAGAAAAATGCATGGGATACTTAAAAATTAACACATGACACAGAAGCCTATGATAGATACAAGTTCATATGCAACCAAGTTACAAAGGAGGTTAGGCAGGCGAAGGCAGATTATGAGAAATCCTTGGCAAGGGATGCAAAGAAAAACAGCAAAGAGTTCTTTTACTTATGTAAACTCTAGAAGGAAGGGGATGAATCAGATGGGTCCACTTGATATTGATGGGTCAACTGTTGATGATCCTGCTCAGGTAGCTAACAAACTAAATGAATATTTTGTATCGACATTCACACATGAGGAGTTATTCAGCAAGGAGAATGCCAGAGGTGTATTCAACTCTAGCAGTAAGCTACAGAATATTGAAATAACTGGGAGTAAAGTGGAGGAGAAACTGTTGAAGATAAACACAAGAAAGGCACCCGGGGTGGATGGGATCTATCCAGTTATATTAACGGAGGCAGCAAAGGAAGTAAGCAAACCCTTAGCCATAATTGTGAGAGCTTCCTTGGACTCAGGGGAGGTACCCATAGACTGGAAATGTGCAAATGTGACCCCAATTCACAAAGGAGGATCAAAGGCTGACACAAGTAATTATCGACCTGTGAGCTTAACTTCTGTTCCAGGAAAATTAATGGAGGCACTGGTTAAAGAAGCACTGCAGGATCATTTAGACAAGACTTCAGTTATAGCTCAGACACAGCATAGTTTTGTTAAGGGGAAGTCTTGCCTGACCAATTTGATTGGATACTATGATGCAGTCACAAAAGAACTGGATGCAGGGAATAACTTTGATATTATATACTTGGATCTTAGAAAGGCTTTTGATACTGTTGCACATGGAAGACTGCTACACAAATTGGAGCAGTGTGACATTGGAGGCAAATTGCTGCTATGGATAAAGGGGTGGTTGAGGGGAAGAAGACAGAGAGTGGTAATCAATGGACACTGCTCATCGTGGACTAATGTTATTAGTGGAGTCCCTCAGGGCTCAATGTTGGGTCCATTATTGTTTTCTGTATTTATAAATGATATTGATGATGGTATATCAAGGTTAATGTCCAAGTTTGCAGATGAGATAAAGGTTGGCAGGGTTGTCAAGGACACTACTGACACTATGCTGCTGCAACAGGATCTGGAAAGATTGAGCAGATGGGCTGAGAGGTGGCAAATGAAGTTTAACATTGACAAATGTAAAGTACTACACATGGGAAACAGCAACCCCAGAGCAACGTATCAACTCTCTGGGTACTACACTGACAGTGGTAGAGAATGAAAGGGACTTGGGGGTGATTGTGCAGGCAGATATGAAGTTCTCTGAGCAGTGCAGACGGGCTGCAAGAGTAGCTCATGGAGTATTGTCAATGATATACAGGAATTTTTCCAGCAGGGATAAGGAGGTGATTATTCCATTGTATAAGGCAATGGTCAGGCCACACCTAGAGTATTGTATACAGGTCTGTAGTCCTCATTTCAAAAAGGATGTAGAGCTGCTGGAACGAGTACAGTGAAGGGCAACAAGATTAGTGAACGGAACAAAGGGCTGCTCTTACGAAGAAAGGCTTAAATTTTGCAAATTACAGTGTCTGGAGACTAGGCACCAGCGAGGTGATCTGATAGAGGTGTATATAAAGCCTTGAATGGTTTAAGCATGCTCAATGCTGATGGGATTCTTCCTCTAGCTCAGAAAAATCACCTGAGAGGGCATAAATTCAAATTGAGGAAAGACAGATGTAGGATAGACGTGCGGAAATTTGCCTTTAGCCAGCGGGTGGTTGGTTGGTGGAACAGACTTCCATCCCTTGTGGTGGAGGTTGATAGCCTAAATAAGTTTAAGGCTCAGCTGGACAGGTATTTTGAACGAACAGAGGGGTGAAGTGGAAGTGGGTTTTTTTTTTTTTTTTGGCTGATGCTGCATAAGCTTGCTTTCTTGCATCAAATGCCTCTACTAATGCTAATGCTAATGCTTATGCTAATGCTAATAACAGTGCAACGTCACAACACACACTGCGCTTTCTGTTGCACGGACATCTTACTGACACTGACTAAGGCAGTGCGCGTAGGAGTCATTCTGGGCACACTCACGGCGCAGAATGACTCCTACGGTGCCAAGGTCATTGTTGAGGTGTCAAATAAAACTTAGTGTGTTACCACACTGTTTGCTGCTACGGTCACAGCAATCGACCAAATATTTCCGAAGATAATTAAAAGGGAAATCATGGACCACTTTTTCGATGACCCTGTATAACATAACATAACCATCCTCAAAGAGTATCCAAGTCATCGTGAAGCAACTCTGATCATTAAACTTGAAATTTTGACATATCCTCTGTTTGTTCATCAATATCGTTTACGAAAATCAGACACAAGGTGGTCGCAAAATAAATACTTGGGGGAGTGTTTGTTATAGACTTTTAGGGGAATCAGCAACTTAAGCCATATTGCCCCTTATATAATATGTCTGTAAATTGTATATGTTCTGTAGTCGGTTTGTTCACTAGACGAGACACTCGAATTTCACTGTAAAAAGCCATGCTGCCATCACTGAAACCGACTAACTCTGCCACGTTGTGAAAAAGAAAAAACTCATTAAAGTTTTTTAGGTCAGTGACAGGATCCGGCTCAGGTCTTTTCTACCTGGTGTGGGGAGGACGATGATTATACCAACTATGTTACCCATGACGGCAACCCTTTGGGGAAGCTCAGTTCTACTGCTTGGCTTGGCTTGGCCAATCTGAAGAATAACCATTAATCACAATTCTCTGCATTCTTTCCTGTAGCAATTCAATACCCTACACTACTCGAGTCCACCTAACCATTCTAGAATACATAATACATCTGTAGGGTGTATATACTACCATACAGACGTAATATATCCTGCATTAGATGTCTGTAGGGTATATAATATCCAAAAGCGCTATTTTGTACTTTTAAATGTTAAACTTCAAATATCACTTTTCAGCCCATCTTTGTAATTTTTCTGTTTTGTTAGATAGCATACCCCTGTTTGTTATCAATAACCACACTGACAACATTTACCAGCATATGATGGCAATAAACTTGACATGCTTTCCTTGATATCGTCAAGAAATATATAAAGGAAGGGATACAGTATATCAACCCTGATGAATTCCACTGATATTATTACTCCGCAAAAAAGTAGTTTGTGAGAATTTATATTACCTGTTTGTCGCCTGACGGAAACAGTATCAAAATGTGTAGTGAAATCTAACTATATGACGTCAAAATTACTTTTGCTCCAGGGTTCTGTGCTGGACCTATTGTTGTTTCGTGTATTTATCAATGATATCGATGGAGGTATAATCTTCAAGTTTGCAGATGTTACAAAGGTTGGCGGAGTTGTTGATAGGTGGAACAGGACCAAGGTATGCTGCCAGGGGAAAAGGTTGATGACGTTGTAGAGCAGATATCATATTTTAAATGCACAAAGGGTGATATATTGTTGTAGAAGTCGGCACTAATGATATTAAGAGTAGGAGAACGGCGAAATTACAATGTTAAAAAAAAAGCCGCGAGTTAGGATTGAATTTGAAAGTGTCTGCAATTTGCCCAGACACAATAGGAGGGAGTATATGATGAGAGCCTTGTCGATCAATTCGGCCCTGGAGAGATCGTGCAAGGCTCAAGGAGCAGAATTTTTCTCAGCCTGGTCTGTGCTTGTTAACAGGAGAGACTGCTTCTATAGGGATGGGATACACATAAATAGAAAGGGTGCTAGAATATTTGCTGATGCTATCGAGGCAGAGTTAGGTGGGTCGGAAAACTGCCTAGCATGGGGGTACACGGACTAATAGATTAACAGTAGCCGCTGACAGAGGTGAAAGTGATCCTTGCACTACTTCTGTTGAAATGCAATTGAGCAGCAGCCTGGAAAGCAAGGCAATGGAGATTTTCCATGATTGCTGGGAGTCATAGTGAAACAAGTAAATACATGGACTGTGTTAGGGTAACTAAGAGAAGAAACAGGTGCATGTATACTTGCATGTACACCAATGCTAGGAGTATAGTTAATAGATTTGATGAGCTTGAAGTGCTAGTCAAGATATCAAAGGCAGATATTGTTGAGATATCAGAGACATTGTGCCACACAGACATAAGCAATACAGAATTGGAATTTGGGGAGTACAATGTGTACAGAAAGGATACACAGGACAGGAAGGGACGAGGGGTTATGGTGTTAGTTAAAAAACACATAAAATCTAAGGAAGTGCATCCAATTGATGTGGGTGGAGTCTGTTTGGTGTGACATAAGCACTGGGAAAGGAAAATTTTACGAGGGTAGGAGTTTGTTATAGGCATAATTACTCTGATGAGTACAATGAACAATTATACATAGAAATAGTGCGCGCCAGTAAATCAGTGTCTTATAATGGGGGGATTTTAATTTCCCAGAGATTAGCATTAGCATTAGTAGAGGCATTTGAGGCAAGAAAGCAAGCTTATGCAGCATCAGCCAAAAAAATAAAAAAAAATAAAAATAAAAAAATAAAGTAAAATAAATAAATAAAAATAACCACTTCCACTTCACCCCTCTGTTCGTTCGAAATACCTGTCCAGCTGAGCCTTAAACTTATTTAGGCTATCAACTTCCACGACAAGGAATGGAAGTCTGTTCCACCTACCAACCACCCGCTAGCTAAAGGCGAATTTTCGCACATCTATCCTACATCTGTCTTTCCTCAATTTGAATTTATGCCCTCTCAGGTGATTATTCTGAGCAAGCGGAAGAATCCCATCAGCATTGAGCATGCTCAAACCATTGAAGGCTTTGTACACCTCTATCAGATCACCTCGCTGGTGCCTAGTCTCCAGACACTGTAATTCGCAAAACTTAAGCCTTTCTTCGTAAGAGCACCCCTTTGTTCCATTCACTAATCTTGTTGCCCTTCTCTGTACTCGTTCCAGCAGCTCTACATCCATCAGATATGATATGAATTTCTCTGAGTAGTGTAGATATGAATTTCTCTGAGTAGTGCAGGCGGGCTGCCAGAGCAGTTCATGGAGTTTTTCATTGATATGTAGGAATTTTGCAAATAGAGACAAGGAGGTGATTATTCCTTTGTATAATGCAATGGGCAAACCTTGAGTACTGCGTACAGGTTTGAAGGCCTCATTTTAGGAAGGATATATGATTGCTTGAACGAGTACAAAGAAGGGCAACAAGACTGATTTGAGGAACAAAGGGGCGTTCTTACCAAGAGAGGCTATTAAACTGAAAGTTGCAGCATCTGGAGGCTAGGCATCTGCGAGGTGATTTTATTGAGTTGTATAAGGCCTGGAATGGGTTGAGCAGGCTCAGTCCTAATGGGATTCTTCCTCTTGTTTAGATTAAATTTAGTTAAGACAGTTGTAGAATATATGTGCAGAAATTTGCCTTTAGCAAGCGAGTAGTTGATTGCAGGAACACATTTCCATCAGCCGTTGTGGAAGTTGATAGCTTAAATAAATTCAAGGAGGAACTGGACAAACATTTACATGGAATAAATGTGTGAAATGTTGTTGTTTTTTGTGGGGGAGGCGGCTAATGCTACATTAGTTTGCTTTCTAACATCACATGCATCGATTACTACTACTAATTCAAGGCCTTATACACCTCAATCAGTCACGTCGCAGGTACCTAGTCTCCTGACGCTGCAATTTGCAGAACTTAAGGCTTTCTTCGTAAGAGAATTGGACTTGTACCCCATGTTCTTTTGATCTGCAGATTGGATAAGAAACTAACCGTACTTTTGTTAATTTTTAAAACTAACCGAGCTGTGTTAATTTTATGTAAAACTTTTGTGCGTCAAAAGTTTGGGTATCCTTAATTTTTTTTTCTAATATCGTCCATTAAATACAACATTTTTAGCGGTGTCATTAATCCAATCGCCAAAGGGGAGGTGTGCACGAAGTTTTCGAGAGTTTCGTGAGCAAGTAATTGATGAAATTAGTGAACAGTGCCTACAGAAAGCACTTGAATCGGTTTGTGTTACGCGTAAATTCCTTTGGGTTCATTTTTCGTTTACGTTTTATAGTGTTCGTTGTCAACGTTTAATTTTTCGTGATGGTTAATCTTGGCGATCTGTTCCCCGATTTTACAGTAGACACTTCTATCGGTCGGATTGAATTCCATAAGTGGTTAGGTGACTCGTATGTACCTCTCAGTGGTTTATATTTATTATTTAATAACAAAGAAAAATATTTGAATTTACTCTAAATTGTTTATAAATTTTTCAATGAATTTCAGTATTTGTTTAATGTTTAGCTTTGCACATTTAAATTGATGATTTATTTAGCCGTTAAGTTGATGTTAATAGTTTAATTGAATAGGATAGAAAGGATCAGTATTTTCTGACTTCGAGTGTTTGGTAACCGGCGTTTATGACATCTGCGGAAAGTGCCACATTGCTGTGCGCCTTGTAAACTCATTAAAGCGCCTGTATGCAAACAAGATATTGCCATGTCCTTATCTTCAAACATATGGTCTCCGAGTTCATTTTGTTGTTTTTACTCAATAAACATGAAAAGATATATTTCATTTTTTCCAACTTCGAGGAGCAGGGCTAGATGCGGATGGTGCCAGGATGCGGCCTTTACCCGCCTTCCATGTTAGTATGATTTCGGCTGTTTATTATTAATATTATTATTAGCTATATGGTGCAAGGAAGCCTGAAGCTTATGCTGCACCAGCCAAAAAATAAAAAATAAAAAATAAAAAAAATAATTCCCGAGTTACCCTGAGAGAGAGAGAGAGAGAGTCAAAAGTTTGTTTGTTTGTTTGTTTGTTATTTGGTTTTTAGGAGCATTAGCAACTAAGGCCATATTGCTCCGGGGATATGCGGTGGTCATTCCCTGACCTTTCCGCATCCTCCGTATTTGGTTGTCACGGGCTTGAACCCCGGTCTAATCAAGAAGCGTGTGCTATGCACTGTTGCTCCTGCCCACCTGGCTACGGAGGCGCCAGAGTCAAAAGTAGAAGGAAATCACCAAGAAATAGAAGAATGGTGATATCCAGCTCAGGACCCTGGGTGTGCCAAGCCCATACTCACCAGATACGAGGCCCTGTGAATGCAGGGATTTGTTATTTCTTTCGCACTCTCTGCTCATACATGATACAGGAAATAGAATGTATTCATTTCTATTATTATACCACGAAAGAGCTATCAGATGAAAATTTTTACAGGTTTCTCCACATTCAAGGCCATAGCCACTGTAGCAAGGGCACATCCTGGTGCCATTTTGGCCTAGCGCAAAACTTGTCAGGCCTCGGACCAACTCAATTCCTTTTTTTTTTTTTTTACCATTTAATATTTGTGTTCCAGGGCACCAGACAACCTAAATCTGGCATTGATCCCAGGAATGTGTTTATAATTAAACATAATAATCAGTTCTTTTGCAGACTTTTTCATATTTTACTTTTTATATTATTTTCCACATTCCACTTTTTATATTATTATTAGCCATATGGTGCATGGAAACTTAGGGTTATGCTGCACCAGCCAAAACAAAAATTCTCACGTTACGCTGAGAGAGAGAGAGAGAGAGAGATAGAGAAGTAGAAGGGAATCACCAAGAAAGAAAAGAATGATGATATCCAGCTCAGGACCCTGGGTTTGCCAAGCCACTACTCACCAGATGTGAGCCCAAGATCTAGAGCACAGAAGAGGTATTATTATTATATTTAGCCATATGGTGCAAGGAAGTCTGAGGCTTTTACTGCACCGGCCAGTGGCGGATCCAGAAAAAAATGACAGGAGGGGCACCATTTTGTGCCGTGTTTGTGCACAAAGAAAGCACAAAATAATGCACAGAACAAAACAAATATGACACTCAAACATAATGTGACTGGCAGACACAGGCACATAGCTAAAGTCTGAATTACTTTGAAGTAAACATTACACGTGATCAAACTGCATGACCCCTTGAACTAGAACGGCGATCACATAAGTGTGCCAACTGTAGTCATTTGAAAATAGCTCAGTCACAGTGCTAAAGGGAATTTAAAAGATTGGTGTATATTCTCCTACCCTGAAAGAGAAAGAGTAAAAGGGAATCGCCAAGAAAGAGAAGGATGGAAGGATTGTGATATCCAGCTCAGGACCCTAGGTGTGCCAAGCCCATGCTCCCCAGATGTGAGTCCCTGAAGATAAGAGTTTGAGAAATTTTACAGTGGTGGCCAAAATTTGTAATTTTATTACTGGTGGCAACCAACAAGTAGCATCAAGTATCATATTGTCTGAAGGCCAATTTCCAAAGTGAATTTCAAAGAAATGTAGCAAAATTGTGTAGTTTTGGATTAGTTTGTATTTTATTTTAAGTAGCTGTTTATAATATCTACACCCACCCAATAAACAACTTCAATATACACATTGTATGGGTGTAGTGTCTGTTTCCTATATTGGTAAAAAAAGTTTTTTTTTTTAAATCAGTATATTATCCAAAAACAATTACAATATTTTTGGCATTTCACAGACAATGTGAGTATGAGACTTGAGTACAAGAACAATGTGATCGTGGTTTTTTGCTCTTCTGGCATTTGTTAAGCATCAAAATAAAAAAAATTATTTTGGTGTATATTCACCAAAAAACAATGGAGGGGCACATGCCCCAGTGCCCCTACCCTGAATCCACCACTGTTGTAAATGTTATATAGTGAAATGAAAAGAGAAAATACACTATATTAATTTAGAGAATATTGGTAGGGAAAGGTACGCTGTGTGCTTTATCCACATTCCTAATACCCATTGACAATATTTTCTTTGAATTCTTCACAGAAAATTCCAGAAATTCTGTTAATTATCACACAGTTAGTAAAAATTTGTGATTAAGTTAAATCTAATTCTATGCATGTATTAATTGACATATGTCATGAAGAGTTATTGATAATTAGTTTGCTTTTCTCCAATTGATAACACTCTGGCTTTGTGACATTGAAGCATCTGGAATCAAACTGTTTGTGTGCCTGCTGCACATTTCAGGTAGCAGGCATTCCTATTGACATGTTCTCCTCTAATCAAAGCATAGGTTGAAGGGTGCATTTTTAAATTTGCATTTGCTTGAATGCAAATTTAAGTAAGGTTTAAGTCTAAAGAGTTTTTTTTAATTTTTAAAAATTAATTAAAGATATGTTTTTACTGTAGAACATGAATAACATCATCAGCCTCGTATATATCATTGGTATGTGATGATGTCATAAGGATAGCATTACAGGAATTCACTGAAGAAGTGATACAGAAAGTACCATGAAATTTCTGAGAATAATTCTTTAAAAAATTAAAGGCAAATTATGTTCATTATTTCACCAGTTTCCATTTCTTGATATATCTGCACACTGTGCTACTGAAAGAACATTTAAGATCCATATAGGTAAACTATTTCCTGAGATGTCCGTGTGCATATAACTGTGATCTTTGCTGAATTGTTAGAATTGTAAGTAAAAGATATATTATTTCAAATGCTACCTCATCTATTTCTGAACCAACTGACTTAGAAAAACTGCTCTAAACAAACTAGTGTGCAAATGGGCCTTAGACAGTTGACTCTCTTTCTAACTCCATCTCTCAATCAGTCTCTTTCTCAACTTTCATATGTTATCCTGACTATCTCTACTATATAGAATTTGCATATATCAGAAGAGTGATTAAGATACAGACTTTGGAGCCATCATGTCAAGCAACAGATTTGTCAGCCCTATCTTTCATGTTATCAGAAAAGCATTTAAAATTATTGGCTTTACCAAGTGACATACTTTCCACTTTACAGATTTCAGGTATACTGCCCCAGTCATCAACTATGCCTCTGTTGTTTGGAATCCTTATTGAAAGATTCAGTTGAATAAACTTGAAGCCAGCCAGCATAGCTTTGTCCCTTCTCCTCCACTCCAGACATCTACTATTTTACCACTACTATACCAAGGGCGCCTCTGTAGCCAGGTGGGAAGGAGCAGCAGTGCGAAGCACACACTTCTTGATTAGACTGGGGTTCAATCCCGTCACCACCAAATACGGAGGAAGCGGAAAGGTCAGGGAATGACCACCGCATATTCCCGGAGCAATATGGCCTTAGTTGCTAATGCTCCTAAAAACCAAATAACAACAACAACTACTATACCACCATTTTATTCTACCACTACTATACCACCAATCTATCTGTCTGTGTATACTTTCATCTCAAAACTCTCAATGTCAGAAGAATCTTGGCTTATCTCAAGTTCCTCTTCAAAATTCTGCCTAAGAATTATGATTCTCTAGAACTCTTGCTACTTATTAATTTCCATCTCCCTCCTTGACTAACCATACGTCAACAGATTATCTATATGCTCATCCATCCAGTAATGATATTATGAAATACAGTTCTATGAACAGATGTTCCTCAACTAATTGCTATTTTAGACTTTTTTTTTTTTTTTTGAAAGCTTACAGAATGCCCTTAATCTTGATATGGAATAAGTTGAGCCCATGCCAACATGAATCAGGTTCTGAGGGCTAAAGGGGGTCCTGTTTACTATTGGGTAGTTGTACCTAATAAAGTGGTCATTCAGTGTAAATGAAGTGGATATTACTGCAAAGGAAAAAATAAGTTATTATTATTTTTTTACATTAAGTTTCCTATGCTGTTTTTTTTTTTCTATTTTAACAATATTTTGATTTTATTTTTGTCAATAATCTAACTGTAATGTCAACTTATAAAGTCAAAATAGAAACAAATTCCTATCTGAATTCCTCAAAACAATTCACTCTGGGATGTGTGCATGTTCTACAGAAACCCACTTATGAAAGAGTTCACAAGCAGAAAACAAGGAAGAATGCAATGTACAAGTTTCACAGAATGTGCATGACTAGTTCTCACCCACTAGTTAGTAGTATGAGGTGTGTTCAAGTTATAAGGTCTCCAAACTTATTTCTCATTAAATAATCAACATGTATGCATGAGACTGCTTTTAGTGTAACTGTCAGTTCTGAATGTTTTCAGATGGCAGCACAATGCAGTGTCATTGATTGTAGTACCCTAAACAGTGTACTATGTTTATAATACTTAAAATGGCATCCTTCACTCATCAAGAAGACACACAGAAAGACAATTGTATCTGCTTGTGAGAAGCAGTGCTCACTTGAGATGTTGCAGTGAATGGATCTTTCTTTTTCCTCAATTGTCATAATGAATGAGACATGGGTTCCACTCTTCACTCTAGAAGCAAAATGTCAATCTGCCCAGTGGAAGCACACTGATTCACCACCACCCAAAAAGTTCCATGTTGCTGCAAGTGCAGAGAAAATGTTGGTTGCTGTTTTCTGGATTGGAATAATCCATACACACTGTGTACTGGCAGTACAATTACAGGAAACTCATGTGAAGAAGTTTGGTAGAAAAAGTTCCTCCCAGGACTTAAAAAAATATATACTGACTTTTGGTTGTCCCCAACAATGAAGGATGCTCTTTGTGGCAGATTTTCTAGCTGACAAGCAGTTGCTTCTGCCATTTACTAGTGTGCCAAACATACCTCCAAAGAAAGCTCTGCTAATGCCTTCACAGCTTGGAAGAACAGGTGTGAAAAATGTATGCAGCTTCTAGGAGACTATGTTGAAAAGTGAGGCACCTTGTGTACTTCGAGAAATAAATTTGGAGACCTTATAACTTGAATGCACCTTGTATAAGGAAGCCAGTGAATTCAAACCAGGCAAAAGCATAGCATTTGATACTAGGACCAGAGGGGCAGAACCACTAACATAACTGCTACCAGATTGCAGCCCCTATAGTATAGTTTGCTACTTCTCTTCTCATTATTTTGTGTCTCCATCTTCCTTAAAAACAAAACCAACTTTAAAAATATAGAACTATATAGGTTAGTTACCAGAAATTAGGCCTCTGGATTGCTTCTGTTTTAGGTAACTAGGACAAATAAATACACACACACACACACACACACACACACACACACACACACACACACACACACACACACACACACACACACACACACACACACACACACATGCCACGATACACATATGGTCAATAGTTGTTAACTTCATATGCTTTTACTTGCTATAATGTCACATGAAATTATTCAAACTGCATAGTATCACAATGCTGATTGAACTCTGCTATTTGCACAACTTTTTTTTTTTTTATTGTCAAATGTGTGCTATAAAGACCTGTCACACCTGTTATCTAAAAAAGTGTGTATTGGAGTAGGAGTTCCTTCAAATTTTAATATGCAGGGTCTTAGTTATATAAGTTACTCTTTGCTGTTTTTGAAGTAGAGTATATGTGATGGTTAGTTCTGTTTTTGTTTCTATGATCAGGTTTGCTTAAGGTATAGGATTGAGATTTAAAACATCTAGAAAATAATTTAAATAATTACAATTTTTTTTTTTTTTTTTTTTTTGTTTTTAGTAATTGCACTTGGGATGTAGATAATTCAGAATAAATTTTACATTTCATAACATTTTGATTATGAACTGAAATTTATCTTAGAATTGATTTTAATTTATACAAAGAATTCTTTTTCTTTTATTTTAAATGTGGATTTTGATTATGTAGGCAATACTCAGTTTCTTGAAATGAGTAAGTTAATACTTACTTTTGACAAATAGAGGCACACTGTTTGTTTTAACTTTAATTTCCATGCATTTTTTTTTTCTTTTTTTCATAATAGTCATTTTTATAATGCATGCATTCTTTCATTTTCTTTCTTAATTTTGAGCGTAATTTATTTATTAAAATATTTGAAACATCAAGTTAATCTGGAAGTTAACCATAACATAGCATTATTAAATTCCACGTGATAATGGGCAACTTACTAATGAAACTTGTTAGAGGCCTTAAGCATTTCGAGGCACATATTATGCCAGTGAATATAATTTTGAATGAGTGGATGACTTATTTTTTTAAAGGTGCTTTTAATTTTTATTTTTAGAAAGAATACCATGGCTGTTCTTAATAGAATGTTCATATGTAAAGTGTAAACATTTCTTTGTGCTGCTAATGAAAACTACAACATAGTTGTACACCATGAATTTATGATTTCAAAAATAAAATAAAATAAAATTTTGATAGCTGAAATAAAATTTTATATTAAATTTTCTATGTATCAAATTCAGATATAATTGTTTTCATTTAAAACCATTCAAACTTAATTTATTTTTTAAGCCAAATGCATTGTGAGAACTGTTAAATGCCAGTATATTTTTTGTTTCTGTACCATTTTAGATGGGGTATCTTGTTTTCTCATCCTGCTGATTATACTCCAGTATGCACTACTGAATTGGGTAGAGTAGCTCAACTAGTTCCTGAATTTGAAAAGCGTGGAGTCAAGCTTATTGCCCTTTCATGCGATGATGTGGAATCTCATAAGGGATGGATTAAGGTAAAATTAAATGTTGCTTGCTCTTTCCCACTCATAACCTACGATATAAATGGCTAGAAAATTGTCATAATTCTAGAGATTGATTGAATAGTCTTATATGATTATAACCTTATGCACCTTATAATAACAGAGTACAACATTTGGTAAATCAGTATGAATGCATGATAAACTTGAGAGTACTCTCCTTACCCCAATAGGTTGTGGTTAATAATACACAAAATTGAACTATAAAAATAAATGAATACAAATAAATACTATTATTATTAGCATTAGTAGTGGCAAATGACACAAGAAAACAAGCTTATACAGCATCAACCAAAAAAATAAATAAATAAATAAAAAAAAAGACTCCTCTAATTTCACCTATTCATCCCTTCCAAGAGATAGTCTAGACGTTCCTTGAATTTATTTAACCTATCAACTTCCACAGAAATGGATGGAAGTTTGTTTCAGCAATCAACCATCCACTGACTAAAGGCAAACTTCCTCACGTCTATTCTGCAACCACCCTTCCTGAATTTGAATTTGTGCCCCCTCATGTGTCTAGTCTGGGCAGGAGGAAAAATCCCATTAGCATGGATTGAAGCTTACATGGATTGAGGTTTAAGGCTTTGACTGGATTGAGCTTACTCAATCCATTCAAAGCCTTAAACACCGCAATCAGATCACCCCATAGGTGCCTAGTCTACAGACACTGAAATTTGCAGAACTGAAGCCTTTCTTGGTAAGAGCACCCATTTGTTCCCCTCACCAATCTCATTCCCTTCTCTATACTCCTTCCAACAGCTCTACATTTTTCTTAAAATGAGGCCTCCAGACTTGTGTGCAGTACTCAAGATGTAACCTGACCATTTCATAATCACTGACCATAATCACTTCCTTATCTCTGCAAGCAAAATTCCTGTATATCATTGACAAAACCCCTTGAGCTGTCCTGACAGCCTGTCTGCATTGCTCACAGATCTTCATATCCAACTGCACAATTATATTTTCCACTACCCTGAGTGAAGTACCACATAGTTAGTATGATACTCTGGGGTTACTGATACCCATATGCAGTAATTTGCATTTGTCAATGTTAAACTTCAATTGCCATTTCTCAGCCCATCTGCCTAATTTGTCTAGATACTGTTGCAGTAGCATACAGTCATTTCTGACATTAACCACCCTACAACATTAATAAATATAGAAAACAACAGTGGGCCCATCATCAAACTCTGGGGACTCCACCTGACATTAGTCCGTAAATAGCAGTGCCCATTGATTACCACTCTTTGTCTTCTCCCGCTCAACCATCCCTTTATCCATATTAGAAACTTGCCATTAATGCCATACGGCTCCAATTTGTACAGCAGTCTTTTATGTGCAACAATATCAAAAGTTTTCCTGAAATTCAAGTATATGATATCAAAATTATTTTTTGTATCCAGCTCCTTTGTAACTCCATCATAGTATACAGTCAAATTGGTCAGACAAGACTTCCCTTTAAGAAACCCGTGCTGTGTCTGAAGTATAATTGTAGCCTTGTCTAGATGATCCTGCATTATCAATACAGAACCTCCCCGACTTACATAAGGGTTGTGTTCCGCGGAATGCAACGTAAATCGGATTTTACGTAAGTCAGGGAATTTCCTCCATGCTTGTGTAGCACTTGCAACTGCTCACTGAATTGATTGAATCAAAAAAGAAATGTTCAACGAACATGTAAATAGAGTTATTTATTGTATTTATTCAATTTTTTATCTCATGCGCAAAAGCGTGCAATTTAAAAATTACAAAAGCATGCAATTTAAAAAAATTTTTTAAATTATAAAATTACAAAAAAAGAGAGGAGACAGGCATAACGTCAGTAAGTTTTACTTCTCGAGCATTGTTGCTAGAATCAGCGTCTTCACCTCATAATTATGCCACTGCTGAGGTTGAGGGCTGTGGAGATTTAGGAGGGGTCGGCCGCTCAACCTTACAAAAGAACATATTAATGGATTAATGGACTGGACGGTGGCTTTTTTCTTTTCATCATAGATTTCTTTGTAGTAAGCAAGCATATCATTCACCCCTCTGTTAACTTTTAAGAATTGTTCGCTGTCAGGATCCATCTTCTCAAACCTTGCCATTGCCGATGCAATTTCACAAAATGCCATTGCCATCTCTCTGGTGATGAAGCATCTCGGCTGCTCATTTGGTTCATCTTGAGCTTCGTCAGCATTTTGTTCTTTCGCTATTGCTGCCTGCAAGTCAGTATGTTATTCGTTAGATAATTCCTTCTCTTCTTCCTCTATTAACTCCTCCATGTCTTTGGCATCAACCTCCAACTGAATTAGCTCTGCAACCTTTACAATCTTATCTGTAACCTCTTCATATGATTCGTCTTTTTCAAATTATTCGTAGCCTTTTATGTGCCTTGGGCATATTTTCTTCCATGCGCCATTTAAACAACTTTTAGTAATTTCCACCCAGGCCTTGTTAATGTTTAAGATGGCATGGTAAATATTGTAAGAATTCCAAAAGTCTCTCAACGTAAAATTTTCTCATTGTCTACTGCAGACAATGCCTGAGCAAATGTTGTCCGTAAATATTATGCTTTTAAATTTGAAATAACACTCTGATCCATAGGTTGGATGAGCAAAGTTGTGTTTGGCAGTAGAAATATGACTCACGTTCAAATCGAAATCATTTAGATGCATAGGATGACCAGGATCATTACCTAATAGAAGCAAAATTGTGAAAGGAACATCGTTGTCTTTACAATATTTTTCAAACTCGGGAATGAAGCAGCATTTAAACCAATCCTCAAAGAGAGATATTGTTATCCATGCTCTCTGGTTTGATCGGAAATGCACGGGTAGGGTGGCTTTATTGATGCCCTTAAATGCACGAGGATTTCCAGAATGGTACACAAGCAGTGGTTTTAATCTGTAATCTCCCGCTGAATTAGCCCCAATCAAGAGCGTGGCCCTATCGTTTGATGCCTTGAAACCTGGCATTGTATTTTCCTCTTTGGCAAAGTATGTTCGATCGGCATTTTTTTTCCAGTACAGAGCAGTTTCATCAACGTTAAAAAATTGCTGCATTGAATAGTGCCTTCATCAATAATTTTTTCCAACGCATCACAAAATTTCTCTGCAGCTGCAGAATCGGCACTGGTGACTTCACCACATACTTTAACATTGTGCAAACCAGCGCGATGCTTGACCCTATTAAACCACTCGTTGCTTGCCACGAAGGTGCCTCCGTAGCCAGGTGGGCAGGAGCAGCAGTGCGTAGCACACGCTTCTTGATTAGACCGGGTTTCGAGCCCGTGACCACCAAATACGGAGGATGTGGAAAGGTCAGGGAATGACCACTGCATATCCCCGGAGCAATATGGCCTTAGTTGCTAATGCTCCTAAAAACCAAATAACAACCTGCTTGCCACGAACTTGGGTTGGGGTTCACTTATCCTTAATATCTTTATAAATACTTGTTGCTTTTGCTTGAGTGGTCATTAGAATCAGAGGAACTCGCTTCTGAACCTGATTTTCCATCCATATTACCATCTTTGATATAGCACCTGAACGCTGTTTTGTGATCACTGTTGATATTAAGTGCATTGTTCCTTTGACATGTTCTTTTATACACTCACTGACTGTCCTTTAAAGTAGTATTCACTATTGAAGCAGCAAGACCTAATTCCCTTGCAAAGATGACAACAAACTTTGTCCTGCTTCGTACTTAATCATTTTCATCTTCATTTCGTTTCCTGGCGCTACCACCACTTGCAGTTTTCATTGGTCGCTTTCCCTTCATCATTGTAATACGTAAATAGGAATTAAGAGGAGTTTCAAAAATTGTTTTTATATGATTGAAGATTTCAGTGAAGGGGAACACATTTCACTATAATACCATAACGTAAAAACCCACAGAATTCCAGTTGTCGGTATTATCACAAATGCAATAAGATCGAGTTTACTACCCTTTTATAATTAGATGCACTAATAGAAAAGCCCAGTAAATTGGAAAGTGCAAATTGTTTTTATTTTTTGGTTGTGACTTCCAGAAACGTGCTTTAGAAAAATATCACAAAGGCATTCAAAATTAATTCTTATAACGGGAACATATGGTAATGGTGAAAGGGTAGTGCAATTTCCATTATAAATATGACCTTTTAGAGAGATAAATAGCTTAGTAATATAGCAAAATTCTCAACTTCCAAGGAATGAATTACAAAAAAAAAAAACCAAAAAAAAACCAGTGTTATTGGATTCACATTACGATATTTTCACGATACCCATTTATTTCTATGGGTTGAAGAATACGTTTCCAAGAATTTTTTAAGTTCATAAAGACTACACTCAACACCAACCATGGAATTAAATAATATTTAATTCTTAGAATATAAAATATAAAATGCAATATAAAATATGTACATATAAAATAAAATATAAAAATAAAAACAAAAACTGGTCTATTTACAATAATAAAAGCACTAAAAATTATTAAAATGCTGTGACTAAAATCCTTCAAATGCTAAAACACTAAAATACCAGTAACCGTAGCTTTCGGAAGCGACCACCTCCTTTCTCAACAGTGTATTACTATTGTACATCACATCCTTAAGTAGCAGGCCCACAGCACTCACACACGTGGTTCCACAGGAACATGATCGGTATTCCCCACCTGCTTACTGGGACCGGAAATAGCTACAAAACCGATCATCCCATCGGAGGACAACGGCCTCAAAAAGGGGGTGCAAACGAACACCCCTATCTCTATTAATAAAGTTATTAGATGAACTAATTCGCAAGCTCTCGAGCCACTTTGTTCCCAGAATCCACGCACACTATCCACAATGACCGCTCCTTCTTCTGGGGATATCTGGTGTTGCTTCTCCCAAAAATGCTCTGCCACAGCAGACTTCCCATAATTCGCGGTCTTTATAGCATTCATGTGCTCCCCCAGACGATCCTTGAACCGCTGTCCCGTCTCACCAACATAACATTCCCCACAATCTGAACACTTAATCTCATATACTACCCCACTACTAGCCTCTTTTGTTATGGGGTCTTTAACTTGGGACACCACCGTGGGCAACCTTTGTCCCGGAAGCTGCACACAGCAGGTCTGAAACTCACGTAATGCTCGTGCAATACGTTCAGTAAGGCCCGGATAGTAGGGAATGTATACAGTGGTGGTTGGTGCAGATGGCTCACTAGCATTGGACATCACCCCTCTATTGTATTTGTCCAAGACCCTCTGGGGGTAGCCGCATTTTCTGAGGTCTGCTGTGACTACTAATTTCCTTTTCCCTAACCTCGGGGTACTGCAGTGGGAGCCAACTCTATCAAATAATGCCTGGCCACACTATCCTTGTATTCATTAGTTTGTGCCAAGCTATAATGAGTGTACTGACTCCGGCGCATAGGCTTTCGATAAACTTCAGTTCTTAGCCTAAAACCTTCTCTTAACCACCAATACATCAAGGAAAGGGAGGGTTCCAGCTGCTTCCACCTCCGAGGTAAATTGAATGAAAGGGGAGAAGCTATTAAGCACATTAAGCACTTCATCTTCCTTCCCCTTCTGTATAATGGTAAACGTGTCATCCACATACCTTTTTCCATTTACGAATGGGGAATTCCAACCCATCAAAAATCCTATTTTCCAGTTCCTCCTTGGCTAAATTAGCTACAATAGCGCTAATGGGGGGAACCCATGGCTGTGCCAGGGACCTGCTTATACATAATATCTTGAAAAACCATAGTAGTACTAGAGAGGCAAAACTCTACACCTTATTACATCAATATCTAACAGAGACCTTGTACTTAAAGTATCATCCTTCTCCAGAGCCATTCTTACACATTGGACCCCATGCTTAATGGAGATACATGTAAACAGGGAAACATCAAATGAGATCATAATCTCACCTTCCCCTATAATCTGATCTTTCACGAAACCCACAAAATCCTTACTGTCCTTAATAACAAAACTAGAACGTCCCACTATAGGGGCAATCAACCTGGCTAAGAATCTCGACAGGGAATGGGTGGAACTACCTACAAAAGACACAATCGGTCTAAGTGGAACACCCACTTTGTGTGTCTTCGGGAGACCTTAAAACCTGGGCAGCCGACATCCTGCTGCATGCAAAGACCAAAAAACCTCTGGATATCTTTCCTGCCTTCTGCCAATGCTGTATAGTACTATTAACCTACCGTTCTAGACCAACTAACGGATTTCTCTGGGTGACTTTATACGTAGTGGTGTCCTGTAAAAGATCAAGGATCGTCTTGGGGAGCACATGAATGCTATAAACGCGAATTATGGGAAGTCTGCTGTGGCGGAGCATTTTTGGGAGAAGCAACACCAGATATCCCCAGAAGGAGCGGTCATTGTGAACCTTGCACATGGGTTCTGGGAACGCAAGTGGCTCGAGAGCTTGCGAATTAATTCATCTAATAACATTATTAATAGAGATAGGAGTGTTTGTTTGCACCCCCTTTTTGAGGCCGTTGTTCTCCGACAGGACGATCGGTTTTGTGTAACATGCTCCTGAGCCATTTCCAGTCCCAGTATACAGGTGGGGAATACCGATCATGTTCCTGTGGAACCACGTGTGTGAGTGCTGTGGGCCTGCTACTTAAGGATGTGATGTACAATAGTAATACACTGTTGAGAAAGGAGGCGGTCGCTTCCGAAAGCTACGGGTACCGGTATTTTAGTGTTTTGGCATTTGAAGGATTTTAGTCACAGCATTTTAATAATTTTTAGTGCTTTTATTATTGTAAATAGACCAGTTTTTATATTTTTATTTTATTTTACATGTACATGTTTTATATTGCATTTTATATTTTAAGAATTAAATATTATTTAATTCCATGGTTGGTGTTGAGTGTAGTCTTTATGAATGTGAACTTTCCCAACCTCGCAGGCCTTTTTGAAGATTTTTTAAGTTTGCACCGGCCGGCAAAAACTTACATAAAGTCGAATTTCTGTAAGTAGAGTATTACATAAGTCGGGGAGTTCCTGCATATTTAAGAATAATAATGATAAATCCATTTAATGGTTCACCACACTATTAAAAATAGTACACAAGCCAGAGACTGGTGGTGGTGGACAACTGCAGGATTATCCATCTGTAACCACAATGAAATCAGTGCAGCTTAGCCACTCATCTGCAGGCTGCAATACTAAAATTACAGACCCACAATATTTAGGGCTTGGTATCAATGATTTGGGTAACCTTAGCACTAAAATGTCCCATTTTAGGAAGTAAAGTAGGAATTTATTTCCCACATAATGTTAAAAATAGGTGTTACATTCTAAACAATGAAATTAGTTAGCTAATTAGTTTGTTTAAACAATGATTGATTTATCCAAAGAAATGAAAGTGTAGCCTGTAAAATCAAGCAAATTATAATAATAAAGAAATTATTTATGACTACAAATGTTAAAGAATGTTTATTCTTCATCATCATCAACTAAATGCACGCTTGTTGATCACTTATTATTGGCTTGGCACTCATTGGTTTGTTGCCCAAGGAGTCGTCTTCTTCAGAAATGCTTCGAGGCGTTTGTTTCCAAGATAATCATCTCTTTTTATAAATTTCTAATAGCATGCATAAGCATTTTTTAACAGAACGCACAAATTGCAACTAACACAATTTGCGTGGAGTAACAAGTTTACGAAGCTTAAAAAAAAAGAATGAAGAGAAGATTCTGAAAATTTATTTGTTTTTTTATACGATTGAAGATTTCAATAACGGGGAAACACATTTCACCATAAAACGTAAAAAACCACACAATTCCAGCTATTGGTATTTTTGCAAATGCAGTAACATGGAGTTTACTACCCGTTTTATAATTGCTTGCAGTAACAGAAAAGCCCAATAAACCGGAAAGTGCAAATTGTTTTTATTGTTTTATGGTCGTGACCTCCAGAAATGTACTTTAGAAAAATATCACAAAGCCGTTCAAAATTGGTTCTTATAACAGAACATATGAAACGATGAAAGTGTAGTGCATTTTAATGATTTGAATTGGTTAACTAATACAATTTACACTATAAAAATGACATTTTAGAGAGTTATACAGCGAAAATTTCAACTTCCGAGGTCATGGAACGAATTACCAAAAAACAATGCGTTATTGGGTTCACATTACGATATTGTATTTTTACGATACAATGGTGTCTCTGGAATGGATTAATATCGTAAAGTGGGGTACACTGTATTGTATAGCTATGCACGTAGTTTGAAATGCAGTATTTATGAAAGTTTAACATTAATTTTTTGCAATTAATGTTCATATTTTTGATTTTTTTGATACTTGGAAAAAAAACAAAAAAACTCTTAACCCTGGAACTCGGAAAGCGGGAACTGTGTGTGTGTGTGTGTCATTGATCAATGTAAATAACTTACATTATGTTTTGGTAATGTAGTATGAAGGATCTTTTTTAGTTAAGATGGTGTACATATGTTGTTATCAGGCCAAACTTATTAATTAAGTGGACTCCAAGTGCCTCTGTCTATTAATTTTAATATTTTATCCTCTCCTTGATTTTAAGAATAAAAATCAAGTGGTATGGTTAATTTATTTAGTAGTTTACACATAATGGTAGTTAAGTTGTTTAATCATCCAGTTAAAGTTTTGCATTAAATTATATAATACAAACTAATAATATTTTAATTTTTTATTTTACAGGACATCCAGTGTTATGCTAAGATTGAGGATGTTCCCTATCCTATCATTTCTGATCCAAAGCGTGACTTAGCTGTTCAGTTGGGTATGGTAGACCCCGTAGAAAAGGATAAGGAAGGCCTTCCCCTCACTTGCCGTGCAGTAAGAGTTATTTGTATATATGTATGTAATGTAATGTATGTAGTAGTAGTAGTGGCATGTGATGCAAGAAAGCAAGTGTATGAGCTTATGCAGCATCAGCCAAAAAAAAAAAAAAATCACACCATTCCTTCCAAATGCCTGTCCAGTTCCTCCTTAAATTTATTCAACCTATCAACTTCCACAACGACAGATGGAAGTTTGTTCCAGCAATTAACCACCTGCTGGCTAAAGGCAAATTTCTGCACATCTATTCTACATCTATCCTTTCTTAATTTGAATTTATGCCCCCTTAGGTTCGTAATCGTACATTCAACAATGTACAACACAACATTGTTGGTTTTCACCTGTGGGGGTTGTAGGACACTGTCTATGTAAATTATCAAGTGCTAGTATACTCTGCAAGATAATTATAGTTGAAAAAGAAGTCTTCATTTCGGTGAAAAATTATATAGCAGTAAAATGCTCAATATTGTTACTTTTTATACCAAAAAAAATGATTCATAATTTTTTTCTCTTCTATGGCATGCAAAAAAGTTTTATAATGTTTCAGCTTATTTTTGGCATGCATGCAAGCTAAAACAGTTTGTCATTGCCTTCCTATAGAGTTGCAAGAAGATTGGAGTATTTATCATGTACTATGTAGAGAATGTAGTATGAGTTATATTTGTCTGGACAACCACTTAAAGACCATATTACTTCCATTTAGAATGCTGATTTTGTCCAATCGACTATACTACACTGTTGGCAGTATAGACATAACCTCATATCAGATGATGTTCAAATTATCAATAGTGCACTAGATTTCATGACCCACTGCTTATTGGAATCTGTCCATGTACATGCTAGACATACTCTTAATAGAAATAACAGTATGCATATACATCCCATCTTTGAATCTCTAGTACTGTGTGAGTTGTTCCTGATCTTATTTTAGTACTGTATTAGATGAATTTTATCACTTTTATAGCAATAAATCTATTTAATTTATTATTAAATATTGCTGTACTTGACATTCCTTCTTCCTCCCCATGTGTACTCCCTAATCTACAGTCAGCAAAGACTACTTTGTATCGATAGATATTTAAGTTTTATGCTGAAGAGATTGTTTTAAAATATTAGGTAGCTTTTAATATACAATGTTGACAGTCTGTGTATATTTATATATAGTAGCCTTGCTTAACTTTAACTATAAAGTTCTTATTTTTCTGATATTGAATAGTTACAGTAAAAACTTTGATTTAAGAGACTATATGGGAGTAAGGTCAGTCTGCCATTTCTGATTGACTATTAAACTTGCATATGGCTGCTGAAGTTACTAGAATGTTATGAAAAACTACTGTTAGATACAAGATAGGTTAGCATTTCAGTAAGTTACAGTGCTTTGGTGGCCATAAAGAACAAAAATGCTTCTTACAGTATTCCACTTTTGTTATTTTAACCATCAGACTGAAATCAAGAAACATTTAAAAATGTTGTGATATTATATTTTACTGCACTTTCCAGCCATATGGAGCTCCAAATAATGTGGTGACTCTAACTAAAGCTTGGATTTGTAGAGCTCTTTTAGTGTTCTCTCTGCAGCCTCAGCTGACACCCTACTGATATCTGGCATGCTCATCAGGCTATTAGTAAGGAAACTCCTACTTATCCTGCACTCTTTATTGATATGCAGTTTGCAAGCTTTAGCTAAGGATTTTATGATGCTGCCTCCAAATAACTATCTGCTTAAGAGTCATTAGGATATGGTAATATGGCTGGATTTCAGTCAGAAGAAAATAGTAGCCTGTGAAAATTAAGTCATAGACTTTCATAGAACAATCTTCAGAGCATCTGTTAGGGATATCTGCCACTAGATCATAAGTATAGCATAGCTTAATTTTCAGAACTCACCTCATAAAAATCTGCTTGGTTTGATGAAACTTATAACAGGTACATAGTAGTTATAAAACTTTTAAATTCTGATTAGTAGCTATTCATAACTTAGTGTAATTATGAATTTTAAAAACATTTAAAAATTTACTAAATCATGAGCTTTAAAACGTGTTAAAATTTACCTAAGAAAGGAAAGCGCACATTCCATTCTATGGTTGTCTTATTAAATTCATGTATTATTATGAGGTGAGTGCTGAAAATTAAGCTACGCTATACTTATGATCTAGTTGTTATATCAAAGCACATAAGGAATCCTTAATATAAGATCAGTCAGGATATCTGCCACTTAACAATAGTTATGAACTTCGCACACTTATACAATGTAATTCAGAAGTCAGTTCCCAAATAAGAAAAGTTTTTCGAGATATTCTTGTGAAACCAGAGTGCAGTGCACCAATAATTTATTATATGTGATAGATGCTGATCAGTGAAAAAATAGCATTAAAAATCATAACATAGATGCAAAGAAATAAATCCAGGTTTGGGATTAGGTCACATTTACAAAGGAAAAATTTATTATCTGCCCTTTCCATTTCAATTAATACATGTTATTCAGGTTCTGATGCTTTCTGATAGTGAAGTGAAGAGAGGCATTATCTGGTTGGCAGGACATTCTTCACCATGTATTCAAGCATATCTTTATCGTGTGCGATTCACATGCCTTTTGAAGTATGGTTACAATCAGATCATACCTTTTCAATTTCTCTCCAAAGTTGTTCATGTGGCATGCTAAGTAGGATTGGTTAGGGATGCATTTTGTTATGCCTAATTAATACCTATGAAGCAGAAATAAACATTTTAGATAAAGTTGCATTTTCTTGTTTGTTATCTATCATTTTTGGCACTGTTATAATTATTCTTTATAATATAGTATAGTTTTGTAAGCCATAATGTAATTCTGTGAGTTGCTTTTGAGCCCACTTCTCCATTGCCAAAAAGTGGCTATCTAGTTACATTTTGAACTTTACCAAACCACTTGAAACACTGTTACAGGCAATTCATTCTAGTGATCAACAAAACATTACCCAAAAGTAAACTTCATGAATTCCATCCTTCTATTTCTCCCCAAAATTTTGCATTTGTGCTCCCAGTTCTTCCCTCTTTTACCAGTGAAATTATATCTCCCATGTTCATTTTACTGATTCTCTTCAGTTGGGTTGCCCCCCCCCCCCTAAAGATATAGTTGTCAAGCTTTGCATTCTGCATCTTCTAAGCCAGTCTTTATATGAACAATGAATACTGCTCATCAATCTAGTTGCCTTTCTTGGTGGCGCCTCCGTAGCCAGGTGGGAAGGAGCAGCAGTGCGTAGCACATGCTTCTTGATTAGACCGGGGTTCGAGCCCGTCACCACCAAATACGGAGGATGCGGAAAGGTCAGGGAATGACCACCGCATATCCCGGAGCAATATGGCCTTAGTTGCTAATGCTCCTTAAAAAAAAAAAAAAAAAAAAGCCTTTCTTGGAAACCCTTCTAGGAGCTGTCTTCCTTCAGGTATGGCCTGTCTGGACACAATATGCAGTCTCTAAATGCAGTCTCTCCATCATCTTAGATAAAGGGACAATGATATCTTGTTCTCTGGTTTCGAAAGGCCTATATATATCATAGAATGGACACCATGTGCCTTTCTAGCTGTTTGCTTACGCTGCATGGAAAATTTCATGTGTGAATATTAATGGCAAGGAGAAAAAAGTTAAACATTAAAAAACAAAATTGGTGCATTAATGTGTGAAAAGTAACAATAAGTTATGTCTGTTGTACTATATTTCTGAATGTGTGGTATTATCAAAATATGCTTTTATATTTTGAATACATATATTATTTTTGTAGTACATATTGTCATTTTATTTATTTATTATTGATTTTAAAGTCAATATATAAGTAAAATAAAGCAGAAATTACTGCTTGCACCTTATAGAAAAGTGCTGAAGAATTTATATGTACAAATAATGATTTTATTTTGAAATAATTTTTAGCAGTAATTCATTATAATGAAAATTCAGCACAAAATGATTAGTATACTTCCAAGAAGCTTGTTGTAATGTGATTTTACTCTATTACTAACAAGCTGACACATCTGTTTTGGAAATTTATTGAATTACTGCAGTCAGACACCAATTTTTGATATTTGATGGAGATTTTCTTTCCTCTTGCCTTCCTTCCTCTCTCCTTCCTTCCTCTCTTTCCTTCCTCTCCCTTATGTGCCTAGTCAGTCACTGTGATTGCGGTTTCCCTTCTCCCAGATCACCATTAATAGATAGTTTTAATAGCATTTATTCTTTGAGAGAATTAAAATTATAACAGTTTACATTTATTAAGTTCCTTGTTGCTGATATGTTATTGGTATATAATCAATCGACACACCCATTTTAATATCTATAAGTACATTTTATAAATATTAAAAATTGATTTGATTTATCATTAGTAATTATTTATTAATTTTTCTTGCATCGTAATTTTTTAATGTTCTGACAGGTATTTGTTATTGGACCGGGTAAGAAACTGAAACTATCTATGCTGTATCCAGCAACTACTGGGCGTAACTTTGAGTAAGTTATAACCAAAGATTTTTTGCTGTTTTTTTTTCTCATCAGATATTAGTGATTTGTGAAAAGTAAAGAAATTGCTTGTCTTTGTAGCATTTATTTTTTTTAAATACTTATTGTATAATATAAATTGCCCATGTAATTTTGGTGAATTTATCTCTATTTAATGGATTTATCTCTATTTAATTACATATCTATTTAATGGACATGGGAGGGAGCAAAAAAAAAAAAAGAGAGAGCAAGAGAATTTGACTGCACAGGTTGCAAGTCAAATTCAGCCTGGTTACTATGTTCAACTCTTATCTCTGTTAAAATGAATGTTTGTTATATGTAAACAGCATGATTATAATTTTGTAATCAGATTCCTGATTTTACATTCTGTTCCAGATTAGAGGTGGTAAGCTTAAATCATTCTGGTTATATTCCTTTCCCTAACAGTGTTTTCAGGCTGTATCCATAGTTTTCTATTTGCTTTCATTATTTCTATTTGTTGAATTTCCCCAAACAGAAGTTTTGACAGATGAATATGTCATTTAGTTGTCAGCTTCTTTGTCAACCAAATATTGAAAGGCATGTCCAAAAGCAGTGCAATCCTTTTGTTGGACATGCATCTGTAAATGAAGAGCAGTTTTAATGTTGTCTTTTATGATCATTCTTCTTACTAAGATTATATACTTATTGTAACAAATGTAGCATTTTCCTGGTATCCTTATTGATGATAACTAAGTCTGCTACTTAGAAGTTTAAGAACTTGTCAACACTTACTCCAGAAATTGAAGTCCAATGCTGAAAAAGACCCTAAATTTAATACCGATCCACATAAACCTTACAATTATTGGTTCACAATAATCAGTCTTACTCTAGATAGTTCAAACTTAGTACTACTTGATATGAGGTTCACAATGCTATGTTAAAAGAGCTCAGCAAGGAGTTACTTCATGATTACTGCTTCCATATAACCAGATTTTCACAGAAAATATTTTCCTCGATACTTGGAACCTTGCACACATCATAAGCAGTATGAAAACCTCACAAAGACCTAACAAATCCAAGTCACTTCTGGCCCTTTGCCCTTACAAGCTGTATTGAGAAAATCATGATAAAAATGTTCAGTGCCTGTTTAACACTTGCTGGCTTTTCCAACAACGATTTTGATCTGGGATTGAAAACCACATTGAAGATTCAGGCAAGTGGATTAAAATCCAAAGCTGCATGCTTGCATTCAAGAGGCAGTGAACAATTTGAATTATTTAGCTAAAGCTTGAAGTACTCTAAATTTTTCATTAAATTATTTAGTAAGAGCTTATCATTGCAGTACTCACATCGAAATCTGTTAATTAAGAAAATGAATTCATAGAAGGTGAAAAGAATTAAAATTATTAAAAAGTTTTTCCCAGGTTGTCATCTATAAAAGAATCAGAATAGTGTATTGAAAGCCGACCGGGCCAGCCAGGTGGGTAAAGTGCCTGCCTGGCAACCCAAAGGTCACGGGTTCGAATCCCGCCTCGGGCTTGGATCAGAGTAAATGCAAAAACTTTGGGAGGTGTATTATGGCTACAGAAGCTGATGCACCAACAACTAAAAAAAAAAAAAAAAAAAAGGAAAAAAAAGTGTATTGAAAACCAAGAGACTTTCGACATCAACATTTTCTTCCTCAGGGCATGTTTTACATAGTTTAAATTTAATTCTTTTTACCTTTGTGGTGGTTGGAGGCTAAGCACCTGCAAGGTGATCTGATTGAGGTGTATAAGGCGTTGAATGGGTTGAGCACGCTGAATTCTGATGGGATTCTTCCGCTTGCTCAGATTATGGAACCCGAGGGGGCATAAATTCAAATTGAGGAAAGACAGTTGTAGAATAGATGTGCAGAAATTTGCCTTTAGCCAGTAGGTGGTTAATTGCTGGAACAAATTTCCATCTGTCATTGTGGAAGTTGATAGCTTAAATAAATTCAAGGAGGAACTGGACAAACTTTTAGAGGGAATGCATGTGTGAAATTGTAGTTTTTTTTTTTTTTTGGCTGGTGCTACATAAGTTCATACTCTTGCTTTCTTGCATCACATGCCTTCATTATTACTACTACTACTACCTTTCATTCATCTTCTATGAATTCATTTTCTGAATTTACAGATTTAGAAGTGAGTACTGCAGTGATAAGCTCTTGCTAAATATTTAATGAAGCAGTGAACTTGTTAATGTGGTAAATGATTAAATAGTCTCATCAGTTTGTCACTGTATTGCATACTGGTGGATTCACCTTAGACCTTATGATTCAGATGGAAGCCCAGATTTGGAATACGTTGATCAGAAAGGAGCTGCTGAGAGACAGAAGGTTCCTATTCTTGACGAGAATGGGGATAAAAACTGCTGTTTCAAAAGCTTTGTAAATCACTAACTGCTCAGAATTCAGAATCTTTTCTGCTGAGCTGCACACATTACAGATGGCCTTGGAATCAGTAGAAGGACAGTTTTCCCATAATATCATTGACTCTCTTGATACCATTGTAGCCCTACAACAACTAAGAAAACACCACAACCACCTTCTTAATCATATTCAGACAGTGCTGACTTATCTAACTAAGGAAATAGAAGTTGTCTAATTTTATCGAATTCCTAACCGTGTTGGCATACCTAGTAATGAGAGTCAGGTGGAGAGGATTAATGTGGTCTAATCTCATTGTTTCTATTTATTGCTGTTTCTGTATTTATATACATATAAGGTTCTATCAATTTTCAATTCTCTTTATGTTCTTGTGTTAGTAATTATATTTTTCAGAAACTTGTTTGGTTGTGTGCCACTTTTGCTTGTTGTTTCTATTTCTATGGGGATAAAAACTGCTGTTTCAAAAGCTTTGTAAATCACTAACTGCTCAGAATTCAGAATCTTTTCTGCTGATCTGCACACATTACAGATGGCCTTGGAAGTAAAACAATGCTAACAGTTTTGAGTTCTTTTGGTTTTTTCTATGTATAGGATATTGCAAGTATGTGGACAACTCCAGATAATTTGAAGAATTTTGTTTACTCAATAAATTGTACAGGTTGTACAAATATACATTATAATATCCGTTCAAATGGTAAAATCTAGATACAGTGCCAGTTCTGCTATAACGTGGTACATGTGTTCCTAAAAATCAATCTCCGCGTTATGGTATTTCGCGCATTAAAAACAACAGGGCTTATGAAAAAAATAGAGATAGGGGCAGAGCACTCAAAAAAAAAAAAAAAAAAATGTTCAATCTTGTAAGTAAAACACTGAAAAAAAAATTAGAAACCCAATAAAATTGCCAACAGAGGTTTAAACATCTTAAATTTCTAATAAATAAATAACTATTACCACAAATATAGCTTAAAATATAGGAATGAAGAGAAAATTCTGAAAATTTACTTATGTTTTTTATATGATTGAAGATTTCGTGGAAGGGAAAACAAATTTTACCATAATGCAGAATTCAAGCTATTGGTATTATTGCAAATACAATAAGATTGTGTTTACTATGCGTTTATAATTAGATTGCACTAACAGAAAAGCCCAATAAACCGGGAACTGGAAATTGTTTTTATTGTTTTATTTGAGTGACCTCCAGAAATGTTCTCCTCTGCTCACTCTATCACGCCTTATGAAATTTCTGTTCGAACTGAAAAATATGAGCTCCTGAAAGCATGAGCCAGCCTACAATATTATGTGTTATCTTGTGAGTGCAGCGAATGACAACAGTGTGTCTCCAACCAATACAACTACAGTAAATGGGAAATATAGCTCTCACACATTTGACATTTTTTAAGCTTCGTAAACTTGTATGTATTGCTGCTCAGGTCGCTACATTCAGCTTGGTGCTAGGTTTTGCATTCACCTGGTGTTACTTGCAGATGAAATTGTGCATGAGCCAACGTGAAAATCGCATTATACTCACATTGTTCCCTAATATATCAGTTGTGTTGGAGCAAATTTGCATTTCGAAAATGCACATTATAGCAGAACTGACATTGCTGTAGATAATGAAATGTGAAGTTTGCAAAATATATATCAGCATTAGATATGTTCTGGAACTTAAACGTTTCAAAATTTCGGAAAACTTTTCTAATAGTTCACTCTTTTTATCAATTTCTTTTCAGTGAAATCCTTCGTGTTGTTGATTCTCTACAGTTAACAGAGACAAAGAAGGTTGCAACCCCAGTGGACTGGAAGGTACATTCACTGTTTTTATTTCTTTTTATACAGAAAGTTTTAAAATTGGTAACACTACTATTTTTCAATGTATTTTAATTAAATTAATTTTTTAAAATCTGATTAGGAAGGTGTATTGATTATTAAAAAAAAAAAAAAGTTTTTCTATTATGTTTTTGGGACCTCTGTGTAGCAGAGTTTTAGCACTATTATTATGGCAGGCAGTGTACTGTGCATTTTTTGTAGTTGCATATGGATGTGTGTGATGTGCATACCTGTTTACATTTTTGCTACCACAGGCTCCCAGTGAATGTTCACTAATTTTAATCATATTACATTTAAATTTATTTAAATGTAGAGTTAAAGGTTAAGATTTAGATGTATTAAACTTTAACCTTTTCTATGGTTACATGTATGTTCCTTAGCCTGTGTGTATGCAGATCTATGCTTTGATGGTCTCTTTAAACATTTATGTTTCTTCAGTTTTGTAGCATGCACTGTCAGCATGCTACAAAACATAGATGGCAGCCTTTTGAAATCAAAGGAGAAAATTGCACCTGTTGGCCTCATTTGTCCAATTTTAGCTTTCATAAACTGAAAATTGAACAACTTATTATTACTTGATTTCATTTAATTAAATTTTGGTTCTGAATTCCACAAAAATTCTTCAGTTTTTGTCGAATTCAGAACCAAAATGTGATTAAGCCAAATCAAGTAATACTCAAACAGTTGTCGAGGATATAGTTAAATAAAAAAAAAAAGTAGTAGTGGATTTTATTTTGTTGAGTATTTTTACAAGTTTTTTTTATGAATTGTTTTTACAAATTTTTCTTTAAAATACTGATTTTATTTTTTGAGAGTAATTTTACACAAGTATTGGGCAGTAATGTCAGAATAAGAATATATTAATATTTTAAAGCATTTGTATATAAAGTTCTCATTTAAAAAAAAAAACTTCAAAAGATCACTGCAATCAACAGACCCATACATATGCAGGATATTGCTGTAAGAGTTAATGTGTGAAGTAAAATGTTATAACTGCCGCTGTCTTTAATCGTTGAAATATTTTCACGAATGAGAGATTTGACTAATAGAGTTAATAAATACATAAAGTACATTGCTTCTGAGTCCCTTTATTCATTGATATTTCTACCATAATTGTGCAGAGCTAGTTGTCTTCTCCGACATTTTGCTGTTCACTAGATAGTTTTTATACGAACTAATTAAAAATTGCTTTATAATAAATAATTCCTTTTAAAATGCAGTCAGTTCTTTGAGGACATAAACAATCATTTAAAAGTTAATGGGATGAATATTTCATCTGGTGCAATAGTTTACTATGATTAGATTCAGGATATATGAATAAGGAAAAATATCTTACATTCTACTATAGTCTGTAGGTTATAATATACTGGAAAACTATGTGAAGAAACAGTGTAATTTGCATGGCATAGATTGAGTCAGCTAGCTTTTTATTACTATAGCATTACTTATATTGTTGGTATCTACAAATATAAGTAATGATATAGTAACAATAAAAAACTCCTCAGAGATTTTTTTTTTTTTTTTTTTTTATATTGTTTAGAAAAAAAAAAATAAATAAATAAAACACTATTGTGTCTGCCTTATTTCTCCTGCTGGCAGGTTGACATAAAAGACAGCATATTATTACATTAATTCTCCAGAACAGCAGAATTTCCTCTCCCCCAATAGTTAACAGTCTGCTTGTGACATTGCGACAGAGGCAGTTTATGCATACAGTTCATTATTTTCTATGATGTTTCATCTCTCTCGCTCTCGCGCGCGCACACACACACACACAGTGAAATTTCATTATTGAACTTGAAGGAAATGGAGTTTCTTATAGGAATTACAAAGCAAAAAAATCCATGCAAATTGATTCTGAACATTTCATATTTATAAATGAAAACAAAGTACAGTAAGCCCTCAATTTAACGGACTAATTGGAGGAAAGGATGTCTGCTATTGCCGAAAGTCTGTTAAATCGAATGTATTTTAAAAACATATATTAATAATGAACTTACAATGTATAGGATATATTCAAATGTTATTATAATGTATAAGTATGAATAAAATATTATTATAATGTACATTGAGTAATTTAAACATGCCACTAAAACATCTGTTAAAAATATAAAAATAAATTTACGACAGGATCCAAACTTTATTTTAATTAAACATGTCAAAAACTATACGATATAACTAATGAAGTGTTTATTGTTTTTCCCTTAAAGCACCAATGTGAACATTAGTTTTTCATTTAAATCCATTTTAGAGGGGGAAAAAATACTTTAAAATTCTTAAACTCCATTGAATAAAAAAAGATACATAATATTCAATATTAACCATGAAACGGTGGTCTGGGTGGTGGTATCTGCTGAGAATAAGTAACAACAGTCTTCTCCTTTGGTGAAGCGTTACTTATTTGAAGTAGTGCAATATCATGGCAACTCGTTGTGAAGGGAAAAATTCACAATATGAAATATAACTTAAACAATGCCGCTTTTGCATATTTGTGCTAATTCCGAGTTTAGCTGTGTACTAATATGATGCATTTTCATTAACTTGTACGTTGTCTAAATCTCCCGCAGCCTGAGGCTATAGCCCTTAACACATTTCAGTATTAAGTTAATTGAAAGAATCACAATTTTCAGAGTCAGAAAAAACTGTCATATGGAGGGAGAGGTGTTAATTCCTTGCTGGTAGAGGGTTCTGGTGAAACAGATCCAGTTGATGAAGTGGTCTTGAAGAAATCATCAAGCTTCAGTTACCTTATATCTTGGTGCTGCTTCCTTATTACTGTAGATCCAAATTCTCTAAAATGTTCATAATAAGGAAGCACATTAGGGTCTGATGATGATTCAATATAATGTATGATGTCATCTATATAATATATGTTGTCTTATAACAGACAAGTTAGGATGAGGTACAACTGATTCTTCCTCTTTGTCATCATCATCTTCCTCTTGTTCTCCGTGAAGAACATTTTCCACAATCTCTACCGCAAAAAATATTTGATAGCCTGAATCACCTTCATTTTCGAGCCACTGTTCCACATCATTCTTGGTTGCATTTTTGTTGCTGGCTCTCAGAAGAGTGTCCCGAAAATTAGATGCCTCTACTCCTCAAAGTCCATTTCAGGTTCTACGTTGTACAACAACTTCCAAACATTGACCAAGGTAGTAATCTTCATATTTTTCCACGAAGCTGCTAAGTTGAAGACAGCAGATCTGATATTGTATGCATGTAAATTTTGCAGTGTCCTGGTGCCTCTTGTATCTTCTTCTGCATCTTCTGTTTCTTCCAAAACACCCATCACCTCTTCCAAAAACTTCTACTTATACAACCTTTTACATGCAATGATTACACCTTGATCCATCGGCTGTATCAGTAAAGTAGTGTTAGGAGGCAGAAAAACACATTTAATTCTCCCATCCCTGCTAACTAACCTCTCAGCATTAGGGTGAGCAGGTGCATTATCTAGCAATAAAACAGCCTTTATTTCATGAGAAGCAATTTTCAGCACATCTGTCTGATAGCGTTGCACATCAGGAATAAAATGGTTAAAGAACCAGTCACTGAAAATATCCGTTGTAAACCAGACATTTTTTGAGTGGGAATATATCAACAGTAACTGGTTCATTAAAATTAAATCCTTTAATGAACCAATGCATTTGTTCCTTATTTAGCTTACAACTAGGGGGGTGCTTGTTTCATGCTTGTAAGCCTGGGTATTTTTCAGGAACAGCACGATAAAAAAAGTCCAATCTCGTCAGCATTATAAAGCTGTGATAAAATGAGGTCATCTAGATATTTTCTGAAAGCCTCAACTTCTTCTTCATCTGTGCCTAAAGATTCACCACAGGTTCTTTTATTAACAATGCTGTCGCGCTTTCGGAAACACCACAGCCATCCATCACTCCCCTGAAATTTTAGGCCCATATGCTTAGCAAGCCTTTCAGCGGCTGACATTAACTCAACAGGTCCAACAACACCGCTTGAGTGCTGCTGAACAAGTCACTTGTACACTGCTTCCTCTAGGTTTTTATCTTTAGTCACTTTCATATGTTTTCTGCTACCAACTGTAGAAGTAGTCTTGGAACAACCATCTACACTATTTTAATGCAAACTCCTTAATTTTTTTTATTTTTGCAAATGTCTGAACTGTTTGCTTTTTGCCTCTATAAATCTTGCGCGCACGTGCAATGGTGTGCAACTTTCAAGTGTCTCAGTCAGTTCTAATTTTTGTGCAACACTCAAGTTAACACGTTTACGCTTTACTTCTTTATCCCGCGAGGCCAGAATGATAGACAAATATAGCAATACCCCGCATATCACTGATAATTGCTACCGAAACTGTTCCGTGTTATGTGAAACCGTGCTGATTGAGGTATAATTATAATGGGTTTTAATTGAATGCATACCAGAGAAACAGTCTATAAAAAAATAATAAGAAATTTATAAACAATTTTTGCTTGATAGCCAATTAAAAGGATTTGAAATAAAAAATACTGCAAAAATTTTAATAATGAAACTGTAACATCATGAAAGATTGAGAGAAACGTCATCTAAGTCATTTCCATGTGAGTCAATGCAGTCACATACTCTGGCAGTGTCCAATGTTTTGAATCCCAAGTCTTTTCCAATCTTCACAATGTCTTCGGCAATTGCCTGAACTTGTGATTCAAAACCAATAAAATCATTTGCCAAATGGGGTGGAACATGCTGCCAAACAGAATGCATGTTGTTGGCAGTGATTTCTAGCCAAGATGCAGATGTATTTTTGGTCATATTTATATTAAAAGATAAAAAAATAAATTGTGAAATGAAAAGTTTAGAAGGCTATCACGTCTGGATGGAATTATGAATACTGAACACTGTTGCACGTTGCTGGTGGCTGCCTGAGGGGAGCTATTGACACATGCATGTGGAACAATAGAGTTAGCACCACAGCATATATGTAAGTATACCTAGGCTACGACAGTGCAACATATATGTAAGCATACCCAGGCTGTGACAATGGAGCATGTATAGAGTACGTGTCTCAGCTATCGAATGAGTTTTAATATGTACAGTAAATTTTCGACTCAAACTTAATTGAAAACTATGTTATATTGAAACCCGTGCTGTCTGAAGCCGTGCTAAGCGAGGTATTGCTGTATTACATATTTATTATAAAATATGTAAAAATCACAATTGCGTAAAATGCAAAAACAACCAAAACGTAAACAATAGAATAGGATGAACTGCCCTGGAAGACCGACTGTGTTGACGCACACCATTAATCACTCCTATCTATTAACCCCCTGCCTCATCTAGATGAGGTAATACCCTGAGCCCAACACCGGATAGGCGCTTCCCTAGCCAGGTGGGAAGGAGCAGCAGTGCGTAGCACATGCTTCTTGATTAGACGGGGGTTCGAGCCCGTCACCACCAAATACGGAAAGGTCAGGGAATGACCACCGCATATTCACGGAGCAATATGGCCTTAGTTGCTAGTGCTCCTAAAAACCAAATAACAAACCAACACCAGATGCATGATAAGATAATGTTGATTCACTGACCCAACCTTTTAGTGTGCTCTATTTGTGAATAAAAAAAAAAAAGTTCTAAATTTTTCCTTTAGGACAGAAATTTTTTGTCCGTTAAATCGAGGGTCTGCTGTACTTTTTTTTATTTATAAAAAACAAAGTAAACTAAGTACTTTTATAAATAAATGGGGAAATTGTTAACTGATACTAGCAACTAAGTTTAACTACAGTTATCAGTCTGCTACTCTTTAGTGGGTATCTGAGAACACCTTTACAAGGTAAATCCAAGCTACAGTAGCTCATTACAGTTAATCATTTTATAGTAAAATGATTTATATGTATAAAATCTCTGCACCTCCTGTTTTTTTTTTTTTTTTTTTAGGTGCCTCCGTAGCCAGGTGGGAAGAAGCAGCAGTGCGTAGCACACGCTTCTTGATTAGACCGGGGTTCGAGCCCGTCACCACCAAATACGGAGGATGCGGAAAGGTCAGGGAATGACCACTGCATATCCCGAAATATAGCCTTGGTTGCTAATGCTCCTAAAAACCAAAAACCTCCTGTTTTTGCAGTTCGTTGGACATTTAGTTTACACTAATATGAGGTTAAACGTCATGTTTATTTTATTTGTTTACAACACAGGTTATTTTTATTTTATTTTTTCTTTTGTCTTCTGAATCTGTTTAGTTAGTTTTAGAGAGTAAGGAAATTTTCCCAATTTATTCCTTAATTTACAAGTTGTGTCGTTGAAAAAAGGTAATTTTTTATTATTAATAGGAAACCCAACTTGTGGCACTTTTTCACTGGGCAAATTTATTTTCTATCTGTTCATTGGCCACTTTGACAACTAACCTATTCAATTAATCATTTTGATGCACAGTTTCATTTACTGAAGTTATAATTTCTTGTTGTGTGTTCTTACACACACACACACACCCTACCACTTTTGCAGACAGCTCTTTGTGAATATGCTTATGGCTAGCCAGAATTCTTTTGCCTGCATAGTAGGATGAGTTTTTCTGATGTTTATTAAACTTAAAACAGATGGAACTGCATATAGAAAATAGTGGGAAGTGGTATCTGCTTACAAAATTTCCGATTCTATCTGTTTATCATTTAATAATGAAAAGTTAATAATATCAGCATGTTTTATCAGTATGTTAACTTACTCAGCACACATTATCTGCTATGATTATTATTTTTTGTATGTAGCTGTTTATTCATGTATTTAACAGATGTGATTGATCATTGATTATTATTTATTTATTTTTATTTGTTTTCTTTCAGCAAGGGGGTGATTGTATGGTAATACCATCTGTAAAGGAAGAGGAAGCTAAAGTATTGTTTCCTAAAGGAGTGAAAGTTCATACTTTACCTTCAGGAAAACAGTATCTTCGTACTACACCACAGCCTTAAGATGGTTTCTGTAGTTTGCTACACTCTCCTATTCTCTAAGTGGCATTTATATATTATCACTTGAATTAGAATCAAAAACAGCTCCCCACCTAGTTTTGCATTGATATTTTTGAATCATTCCATAGCATTTTTAAAAGAGATTTGCCTTATGTTTTGTTACAAATATCATAGTTATTAATCAGAGTGGGCAAATTATCCACCTGAATATTTTCATAAAGCTTGAAAGTAATGTAAAACATAATGCAGTAATAAAATTTTGTATATTTGTTTAGGATTTTGTATTAACTGTTTGAATATAGATATATATATTACCAGGAGTCAAATGTTGACTCAGTTCAGCAGTCATATAAAATTTCTACTTGCCAAACATTTCCTGTGCAAGAGAAACTATATGCCATTATAATTGCTTAGCACAAACTTGTCCACCATGATAAAACATATAAAACACAAAATATTGTCCCTTATTTAATAAATAGATAAACGATTATAAGCATATATGTATACAATTGAAATGAAACAAAACAACCAAAAAAACGTTCCATTATAATTAGCCCTTGTGGGTAGCACAATTGCTATAATTGCCATCCTCCCATGCTGGGTGGAAAAGACCAGAGTTTGAATTCTGTCAATGTGCAAGTAATTTTTATGGGCCTTTTTTTTCACACCATGGCTGAGTTAATTGGTCTCAGGTGAGGGTAGCATAGTTTTTCCTCCTGGAAACTTAGGTTTTTTTTGTCCAGCAAACAGCAAATTGACCTGATATATGACCCGAGGTGCTGATATGCCTAAAACCTTATAACAACAACCATTTTAATTATTTGTCTGTGTCCTGACAGTCAAATATGTCAGTATTGTATGCCTCATATTTGGCATCTCTGAAGAAATCAAAGAGAGTATTAATGGAATTCGTTTCATTTTATTAAATAAAATAAAATATTTATTATTATTTTTTTGCTTGTTAGTTTTGATTTTTAACTTGTCACAAACAAGTCAGTTTGTGGAATCCTGCATATTACATAAATTGGTGTAATGAGCATTTGAGACCTTTTTTAAGTCAAAATATAAAATTTGCCATGTGCAATGATATATTCAGCATCCTTTGTGTATAATAGTTGCTAATGAACTTGGCTTATATTGCATTTTGATGAGCTGAGTTCTCTGCTCTTTGTGCATTAAGTAAAAATCTAAAAAGCCAAACTAAGCTTACAGTATATGCTGTTTTTTCATATCTAAGCATTAATATAGAAATATACACAGACTAGCAAAACAGAGAAAAGGCCAAACAAACTAAAAAAACTTGTCTGACCAATTTGATTGGATGCTATGATGTGGTCACAAAGGAACTGGATGGAAAAAATAATTTTGATATCATATACTTGGATTTCAGGAAAGTTTTTGATACTGCTGCACATAGAAGACTACTGTACAGATTAGAGCAGTATGGCATTAAGGGCAATTCACTGCTGTATATATAGGGATGGTTGAGTGGGAGACAACAGAGTGGTTATCAATGGACACTGTGCTTTGTGGACCAATGTTATTAGTAGAGTCCCCCAGGGTCTGATGTTGAACCCATTGTTGTTTTGTATATTTATCAATGATATCGATGAAGGTGTAATGTCGAAGTTTGCAGATGACACAAAGGTTGGCAGGGTTGTTAATGACAGTATACTACTGCAACAGGATCTAGAAAAGTTGGGCAGATTGGCTGAAGTTTAACATTGACAAATGCAAAGTACTGCATATGGGTAGCAGTAACCCCAGAGAAATGTACCAGCTGTGTGGTACTACACTCAGGGTAGTGGAGAATGAAAGAGAGACCTGGGGGTAATCGTGCAGTCAGATATGAAGTTTTCTGAGCAGCGCAGACAGACTGCCAGAGCAGGTCATGGGGTCTTGTCAATGATATACATGAATTTTGCTAGCAGGGAAAAGGTGGTGATTATCCCTTTGTATAAGGCAATGGTCAGGCCATACTTTGAATACTGTGTACAGGTCTGGAGGCCTAATTTCAGGAAGGATATATTGCTGCTGGAGTGAGTACAGAGGACAAGATTGGTGAAGAGAACAAAGGTGTGCTCTTACCATGAAAGGTTTAAGTTCTGCAATATGCAGCATCTGGAGACTAAGCACCTGCGAGCTAATCTCATTGAGGTGTATAAGGCCTTGAATTGTTTGAGCAGGCTCAATTCTGATGGGATTCTTCCTCTTACTCAGACAATGCACATGCCTAAATTCAAATTGAGAAAGGATGGTTGCAGAATAGATGTGCAAAAGTTTGCATTTAGCCGGCTGGTGATTGATTGCTGGAAAAAACTGCCATCTAATGTGGAAGTAGGCAGCTTGAATAAATTCAAGGAAGAATAGACTGTTTGAGGGGATGGATAGATGAAACAGGAAAGGTATTTTTTATTTCGGCTGATACTGTATAAGCTTGCTTTCTTACATCATTTTCCACTACTAATACTAAGGAGATAAATAAACCATTGAAACTGCTGCAGTACATAAATACAGAACATTTCCACATGTCTCCTTTTTTCTTTCTGGACTATGGAAGCTGGTTATAGTTATCCTCAAGAAATTCATTAATATGCTTTCAGTGAATAATGAAAATATCAGCCATTAGAAACCATTCTCCAACTGCACTTGAAACATGGCACCTGCTTGGTTGGCAAGATTTTCAAAAGGAAGTGACGTAGAGCTAGGGAATCTGGTGTCAATGCAAGGAGTTGTGCTGAAAGGCTCACCTGTGTGATTGAAGGGATTAACAGTCTGCTTCTGTTTTCTGTTCAGGAAAGCTTTTGACACTGTTGCGCATGGAAGACTATTGTACAAATTGGAGCAGAATGGTATTAAGGGTAAGTTGCTACAATGGATAAAAGGATGGTTAAGTGCGAGAAGACAGAGGGTGGTAATCAATGGGTGCTGCTCTTCTTGGACTAATGTTATTACTGGAGTCCCACAGGGTTCGGTGTTAGGTCCACTGTTGTTTTGTATATTTATCAATGATATTGATGAAGGTATATCAGGCTTAATGTCGAAGTTTGCAGATGATACAAAGGTTGGCAGGGTTTTTAATGACAGTAATGGCAGTGTGCTACTGCAACAGGATCTGGATAATTTGGGCAGATGGGCTAAGAAGTGGCAACTGAAGTTTAACCTTGACAAATGCAAAGTACTGCATATGGGTAGAAGTAACCCCAGAGAAACGTACCAACTGTGTGGTACTACACTTAAGGTGGTAGAAAATGAAAAAGACCTGGAAATAATTGTGCAGGCAGATATGAAGTTTTCTGAGCAATGCAGACAGGCTGCCAGGGCAGGTCATGGGGTTTTGTCAATGATATATAGGAATTTTGCTAGCAGGGAAAAGGAGGTGATTATCCCTCTGTATAAGGCAATGGTCAGGCCACGCCTTGAGTACTGCGTACAGGTCTGGAGGCCTCATTTTAGGAAGGATGTAGATTTACTTGAGCGTGTACAGAGAAGGGCAACAAGATTGGTGAGGGGAATGAAGGGATCCTCTTACCAAGAGAGGCTTAAGTTCTGCAAATTGCAGTGGCTGGAGACTAGGCACCTGCACGGTGATCTGATTGAGGTGTATAAGGCCTTGAATGGGTTGAGCACGCTGAATTCTGATGGGATCCTTCCACTTGTTCAGATTACGAACCTAAGGGGGCATAAATTCAAATTAAGAAAAGACAGATGTAGAATAGATGTGCGGAAATTTGCCTTTAGCCAGCGGGTAGTTAATTGCTGGAACAAACTTCCATCTGTCGTTGTGGAAGTTGATAGGTTGAATAAATTTAAGGAGGAACTGGACAGGCATTTGGAGGGAATGGTGTGTTTTTTTTTTTTTTTTTTGGCTGATGCTGCATAAGCTCATACATTTGCTTTCTTGCATCGCATGCCACTACTACTACTATTGTCTTTTCCATTGCATGATCATTGTCTACCAAATTACACAGATTCTAAAAGGATCTCCAGCATGTTGCACTGACCTTATCTACTATATGAACTGAGGTTGTTTTTCCTGGGTTTTAAAGCTTTCTTGTGTTCATTCTTTAGCATAACCACATACATGTCTCTTAAATTATATGGGAAGTGAAGTGCAAAGTTGCCACTAGAAATAAATAGTACTTCTCTAACAAGAATTGCAAATTGTCACATTGTAGACAGTTACTGCCATGAGACTGGATTTTATTACAATTTTTTTTTCTTGCTTAGATTTTATAATAATGGTAGGAATTAAAAATTCAGCACCTTGGCTCCTTTATAATAGGAGTAGTATTAACAATTATATTAATAATATTTTTGTAATAGTTTTAGAAATTGATGGCAGTTATCTGTGAAGTGATAATGAATATTTCTTTTAACAAGTTAAAGTAGTTAAATTGGATATACAAAGTAGTATGATATATATATTTGCAGAATACATTGCTTTTCAGGTAGCTGTTTTCTTCTTAAACTCAATTGCTAATTTGTAACAAGTCACAGATCCCTTTCCCATTTTGCAGTCTACCAAGATTTTTGTGTGGTACCACAATATTTTTAAAGATGACGACCCATCTTCTTTTGATTACAGCCATAAGCTACAAGCAGGTAATCTGCTTGTGCAGCCCTACTGATTCAAGAGTTTGACTCAGAAAAACATTCTAGTGATACCTCACTCTCCCTCTTCACTAGACCTGGCCCATGTGACTTCTTGTTTCCAAAACTGAAAACTTCCCTTAAAGACAAAGAATTAAAGGTGGAGAACACCACTGAAAACACAATGCAGCAATTCAGCCTATCTCTCCAAAAAAGCAGGGATGCCAAGACTGGCGTATTCGTTTAGAAAGACTGTTTTGAGGAAGGTGTGTGTAATTTATGTGATTTTTTTTTTTTTTTTTTTTGGTCACATCTGTAATTAAAAAATAAACCCCTTATATAAAAACGTGTATGCTTAAGAGGTAACTACCAGTCGATGCACTATTACACCACAACCATTTCCATTGGTAACAGCATCACATTCCAGAACTTCTGCTGGTCTCTTCATCGCATGCACTACCCTTCTTTGTGATCAATGTCTAGGAAAGAAAAGTAAGGGAGATAATGTCATATGAGAACCCTTTATTATGACATTGTCTCTCTTCCCTTTCTTTCCTGGATGGTCTGATCATTTGATAGTTCTCTTAAGGGAAGTAACCTGCAAAGGAAACAACTGTCAAAGTCACGTTTGATAGTTGTATGTTTACTTTCTGCTTACAACTTAATCTTGTAAGAAATACAAAAATATATGAAGGTTGTGTAAAAGGTTCCAACAGCACAGATTAAGTTCTGTTAATATTCAAAATAAGTGAAGCAACACAATGGCTTGTCATTATCTTTATTTCAAGAGTACATTTTTAAAAAATGTAGTCTTGGATATTGCTCAGCAACAGTATTGCCTTCTGTGAGATAAGTGGTTTAGTATTCATCTCCCTCATCATCGAGACCATCAGAGGACTCCATCCCAACTTCTTCATAATCTTTTTCCAAAGCAGCTAAATCTTCTCGAGCCTCTGAGAATTCTCCTTCTTCCATGCCCTCTCCTACGTACCAGTGAACGAAAGCCCGTTTGGCATACATGAGATCAAACTTATGGTCTAGACGTGCCCATGCTTCAGCAATGGCAGTTGTGTTAGAAAGCATACAAACAGCACGAGGAACTTTGGCTAAATCACCACCTGGGACAACTGTTGGTGGTTGATAATTAATTCCTACCTGCAAAAAGATAAAGAACCATAAATTACTTTTGGAGTAAGAACGGTGGAAACATTCATGTTCAAAAGAGCACTAACAGTATAATCAATTGACATGCATGTAATTAGTTATTACTTCAGTGTATTGAAAAGATACAACTGTGCAGTTTATATGCTGGAAGTTAGTTATTTGGAATTCCAGTCTTCTCCATCCATCTCTCTCTCTCTCGCAAAGTAATGAATGAATAAGCAGAAAAAAACTGGTAACAAATATTTTTATATTATAAGAATTCAATTTAAATTTTAAAAAAAATTTTACATTGCAAATAATTTTGCTTACAACTAATTCAAAAATAAAATAATATTTCCTTACTTTATATACCAATTTCGCATTAACTAGTTGCTTAATTGTCCAAATATGATACATGCTTTGGACTTTGGACTATGTGCATTTTGTTTTGGACAAAAATATTTGCTAATGATTGATCACTGATCAGTTGTGGCATTCACATGCTTTCTTTTTTGCATAAATCCACATAAATCTTTGACTAGCAATGGGATTTTTTTTTTTTTTATGAAAACTCCAAACATGAGCGGTATTGGAACCTATAGTACTTAGTACCGTGATCGGAGATTGAGAAGATGAAAGAAGATATTTGTTGACATTAGACTGGAAGTTGGACAGTAAATGGATGTTGGCTGGTGGCGGCACGTGTTCGGACTGTTTTGAAAGAGAGAGCAGGACTTATAGAAGCCAATTCAGAAGAACGGTGCCCGTGGAAGTATTTGTAGAAAAGGCATGCAGCAGAAACAGTACGTCTACGAGACAGCGAATGGAGAGACTCTGTTAGAGATGAGTCATTAATTAACCTAACTGCCCTCTTCTGAATGGAATCAAGAAGCCTGAGAGAGGTTTTGGGGGCACTGCCTCAGATGTGGGAACAATATTCCATGGTAGGGTGGATTTGTGATTTGTACAGAGTGAACAGCTGTTTGGAAGAAAAGTAATGCCAAGAGCAAAAGAGAAAACCAAGTTTTTTTAGATGCAGAAGGAGCAATATTTGTAATGTGCTTGTGCCAAGAGAGATTAGAAGTGATAGTAATCCCCAAAAGAGATATATCATTTTGCCTAGAAATCGGAGTGTCACCAAAGATAAGCATAGGAGCAGAAGAATCCTTTTTGCAAGATATAAGACAAGACTGAGTTTTAGAAGGATTGAAATAAACTAAGTTGTCTTTGCCCCACTGGAGAATTACCTGGAGATCGGCATTTAAGGAATTGGTAGTGGATATTCGAGAACTTGAAGCTGATTAGGCAGGGCAAGGTTTCTCAAAATGGAAAGTGGAATGCAATGTGCTATCATCGGCAAAACTATGGATATGATTTCCAGTCAGTGGAAGAAGGTCATTAATATACAAGAGGAAAAGAGGGGAAAAGAACTGAACCTTGGGAAACTCCAGCATTAGTGGAGAAGTTAGAAGACAGAGAGCTATCTACCCTCACCCCTCAGTGAGTGATCAGAGAGAAAACTGGTAACTAATTACAAAAAACAGTTCGCAAACCAAAAGATGGAAGCTTGTTTAGAAGGCCTTTATGCTAAACACAATCAAAAGCCTTTGAGATGTCAAGAGCAACTGCTTGTGTTTCACCAACCTTTTCCATTGAATTTGTCCATAAATGAGTAACATAAGCCAGAATATCACCAGTGGATCGACACTGACGGAATCCATACTGGTGATCATTGATCAGACGGAAGGTTTCTAGGTGGTTTAAGAAATGGCAGTTAATTGATTTCTCCATTACTTTAGAAATAGTAGAAGTAATTGCAATGGGACGATGACTGGATGGGAGGGATCTGTCACCCTTTTTAGGAACTGACTGGATATGAGCAAATTTCCAAACAGAAGGAAAAACACCTTTAGAATAAGAAAGTGAAAAAAGGTGGCAAAGAACAGGAGAATACGATCGGGACCTGGAGCTTTCTTAGCATCAAGATTCGTAAAAATCTTTCTGACATCCTTTTGATGGAAGACCACAGGAGACATTGAATGGAGCATGCTAGAAATGGTGGGAGGTGTTTTACCAAGATTATTAATATGTGAGTTGGAAGGAAAATGGGATGCTAGCAGGTTAGCTTTATCCTTGGCCGAAGTGACAACAGAACCATCTTGTTTTGACAGAGGTGGGAGTAGAGATGGGCAAAAGTTGCAGCCAATAGCTTTGGCAAGAGACCAGAATGCTCGGCTACCATTAGGGCAAGCAGCAAGTTTTCTACTTTTAGCCTGTTCAAAATCTAGTTTGGACTGATTGATAACTGCTTTACAATTGTTGCGAGCTATGGTGTAGGCAGAAAATGAAACTGAAGAATTGGGAACAAGCCAATTACGATATGCAACGTTCTTCTCTTGAACAGCCTTAGTATATTTATTGGAAAACGAATGTTTAGATAAAGGACGAGATTTTAAAGTGGAGTGTGGAATAAAGGATTCCATTCCCACAAGAATAATTTCACTAACATGATCTGAGCAAACGTTGACATCAGAAGTTTTGAAACAGTAATCAGACCAAGGAAAAGAAGAAAAGAAATCTCGCAAGTCAACCCATTTTGCATTCTTGTAATGCCAAATAATACAAGGTTGGGAATAGCCATGAGATAAAGGCTCCATTGGAGAAGAAACAATCACCAAGTTGTGATCTGAGGTGCTTAAAGGACTGCTCACTTTGGCCGTGTATTTAGAAGGGTTGTTTGTGAGAAAAAGATCAAGCATGTTGGCTGTATGGTTAGGATTGTCTGGTATTTTTGTAGGTAAATGAACAATCTGTGCAAGGTCATTAGAAATTGCAAAAGCCTCAGCATCTCGACCAGCTGGGTTGGTGTGACTAGAAAACGGAAACCAGCTGGAGTTGTGAACATTGAAATCACCGAGGAAAATTGTTAGGAAAGTTGGACTGGAGAAAGTCAAGTCTCAAAGAGAGGAAGTCAAAGAGCTCCAAGTGATTAGTGGAGTTGGGAGAACGGTAGAGACAACAGATGAATTTGACACAATGAGGTAGAGAGATTTTTAAGCCAGAGAAGATTGAAGAGAGGAGATTCCAAATTACAAATTCTCTGACAGGGAATATCGGAACAGACATATGTACAAGTACCACCTTTGAGGCAAAAGGAATTATACAGTGAATAATTTGGGTAATTGAGATGAGAAGTAGTTGAATCAACTGAAAACTGAGATTCTCTCAGAAAAAGTACATGGGGTTTGGCAGACTGCAGTGGAAATGGACGTTGTTGAGATTAGAATTGAGACCAGGTATATTTGTGATATCAACTCGGAAGTTTTTGGGATGTTTAGATCTTTTCGCAGATAAGCTTACTCTATTAGTTTGACAATTCATGGTGTCTTCGATAGTAAGAAAAAGTGGGGGGGGACAGGTTGTATTAAGTAATGAGGTTTTTTGGATATGGCGTACACATGGTAAGAATATGTCCAGATCCTTGATATAACGAGGCCTCGACAATACCCCCTGCATATACACTACTCCAACTCCCTCCAGTCACTATCTGGCAGAGTAGAGGTAGCAAGATTATACACTAGCTGATCCGGAAGCCTCCTAGAGTTACCAATAGGCTTGGTCCGGTGTACTAACTAGCGGCTGGCCTGCAAACACCGTTTTAGAGCTGTACCTTTGAAATAAGGAAAATTGGATCTCGCCATGATGTTCATCATAACCTCTAAAGTCATCAGTCATACTGCAAGATGGAAGAGATGGGGAAGGGGGTGATTGGAACTTAGCTCTGGAGACTAAACATGGGTTCGACCACTTCAAGCCTCCAATAAGCAAAGTAGTCGTATTGCACCAGTTGATGAGTCATCGACCACCTAGTATTGCCTGCTAACACAGAGGGGTCAGCATTTCTCCATGTGGTGTGGGTGCCACACCTCGACCCCTGCTTACGTTGGTTCACCCCTGGGTGGTCACCCACAGTGTGCTTTTGTCATTTTTTGACAAATATAATGAAAACTGGTGGATAACATTGTTTTCTTAATCTGTGTACAGTATGACTGAAATTTTATTTCAGTCATACTGTACACAAAGTTACAGATAGATTGCACCTATATTTTGAGTGCCAGCCACCTTCTTTCAAGTTAGCAGATTGAAATAGGAGTAGTTCTATCAGGGGTGGCACTTAAATCAAATGGCCTTCCCCCCCTAAAATAATGGATAAAAATTAACCCCATTGAGGATGCTCAAGTATCCTGAGGTGCTAGGGGTTTGCATGCATTATAAATTGTTTCCAATTGTTTGTAAACAAATGTTATTAGTTTAGACACTGACACATCCATTGCAGTCTTGCAAGTGAAGTAGTTTCTGAAAAGTAGACCAAAAAAAAGTTAAGTTTTTTGATAAAAAGTAAAAAGCAGGCTCTCAAGGCATTTACGGTCCCAGAACCCATGAGTCTGGTGAGTGATGACCACAGCTTCAGGGGACCGTAAATGGCTTGAGAGCCTGTGCATCGGGGCGGCTAGTGGTAACACCATCAACAGAGATAGGGGTGTCCGTATGTATCCCCTCCTTGAAGCCGTCGTTCTTGAATGAGATGATTGGTTCTTAGTGGCGTGCTCCCGAGCCATTTCCGGTTCCAGTACGCAGGTGGGAAATTCCTGTGGAACCATGTGATGAGTGCCGTGGGCCCTGCTATTTAAGGATGTTGTTGTACAACAGAAGCACACTGTTGAGAAAGGAGTCTGTCGTCTCTGAAAGCTACAGTTTTTAGCACTTTTATCACTATTATATTTTAATATTTTAACTTCCATTTTAGTCATATTTTAACCGTCATTTCATATTTATTGTAAATACATCTGTTTTTACCAGTTTTATCTATTGTATTTTAGTTTGCAGTAAAATTACAGAATTACAATTGCTGGTTGCTGTGAAGTATAATTTTTCAACACAAGGAGACCTGACCGAGGTCTGTAAGGCTCAGAGAGAGAGAGAGAGAGAGAGAGAGAGAGAGAGAGAGAGAGAGAGAGAGAGAGAGAGAGAGAGAGAGAGAGAGATCAGTAAAATGAAGACAACTTTCAGTCATAAATGATTCCAGACCTAGGGGCCATATGTTTAGTAAGGAAAGAGGTTTAGGGTGGATTGTAGGAAGTTTTCTTTTAGCCAGCAATTTGTTAATTACTGGAGTTAAATTACCTATATTGGTAATTGAGGCCAGTGGCAATTCAGAGATCCATTAAATAAGTACATGATGAGGGGATCACATAGGTTTTTTTTTTTTTTTTTTAATTTATTTTGTTGGTTGATTCAGTAAAAACCTAGGGCTTCATTGAACCACATGACTAATACTTAGTTTCTCTGGTGCTAAAGCAAAATAACATGAATTCTGCTTTGGTACAAATAAATCTACTTAAAGAGAGACGCTCGGTTTGTTTAGTAAAGTTTATTCTAATTGAAAGAATGTATGAGAAGCAGAGTTAAACTTTTTAGGAAACTGTACAGTAATGCCACTACGTATACTTTTCAACTGCAAATCTCTAAAGAGTTAAATTTGAACATGCTAAAAAATACATACCTTAAAACCTGTGGGGCACCAATCTACAAATTGGATGGTTCTTTTGGTCTTAATTGTGGCAATAGCAGCATTTACATCCTTGGGAACAACATCACCTCTGTAGAGCATGCAGCAAGCCATATATTTTCCGTGGCGTGGATCACATTTCACCATTTGGTTGGCAGGTTCGAAACAAGCATTTGTTATTTCGGAAACAGTTAACTGTTCGTGGTATGCTTTCTCAGCTGAGATGACAGGAGCATATGTCACTAAAGGAAAATGGATTCTGGGAAAGAGAAAGTGCAATCATTTGAAGCAGTTTTACAAAAGGATCAAGATATATATATATAAATATCATATACTGGCAACTCTCGGTTTATGAATGAGTTCCATTCCAAAATGTTTGGTATACGGTTTGTTCGTTATGTGTATCTTGCATTTTTGAGCTTTTACGATACGTATCATATACGTTAGCAGCCATTTTAAAGCATTAAAATTATGTACTAAACATCGAATGGTTTATACCAGTGTTTCTCAATCTTTTCACTGTCGTGGCACATTTTCCAAAGAAGAAAAATTTCGCAGCACACCTACGTAGTCATAGAAGAAGAAATTTCTAAATTAAATAAATAGAATGAAAAATAATATTAACAATTTTGTTTATTTATACTTATATCATTTCTGTGTTATGCAAACAAGTCGTACAACCAAAATAAAATATAAAAATTATTAAATAAATAATTACAAAAAGAAAATATGTATGCCTTCAGCAAAGCTTTAAATTATTCAAATATTTGATGGAGATCAAATGAATTTTTATTTAAAAAATTATAGTCAATGTGAAATATGTGATTGACGATGTTTTGTTATTTCTGCTATATCAGGTCTTATTTCAGACAGAGCAACTCGCAGGTCATCTTCGACATTTTCCAATCTTGATCATTTTTTATTTTCCATGTTAGTGAGAGTCGAAAATCCTAACTCACATAAATACGACGTAGAAAATTGGAGTAAAATATTTATTGCTCTTTTAGATAACTTTGGATATTCATCTCTGACTGAAATCCAAAAGTATCCAAATGAAATCCGAATGTTTAATTTTTAATGTTGGATCGGATGAAAGGGAAATCAGTTCTTCCTCTTCTTCTTCAAGACAAAGATTCCAGTTTGATGTATCATTAATAAAAGGATTTCGAATCCAGTCATATTTTTCCGATTTAATAGATGTAAAATATGTTTTCGTTGCCTTTTGAAGCAAATCCAAATGGTTTTCACCATTGGTGCAAGAAAATTTCTCATCTGTTCAGGAATCTTAGGAAACATAGCTAAATTATTTTCATCAAGTTTATTCATCCACAAGCATAATTTTTTTTATCAAAAGCAATTAACTTATCTGTTGACGTTAAGATATTTTCGTTTCGCCCTTGTAAACTAGTATTTAAAATATTAAGTTGTGCAAATATATGTTCTGTGTAAGCCAGTTTTGCACACCACAATACATTGTTAAAACAATCATAAAATATTTGTATTTTCATACGATTCTTTTGTTTTCCTGCGGTACTTATTTCATTTTTAAAAAAATGCACAGAGTTCTGCTCGCAATTCAAATACACGAGCTAAAACTTTTCCTCTAGAAAGCCAACGAATATCATTATGTAGTAATAAACAATTGTAGTTAGATTCCATGCTGTCGCATAATTCTTTAAAAATTCGTGATTTTAAAGGTCTGCTTTTAATATAGTTAACAATTTTTATACGTCATCTAGTACAATGCTTAATTCTGTGGGGAGAGTTTTGCCTACTAAAGCTTCTCAATGAATAATGCAATGTGTAGAAATAAGATTTTAATTTTTTTTGTTTTGCAAACGCCAAAAAATCTTTTTCAGGTCCGATCATTGACGCAACACCATCTGTACAAATGCATGTACAAAAATTCCATGATAACTTTGTCTCTTCGAAAAAAAAGTTATCTACACAATCAAATATTTCCCTTCCTGTCGTTCTTCCTGGCAATTCTTGACAAAATAAAAATTGGTTCATAATTAAATCTCCGTTAATGAATCGAACAAATCCCATTAATTGTGTTTTCCCGCTGATATCTGTTGACTCATCTATTTGCAGAGCAAAAATTTGACCATCAAGTTTTTGTTGAACATTTTCTACTATATTTTCCGACATATCGATTATTCTTCGACTTATAATATCGTTGGAAAGAGGAATTTTATTTATTTCAGCTTCTGCATCTTTGCCGAACATACATTTCACAATTATACGACAAGCAGGACCGGTCAACGTTTCCCTTTTTGTGCAATAAGTTGTTCTACTTCATAGGAGGCAATTTGTGCTTTGTCAGACACTTTTACTGTGTTTTCCAATTTTTGTATTTGTTTGGCATTAATCGTTCAAAATACCTTTTGTCTTTAGACATCAAATTTTGATGAACTTTTTCCATATGGCGTTTTAGCTTGCTAGGAATCATTGCACTGTTTGCTTTTTTATGTCCACATACAACACATAAAGGTAAGGGGCAATTTATGTACCCTGTCCACATAAAACCAAAATTTAAGTAATCTTCATTATATTTTCTTGTACTAATTTTCGATCTTTTTGGCTGAGATTCATCGGCGCGTATTGTTCATATTATCACTATTTTCAATGGATATATTTGTATCTGCTGCAGAACTACTGTCGCCGACATCAATAGTTTTGTTTTTATTTAAAAATTTTCGTATATCCATTTTCAGTTTTTTCTAATAAACAAAAAAACGGTTTTGTAGAATTCTTAATTTTTATATACATATAAACACGTAATACGCCGCATGCCTACGCGTACAACTCCCAGAGAACTAGAGAGACTACAGACGGGATCCCGTATTTTGACTTTCTGAGGTAATTCAGGGGCGCTGCGCACTTATACAGTATTGCGTCGGTCCGCTTCACGTGGTCTGCGGGCGACAGATAATTGGTCTTTATTCAAATAGTGTTGGCGCCTGAATGCAATTTCAATTCGTTATAAAAAGATCCTTCGTGTACTTTATGCCTATTAATGGTATTGTACGTATATTCGGATAATGATGTTAAAATAAAAACGATGCTAGTTTTTTTTAAGATTTCGCGGCACACTTGGAAAATTTTGCAGCACACTAATGTGACGCGGCACACCCTTTGAGAAACACTGGTTTATACAATAAGTTTTATTATAATGTATGTATGCATTATGGTTTATCGTCAAAAGGTCGTGGGTTCGAATCCCGCCTCGAGCTTGGATCGGAGTAGTTCAAAAATCTTGGGAGGCGCATTATGGCCACAGAAGTCAATGTGCCAACTAACCAAAAAAAAAAAAATTATGGTTTATCGTATACGATACGTAATGTAAAATAAAAAAAGAATAAAAAAACATTGTTTTTAATTAAAAATTTTAATTAAAAACATAGAGGAGTTACAAAATAGAAATAAAGAAAATGAGTACTAACATAATATATGTACTGTACATACATATGTATTCAACTTTTATCATCAATATCTTCATCAGAGTTCAACGTGGCATGGCATGTAAACCAATGTGCTTTTACTGGCTAGATTAGTTTTATTAACCAAGAACAGTTCAGTATAATTATCATGTAACAATTTTCTGATGATTATTGTAATAAATACATATTTTAATAAAAGTTTATTTATTTAAATCTTACAATTTTGTTCACTATATGTTTGGCATTTCGTTTTATAAGGGACTCTATCTATTGGCAACTTTAAGAAATTTTGAATGAATTGTGATGTTCGATTTTAATGTTCATAAATCGAACGTTCGTAAACTGAGAGTTGCCTGTACAGCAGAAGTCAGCCTATGAAATGTGATATGCCAATCTAATGTAGAATCTTACATACAGAATTTATTTTATGCAATTTTTTTGTCAGTTAAAAAAAAAAGTTAAAATTCTAAACATCTATACATAAACAAACTACCTACTCTTATTTTATTAGCTACACAAGAAAGTCTTATGGTGCCTAACCTGTGTACTTAACCACTCATGTGACAAAGACAGAAAAATCAATTTTGTTTTTTGATTTTTTTGTCGTTTTTTTGCAATTCGGCCTGGTGAGCTTAAAAAAAATTGGGTACTTCTGCTCATGAGACATGCCAGGCACCTCATACTGCTCATCCCAAGTAACTTGTTTATATTTATACCACTTATTTCTCTCCAGTTACTGAGTGAAGTTGCATGGTGTAACATAATTAGTAATTATGTTAACTTACAAAGAAAAACAACATAATTGTAGTGCAAGATTCAAGCTCCACATGCCATCCACTTTGTGAAATATTCATAGGATGCAGTGACCAGCGCAAGCCCTGTTTCGAAACAAAAACTGAAAAAATAGTAAGTGAAGGATTTGTTTTACACATGTCTTGATAAATATAAACTAAGCAAGGAGTAATATGTGGACAAAGGCTTTTAAAAAGGACTCTGACTGGGGGTAACACCATTATTATTTTTAAAATTTTCTAACGTAAAAGTTCATATGAATACAACCATCATTTGAGTATTTAGTCGAGTATAAATATTTTTATAAAATTTAAGTTTCTTAATGGGCTGTTTAGCAAAGCAGCCTAAATACACAGCGAGTGTCACATAACTGCAAGTTAAAATATTTTCATTCCCCATGTTACCTACTTGAAACATCCATATGATTCAAACAGAGTTTGAAACAGCAAGTAGCATGGAATACTAGTATAAAAGCATGCCGAACTGAAAATGCCAAGACATGATTTGTGTCTCATGGTGGTTAATGTGTTAATCTTATTTTTGTCAACAGATATTAATATTTCAGTGTTAATATTTTTCAATTCAAGTATTGAATGGGAGAAGCATCAGTTTAAAAGCTAAGAATATCCAACTGATAATTCATTCCATGAACAAAAATCATAAAATCTCGATATAACATACCTGGGATAAGGTACCAAATTAGTCTGGAACTCTGTCAAATCAACATTTAGGGCACCATCAAATCGCAAAGAGGCAGTGATAGAAGACACTATTTGACTAATTAAGCGGTTTAGATTAGTGTACATGGGCCGTTCGATGTCAAGATTTCGCCTGCAAATATCATAGATGGCTTCATTATCTACCATGAAGGCACAGTCTGAATGTTCAAGAGTTGTGTGGGTGGTTAGGATTGAATTATAAGGCTCAACAACTGCAGTAGACACCTGCATAGAGAAGGGAAAAAAATTAGTTATTTGCCGGAATAAAAGCTTATTTTATTATTATTACTGCTGTATATATAAAAGCTTGCTTAAGCAAATTGTATGAGCTTGCTTTCTTGCATGAAATGACACTACTAATTTCCATAATTTAAACTGAAAAGAATCAGTTGCTTGAAAATCAGTTCATGAATATCAAAGTTTTCAATAATGCATAATTAAGTTTGATTAAAATACAAAGTTCATTCTTTTATTCAGGTCCATGTAAATGGTATCAGAGTTCAGGTGCATGGTTGTCCTCCCATTACAATTATTTAAGATGTTTTGAGTCTATTCTGTGTCAGTGTTCCTGGTATCTCACATTTAGTGCACCCCAATTTTGCACAGCTTAGCCATTATAATTTTTGTATCCAATATACTTAACCATTCTGTAAAAAGCAATCATAGAAAGGAGTTTGTACTGAACATGCAAATAGAAACAAGCTGTAATCTTGCAATAACGATTGCCTTCCTTAGGTATGCACAGTTGAAATTTGTGTGTTCAGCAATGAATATGGATGGACAAAAATGAATACATTATCACTATAGTTGCTCTGTACAATTTCAGTATGATCACTGAGGCAGAATACTGTTCTAGTTGATATGCTTTTTTTTTTTTTTTTTTTTAAATTAAGATCAACATGCCAATCATTAAGCTTCCAAAAGACGGTTTCCAAAATATTAAGATTTTGGAAAACTTCAAAATGATCATTGCCAATTAAAAGTTAAAAGTATATTTGTAATTAATTATAACATCTAAATGTCAGAATTAATGAGAACTGGTACACTTTTGAAAGAATCTTTTGTTGAGAAATACTGGCATTCCAGTTGCTAATATTTTCCAATTCAATCATGTTCACCTGCAGATATTTTTAAAACATTGCACCCATTGGACATCAGTTGTTTTATTTATTAAACCCAAGGTTGCCTAAAAATACCCATCACCACCAAATACGGAGGATGCGGAAAAGTCAAGGGAATGACCACCGCATATTCCTGGAGCAATATGGCCGTAGTTGCTAATGCTCCTAAAAAGCCAAATAACAAACAAAGCCTAAAAATATAAGGTCATGTAAAGGCATGAAAAAAAAAAAAAAACTTCACAGGCTTTTAAAGCAGCAAGTAGTATGATGAAATAGTAGAAGACATATTTTGCTAATATGCATGTTTAGGTTGATTAAATCACCTATGAATGAAAACATCAAATAGATACTAACCTGAGGGAAATTAACCAGTCCTGAGTAAAACAACTTTTTTTTTTTTTTTTTTTTTGGTAGCTGTTGGCGCATCGGCATCTGTGGCCATAATGCACCTCCCATGGTTTTTGCAGTACTTTAATCCAAGCCTGAGGCAGGATTCGAGCCTGCGACCTTTGGGTTGCCAGGCAGGTACTTTACCCACCCGGCTAGCCCGGTCGGCAGTAAAATAACTGCTTCACAGAGGATGTCAGACAACAGGCCTTGTTTTGTTGATAAAACTGAAAAATTTGCACTTGACTTTTTTCTTTTTTTGTAAAAAAGAAAAAAGTCAAGTGCAAAAACACTCAGTAAGGAAATCATAAGGTGATGGTGGGGCCATCGTAAGGCCTTATCAAGCCAAGTCTAGGACAGGATATTGAACACTCCCGACTTTGGGTGATATATTTCAAGGTTATACAGAACTGCACCAAACTGATAATCTTTGGGCTTTCTAATAAAGAGAAGGGGAAAAACTGAACACAAATTATGGACCATAGCCTGTATATTAACTTTTATAATGTAAGTCTGAGATGTGGAACTTTTGTTGATCTGCACATGGTGTATATACTGGACAGCAGCTCCATGTGCATTCTAAGGCCACTTGAGTGATTCTGTGGCAACTTTGGGTAGTTTTATTGGAAAACAAAATTTTAAGATCAAGCTTGAAACAAAGTTTAAAACTGACCTTTGATAAAAAAAAATCTGTTATGCTAAGGTCTGCCCTGTGGTTTCTCCTGTTCATGTTCAAAATTTCTAAACTTCTTTCTGCATGATCATATTGATTGTTATTATGACATCCCTACCTTCTGTAGCTTTATTATACCTCTGCTACTGAATTGTGTTTAATAATCAATACAACTACAATTTGCTAAAATGCACTTATTTGTTAGTGTTACAGTAGTTTTGGCAACATACAGTGGATTATATCTGAGAGTTAAATCCCTTTAAAATGTGCTTTTTAAATATATTAGCAAGTTTAAAAAAAAGAAAAAACACTTTTCTGCTCATTCAGGCTCAGCCTTATAGCTTGCAAGATCCAAGCGAGCATGCTGAAAGTGGGCCCCCCTTCAATGGCTACTGTAGGTTGTCAAACCCAGTTTACCACTGCACTAACCATCACTTGCAATAGAAGACTTTCATTTATTTTGCCAAAATTTTGATTTAAAATGAGAAAATACATGGAATTTTTAGGAGTTGTAAAGCCATGGCAGAATGATAAATTCCAAAGTTTATTTACAAAACTTAAAACTGCCAAGTATAAGAACTTGCAAGCTTTACAAAATCAGCTAAAATTTCACTATAGTCCAATTCACTAGCAGCTTCATTTTAATTGACAAATTAGCCATATTGCTAACCTCTCCTTGATGCAACTATTAACCACATACAAGCTTTTATAAACTTTGACAAACCTTTATCCAGGTGCTAGAGTGACAGGAAAAGTCAGAAGACTTATGAGATGTATTTTTTTTATTTATTGTACTAGGCAATCTCAGCCAGCTTTCCTGGCATTCCTGTATTATGAGATGTATTGTAAATATAACTGAGAGGAAAGTGGAGGAGAGATTGTTGAGGATAAACATAAAAAAGGCACCTGGGGTGGATGGGATCTATCCAGTTATATTAAAGGAGGCAGCAAAGGAAGTATGCAAACCCCTAGCCATAATTATGAGAGCTTCTTTGGACTCAGGGGAGGTACCCATAGACTGGAGATGTGCAAATGTAACCCCAATTCACAAAGGAGGATCAAAGGCTGACACAAGTAATTATAGACCTGTTAGTTTAACTTCTGTTCCAGGTAAATTAATGGAGGCACTGGTTAAAGAAGCACTGCAGGATCATCTAGACAAGAATTCAGTTATAGCTCAGTCCAGCATGGTTTTGTTAAGGGCAGGTCTTGCCTGACCAATTTGATTGGATACTATGATGTAGTCACAAAAGAACTGGATGCAGGGAATAACTTTGATATTATATATTTGGATCTTAGAAAGGCTTTTGATACTGTTGCACATGGAAGACTGCTGCACAAATTGGAGCAGTGTGGCATTGGAGGCAAATTGCTGCTATGGATAAGGGGTTGGTTGAGTGGCAGAAGACAGAGAGTGGTAATCAATGGACACTGCTCAACGTGGACTAATGTTATTAGTGGAGTTCCTCAAGGTTCAGTGTTGGGTCCGTTGTTGTTTTCGGTGTTTATGAATGATATTGATGATGGGATATCAAGTTTAATGTCCAAGTTTGCAGATGATACAAAGGTTGGCAGGGTCGTTAAGGACACTACTGACGCTATGCTGCTGCAACAGGATCTGGAAAGGTTGAACAGATGGGCGGAGAGGTGGCAAATGAAGTTTAACATTGACAAATGTAAAGTACTACATATGGGAAACAGTAACCCCAGAGCAACGTATCAACTCTGCGGTACTACACTGACAGTGGTGGAGAATGAAAAGGACCTGGGGGTAATTGTGCAGGCAGATATGAAGTTCTCTGAGCAGTGCAGACGAGCTGCAAGAGTAGCTCATGGTGTCTTGTCAATGATATACAGGAATTTTTCCAGCAGGGATAAGGAGGTGATTATTCCCTTGTATAAGGCAATGGTTAGGCCACATCTTGAGTACTGTATACAGGTCTGGAGGCCTCATTTCAAGAAGGATGTAGAACTGCTGGAACGGGTACAGAGAAGGGCAACAAGATTAGTGAATGGAACAAAGGGTTGCTCTTACGAAGAAAGGCTTAAGTTTTGCAAATTACAGAGTCTGGAGACTAGGCACCGGCGAGGTGATCTGATAGAGGTGTATAAGGCTTTGAATGGTTTGAGCATGCTCAATGCCAATGGGATTCTTCATCTTGCTCAGAATAATCACCTCAGAGGGCATAAATTCAAATTGAGGAAGGACGGATGTCGGATAGATGTGCGGAAATTTGCCTTTAGCCAGCGGGCAGTTGGTTTGTGGAATAGACTCCCATCGCTTGTTGTTGAAGTTGATAGCCTAAACAAATTTAAGGCTCAGCTGGACAGGTATTTCGAACAAACGGAGGGGTGAAATGGGAGTAGTGGTTTTTTTTTTTTTTTTGGCTGATGCTGAATAAGCTTGCTTTCTTGCATCATATGCCTCTACTAATGCTAATGCTAATGCTAATATTAGTAAACAATCTATGGACCACACTGTATGATAACAATGCCTTTTCTTCAAATCACTGAATGTGATGTAAGCCATACTTATCAACAAAATACAGTTCTCCGTTTCTATCCAACCTTCTCTTACTATTTAGCTGTCCAAAAAAAAAACCTTTTGAATTTTTTTTGAATAAAATTAAAACATACATACACCTTTTGACAGTCAATGCAAACATACCGATAGTTTCATTGCTAACATTGAACTCTTTCTGAAAAGATGTGGCATGTTTGTTTGAATCCAATTGAATGGCTCCACTGGATAATGATAAACTGAAGGTTCACTGTCATCAATTGTTCATCATCAGTTACATGGGGTGTATCATTTGATTTATGTTTTTTGAACCATTTTTGGGTTGTGTATTTACCCTCTGATCTCCAAATGCTGTGCATGTTTTGCAGGCTGCCTGTGTAGCGTTTATACTCAAACTAAACGTCATTAAAGATCTACGATTTATTTATTTTTTTCTTTTGCCATATTTTGCTATTTTATTGAACTGCATTAGCATTAGTAGAGGCATACAATGCAAGAAAGCAAGCTTATGCAGCATCAGCCAAAAAAAAATCCCATTTCACCCCTCCAATCATTCCAAATGCCTGTCCAGCTTAGCCTTAAATTTATTTAGGCTATCAACTTCCACAACAAAAGATAGAAGTCTGTTCCACCAATCAACTACCTGCTGGCTAAAGGCAAATTTCCACACATCTATTCTACAACTGTCTCTCCTCAATTTGAATCTGTGTCCCCTCGGGTTCTTAAACTGAGCAAGAGGAAGAATCCCATCAGCATTCAGCTTGCTCAACCCATTCAAGGCTTTATACACCTCGCAGGTGCCTACTCTCCAGGAACTACAATTTGCAGAACAAATCTTTCTTGGTAAGAGCACCCCTTTGTTCTCACCAATCTTGTTGCCCTTTTTTGTACTCGTACTAGGAACTCTACATCCTTCCTAAAATGAGGCCTCCAGACCTGTACAGAGTACTCTAGGTGTGGCCTGACCATTGCCTTGTATAACAGGATAATCACCTGCCTGTCCCTGCTAGCAAAATTTCTATATATCATTGACAAGGCTCCATGACCTGCCCTGGCAGCCTGTCTGCACTGCTCAGCAAACTTCATATTTGACTGTACAATTACCCCCAGGTCTTTTCCACTTCCCTGGGTGTAGTACCACACAGTTGGTACATTTCTCTTTGGTTACTGCTACCCATATGCAGTATTTTACATTTGTCAATGTCAATTCTCAGCCCATTTGCCCAATTATCTAGATCCAGTTGGAGTAGCATACTGTCTTTACTGTTGTTAACAACCCTGCCAACCTTTGTATCATCTGCAAACTTGGACATTAAACCTTATATACCTTCATCAATATCATTGATAAATATACAAAACAACAATGGGCCCAACACCGAACTCTGGGGAACTGCACTAATAACATCTGTCCACGAAGAGCAGTGTCCACTGATTACCACACTCTGTTGTCTCCCACTCAACCATCCATTTATCTGTTGTAGCAACTTACCCTTAATGTTATACCTCTCCAATTTGTACAGCAGTCTTCCATGTGTAACAGTATCAAAAGTTTCTTGAAATCAAAGTATATGATATCAAAATTATTTTTAGCATTCAGTTCCTTTGTGACCACATCATAGTATCCAATCAAATTGATCAGACAAGACTTCCCTTTAACAAACCCATACTGTGTCTTAACTATTACTGCAGTCTTGTCTAGATGATCCTGCAATGTTTCTTTAACCAGTGATTCCATTATTTTCCCCGGAACACATGTTTAACTAACAGGTCTATAGTTACTCCTGTCACCTTTTGAACCCCGTTTGTGAATTGGTGATACATTTGCACATTTCCAGTCCATGGGGACCTCCCCTGAGTCCATGAAAGCTTTCTTAATTATGGCTAAGGTTTGCTTACTTCCTTTGCTGCCTCCTTTTAATATAACTGGATAGATCCCATCCACCCTACCTGCCTTTTTTATGTTTAACTTCAACAATTTCTCCTCCACCTTGCTCTCAGTTATTATAAAATCGCTTAGCTCCTTGTTAGAGTTTGATAAATTTCTTGCACTCCCCTCATTGAATAACTCCAGATGTGTGAATGTAGATGCAAAATACTCATTCAGTTTATCAGCTACCTGAGCATGATCATCAATAGTCAATCCATCTACGTTAAGTGGTCCAATCTGATTCATCCCTTTCCTTCTAGAGTTTACATAAGTAAAGAACCCTTTGCTGTTTTTCTTTGCATCCTTTGCCAAAGATTTCTCATAATCTGCCTTCTCCTGCCTAACCTCCTTTGTGACTTGATTACAGCTTATATCTGCCATAGGCTTCTGTGTCACCTGATACTTTATATGCATCCCATACATTTTTATTCTCTGCCACGAACTTCATTAATTCATCTGATATCCATTTAGGCCTAAATCTTGAACAGTATTTCTTAGTTGGAATGAAAAACCTATTTTAGCCTCCAAAATTAAGTCCCTGAAGGATTCCCCATTTAGAATTCAATGTTGGTGTCATCATCAGTTGATCCCACTGTACAGAATTTAAAAACAGTCTGAGACTCCTGTAGTCACCTTTACGAAAACAAAAGCCCTTCCCTTTAGCCTTGATGGTAGTTATGTCTTTAAGTAATTCCCACATCAGTACATTGTGATCATTGTCAACCAGTGGTTCCTTTATCTGCAAATTCTTAATGCATGAATAATCACTGCTGATAATCAGATGAAGAGTATTACTCCCTCTGGTTGGCCTCTCGAATATGTTGCTAGACATAAGCTGACATGCACAAGTTGTACTTTCAAAGTACATTGATGAATATATAACAATGGTTCCGTATAAAATTTTTGTCAAAATATCAATGTGGAAATCACTGTATAAACCTTTTTTTGTTCACTGATATTTTCTGAAAATTTCATGATTGAATTTCCATCTGATAAAGCTGCAGTATAATTTTTTCTTGTCAATTACAGAATGGGACAGCCAAGGTGCCTGTTCCATGCTCCACTTGCTCCTTTCCCTAAGATTTAGCCCATTCCTACTCACATAGAGTCTGAGATATATATTTTCTTTTTCTTTTTTTTTTTTTTTTTTTTTTATTCTTTAAATCCCCTGACTTTCTTTAGGGTGTTTTCAGTTCCAAATAGTGATTTATACAAATGTTTTAAAACTTTAATTTTCAGTTCCAAACGGAAAAAAAATTAAATGAAAATTTCATTTCAAACTGAAAATTTTATCCATTTCTTAATTTTGGAATTGGCTTTAACTGGCAAACTGTTTCAAGTTCATTTAATGGATCTTTCAGCAATCCAACATAAAAAATAAAATTAGTTTCATCATTTATGTGTTTCAGGATATTCATATAAGACATATCAAATGTTCTCCAAAAAATAAAAAAATAAAACTTACCTGAGGAGCTGGGTAAATGGAAAACTCTAGTTTTGATTTTTTGCCATAATCTACAGACAACCTTTCCATAAGCAATGATGTAAATCCAGAACCAGTCCCTCCACCGAAACTGTGAAAAATTAGAAAACCTTGGAGTCCTGTACATTGGTCTGCAAGTTTTCTGATTCTGTCCAGTACAACATCCACTATCTCTTTGCCAATTGTATAATGTCCTCTGGCATAATTATTTGCAGCATCTTCCTTGCCAGAAATCAATTGTTCAGGATGGTAAAGTTGCCTGTATGCGCCCGTGCGAACTTCATCTAGTTGGTGGGTAAGGAGAGAAAGACATTAGCTCATTTGTTTGTGTTTAATTAATTTCATTTAAAAACAAAATTGTTCCCCTCCTGTCCAGTATAGTAAAAAAGTATTCAGAATAACACCAACAACACTCCTTAACAATGCACTGTTTTTTATAGCACCATACTAATTAATATTTTCATTCTTTTAAATTTACATAAAAGCTGAATTAAGTATTATGCACTGACACATTGAAAGTCTTGCCCATCTTTGTGATAGGGTTTAAGGAGCATCAGCAACTAAGGCCATATTGTTCCGTGTATCTTATCTATAAATTGTGTTTTGTCGTCGATTTTCTGTTTTCTGGATGAAAAACCCTAGTTTTCAGGATAAAAATTATGCTACCCTTGCCTGCAACCGACTAACTCAGCCAATTTGTGGAACAGCCCATAAAAATTTCTCACCATCGATGGGGCTCGAAGTCGGGTCTTTCCCACCCAGTATGGGGAAGATGGTGATTCTACCAACTGTGCAACCCACGAGGGGCCCCATTCTTGCACAGAACTGTCTACATACAGCATCTCAAACATATCTGTCTACCTGCTTTATATCTCATGATGCAAACACGTGATGCTCTTACTGAAGGGAGGGTGCCATTTCATGAAAGTATATGCACCCAATAAAGTGGCAAAGCATATTTAAACTTTATGGTTACCACATTTATTTTTATTTAATTTAATAGTCACGATTTTAAGGCGATTATTTAAATTTCAGCAAACAGGAAAAGCAAAGAAGTTGCTTTAGGGGCCAGCCTAGAAGATAGTAAAAACAGAACCATTCTCACAGGACATTGTGTTTTATACAGCCCACAGATTACAATTACTATAAATCAAGAAAATTAATTTTCTTCTGCAATTCAGAATGCAAAATTAATGAACAGGGAGCAATAATCATAAAATTACATTGTAATAAATGTTATTTACTGTCCTAGTTGTCCCAGACCGTGGGCTTGTATTATAAAGTAGTATGTCAGATGCACTTCTGATGTATTGCTTCATTAAATAGCAGTGGCTGTCATTTGTTGCAGTCATTCAACACCCTTTTGTGGTACAAAGTTTCACCATATGGTTCCGACTTAACATTGGCATCCAGTTCTTAACTCTAACAGCAAAAGACCACAGTAGTTGAAGGTAAATGGCTGCCATAACTTTCCCTGCAGAAATCTAGGTCAACGGTTTTTCACTCTTAGAGATTGAAGATGCTTTCACGGATATGAGGGGTATTTAAGAGTTCATGGTCTGAGGATGAACGGTTTATTGAGGAGTGGAAACATGTTACTTTTCAACATAGTTTCCTTTATTTAGAGTCAAAACACTTTTGCCAGTGATGCTGCAATGCATTGATTCCAGCTGTGAAGAAAGCTTTCTATTGGACCTTCAGGAATGCATCTGCCAGCAGTGACATCACTGTTGGTGGAAAAATGGATGCCAGCCAGGCATTTTAAAATTAGGAAATAGTTGGAAGTTTGAAAATGCCAGATCCAGTGAATATGGGAGGGATGGTCCAAGATTTCAAAGCTGGACTCATGCACTACAGCCATGGCAGTGACAGACATATGATCATGTGTATTGTCCTGGTGGAACAAGGATCCTTTGTTGAGTTTTCTCTTAGCATTTGTCTTTGACATTTTCATGCAAACACTTCACAAAGTCTGCATAATATTCCCCTGTGACTGCCTTCACTCTACTAACAACACTACTAACAATCCACTAACAACAATCTATTAGCATTCTGAAAAACTAATGCCATCACCTTGCCAGCAGAAGGAACTGACGTGTTCTTTAGAGAGAACAGTTGTTTTTTCCACTGCTTAGATTGCTCCTTTGTCTCTGGCTGAAAGTGATGGATCCATCTCATCCATGGTTACAAGCTTTGCAAGGAAATTTGCTGGATCTGCTTGTCAACAATGCAAATATTCACTTAATTTGACAACTCTTGTGTGTTTTTGATTAGCTGTTCAATAACTTTGGGAACCATCATGCCGACACCTTTTTCATAGCGAAAATCTCTGTTATTATACAGTACATGTGTTCAGATGAGATATCCAAGAAGCCGGCAATGAATCGAACTGTCACTCTTCGATCACTCATCACCAGTTATGCACCCTGTCAACTTCTGGAGTGATGGATGCTGCAGATTTTCCACAGCGTGGTTCATCTTCAAGGCCCTCCCTCATTTAAATTCTACTGCCCACTTCTTAACCACAGAAAACAAAGGGACATCCTCCCTCAATGTTGTAACCATATCCTTGCCTTTGGCATTAAAACTTTGCTGACTTAAGGATATGAAGTATTATTTAGTACGTGCAGAAATTTTTAACACTGTACAACTACACTTTTCAATACCCCCTATACAGAACCACTGCTTATGATTCTGCTACAGATGCAGTGTTTGAAGAATAAAGTTTTATAGACAAATCTTTGGTAAGTTAATTTGACCAAAAGCTCATGTCTCTGCAATCGATCCTCCTAGACTTTACAATTGACTGAGTGATAATTTAACAAATGTCTCTTTTTGATAATACAGGATTGTGAATACTTTTTTTTTTTTTTTTTTGTATTTACAAAAAACAACTAAGACTAAGATAAAATAAATAGTGGAATAAAAGAAAAAACCTCCGGGATCAGGAAACTTCGGTGAAAACGTGTATCTTGTAATATAAATTCATTATATATTATTCATTATTCATGATTATAATCATCGTTTCTTTATAAATATTTTTAAAGTCGTTTAAAAGAAATCATTAAAAAAATTACAAAAGTAAATACTGCGTGTAAAACGCACGTGAAGAACAAGAACGCCAACAACAAACTGCAGATGTTGTGTGTCACAGAAGCAGACGAAAAATAGCAGCCACTGAAAACGTAGGTCGTCCTTGCCACAGACGCTACTTCTCATAATGATATTGCCACACTGTATTATTCACTAAAGTACATTAGCTGGGAGGGGAGAGATAAACAGCCAGAAATCAGACAAAATAAATGATTTCCTCTCCCAGCTTATCCATAAAATAATTCTTATAACATTAGACCCGTAAAGATTTTAGAAAATCACAATCTAAGTGAAATCATTATTAATAAATGCCGGTTATTAATAAGTCGTAGTAAAGTTCACAAATTAAAAGGACGTTATGGAAAGTTTACACTCCTAATGAAATAAGATATCTTACCCACTACAGTTGGCTCCAAGTCAATAAACACAGCCCTGGGCACGTGTTTTCCTGATCCAGTTTCGCTGAAGAAAGTGTTGAAGGAGTCGTCCCCACCTCCTATAGTCTTGTCGCTGGGCAACTGACCATCGGGTTGAATACCGTGCTCGAGACAGTACAATTCCCAACAGGCATTACCGATCTGGACTCCAGCTTGGCCAATATGCACACTGATACATTCCCTCTGTAAGTACAAATAAATATATGAATATCACAAAGTTAAGGGTAAGTAGGTCCTAAATGCAGTTTAAAAGAAAGTAAGTATGCATTTTAAAAAGTTTCGGCACATTTGCAGTGGTTCAGTAGTTATTTTAATTAACCTCGTTTTTTTTTTTTGTTGCATTAATGTTAAATCACGTTTAAATCCCAGAACTCCATGTGCAGCGCTTTACTTGAGAAGTAAAGTTTACTAGTTGATTCCTAAAGAAGTTCCACATGGTGGTATACTGCGCTTGCTGAAAATTACTAATATTGAAGCAAATCCTAAGGTGGATCCCATACAGTGGATCTCCTAGAGATGGAGAAGCCTCCTAAAAAGGATGACAGTGGTTTATTTATTCACTTCTCATCCACGTGAGAGTAAATCCTAAACTCAGATGTGAAAATCAGAGTATAATACGTTGAAATTTATACAAAATTAGGCTTAATGAGACAATGAAGATGAATTTATTATAGATTATTATTATTATTATTATTATATTAGCCATGTGGTGCAAGGAAGCCTGAGGCTTATGCTGCACCAGCCAAAAAAATTCCAAAGTTACATTGAGAGAGAGAGAGAGAAGAATGACGATATCCAGCTCAGGACCCCGGGTGTGCCAAGCCCATACTTACCAGATGTGAGCCCCTGGGGGTAGATGGGTTAAGCTCAATCAATATTTGGTGGTTGTTCTTATTACCTGAAACAAGTTTTATGACGGAACTCGGACGGGTTATAATGAGGGGGATTCGTTCAAGATTAATCGACGATACAGCATGATATTGTAAACGAAAGATTATCTGTGGAGTTGCCTAGAGCAGAGAGTGATTCTTACTTTCCTCGACGAAGGGAGTATAAAAATTTTAATTGAATGCACTCTGGTCTTTGAGAAGTGTATTGCTGTTGAGGGGACCAGATGATATGACAATAATCAAAAAAGAAGAAGTACAGAATTATTTTTGAGCCAGAATGAGACAATATTAGAGTTCATCGCTTTCAGTCGGAGAATTTTTTTTTAGTTCATATGAAGTTACAAACTTCGCCCTTGAGCAGTATGTAAATACTAGGGGGAAATTGATGGCTTTGTCAAGTTTCAAATCATTTATATGAAGTTGCCATTCAACGTTAGCAGAATGAAATACAATTGACGGATCTTTAATATAAACAATAATCAGATGCAGACCTAAGGGTGACCTTGAGAGACACCTTGCAAAAAAGTAAACGAAGTTGTACCTTCAATTAATAACAGAAGAGAAGATTGTGGTGAACAGAATTTGCTGCATTAGTGTCAGGTGAGGGTTGCATGATTTACCCTCCCGCCAAGCAACTCTTATTTTTGTCTAGCAGATTATTTTGTCTTATCTTTGTCTAAAGAACACAGGCAATTACAAACAATATTGACGCCTGATGTCCTTAGTAACTCTGCGACTAACATTCACCTAAACGCGCCTAACCTGTATATATATATATATATATATATATATGTAAGCAATTGTCAATCTATATACATGATTATGTTATCCAATGTATAGAAGCATAAATTCAAATTGAGGAAAGACAGTTATAGAATAGATGTGCAGAAATTTGCATTTAGCCAGCGGGTAGTTGATTGCTGGAACAAACTTCCATCCGTTGTTGTGGAAGTTGATAGCTTAAATGAATTCAAGAATAAATTCAAAATAAATGCATATCTATTCTATAACTGGATAAACGTTTAGAGGGAATGGATGTGTGAAATGTTTTTTTTTTTTGGCTGATGCTACATAAGCTTGCTTTCTTGCATCACATTCCTCCTCTACTACTACTTCATAATAATATTCCGTTCTGATATAGGACAGCATGCCCTTTTTAGCTGTCATTCAGTATCAGGCTCATGCTCCTCCAACTGCAACAAAATCGTCCTTTTGAATAATTGGACCGCAAAATTTTGAGGTGCGTAAAAATCTTCTTTTGTACTACCTAACAGTTGTTCACATCTATTAGTGGAAGATGCATCTGGAGAGGATGTATCTTTAGGTTCTTTAGGAGCCGTATAGACGCCCACCTATAATCAGTACGATACTAAGTGATAAGTGAGTGGAGATTAGGAGCTTCTTCGTTTAATCCCTCAAGTCACAATACTCACATTCATAGAAAAGAGGGTTGGTTCCAATCTTTTGGGAGTACGCTCAATGATTCCCAATTCCGGTAACTTTACAAAAAAGAAAAAAAAAAATGTCCAGTCAAAAGAAAAGTTGTATGGAGATTGTGATGAAACCAAGTTTCCCACTGTTTACCATTAGCATTTACCATCAGAAAAAGCTTTTCCGTTACTGCTCCTTTCAGATAATTACTCCAATGTTCTCATCACCGTTTTGCCAATCTGTCCCTAGACGCTTCCTTCCTCTTTGTAATTCTCATCGCAATCTATTTCAGGCGACAAGCAGCTACAACGGCAAACATTTTCTTAGATCATAACTCATTGATAGAAACACCAAGTATGAATCCAGTGATAGACGACCTGTTAAAGCCTGTATTGCATCAGTAGGCACAGCAGATCTATAAGCCATACACTTCTTCAATAGAATAGATCGCTGAATTTAAAATATCTTGCACACCCTGAATTCTTGAAAAGCAGAGCCCAACCAGATATGTGATGCATACCGCACAATTCGTCGCAGCTTAAAAGTTCCCTGGTTATCTCGTATTTCCTTTGAAATGCGAAATAACCAGCTAATTTATTTCAATTGGTTTTCAACTGGCAGATACACACTGCGCCAATTGAAATCTTCCCACAAAAACTTTCCAGAAAGCAGGGCCGAATTTATACTAGCAAAATTTTTTTTGGCCAAACGGTCTCCTAAACGTGACATTATGGGATCCATGATTTATCCATCCAACATTGTTAAACGATCGTTTTTAGCATCTACCTTTGATACCGGAGTGCCCTGAATGCCAATATCAACAACTGAATGTGGCTCTTCTGGAAAGCATATGTGATTTGCGGATTTCTTCACTTTGATAGAGTTTCGTGTGCTGGACAAGGGTCGCCATTAATTCACTGGTTAATTTCTTCCCAGTTAATTTCTGGCATGTCATCACTGAGTGATAAAAAATGTTTAAAATCACCTACATATTAGATGACGCTGAAAGTGTTATACATGGCTTAGGAAGTTACTGATTTCCTTCCATTGAGGCTGAAGAAGGTATCGTTTATTTGGAAGTAATTCTTAAGAACTTTCACTGCTTCTTTAACACTGAGTCATCACAAGCCAATTTAAAATCTAGATATAAAATATCACACAGCTTGGCAAATATATCCGAATAAGTGTGTTGTCCAGATTAGTGGTGGCTGTGCCTGTTGGGTGAAGAGGAATATTGGTGGAACCGCATCCGTGAATCGAATTTTGTAATGTATAAAACAGAGTGGTCTTTTACCCCAATTACTTTTGGGACTGTCGAAACCAGGAGCAGAGCAGATCCAAGAAGGACTAATAGGACTTGAGCCCTTGGCCCCTTCGAGTCCAGGGTTTACAAACGCCTAACTTGTATTTTTAAAATTTTTTTTTTATTTTTTTGTGTTAGGGTATTAATTTGTAAAACGTTTATTATTTAGAGTACATGCAGACACTCTTGACATTCGAAATTTTAAATGATTAACGGTTATTATGACCTTGAAACAGCTTTACACCAAAATCCTCTACACATCGCGAGGTTTTCACAATTAGAATGTTGGTGGATACTGCACTTGCTCTGACACGACCCCGATAGAACCAAGCTCCAACTTTTCGTAGTTTAACAACGTTCTAAAATATTATGTAGCGACACTGTGATTGTTATCTTTACTAACAATAACAAATGGAATATTAGTGAGAGAAAAGCTAATAGCTCCTCTTAATTGACCGATTATGTTATTCAGGAAGTCACCACATTGATTTAGCTGATTATGCCATGCACATTATACTAATACCTAAAAGGAGCCCACTAAGAACACCAGCCCTGCGTCCCCAAGAACATAGATCTGCCCCTAGTCGAAACAATTCCAATAGGTCTGGTATGACCTATTGGAATTGTCTGCTTTAATGATGAAGTTGGTAGTCTATCTGGATACGATTGCTTTCAAGGAGTTTAATTATCAGCTGAATAGCAAACTGGTTTAACAACTGGTTTAAAAGTGGGCACTGATTTGTTGGCATCTGATTATTATTATTATTAGCTATATGGTGAAAGGAAGCCTGAGGCTTATGCTGCACCAGCCAAAAAAAGAAAAAAAAAATTCCCGAGTTACCCTGAGAGAGAGAGAGAGAGAGAGAGAGAGAGAGAGAGAGAGAGAGAGAGAGAGAGAGAGAGAGAGAGAGAGTAAAAAATAGAAAGGAATCACCAAGAAAGAGAAGAATGATGATATCCAACTCAGGACCCTGGGTGTTTGGTAGATAGTTCTGAGGGGTGGCTTAGCCGTCTGCATCTCTCCCTCCTGAGGTGATGAATCACTGCTTATAGAAGCAAGTCACTCTGGCAGCGTTAAAGACTTCTAAAGAGGCTATGCCGAAAACGCTTTTGTAGCTAAGGCCAAATTTCCCTCCTATCTTGTCACTAAGAAAGCTGAATACTTTCTTAAATAGGCCGGCTTGTTTTATAATCATTTATTGAAAAATAAAATAAAATGCTTTATAATTTCAGTTCAAAATTACACAAGTATATACACTGGGGCCATGAAATGGTACCTGGGGACACGGACGCAAATGAGGTTAAGGGACATCGCATATTTATGTTGAGAATTTGATGGCTCCTTCGATTGGGCGCCCTGGTGCGGCGCATCCAATGCACCCCCACATTTGCACGGCCCTGAGCACACCACACAGTCATCAATTAATGCTTACAGAAATGATAAATAGGTAAGAAAATTTAATATATTAATAGGGTGTTATTAAGCAAGCATAACAAAATAATAAAAGATTTAACTCTATGAATAAATAATAAAGCAGATTCTTAAAATACAGAAGTTATTAAATTACTTCATTTTTTCTAAATTTCATTTTGTTTAATACATTTTGCCGAAATATTCAACTCCATATGGACAGAAAAAGTTTAGAATCACCAAAGGTTCATGACTAATATTTGTGGTTAATGATTCACATTTAATTAATTTTTTTTCTTAAATATGTATTTATGCTAAAAATAATTTCTCCGATTTACTCAGAATAAAGTACTGAATGCAGAAAGACAAAGAAGTAAGATTCTACCAGTAAATGAAAGAACAAGTAGAGAGCTCTCTTGTAAATAAACTGTCAAGTATAAAACCGATGGCACTGCACGTTACCGCTTCGCTTCTGACCATTGATTTCCTGAATGAAAATTGGGCTGGCTGCAATTATTAGTACCAGCAAGAAATAGGCTAACAAAAAGAGAACAAATGTTCTCAAAAAAGGCCACCACAGCGTAGAAATAATTCATCCTGAACCGTGCTGTTTCTTCTAATGATCATCTCCCTCTGCGTCCCAACTGCATTCTCATCTTCATCTCTTTAAGTAGAAAACGAAAAATTCTCTGGGTCCATAAATTTATACCAAGGAGAAACTTCTTTTAGCCTATTTCTAATCCACCTTAGAAAGGTATCTAATTCTAATAATTCGATTAATGTAGGAAATCTGGTGTTTCCATAATAAGCTGCTGTTTTAGATATCCAACTCTCTGTATTTCGATGACCATTTTTTAATTTAAAAAACCAAGAATGATGGAAATGCAGGGATTAGTCTCACAACCTTTGGGTGATGAGACTGATGCCTGCAATCTCCAGTTAAACCCCAACACAGAGAGATTCATTTCCAACGAAGGAATAACAGGGTTTTGTGACCTCAACTTGGAAAAAATGAGTTCACTTAATGAGAATCTGCGTATGCTCCTACATAGATATTTAGATGCTAGTAAACACTTGGTTTTTAACCATCTGAAAAACAATAAACGTAATGCAAAATAAAAGTGCTATTTTAGAGTTTCAGGTAATTAGCTAATGTGGGTTGTCCACATCCAGAAAACCGAAATCCCCAAAGATCAGAATTTGAGGGAGTGGTGACTGATATTCGAGAAGGTGGAAATCTGTTCGTGCATGTCAAGTGACCTTCTTCCACTGACTGGAAATTTTATTTAGTTTTTATAGTCAGTGAAAAAGGTCATTAATATACAAGAATGCAAGAAGAAAAACGAGAGAAAGAAGTGAGTCGTTGGGAAACCAGCTTGAGTTGAAACACTAAAAGACACGTTTTCTGGCCGATGTCCCAGATTTACCTGTACAGTGTACTTGATTTACAGAATGTGTCCATTAAAACAGTAATTCATAAGAACTTCAAATCGTCACATCAGTGATGATTTCAAATCAGTGAGCGAAAACTGCAAAACACACCCAGAAATCCATAAATTGGGAGCTTGTTTGGAAGACCCTGTTTTTTTTTTTTTTTTTAGGCGCATCAGCAACTTGGGCCATATTGTGCCATATGTTATGTCTGTAATTTGCGTGTTATGTGAGCGATTTGCTGGACGAAAAACCCTTCCGGGAGGGGGAACCATGCTATCCTCGTCTAAGACCGGTTAACTCAGCCACGCTGTGAAAAAGGCCCATAAGAATTCCTCGTCTTTGACGGGATTCGAACTCGGGTCTTTTATAGTCGGTGTTGAGAGGACTGTGATCATATCAACTGCGTTAACTACGACGGCCCGGAAGATCCTTACCAAAAGCCTCAGAAATATCATTCAAGAACAGAAACTTAACATTGACCAAGTTTCCCATCGAATTTGTCCAAAAATAAGTAATATCACAAACTAAATAGGAATAGATATTCGAGTTCCCCACATGTTTGCAACGTCATCATCGTCAAAGGCCACAAATACTTATTTCTTTTGTGTTTTCATTCAGCCTTTTATTCGGAACAGACAATTTCCGATTGGACTGTTCAATGTTATATTACTACGATAATATTTTTCAGTACTGCAAAATTGCCACACTGAGTAGGCTTTGCATTACTAATATTCCTTTGTGTAGGCATGGACCAGTTTGACGCCAGTGAAGGCTCAAAGTCGGGAACGGCTGATAAAATGTAGTTCGTACACAGTTTTTGAGTGACTGCGATGAAGAATGCGTAAGCATCTAGATCTTTCCGACTTCGAAAATGATTGTGGGGAAAAGACGTGCAGGTTTCAGTATCTCGACAACAATCAACATAGTTAAGTGCTCCCGTTCACTGGTGTCATGAGTCTACTGTGACTTGCTCACCTGCAGTCGAACAACCATCCAAAAAAGTCACACATAAAGACAGCTACGTGTGGTAGACGCCCATGGTAAGCGTCGTGTGTTTCGTCTCGTAACACGGCAACGACGCAGAACAATTGCCCAGCTAATCGCCTAGGAATAACAAGAATGGCCCAGCTAATCGCTTAGGAAAAAACGAGAATATGTACAAGGACCAGTACATAGCGATTAGAGTTAAGCGGCACCGCTTGGTTTCTCACAACTGCGATCATTTCTTTTGTGTTGAATACAGTATCCTGTAAAGGCCAAACAGTGCAAGTCATATGTGGTTTATACACTGAAACGGACAGAATTCATGGGATAACTGGTTCCTGGGCAACGTCACCCCTCTAGCCAGTGGACGAACCCACCGATTGGCAGGTATATAGGTACACTGCATTCACGTAGGACCGTAATTTGATGTTAGAATGGTTAAACGTCGTGAGTTAACCGATTTTGAAAGAGGGGTAATAGTAATAGTAATAGAGGCATGCAATGCAAGAAAGCAAACGTATGAGCTTATGTAGCATCAGCAAAATAATAATAATAATAATAATAAAATAATAAATTCACACAATCATTCTCTCTAAATATTTGTCTAGTTCCCCCTTGAATTTATTTAAGCTAACTTTGACAACGATAAAATGGAAGTTTGTTCCAGCAATTAACCACCCGCTGGCTAAAGGCAAATTTCCGCACGTCTGTTCTACAACTGCCTTTCCTCGATTTGAATATCTCCAGAGTGCCCAAACTATTTTGAACAGTCAGATTACGAACCTAAGGGTTCGTAATCTGAGCAAGTGGAAGGATCCCATCAGAACTCAGCGTGCTCAACACATTCAAGGCCTTATACACCTCAGTCAGATCACCTCGCAAGTGCCTAGTCTCCTAAAAAGCCGAAACTATCGTTTGGGCAAAAAGCACTCTTAGCCTGTTCAAAATTTGTTCGGACTCATAAATAACAGCTTTACAATTGCTGCAATTTGCAGAACTTAAGCCTCTCTTGGTAAGAGGACCCCTTCATTCCCCTCACGAATCTTGTTGCCCTTCTCTGTACACGTTCAAGCAAATCTAAATCCTTCCTAAAATGAGGCCTCCAGACCTGTAAGCAGTACTCAAGGTGTGGCCTGACCATTGCCTCATATAAAGGAATAATCACTTCCTTTTCCCTGCTAGCAAAATTCCTGTATATCATTGACAAAACCCCATGACTTGATGTTGCAGCCTGTCTGCATTGCTTAGAAAACTTCATATCTGACTGCAAAATTACTCCCAGGTCTTTTTCATTTTCTACCACCCTAAGTGTAGTACCACACAGTTGGTACGTTCCTCTGAGGTTACTTCTACTCCTATGCAGTACTTTGCATTTGTCAATGTTAAACTTCAGTTGCCACTTCTCAGTCCATCTGCTCAAATTTTCTAGATCCCGTTGCAGTAGCACACTGCCATTACTGTCATTAACAATCCTGCAAACTTCGATACTAATCCTGATATACCTTCATCAATATCATTGATATATATAAAAAACAACAGTGGGCAAAACACCGAACCCTGTGGGACTTCACTAATAACATTAGTCCACGAAGAACAGCGTCCATTGATTACCACCTCTGTCTTCTCCCACTCAACCATCCTTTTATTCATTGTAGCAACTCATCCTTAATACCCATTCTGCTCCAATTTGTACAGTAGTCTTCCATGCGCAACAGTGTCAAAAGCTTTCCTGAAATCCAAGTACATGATATCAAAATTATTTTTTGCATCCAGTTCCTTTGTAACCACATCATAGTATCCAATCAAATTTGTCAGACAAGACTTTCCCTTAACAAACCCATGCTGTGTCTGAATTATTGCTGCAGTCTTGTCTAGATGATCCTGCAATGCATCTTTAACCAGTGACTCCATTATTTTACACGGAACAGAAGTTAAACTAATTGGTCTGTAATTACTCCTGTTACCCTTCGATCCCCTTTGTGAATTGGGGATTGAAGTGGGTGCCCGACGTATGGGTCACTCAATGGCGCAGATAGTACAGAAATTGCACTGTCCCCGATCAACAGTATCAAGAGTGTATCTGGAATACTACATTTCCGGAATAACATCTCATCGTGGACAGTGCTGTGGGCGGAGAAAGGTGGTGGATGAACGTGGCCGTCTGTCTCGCATTGTTTCAGCCAACCGGAGAGCGACAGTGGTACAAATCAAAAATTCAAATTCAAATTATTATGTTAGGGCCACCCGTAATTTCGTACATATACTCAAATACTCTATGTATTATGGCTGTAAATTGCGTGTTCTCTAGTTGATTTGGATTTGCTTGTTTTGCTGGACGAATAAAAAATCTTGCTATCTACGCCTGAGACCGACTAACTCAGCCACAGAGTGAAAAAAGCCCATTAAAGTTCTTCGCGTCATCGACGGGATTCGAACCAGAGCCTTTTCCACCCGGCGTAGGGAGGACGGTGACGATACCACTGTGCTACACGCACAAACAGTGGCACAAATAACCGCCGACTTCAACGAGGGAGGTGCCAGAAACGTCTCCACCAAGACCATTAGGCACCTCCGTAGCCAGGTGGGAAGGAGCAGCAGTGCGTAGCACACGCTTCTTGATTAGACCGGGATTCGAGCCCGTCACCACCAAATACGGAAGATGCGGAAAGGTCAGGGAATGGCCACCGCATATCCCCGGAGCAATATGGCCTTAGTTGCTAATGCTCCTAAAAAACCAAATAACAATAACAACAATAACAATTGATTAGACCGGGGTTCGAGCCCGTCACCACCAAATATGGAGGATGCGGAAAGGTCAGGGAATGACCACCGCATATTCCCGGAGCAATATGGCCTTAGTTGCTAATGCTCCTAAAAACCAAATAACAACAACAACAACCAAGACCATTAGACGATCATTAGCCGCAATAGGTTATGGGAGCCGCCGATCCACTAGAGTCCCATTGCTAACACCACAACATAGGACTCTATGCCTCAACTGGGCAAAAGAACATCGGCACTAGACCTTGGATGATTGGAGACGGGTCACCTGGTCCGATGAGTCCGGTTTCTAGTTATTTCGAGCAGACGGGAGGGTACGCATCTGGCAGAAACCGCACGAAGATATGCACCCATCATGTCAACAAGGAACTGTTCAGGCAGGTGTAATGGTCTGGGGCATGTTCAACTGGCACACGTTTGGACTTCTGGTACGTCTAGACGCATCTCTGAACGGTCCACGTTACGTGTCCATCCTTGCAGACCATTTCATCCCTTCATGGTCATCGTGCACCCACAGAGCAATGGACTCTTCCCGCAGGACAATGTGCCTCCTCACAGAGCCGTGGTGACTAGAACATGGTTCGAAGAGCATTCCACAGATTTTACCATCATGGAATGGCCTCCCCGTTCACCGGACATGAACCCTGTGAGCATCCTTGGACGCTGTGGAAAAGTCCGTTCGAGCGTTGGATCCTCCACCCAGGAACGCGACGGAATTATGGACAGCGGTGCAGCAAGCATGGATGGAAATACCTGTGGAACGCTTTCGTGCACTAGTGGACTCAATGTCTCGCCATGTGACTGCCCTTATACGGCGAAAGGTGGGCCTACCCGTTACTAGGTAGGTGCCCCATGATTTCTGTCCACTTAGTGTTATGAAGTTTTTTTTTTTTTTCGGTTGTATATATTGAGGGGCGCAACAAAAAGGACGAAGACAGCATGCATTCATCTCACATTAGTGAAAACAGTCGGCAAGCAATAAAATGGAAGCTTGTTTAGAAGGACTTTATGCAAAACACGATCAAAAGCTTTGAAATGTAAAAAACAACTGTCCGAATTTAAAACTTTTCCATTGAATTTTTCAGTAGATGGGTAACATACACTTCGTATATCTGCAATCACTAAACAGATGGACAGTTAAGACAGTTTAGTAGTTCGCAGTTAATGAATATCTCCATTACTTTAGAAAGAACACAGGTAAATGAAATGGATGGGAAGGATTTGTCACCCTTTTTTGGAAATAGCTGGATATGAGCAAATTTTCAAGCAGAAAAAAAAAAACGCCAGCGAAATAACAAAGTTTAGAAAGCTGGCACAGAAGAAGAGTAAGAGCAAAAACACTGATTTTGGAGAACAAGTGGAAAAATGACACCAGGACTTCAGTGTCTTGGCACCAAAATTGTTTAAATTTGTTCAGACATCCTTTTTAAGGAAGACCACAGAAGTCCTTGAGTAGACCGTACTGGGAATGGTAGGAGGTCGTTAATTGAGATCGTCAATACAACAGTTAGAAAAGAAGGCATGCTAGTAAGTAGGCTTTATCTTTAGCTGAGGTGACAATAGAACGATCAAGATCAGGTTTTAACAGAAGTAGAAGCAGTACAGATGAAAAACGTTGTAGCAATAGTTTTGGCAAGAGACCAGAATGCTCAACTGTCGTTTGGGCAAGAAGCACTCTTAGCCTGTTCAAAATTTGTTCGGACTCATAAATAACTGCTTTACAATTGCTGCAAGCTTTAGTGTAGGAAGAAAATGAACCTGGAGATTTGGATGCGAGACAATTGCGATATGCAACATTCTTGTTTTGAACAGTATTAGCACATTTATCGGAAAACCATTTTTTAGTTAGACAGGAGAAGATTTCAAAGTGGAGGGTGGCATAAATTTCATCCCAACGAGAATAATTTCAGATACGATCTGAGCAAACATTGGCATCAGATTTAAAACAGTAATCCAATCAAGGAAAAGAATAAAAATCTCTCAGATAATCCCATTTCGCACTCTTGTAATGCCAAACATGCCAAACTGAGAATGGTCACGAGAGAAAGGCTCCCTTAGAGAAGAGACCACTAAGTTATAATCTGAAGTGCTTAGAGGGCAACGTATCTCGACTGTGTACTTGGAAGAGTTGTTCGTGGGAAAAAAAGATCAAGAGTGTTGGGTGTGTGGTTAGGATTGTCTGAAATTCTGGAAGGTAAATGAGAAAGGTCATTAGTAATTGCAAAATGCTAAGCATCTCGACTAGCTGGATCCATGTGACTGGAAAACTTAAGCCAGCTGGAGTTGAGAAATTGAAATCGCCAAGGTGCTATAGTTCAGGGACTGTTTTCGTGGTATGCCCTGGGTTTTCTGATTATCATTAACTAAAGGTTCGATGGGTACGCCTACTTTTCTATTGTCGTTGATCAAGTACCCTCCATGATGACAGTGTATCCAGACAACTCCGGCGTTCAACAAGACAACAAATCATGCCACAAAGCCCTATAGTTGATACTGGTTTCAGAAACATGACACTGAATTCTCCGTCCTCCAGAAGGTCGCTCAATTCGCCGATCTCACAATTGAGCATATTTGGGACTTATTGGAAAAGGACATTCGATGCCACGACCATCCACCTGACAATGTGCTGGCATTACTAGATACATTGCGCAACGCATGCGTAGCATTACTACAGAGCACCCTGCAATACTTTGGAGTCCATGCCAAGACGAGTTATATTACGGGCAAAAGATAACCCCCAAGGTATTAAACAGACGTTGCTAATGCAAAGCCTACTTAGCGTACAATCCATGACAGGGCTGAAGGAAGTACTCACTTAAATACGGCCAGTCTCTTATAATTAACATAAGACAAAACTGCAACATTCTGTAGTTTTGTCTTATGTGGTCGACTAACCCAAACCAAATGCAAATACCAAATCAAACTACCAAAGAAAATAAAATGATAATAAAATTAACCAAGTAACTAAACGAATGCCAATCCACATACTAATAAACTGATTGATAAAAATTACTCAAACCAAATAAACAAAAGAAAATGAATAAAAGAAGGGGGTGCCTGACCGCACAAAAGAACGTAAATAAATATAAACAGTTGAGGGAGTAGGGCTTGAAGGATATTTGTATGAAAAATAATAAATGTATGTAAAGTTCATTTTGCAAATATAAAAACATGGAGTCTTTTGGAAAGAAGAGAGTGACGATATGAAAAGATTTACTGAAAAGCCTGTTTATAACTGATACTTGTGAGGACTCAATTTTTTTTTTCCTTCTTTTTTTTAGTGCTTTATCAAATCCATGGAGAGATCTCTTGAAGTTCTTACAAATAGAATATAATGATCATGTATATCAATTACATGTTTGAAGCATGCATTTTATAAATCTAATTTGAACGATATAGAAATAAGATCATCTGATCGTGCAACCGAATTGTATCCCCATAGTCAAGTATTGGGAGAATTAGATTATGGAAAGTGCAAAGAACTTTGACTAAGAAGTATCATGTGTTACAACTTCAAATTTGAGGAAAATACTGATTTTTGGGATGGGATTTGGTAAAAGCCTTAGAAGTTGGGTAAAAGATTGACGTTACTTAGGCTGGAGAAGATGCTATTTATTCCTTTCGAACCCCTAGGGTTGGTAAAGAACTAACAACATTCTTTTTATTATATTAACACAGTATGGGTATTTTACAGAAATTATTCCAACTTGTGTATGTATTTTTATTTGATTGTGATCAACGTGTCATTTGATTTTCCCCAAATAGAGCTGTCTCAAAAACTTCCACGATGCAAACGACGACATCTTGGAGAAATTTTGCTTTTCCTAATATTGTCAGCATGGAGATACAATAATGTGCAGCAATAAAAAATAAACTAAAAGTAATTTTGGATTCCCAGATAATTACATATCACAATTGCGAAATCAAAGTGCGCAGTCTATCTACAAAATACAAACGTCACTGACTTATCTCTCAATTTATGGTCCCGTTCATTGTATTCGGCCATATTAAAATCACTGCCTTTTAAGCGCGCAAAATCCGATTAATTCGACCATTTTTAAATGAAACTGTAACTTCCAAGAATGCGAAATACTTTGAAGTTGCATGAATCAGGAAAAACATCGAGAAATCAGAGTCCAATACTGTTTTGATTTTCAACCTGTTTAATCAACCTGTTTTGATTTTCGACCTTCCTGAAGCAATGTCAAAGACCGATTATTTATTAATAAATGACCGATTCGTGTCACTGAACGCACTGACATCAGCCATTTTGAAATCAGCAGTAAATGCATTTTTTTCAGCGTACAAGTCTGCTGCGGCTCATTTTTATTTCTTAAATAATTCCCAAAAAAGCCTTGGGATGTTGTTCAAAGGCGTTCCACTTCAGTGTTTATTACTGGCAGCTAATTTCACAGCGCTCACTTTGTTTTCAGAACACACAATTGCTATTATCTCGATTCTATCAATGACCGTGCAACTTCCCCCCTATCCCCAGCTTTCCCTACTATTAGTCAAACATAAGCACCGTTGTCAACAACACATATACGCATCATCAAAAACTATATCATTAGATTGCAGCACTTTTGGCAGCTATTTCCGTTACTGTAATCGCCTCGTGTACCTGTCTCCGAGTGGTAACTAGAATTGTCTCACATAACAACGAGAGTACACAATGGATGCTATTAGTCAAGGTAAAAGTTTTTTTCAGTTTTCTTATCCTTCCTGGAACATTCTGATTGTATTTAGTACCACATTGCAAGAAACTTTCTCAGCCTGGAATTTGCATTGTTGGTTGCTGAAGCTAAAAAGATCTATTTTATTTTTGTTATCTGTTTGAAATAAAATCCGACTTCTTAACACATTTAATGTACAATATTAATAAGGATGGCAAGAATCTGAAACTCATAGCTGAGAAAGGCATGCCTTATATAGTGTACTGTTACAATTTTAAAATGTTCCATTTATTCTTATTAGAGTTTAATAATGCACACAGTATTTATGTTGCACTCTTGAGTGCAACGAATTATGTCCCTTAAATGGCCACCACTACGAACACAATATTCTATTCGTATCCTCACATTATCCATCTTTTTGTAACGTTTCCGGTGGTATTCTTTCAATTTCATCACTTTTTTTCAATTGCTCAAGTTTACATGGTCTGGATTTTAAGACACTCCATATAAAAGAAATTGCAAACATTAACTTGGTGATCGTGGCGGCCAATTTATGTTACCAAAACGAGATGAGGTGATTTGGAAACATTTCCTTTAAAGTTTCCATGGAAAGTATTGCGGTATATGCCGTAGTACTGTTCAGTTGGAACCAGACATTTCCACATTATTATGACAGCCGAATCATTTTCATAGGGGTAAAGTGTAAAGTGTAAAGTGTAAAGTGTATTTAGGGTCATACGGCACCAGGGGTTTCCCCCATCTCCGCGTTGTTTACATTGTGATGGGTGTACCAGTTTGCTGGAAATGCCAGAGATTTAAAAGTGTATGGATATTGTACATGTGTAGTGTCGTGTACCGTTGTTCATCTGGTCATTTAGCCGCTGGACCCCTACTGAGGCCCAACGTTGCCCCACTTTAGCCCCGTGGAGGCAGACCAGGTACACCAGTATTATAATTATTTACTCTGGCAGGTCCTGCCACCTAATTTCCTTAGATTTCAGTGGCTAGGACCTAAAAAAAAAAAAAAAAAAAAAAAAAAAATGCACATATACGACATACAAAAATGCATATGCATACACATCAATTGGTATAAGTTAGTTCGCGTGGTGAAGGCGCTAGAATGAGAAGCCGAGAGTTTTGGGCGAAATTTATTTGGATGGTTAAATTTGGATTGTGTGGGACTGTCGCTTGCGTATAGTTAGAGAGGGGGAAGGAAAGTTGAAGATTGGGGGGGATATAGTCAGAGAAGGAGCCGATAGGGAAGGTAGCTCCAGCAGTGGGGCATGCCCATGCCCCACCAGAAAGAAGAGAAGGGTGGTGGAGGTTAAGGAGATGGCAAGCCGTCTCCCTCCCCCACCGGGGAAGGGGAGTAATAGTGGGCCAGACAAGGGAGCTGACCCAGATCGCCAATAGGGCGTGAAGGCTTGTGGCTGCGAAGTGGTCGTCTATCATCAGTGGCCTACCATCCAGGTTGGGTTGTTTGGATTCAGTCACAATGGGAAAATAGGGATTGGAGACTCCTGTTTTTGTTGTGCTGGTTATTCCGCAGGTCAGTGCGGCTTGGTGTGGTCGTTCAAGCAGTGAGCTATGTTGGTTCTGGTTGCTCAGGGTTTGCTGGTGGCGGGAGGGTTTGCCGTCTGGCGTAGAGGCTCTGGGCAAATTTAGAGAATTGCTTGTAATTTGCTTCATTCTCCAGTAGATAATGCTCCTGGTTTTTGGGGTTGAATTGCATCTGTGTGATCAGGTGTCCACGTAGATCTTCATAGTGCTCACATTCATACATTATGTGGTCCCATGTCTCCAGAGAGCCACACGCGCACATGGGATTATCTGTGATGCCAAGGAGGTTCAGTTTGTTGCGAATCGCTCCGTGTCCTGTGAGGAGGTAAGTGGTGTAGCGTCCGGGGTTGAACCATTGCGGATATTGTGGGTAGACCTGTTGGAGATTAGGTAGAAACTTTCGAGTTATTTCACCTTTGGTTGAGTCAGTCCAACGTTGCTGCCAGATTGTTTGTAGGTATGTTTCCAGTCTTTTCTTCTCTGCCTGTATGTTATTTATCGGGTCTGTGGTAAGGTCTTGATACGTTGTGGCTTTTCCACGCCTGAGTTGCTGCTGCATTCCTGTGCGGATTACTTCCAAGTCGAGAGGCAAGGTTCCCGTGATAACTTGCAGTGCATGTGTTGATACTGTATTGCATGCTCGGGTGATGGTTAGGAGGATCGGTCTGTGTATTATTTCCAATCGTCGACGATTAACCACTGTTGAGGCCTTTTTATACCAGACGCCGGAGGCATATGTAATTGCTGGGATGATGGCTGCCTTGTAGAGGAGCGCAAGGGTGCGCCTCTTCAGCCCCCAGTCTCGGCGGGTGACCCTGGCAAGCATGGCTACGTAATTTTTGATCTTTGTCTGTATATAGTTGAGGTGGGGGGTAAACGATCGGTTTCTGTCTAGTATAATTCCAAGGTATTTAAGTTCAGTGACAAGCTTAACGGTTCTATCATTGATTCTAATTTGGGGCGGTCTGGTTGGGGTCAGGAAGCCTTTTAGGAGTATAGATTTCGTCTTGGTTGACGAAATGGTCAGGTGATGTCCCTCCGCCCAGTCTCGGAGGGTGGTTAGTGCTTCGTTTGCGATGATCTCCATCTGAGCCCTAGAGTTAGCGGCCAGTACCAAGGAGAGATCATCAGCAAACGCCAATGATTTGACGTTCCCTAGATCCTTGCAGAGGAACTCATCAAGTACACAGTTCCATAGGAGGGGACCCAGTACCGAGCCCTGGGGGCATCCCCGACAGATCCGGCGCTCCACCCTACAATAGGGAGCATCTACTAAGATTCTTCTGTTACTTAAGTAGCTCCGCATACAGCCATAGAGATTCATTGGTAATTGGGCTGCTCTGAGTCTTGCAAGGATGCTCGGCCACCATAGAGCATCGAACGCCCCGGCAAAATCAATCGAGATGAGGAGGAAATATTTTCGGTCGCAACTCTCTGCTAAGTCCAGGATACATTCCAGAGCGTCAACGGTAGATCTTCCAGGTTTAAAGCCGAATTGGTTGTTTGCAGTTAAATTTGTTGTGTTGTAGTGTTCTACTATCCTCTGTTTGAGCAGTTGTTCAAATACTTTGCTTAACACCGAAAGTAGGGCTATTGGTCGATATGATTCTGGCATCTGTGGCTGTTTGGATGGGTTTTTAAGTATAAGTTTCACGCTGGCCACCTTCCAGTCTGAGGGGAACCAGCCAGAGCTAAGGCAGTGGTTGTACAAGTCTAGGAGGAGGTCAGGGGTATATTCGGCAACTTTCTTTACTATTTCCGGCTCCAGCATGTCCGGACCTGGAGTTCTTTTGCTTTTTAATTTGCTTATGGCTGTTTGTAATTCATGGTGAGTGAAAGGCTCTTCTATTCGGGTGGTTTGGTAAGCTTCGTTGGCTAGACAAAGTAGTTGTTGTTCAGGAGTATCATTTCCGTTTAGTGGTTTGAAGGTGGTATTTAGGATGTTGTTGATTGAATCTTGCCAATTTTTTGTCATAGTGCCTTGCGGGGTAATCGTGGAGGATGTCACCTCCCCTCTGGGCAGTTTGTTCATGGTTATGCGATATATTATGTTCCATGGGCTCGAGTTGCCTACAGTAGACACCAGGTGCTCCCAGGACAGCTTCTTTCGCTGCCTGATCATCGCGGTATATGTATTCCTGGCATCCCTGTACTGCTGCCTGAGAAACTCCACCTCAGGTGGGGGCCAGGTCCGTCTAGCTCTCTGAAAGGCTCGTCTCTTTTGGTTCATTTCCCGTCTCAGTACTTCAAGTTCTCGTGACCACCACGGGACTGCTCCCGGCTGTGGGGTCCTTGTCCTGATCGTCTGGTTTGCAGCACTTGTTATGGCATTTGTTATTGCACGTTGGTGATGATCCGGTGTGCAGCCCAGTAGTTGGTCGGTTTGTAGGTTGTTGGCTTTGCAGATGACAGCCTCTTTGAATCGTTCCCAATTCGCTTTATCTACTGCATACCTGTTTTGTTTGAGACTAATGACTGGGGCTCGGTGGAGTGATCTTTGCATGTCAAATGTGATAGCTCGGTGGTCGGAAGTGGTCCAGTTCTCTTGAACCTTCCAGGCTGCAATATGACTGGCAAGGGATCTGGTAGCTATGGTAGCATCCAAGGTGGCTTCCCAAAGGGTTGAACTGAAGGTGGGTAGATTATTGGGACGGTTTAGGACGACAAAGCCACTGTTAGTCAAAAACTCTTCCATGTGTTGTCCATTTCTGGACCCTCTGCGTTCCGGGGTCTCACTGTGCCACAGAGGTGAGCGGCAGTTCAAGTCAGCGGAGACAAGTATCCTGGCTCCATGCAGCTCGGTGAGTACATGTTGCAAGTACTGTGTTGCAGGGAGAATATCAACGCCCGGACGACAGTACAAGGATATCACATACAATTCTCCCAGTGATGATATTATGTGTGCACAGGATGCCCACTCAGAACACAGATGGGTGATCTTTGTCACCGTTATATTAGGGTTTCTCACCACTATAGCCGCCCAGGGGGTCACTCCACCCACCTGGACAATCTTGTAATTGAGCGGGTATCCCCGTACAGCCCCGGCGCAGGGGCTTTCATAGGGGTATGATGCCGAAAGCAGATACCCCACATCAGACGGTAACAGTTTGGCCATGAAGTGGTTGTTCATGAAGGCGACATGGATTTTCCGCTGCCCAATATCTAAAATTTTGTTTATTTATACACCCATTCAAATAAAAGTAGGCCACGTCACTTCTGATTAAACGACTGATCAAGTCTCAATCATTGCTCTTCTGCAGGCATGGTTTGCCCCTGAAATTATACATTTTCATAAAATTCAAATGTATATCCAAATCACGAACAAGTAATTGTTGAGCCATTTACATTTTATAAAACTTTAAATCGATATGCAATGTACTGCGTACACTTCCTTTCTGATGCGTTCAATTCTCTTGACTGAAGAGTAACAGATGTTCGAGGACTGCGTTGTGATGTTTCTCTGATTCTTTTCAATGATTCCTAGAGTACGGGCAGCACGCATCCGATCCGGAGATTTCTCATCTGTTACAGACTGTTGTTCTAAACCAGGCCCGGGCAAACTATGACCAGCGGGCCGCATGCGGCCCGCGAGCTTTAATTGTATTTTCGAAAAAAAGTTTACTTATTTTATGCCTTTTGCGAAGCCTTTTTGAAAAATAAATTTGTATATGTAACACATTATAGAATTTGTCGACTTGTAAATTGTTTTATCATCTCTGTATTGTTCAAATTGAGATAGAATTTGAAATTGTGCGCGAACCGGAGCGAGCCAACGGGCGCTTTTATAAGGGTATAATTTGCGATTATAAACTAACTGCGCGAACAGACAACCGGTGATGACGACAACGGCTTTGCTGCGGTGGCGGAGTAATAGGATAGGACTGCTGACCAGCCGCAGTTCCAATCTGTTTTCTCTGACGGTCATACCGCAATTAGTTTTTTTGCGTTATCTTCGGTTATCATCTTGGTGCCAGTAGCGATAAAAATAATATTTACTCCCTTTTAAAAATGAATAAAAAACGAAAAATTCAACAGGAGCATCGTGTCTTCAACGAAGAGTGGAACACAAAATATTTTTTTGCTAACATAAATAAGAAGACTATTTGTCTCATCTGCCGGGAGAGTGTCTCAGTGCTGAAAGAGTACAATATTGAAGACCAAACAACGGGAGCTGATATATTTGAAAAAGTTGAAAAATGCTTTTCTTTTAACAAGATATAATTTACAATGGAACAAAATGGTAAGCGTAACAACTGACAGAGCACCAAGTTTGACAGCTAAAAATGTTGGAGCGTTAAAGAAAATTCAGGATAAAATTTGTGAAAATTATCCTGATTATAATTTAATTACAATTCATTGTATTATACATCGACAAGTATTATGTAAAAATGTGTTAAAAGTTGAACATGTCACATCTTGTATTATTAAACTAGTAAATGTAATACGATCGAGGGGCCTGAAACACAGACAATTCGTTAATTTTCTTCAAGATATTGAATCCGAGTACACAGATATTCCTTATCATAGCCAAATTCGATGGCTTAGCTTAGGAAAAGTTCTTCGGCGAGTATGGGATCTTAAAGATGACATCATTCTACTTTTAAAACTGAAAAATATTATGGACTTTCCCGAATTAACTGATAATAACTGGATTTAAGAGCCTGACCTTGGCCAGGCAAAGTGCACATTGATAAGGGCAGCATAATAATGCCCAATATATTGTAAATAATGTTCAAAGCACGATTATGAATATGTTGTAAATAAAGTCAAGAATCTCTTTATGAATATAAATATTAATATAACATAATTTAAATATGAATATCTTTATTATTGTAAATACTGTCAAAAGCATATATCCTGTAAATAATCTGACACTGATTCTATTTTATTGTTGGCTCTGGGGGATGAGCCCGAACTTCGATGTGGGCCCCGTCTCCCCAAGGCTATTATTGTCCACCAGCCAATGTAAAACCCCTGGCATTGCTGCTGTGAAGGGTCTATTGTATATACCACGTTTGTATACAATAAAGATTATATATATATTTGTGATTTTGCGTTTACCCTGGACATCGTGACACACTTAAATACTTTCAACGCCGTGTTACAAGGGAAAAAATTTATACGACCATGATATGATAAAAAGTTTGAATGGATTTCAATTAAAACTCCAGTTGTTCCTTCGACATTTACTGATTAGCAAGGTAGACCACTTTCCAACCATGAAGCTGCTGAAGATTCCAGAAAATAAATTTGAAAAATATTGTGAAATTATCAACGCTTTGAATGACGACTTTTCACGAAGATTTGGCGACTTCCGAAAAATTGAGACAAGTTTGGCAATAGTGCGCGACCCATTTTCAATAGAAATTGATAGTACACCGAATGAACTACAACTTCAGATTATAGATCTGCAGTGTGATACCGATTTAAGGGAATTGCACCGTCGTGAGGAAATCTGTAAATTTTACAATACTCTTAATTCGGACAAATTCGTCAAACTTACAAAGATTTTGCCCGAAAAATGTTAGTTATTTTTGGATCAACCTACATATGTGAATAAACATTTTCCATCATGAATCTAAATAAAAATTCTTTACGATCGAGCATCACCCATGAACATTTATAAGCAGTTTTAAGAATCTCAACTACAAAATTAACACCCGAAATTAAAAAAATGTTAAAAGATGTAAAACAGTTCCATTCATCTCATTAAATTCTTGGTTGTTAGAGAATATTTTTTTTTTAATGTTATATTTATTCTTCATGATAACAAATAATATATATCTAAAAATAGTATTTTACGTGCGGCACGTCTTCTTTTTGAATTCCTAATGTGGCCCTTCAGCCAAAAAGTTTGCCCAGGCCTGTTCTAAACTGTAAACCCAATGTGTTATGGTCTTTCTTATGGTAGACTTGAAACGCTACCATTTCTTCCAATGTTGACATGGTGTCTAAATTCCCGTTGAATACTCACAACAGAATCACCTGGTTTAAAAATTATTTCGAAAGGAAGTGCAAAATGTTTATTGTAATCACTGTTCCATTTTTACTGAATGCTTTAGTGTACTCTACTCCAGGACACAAATCCGGGCATCCCACTGTAACGGCTGCGAAAACAGGTAATAAAACATATTTAGTTATAATAAATGACATTTATCTTACTTTTAAACTAAGGCGCATTTAGGGCTAGAGCCTCAAGCTGCGAACAAATTTAGACTATGTATATAAAGTGCTTAGCATCATAATACACAGCCATTTCTGAATAAACAGAAAATTTTTAAGGTGGCATCGTTTTAATAAATGGGAATTTTGATGAGTCATGCTGCTTACCGTGAACATACCATTTCTTGTTTTAAAGTTAAGAAAATTTATATTTACTTAATATTTATATTCACAAAGTACTTATACATTTGACTGGGCTTTCAGGGTTTCCAAAGTACAGTATTTGAATAAGATAATCTATTATTAGTAAAACTGTCCTTGTATATGTCTGACCATGATCTTTCCGTCACGTTTTGTCCATCGAGTTTATATTTATCGAATTTTAATTATAAATTATAAGTGACCTTTTGTTGACAAGTTGTAGCATGGCGTCATTAAACAAAATGGATTCCGCTGCTTTGAGCTTTCCATTATTTTTTGGTATACCTCATCAAATTTTATTCAAGAGTGAAAAAAGAACCAGAGAGCCGCCCAGCTATAAAATCCTCGGGAGCAACTGTACACTAGATTTTTTGAAATTCCTTCGGGTAATATGTTGTAGAACGCTGTACAGTAATAAGTTAGATTAGCATTAGTAGATGCATATGATGCAAGAAAGCAAGCTTATACAGCATCATCCACAAAAAAACCCTTCCCATTTCACCGATCCATTCGTTCCAAATGTTTGTTTGTTTAGTTCTACCTTGAATTTATTTAAGCTATCAACTTCCACAACAACAAACGAAAGTTTTGTTCCAGAAATCAACTACCCGCTGGCTAAAGGCAAATTTCTGCACATTTATTCTACAACTCTCTTCCTCAATTTGAATCTATGCCCGCTCAGGTTTGTAATCTGAGCAAGAGGAAGAATCCCATCAGCATTGGGCCTGCTCAATCCATTCATCCGATGATTGGGATGGTTTATACACCTCAATCAGATCGCCTCACAGGTGCCTATTCTCCAGAAGATGCAATTTACAGAACTTAAGTCTTTCTTCATAAGAGCACCCCTTTGTTCCACTCAATTCCTGTATATCATTGACAAGACTCCATGACCTACTCTGGTAGCCTGTCTGCACTGCTCAGAAAACTTTATATCTGACTGCACAATTACACCCAGGTCTCTTTCATTCTCCACTACCATGAGTGTAACACCACCCAGTTGGTACATTTCTCCGGGGTTACTATTACCCATATTCAGTACTTTGCATTTGTCAATGTTAAACTTTTGCCACATCTCAGCCCATCTGTCCAACTCTTCCAGATCCTATTGCAGCAGCATAGCGTCATTACTATTATTAACAACCCTGCCAAACTTTTGTATCTGCACAAGGTCGAAAGAAATAGATGGGCACGTTTTGACAATGGAAATGAGATTTTTTACTCTCATATCAATTTTAGATGTGACAAGTCGGAATAGAGCAAATTAAGTAAATGAACCACTGAACGTTATATATTATTACTATAGTTGTTGCTCTTATATTATTTTTCCCTGATTGGGGGATTCCACTCCGTGACGGGTACTGCTACCAAGTACACAGGTTGGTTGTAATGTCTAGTGTTACTGTCGGTCGAGGAAATCTATGACTATCCTACAGGTGTTCAGGATTGCGACTTTCTGGAGTTCCTTGTAGGTGTTCTCTGGGAGACCTATTGCTGCTAGGCTGCTATGTAGAGTCTTTGGTACCATACCGGTGGTTGACACGATGATTGGGATGGTTGATACTTCTTGCATATGCCACATCTCCTTGATCTCATGTCTCAAGTTCGTGTACTTCCTAATTTTTTCTTCATGGGTTTTCTTGGCATTGCTAGCGTTCGGCACCGCTATGTCAATCAGGTAGGTAGCCTTTTCCATCTTGTCCACAAGGGTTATGTCCGGTCTGTTGTGCGGGATGGTCTTATCCGTTATTATGGCGCGGTCCCAGTACAGCGTGTGCGTTCGGGTCTCTAGTACTGCCTGGGGTTCGTACTTGTAATATGGTACACTTTCTTTGGTCAACTGGTATTTCCTCGCTAGCTTCTGATATATTATCCTGGCTACCTGGTCGTGTCTATGAGTGTACTCAGTCTGGGTGATCACCTTGCACCCCGCGGTGATGTGTTGGATCGTTTCTGAGGCCAGGTGGCATCGTCGACATGTGTCATCTGACATTCCAGGCTCCTTTGCGATGTATTTTCTATAGTTTCTGGTGTTGATTACCTGGTCTTGGATGGCTAGCATGAATCCTTCAGTCTCGGGGAAGAGCGTCCCGCTTGTGAGCCATGCATTGGAAGCAATGTTATCGATGTGATCTTGATGGAGATCTTTGTAGTGTCTGCCATGGACTGTCTTCCTAGCCCATCGTTCTAATTTTCAGGGGGTTCCTCGCTTAGGTTGAGTGGTGTATACCACTTATCTATCTTCCTTATGGCCTGGTGGAGTGGTGCTGTGTTGTTCTGGAAGTAATCCTTCAGGTTAACTATCGCTGTTTTCTGTTGTTCTATCAGGCCACTTCCTCCCTCCCTCTTTCCGAGGTATTGTTATCTCTCCACTGCTGACTTCGGGTGGTGTTGGCGACTCTTGGTCATAATTGTCCTTGTCTTTCGCATGATATCTTCTAGCTCGGTGTTAGTCCAATCTATGACCCCGAAGGTGTATGTTAGTACTGGAGCTGCATATGTGTTTATGCATATGTGTTTATGTGTTTATGGCTTTAACTGTGTTCACTCCGTTCAATTTTGCTTTCAGTAGGCTTCTGAGTCTCTGATGATATTTTTCGGTCAGGCACTTCTTGATTTCCTTGTGTTCTAACTGCTCAGCCTGCATCATCCCTAAGTATTTGTAGGTCTCTTCTTCTGTCATAGCTTCGATCTCTTTACCAGTCAACAGCTGGTAGTTTCGGCCAACTAATTTTCCCTAGTGCAGTGTGTGGGTTTTGCATTTTTCTAGACCAAATTCCATCCTGATGTCCTTGCTGAATTCTTCGGTGATACGGAGTATTTGCTTCTCGGTTGCTGCGTAGAGCTTGATGTCATCCATGTAAATCAGGTGGGTTAGGGTGTGCAGGTTCTTTCTTCCTTCTTTGAGGTTATATCCATGCTTGCTGCCGTTTATCATGGTGGATAGCAGGTTGAGTGCTATACAGAACCATAGTGGGCTCAGAGCATCTCCCTGAAAGATTCCTCTTCTAATGGGGATTGGCGTGGTTGTGATGTTCTCGACCTTAATGGTGGTACTCCATTTTGCCATTGTTGCTCCTAGGAAGTTTGTCACTATCGGATTGACCTTGTAGATCTTCAGGGTCTCTATTAGCCAGCTATGAGGTACGGAGTCGAAGGCTTTGCAGTAATCGATGTAGGCCGTGTATAGGTTGCGGTGCTTCTTGAAGGCTTGTTCCATAACTGCGGCATCTATGGTTAATTGCTCCTTGCATCCTTTGCTCCTCCGCTTTCATCCTTTCTGCTGTTCGTCCATTATGTTCTGACTCTCTAGGTGGTCTTCTTAGTTATGCAGCTGGTCAGGGTCTTGTACATCTTTGGGAGGCATATGATTGGCCTGTATTTCGCCGGGTTTCTTGTATCTTCATCTTTAGGCTTCAGATATGTGACTCCTTCAGTGAGAAACTTCGGGATTGTCTCCGGGTGCCTTATCATTCGATTGAACTGCTCTGCTCCTGTGTGTGTGTGTGTGTGTGTGTGTGTGTGTGTGTGTGTGTGTGTGTGTGTGTGTGTGTGTGTGTGTGTGTGTGTGTGTGTGTGTGTGAGCTTCTTGTACCAGTAGTTGTGGATGTTATCAATTCCTGGGTTCACCAGTTGTGAGTGTTCCTGATGTTCTTCGTTTTCTTCCGTTCTACTTCTATCCAGGGTGCTCTGCTGTCTCTAACTTCACTGCTCCAGATATTTCCCCAGAACTCTTCGATCGTCTTCAACTCGGGTGGTCCGTTTCCTGCTTTCTCATGTTCACCCAGTTTCCTGTAGAAGGCTATTTGGTCCTCATCGAAGATTCGGTTGTTTATTTTCCTCTGGGAGCTCTCTTTGTATAGGTGTAGTCTCTTGCTGAGTGCGAGGAGGTTCTGCTTCAGTGTGCCCAAGTATTCTTCTATAGAAGAAGAACCACGTCAAGGTTCTTCTTGACGTGGTTCTTCTTTGGTTTGTTAATCGCTGCTCGTTGACCTGAATATCCGGGTATCGTTCCAACCACTTGGTTCACAATGTACAGTCGCGATCTGTACATTGTCATATCGGTCTCTAGCCTGGTTATTTCATAGTATGCTCGCATGATATATGTATTCCACTTCATGCGTTGGCGTTTTCTTCCTTCCTGGGTGGTCACTAGTACAGTTGGTGGGGCTGGATGGTGCTTTACGGGGGACAGTGCCATTGCTCCATTGTCTTGCTCGGGAGACTGTCTCCAACTTTTCGTGCCGACCCCTCTGCCTAAGGCCTGAATGCGAGTGACTTTATCCTGCGCTCAATGCAGTATGAATAATATTTTTCTAGTAACTTTATCCTACACTCGATGCAGTGCGAATAATATTTTTCTGCGACATCATCCATCTATGGAGGTGGACTTGTTTAGCTTCAGCTTATGAGCAGGTTTATTTATTTATTTAGTTCTTGCGAGTGGCACCAGATGGTGCCACCATCTACCTCAGCCGCCACTCCTGCCGTGGGGAAGGTAAGTCCAATGGGATAACTTTCGCGATGTTTTTTTTTTATCATTTAATATTATTATTATATCGTTTAAGCGAACGCGACTCTCCCGTAATAGAGTCGCGTTCGCTTAAACCAATGCGGGATTCGAGCTCGGGTCCATCAGGCTGGCAGTCCAGTGTCTTAACCACTGGGCCATCGCTCCCATTATTATTATTAGTAGCAGTAGTAGCCATATGGTGCAAGGAAGCCTGAGGCTTATGCTGCACCAGCCAAAAAGAAAAAAAAAAAAAAAAAAAAAGGAGTGCCCTGAGAGAGAGAGAGAGAGAGAGAGAGAGAGAGAGAGAGAGAGAGAGAGAGAGAGAGAGAGAGAGAGAGAGAATCACTAAAAAAGAGATGAATGATGATATTCAGTTCAGGACCCTGGGTGTGCCAAGCCCATACTCACCAGATGTGAGCCCCTTGGGTTATCACCCTCTCCAGAAGAATATTGCGAATAATAAATAACTGCATGGGTAGGGGTGGACGTTAATCCCTACAGTCAGGACACAATGGGATTCATATGCAACACAAAAATAGTATTTTCGGCTATATATGTAGATAAGTTTGATCACTGCCGGATGAAAAACCTGAGTAAAGGGGAAAAACAATTCGACTTCTCGCTCGATACTGGCTGGTGACGGTGAAAATAGTTTAAAGGCTCCTCTTCTCTCGATTGAAAGTATCTCTCAATTGGCTACAGAAATCGAATTTAGGGTATTTCTACTCGGCGTAACAGCAGCGATGTTATCCACTTTACTACCTGCGAGGACGATCAATAACCCGGTGGATCAATAGCCAACAATTTTAAACTTTTTTTCAATAACATGAACGAAATCAACTGATTTTGACTAAATCGCATGTGCTGAAAACGAAAAAACCAGTAGAAAGTTCGTAGCACGTCACGTTTTCATGTTTCTCCTTTTTTCCAAAAATTGTGAATTTTTACTTATCTAAATGTACTTGACTACTTACTTTTCTTGTAAATTAACTGCTTGCAATAGAAATGACAACCAGTAAACATTCCAAATGGATAAAAAATAACATATTTAAACTTTATAAACACCTATTTGGATTTAAGTAAGCAACTGACCCACAAAATTGGAAGCAAAAATAGGAAATCGTACTACTTACAGTTATTTTTTTCCTTTTATGAGCAGAATGGTCCTCTCTTGTCAGAAACCAGCAATAGTTACCCATCATTGTTGGATCCCAACGTGTGGATACCTTGGTGGAATCATTCCCCCTGCTCGTCACTGACAGATCCCAAGTTGTCCGGAAAGAAGTCTAGGAAGTGTATCTTCAGCGACATTCCATATTACAATTCCATCAACTCTTTATAGTTCTCTATTTTTTTATTCCATAAAAACCCACTAACAACAACTCTGAAAGATTTCCACGCAGCTAATTCAGTGGCGTTAAGTTTAGTTTCAAAGATTTTTTCCTTTAAAAGCCATTTAATTTGTGGACCTACGAATATACTCTCCTTCAACTTTGCATCACTAATTTTTGGAAACTGGCTTTTTAAGTACTTGAAACCTTCACTATTTTTGTCCAGAACTTTTACAAAACTTTTCATTAGACCCAACTTAATGCGCAAAGGCGGAAAAAAGGACCATTTCAGGTTTCACTAAAGGCGTGCATTTGATGTTGTATTCTTCTCTGATGGGTCATTCTTTCACAATATAATGATGTTCTACTGCTCAACTATCCCATAAACACAACATAGTCTGCGCGTGTAGCACAGTGGTATCGTAACCGTCTTCTCCAGACCCGGTGGAAAAGGCTAGGGTTCGAATCCCGTCGATTACACGAGGAACTTTAGTGGGCTTTTTCACTCTGTGGCTGAGTTAGTTGGTCTCAAGTGTAGATAGCAAGGTTTTTTCCCCAAAAACTGGGGTTTTTTTTCGTCCAGCAAAACAGGCAAATCGACCATAGAACACACGCAATTTACAGTCATAATACTATATGGGTATACATTGTATACCCATCTATGTAATCATAATACATATATCTCTAAGAGATTATGGGTGGAACTAATATAATATTTTTTTTTATCCCATAAACATAGGAAACAACAATATTTAGTAAAATCCACCCTGCAGTCCAAGCAACAAAGCGATTACTTTTAAATCCCCACAGATTTTCCAACAATATTTCTTTTAGTTTAAGGCATTTAAAAGCAATGACATGCTATCAGAGGTTTCTTTCATAGTCACTGGGACCAACGATTTGATATTTCCATTGTGTATTAAAACTGCTTTTAACTGAGTTTAGAAGAATCGATGAATAATCTCCATTCTTCAGGATTATGTTCAAATCCTAGTTCATCCATCAATCCGTTTGCACACACAAAGAGAACCTTCCATTTGATTACCAGCAAACTTTTCATTTCGGTTTCTAAACACAGAAATCCTCATGGTTTATGTCAGCAAGTTCGAAATCCGTCAATGACGCGAAGAATTTTGAGCAGCTTTTTTTAACATTGAGTTAGTTGGTCTCAGGCGAGGGTTGCATGGTTTTTCTTCTCCGGAGAAACTGAATTTTCGTCCAGCAGACCGACCGAAGAATATACGCAAGTAGGTAATATACTAAGGCCTCACAACCTTAGTTGCTTTGGGGCTTAACACACACCTGATCTAACCTTCACTAACTTCCACAAGCGTAAAGGTCCAAGAGCTTGCCTGCAAAGATTGCAGAAGCTGCCCTTAGTATGACATATTAATCGGATATAGAGAAGTCATTGTTACTGACCAGATTACCACATACAACAAATCCAGTAGCTGAAAGCAGAGAAATTACATTAGCAAGTTCGTAATCTCCTAAAAGAGCGTACCAGGAACAGGGAGACGATAGCTGCTTTTGAAATGTAGATGTCCAAATATTTTTCTCCAATAAGAAATCAAATTGATCCAGCTGCAACGATAGCAAGTAAGCTTCTAAGTTGCTGATTCAAAAACAACTGAGTTATTGAGGTAGATCTCTTACATTGTTTTTGTGGAATACTCAGAAAGGAGAGTTTGGACTGCATCAGTGTTAAAAATGATACGACTGTTATTAATATTCTAAATTTTAAGACAATTTCGGATTTGCACAACACCCATATAGGTTTGCAAAACAGTTATGTACATGCAGGCAAGTTTCCTCTTGTAAATAATCAATTTCCATAGAAAAGACTATGAAATTTCTGATTTTGCCCTCTTCAAAAAAAAACTCTTCCGCATTAAGACCACTCGAGTTAAACTGAGAACTTTTCCATGATGTAGCAACTCGACTAGTTGCTTACAATTTAGCTGTCGAGATATAGTTGATTCAGGGGAAGAAAAATTTACCCCCATCTCCCCAGAGTCTGAAGGTTCCGCAGATGTGCGTGCTGAGTACATTAACTCCCAGAGAACACGTTGTTCTGGGTGCTTGAATGTGGCCAAGCTTGCAGTGTTCTCTGAAGCAAAACGTAATTACTTAAAAATGGCTAAGAATGCATAAAACAAGTTTAAATTTTGTTTTCTCTAATGCGGAACAGAACACAGATGAATTTTTCAGAGAAATTAGTCCTGCAGTATCTTTCCCGAGGATACTGTCTCCGCGAGATTTCATATACAAAATCAGCAGGGTTTTCGGATCACTTCCGGTTCAACCCTCATATCAGCATCATTTCATTAATTAAAGATTACCAAAAACTATCTTATTTTTAGAATTGAATCAAAGATCGATTGGCACGATTTAAAGATATAGCTTAGCCAGCTCCACCTTACTCTTATTCACTTGCTTCTAGTTTCGTTTCTGCGCTGTTCTATTTGTATCCCTCCCTCACCATTCTTTCATCACTTCTCAGGAGGTTTCATGTCTTTAGGATGAAGAGAGGGAGGGGACAAATCGTATACTTTAGAGTGGCACGTAAACTGTTATTCCCGTCTTTCTCAGTTATTTTACTCTCTCTAAAAACAGAATATTAAAAATTCATTGTGCAGTCATCTGTCTTTTAGAAATAATATTTTAACTTTTCAATCAACAACGCTCAGCTATTCATTTGTACCTTGTATTCATTTCATTGTTTTTCTCTGGTCTTTACGATTAAATGGATGGACACAAATTATTTCGTGAACACTTATCATCTATTCTGCATCTAGCGATCGATGTCAAAAATACTTTGATAATGTGCTTCTATAAACGGAAGTAAGACTTCGCCGAAAAGGATAAAACGATTCGTAGAAATAACACAAGTAAATCAATATTACATATTCTGAAAGTATCTACTACCTGGTATTTTGTCCTGTGGAGCTAGAATATGGCCATCATTATAGCATATTCACTCCTGTGTTTAGTATTGGAACATAAAATCAATAAAGAACGTATTCAAAAGCTTTTATTTCAACAATGGTGTCACTAATAACAAGGATCGCTTTTTCTTTATCGAAAATCCATTTCTGATGGCCGTAGAATCATTTAAATTGCGAATTGGTCAGATTTGCAAGACCGCTATTTTGAATCGGGGTGATTGAGAAACCTTCTAATTCTAATTTAAACAGACTTCATTGATCACAGACTATACAATGCAAAGCGACTTGTCGTGGCATTCAGTTGCTAGGGCTTCACAAAATTATGTTGGGTTGGAGCACAACATCTAGATCCTGGGCGCAATCCATATTTGGTAAATATAAACAACAGATTTATTTCATTTGGTGCCAGCCTCAGAACAATATTAGACAGCAGTTGGGGGAGGAAGAGGCATGTTGGGAACCCTCTGCTTACATGATCTGTTGGTTACCAACTGCAACTGCCTCGTCTAATTACTGGGAAATGGAAAACAACTACATAACAGTAACCAGTTCCTCTATGACAGTGTAGTGAATTCGCCGCTTGTCGTGGGGTAAACCCTACTCCGAGGTGGTAGGATTGCCCCAAGACAAGTGGTAAATTCGCTATACTGCCAAAGACGCGATATATCTAAGTCTCTGATGCTCCTAAAACCCTACAACAATTTGCTCTATGGCAGCAGTACAGTGGGTTCACCACTTGGAGTAGTCTGGGTTCAAATCTTGTCACCATTGGGAATAAAAGGTTTCTTAAAGGCCTCTTCCAACGGAGCTGAAGCTGGCCGATTTCAATTGATGCCAGTATGGGTTTCTCCCGTTAGTTCAGTTTTTCATCCCACATAACATGCAACCGGCCATCAAATATACACTTATACAAATAATATGCAGACCATACCGTATGAACAGTGGCCAAGCGGATTAGTTTCATGTCATTCCCTATTCCACTTTATAAAAAGAATTTTTAATACAGAAAAATATTAATTATATAAAAATTCCTAATAGTTGGCCATAATTAATTTGTTTAAATTGCTCTTTTAGGGAGAAAGATAAATGATGACCATTGTAACAGAAAAACTCAAGTTTGAATATTTCTTCCGGTCTTTGCCTTACTGATTCGTCTTTCTTCTCAAAAATTTTTCGTCTTTCGTCCAGGTTCCTTAAAAGGAAAACTTCCTTTAAGGAAATATCATGATGATGTTAGATTAACCTTGCATTTTTGAACCTCCCGTTTCTGTACCAAGGCAAATACTCCAAGCAAATTAAGAGACGATATCTGTCGTAACATCTCTTAAAAAGTGACATCTGTCGGATTTTGCACCATCTTGCACACAATATTTACTTGAAATAAAATACTATGCAATAATAGAAATAGAAATAGAAATTTGAAATCCATTAACTGATTTGCTAAGCACTGGGCTTCAACGCCCATTAGCAACATCCACATGAATCGGCTCGCATTCTTTGGTTTGATACTGTATAGCTTTTAGGCTGTCAGTACTACTCTCCCATCGAGTACCATCAATATATAATACTTTTATTACGAAGGAAAAATGGAGGTTCACAGTGCTCCAATCACTTAGCGCTCGGGACAACGCCCTGTCGTCACGCCCTAGAATTTTATTAGTCCATCAATACGAATTGTTGCCTTGTTTGTTTTGACGTATCCTATCAACCTAAATCAATTATATCTTATAAAAAAGGCTATAACTGAAAAAAACAAACAAACAGAAGAGATGTAGACTCAGGAGGAGTTATTCTTCAGAAGGAGAAGACTGAGGTTCTTGCCCACTTCAGATTCTTTTGTGTATGTAAAAAAAAAAAAAAAAAAAATGTAGTAAATAAATACTGTTTCTTATTTGATTAAGAAGTTTAACTCTGCGAAAAGTATTTTGGTTGGATGCAAGTTCATAAGAACTTTCTTACCGAATGATATCCCAAAGTAAGATTTTCCATAAGAGATTAAGATTAGCAAGCTAAATAAAAAACTAATCTTAGCAATTGAGACCTCTCTTAGATACGGATGTATATAATTCAGAGCATTTTCAATTGCTTTGAATGCATGAGTAATGAAGCTAACATAGGGGTCAAAAGTTGAGGTTGCGTCCAGGGTCCCAGAATGGCCAAATCCATTATCTGTAATAAATTTATCTATTGAAAACACTAGAAAATGTATGATAACTCGACTCTGTCTTTCCTCCTCCCCTCCCTTTTCCCAGGGAATTAACATGTCTTCCTGCTATGCAACACTCCAATGGATTTTCCAAAGTCTACCGGCCATGTGTGTAATTACATGGATGGTTTCGATAATCAGACAAAAAAACTCGCCGGACCATTCAAAAAATCGCGTTTGCACTTGGCATGTCATGCTTTGCTTGTGTTAATCATGCCTGATATATTTACGACAAATCATAAATATTTGCATTTAGTAACTACTTAACACTTCGCTTTCTAACTTAGATGGCAAACAAGGAGTTAATTTTTCTTTCTTCTCTCCTCCCTCCCACATTGTGCAAAAGATAACCAACGGTTGGAGTTCTTTATTTCCAGATAGTTAATTATGACCAGTTTCTTCTTGTAACTCATTTCTATATAAATGTAATAGTCAACTGGATTATTCTCCTGCAAGGAGAAGTCTCTTTATCAGTCTCAGCTGTTTTCTGTTGTATTTACAATCAACGCGCTGTTTGCATGGCTTGGGGCGTGGCTCGTTTCCCCTTCTGGCCGATCGTGACCCATCAGGCAATTTTCTTACCGAGTCCGTCAGGATTCATAGACCGTAACGGGGCTCCTTCCTCCTCATACCGTCCCCAAGCAAAGAGCACTTCCAACCAATCAGAACAGTTGGTGCTATGTCGGAGTACATTCCTTATATGGCATTACGACTAACGTGAGTCAGCTGGCATCTTGATTGGGATACGTGTCACTCCGTGTCAGGGACGATGAATGTACTGTGGATAGTGGGTCAAAAAGGTCTTTCCGTCTCAGGAATGCTATCTTTTATACACTCACTGGAAAATTTAACAGCAACACCAACCTCTTCCCTCCTTATTCTGGTGGCATCATTATATGGTAGATGAAACAAGGTGAAGTTACCATGCACGGTGGACACTTCGCATCCCAACATGTTTTGGTAGAGTACATTTGGGCCCCTGGTATTTGTGGACCAAAGCTCAGACTACTTAAACATCTTTGCGAACTATGCATATCCCATCACGGCGATGGTTACCTCTAGCAAAAACAACTCCAGGTATCAACCGAAAGAGGTAAGATTAGATTAAATGGGTCATCAGCTAGATGGACCCACTTCGGTTCGCGGAGGAAGTAAGGGATACGCTACAGTGCAAATATCAGAGGAACTTTACCATCATCTGATAGATGAGCATGCCAATAGTGATTGCCATTACTAATTATAAATCAATCGTCTTTTGACTACATAAAGAGCCTAGAGCCTTTTCTTAATCGTTATTATTAGATAAATAACTGTCTAATAATAATCAAAAGAGACTATTTTCAGATCTTATTCTCAAGTGCACATTTTATAATAATAATAATAATAAAAAAGTACTGCATCACCTCACTGGTATCACATTGCACCTTTTTTCCTTCTTCAGTAGCAGTTGGTCAGAATTTAACTCTCTGTGGAGAGAGAGAGAGAGAGAGAGAGAGAGAGAGAGAGAGATCCTGCCCATGTAATCACATCAACATCCAAATCAATGGTGACTAAATTACTGCTTATTAACTACTGTATTTCGATTCCTAGAGCAGATCATGAATGAATTATTAAAGGATTTAAAAAGGTATGGGCTGCATTCTTAGCTAGAATTTTATAATGTAAATTTATGATATTACAATATAAATATCTTCAAATTAAAAGCAAATTACTATTAATTTTTTATATCAAAATTATCATTTATGTTTTAGTTCTTAGCACGCTTATAACCCAAGTGGTATTATTCACATCCTTTTAGGAATAAATAAATAACAATCTGGCCATATTTACAAAGTTCATAATTATTCTAGGTAAATATATCAACTTTTATCTTCTTTACGTGCCATTTCTAGCCTAGCAACGCGCACTTTATATCTCCCGTGCTACCCTTGTACACCTGGAGATAACTCGCCCTACTGTGCAAATATCAAGTGACTGCCCCATTCTGAACAGCGATTATATCGGCTCATTACACACAGTTTAAAAAAAAAAAAAAAATTCCACAAACCGAAAATAATCTTAAAAACTAGCGCAAGTTCTGTCAGTCCAAACTATTTCTGTTACCCTTTCAAACTGCAAGACAAAATACCAAAGGTTCCCATTGATCGAAACATCCACAATTCTGAAAATACCTTCTGAAACTTATTAACACTTACCATTGTGGATGGTGTCCTAAATTATAGGGGGGTTTTCGGAAGAGGCGAAAACGCAAAAAAGTTCGTGAACTAAAGTGCAACGAACGCAGGCACGAACAGTGAATAGCGAACGCTAAGTTTCGCTCGTGTTTTATATATCGCCAACCGAAAACTATGACGTAGCCCAGGAACTGTCGTCTGCTCATTGGTCTCTCCACCAATGAAGTCATAGGGATTCGCAGAGGCCACGTCATGCTCGTTTCTAACAGACCTTGTTCTAAGTAGAAGTTCTGTTGGCACAACAGAAATAAGATGGATGCTACAGCTAACGATCATATAATATCCTGGGAAAAAAAAAAAAAAACAGGCGCCATAACAGTCCTACTACAGACGGAAAACGCTAGAGGGTCAAGGTCCAAGATGAAAGGGCGTGTTTCCATATTGTACAGTACCCTAACACACGGCCATAAAGTACATAGTGGACTGTAATGTTCACTCCATCCCAAAGGATATTTCATTAAAATTTTAATGTACTTGCCGACTAAAATATTATTTCTATGTTGCATACACTTCTTTTGCAGTAACGACGCATGGGCACTATTATTATTCCCCCCCCCCCACCCATGTCACCTTCTTTTTGTGAATTTGCAAGAAAATATAGGCAAGAAAATATTTGAATTAGTTATAAACTTTTTCCTGCTTCCTTCTTCTAGAAGGGTGACTGTTATTTGGACAATTCTGATTAATTACGCTAATGTTTACAATTAGTGACACTGCAAATACAAAATGAAGGATTATTTCACATTCTGTGACAAAAATGACTAATAGTCTCAAAAAACCCAGTACAGTAGTTGACTAATAGTGTGAATTCAACATTACAAGCCAAGTCATACGGATAATTTTATTATTCAATTCATGTAAACGTTTTGCAGGCACAAATTTCGCTTCGATTAAAAAAAAAAAAAAGTAATAATCGTATAGAATAAAATAAATAAAATTGTTACTTACCAAAAATCTCTACATTTTTTTCAATTTCTTCAAAGAAAATATTAGCTTGAACTCATGTTTACATACAGTTTTATTGTGGTTACGCACCGGTAAAGAAACAGAAAAAAAAAAGAAAAGAAACAAAATGGAAGTAAAGTCACTGAATGTATTAATTTGTGAAGTTTATTCCTTTTCCCTGCTTATTAACTATAACTAAATGTAATTTGAATTCATTAACGTAAATAAATAAACAAACCTATATTCATTTGCCATACGACTAAATCTAAATACAGTACAGTATTTTGGAAAGGGGGCGCCTTCAGCAGTCACTAATAACTGTTTCGTTATTATTCATAAAAATAATTAATGAAAAATTTAATTATGGGTAATTCGTTTATTTTTAATTTAAAGTAATGATAATTAACTTATAATAATAATAATTAATTTAATTACCTCTTAGTCACTTTCAGTAATTAAGCTATTTTTCTCAGTTCGTTAATATAGCGCGGCTTTGCAAGCCAAATATGGAGTGTTGGATACGGCTCTATGGAGTGTTGTTTCGTGTTGATAAAAATGGCTGACTGTTAATAAAAGCAGTCAAATTTGTCAAACGAAAAGAGAGACACTTTACATGCTAAAAGAAGCTCATGGGGATAAAAGAACATCAAGAGGAATAAAGGTTTAATGGGAGTTGGGAAAAAGACTATGATTAAGCCCGAGGCGGTCGTCCAATTATCCAAGGACCGGCAGAAATATTGGAAAAGCCAGAGATTTAATTCGTTCAGACAGACAGTTAACAGAAATTATGGAAGAAGAGTTAAATTAGATTAAACAAACAAAAAAAAAAAAACAAAAAAAAGTCAGACTCAATCGTGAAGAGAACTTGAAAGTGAGAAAAGTTTCTCTGAAGATTGTGCCACATTTTGAGTGGTGAATAGAAACAACAAAGACCTCGCATGTGTTCGAATCTTTCGAGGGAAACTGAAATATGAGAGATTTTTCACAACGCAAAAGGAATGAACTGTATCCCTGTGATTGACAACGGAAATCCCATCACAGTGATACAGTTCAATACTTCATCATGACAACGCTTTGGCGCACAGCGCACTTTCTTCTTTTAAACATTTTGTGACGAAAAACAGTACTAATCAGCTTGATCGTTCACCCTGTTTATCAGGTTTGGCTCCGAAGGACTGTTTTTGGATATTTTCAGAAATTAAATCTGCCCTTAATCTTTGGGCATTGCTAGAGTCATACAAGATTTCTTGTATGTCTGTGATAATGGTTTCTTGTATGTCTGTGGTAATGGTTTCTTGTATGTCTGTGGTTGAGTGCCAAAAGTCAAGGTTTGCCCCTTGAGTGCCCTCGTGGATAGCACCGTTGGTAGAATTCCGTCCTCCCCACACTGAGTAGAAAAGACCTGGATTCCAGTGCTGGCAGTGACGGGAGCAATTTTTATGGGCCTTTTTCACAACGTGGCTGAGTTAGTCGGTCTCAGACAAGGGTACCATGCTTTTTTCTCCCCGGAAACTCGGGTTTTTCGTCCAGCAAACAGAAAATCGACCTCAGAACACATGCAATTTACTGAAATATACGCGAAACAATATGGCTGTAGTCGCTGATGCTCATAAATTCCTACAACAATAACAATAACAGCCCCTTGAGTGCCTAGGTATGGTTTGCCCCTTTGTGACCAGATGACGGACATCCCTCTTATCATTATCAGAAAACCGAATGTGTCACCATAAATTCCATCTTATATGCCACTTTACGTCTTTGATTTATCAGAGAGAAAGAGAGAGAGAGATAATCTTTATTACCCTTCACGGCCATAAAGCCAGGGGCTTACAGTTTCAAACTTCCGGGAAAATTGAACAATTATTTACAAAAAGGTAATTTTACAAAGAAAACATATCATAATACAAAGGAGAGAACTCCTTACGAGAGTTAAGTCTGATTGAGCTGGCTTAACATCGAGATAAGAGCACCAGCTCAACCAGACAGGAACAGATGCAAGGTATACATCAGTCATTGCTGATTAGTCCTACCTACTCATCATAATTCTTTTCCGGTAAGTCCGGTCAGCAGCGAATTTGTTCAGGTCGGCGTCCAGTGCCTGGGTTTGCTTGAGCATCTGCTGAGGAAGGAACCTGTCCGAGAGATGGAGTCGTGCTGAAGGCGAGTAGAGCTCGGGATTGGCCCTAAGGGCAGCAGGGGGGGGGATCCTCCAGCCACAGGTATCCCAGAATGAAGGTGTTGCCATTATGCCTGTTATCATCTTGACTGTTGCTAGGAGGCGTTGGTCGTCAACTAAGGTGGGAAGCCGTGGAATTCCGAGAGAGTTGGCAAGCTGTGTGGTACGAATCAGAGCTGGAAGGTTGTGCTTCCTGTTGGCCCACTTTAGGAGGCAGAATTCTGTGGCAAAGAGTGGTTTCTTTATTGACGGTGGCGCTGACGCCCAAATTTCAGCAGCATTGAGTAAAGGTGGAAAGATAACTGTTCTTATGTTCCTCACGGTTATCTTTTTATCTGTGATATGAAGGATTTGTTGTTTTGCTATCCACCGGAGTCTTGAAGCACGTGTGAGGAGCATATCCATGTGGGCGTCGAATCGAAGTTTTGGGTCGATCATTCAAATATGTTTTAAACATTTTCCATCTAAAAATAAAATTACAGGCATTTGGTCACCATTAAGTTTAAAAATACAAACTTTTTTAATTTTTTAAAAAATATTTTTACTTTAGTCGTTTTATTTTAAAGGCATTTCAAACGATGTGTTTACGTAACACCTTCCTATTCATGCTCAAAGTAGATAATGAGAGATCTGAATAATTTCAACTCCTTGCCTTCTTTTCACACGGGCATATAAACTCCTTGCCTTCTTTTCACACTGGCATTAAAAGTATTTTAATGTTTGTTGAGGTTCCCAGCTCTATGCATGCATAATTCAGAGAATCACTTAGTGATTCTCTGAATTATGAAAGAATATGCAAAACTCTTGTTAATTCCCTCCATATGGACGGAATTAGCAAGGGTTTCTGATGCGCTTTGTTTCCAAGACACTAACTGTGACTGTTGTGTTCATTGATGCTTTCTTTATTCATAACTGCGAAACGAATGAAGATTACAGTGTTCACTGATGTAAAAAATATTAGTCAGGGGTTATTAACGCCGATTGGCTTTAGTTCAACAACTGACAAAATTCTGAACAGAAAGATCGAAATTATTATCGTATAAAAGAGAACTCTAAATAAGAAATGGGAAACTTTATAAAATAGCAACTTATGGTAGCACTTTCTTACCAAACAAAGGAACAGAGGAAAATCATTATTTGAAATCTTTGCCTAAGAAATGGATGTGTAAGTTTAGAAAAAGACTAAAATACGTAGGAAAAAAGGTACACTCTATAAAAAACTGAATATTTCATACATATTCATTACCACGCCGGAAAAAAGCACTGGATGACAGGTTGGCATGTATTTCATCAGTTCCTCTCAGAATTACAGTTACAGAAGTAATCAGGCAGGACCCGGTAAATAATTTAATTAAATCGTTTCACCCCATCGATGGCGAAACATCACTGTGGTTGTGTCTTGTTGTGAACTGAAAATACTGCTCAGATTTGTTACGACAATTACACATGAAATGAGAAGTGTTTTACCCGTCGTACCATTTTTTTCCAAAGAGCAAATTGCAAATACCCAGGAGATTCTGGATGAAGAAGGAGAATTACACTCTGTCAGCTATACAGCAGTGTCAATCTCATAAGAAAGCGCACACGTAATGTGTAATTTAAGGCCACAGCTCACACGTACAGCATCACTTTGCAAATACCAGACAACATGTTAGAACTTGCAACTGTGTCAGCTTATTGTAGGACATACACTCTCCTCTAACTGCCGGTAGTTGGCCGAAACTTGAGTGGCTGTACGGTGGTACTGTAATCCCGCGAATTTAACAAGCAGCCTATGTATTTGGAAAAATTCTATGGTGAATTTTGCGATTGAAACTTTGCCTTCTAAGGGTGAGGTATTCGGCTATATGCTGCTAATCAGTTAAAAGTTGTCTCGCTAATCGAGACCAGCTACTCCCCCTAAATCATCCGAACTCTAACAAGAAGCCACCACAATTTAGATTAAAAATGCATTGAATTTTATTTAGGCATTCATGCTCTCAAACAATGCTGACAACGTTGTTTGACAGATTCTTTCAGGTCATCAGCTGGGGAGGTTCTGTTCGATAATTTTTCAGTTTTCCATAAACATGAAAATCGCAAGATAACGAGTTCTGACTACGGAGGATATTCAATCACTTTTCCAGCGTAGTTTTCCCGGGTTGTTGCCAGTGTGTGACCTTGAATGATACCTTAAATATAAAATAAATAAATAAATTTTCTGTTTAGAGGAATTCACAAGATAGTGAATACAAGAAATAGCACCATATTTAGTAGTCATGGGCTTGAGCTCCGGTCACTCAAAGCACGTGTACTTATGCACCCTCGCTCCTGACCACCCGGTATCCGGCTTTCTTATTTTTGATGGCATGTCTCAGAACAACTTTTTCTACATAGAGTGCGTAATTTTGTGAATTGCCTGTTTCACCTCTACACATGAGACACAGTAGCAGTCCCTATGAATCAAAGGACAGTATGAACATAACCCTCAGTGCTTTCATGAGCATTTTCTTCTGCTGAGCTGATGTTCTGTTGATCGCATCATACCTCATCCACAGGGGAACGAAAGGGTGATCTTACGAAGAAAGGCTCAAATTCTGCAAATTGCAGCGTCTGGAGACTAGGAACCTGCGAAGTGATCTGATTGAGATATATAAGGACTTTAATGGGTTGAGCAGGCTCAATTGTGATGGGATTCTTGTTCTTGCTCAGATTACGAACCTGAGGGGGCATAAATTCAAATTGAGGAAAGACAGTTATAGAATAGATGTGCGGAAATTTGCCTTTAGCCAGCGGTTGGTTGCTGGAACAAACTTACATCTGTTGTTGTTGTTGTTGTGGAAGTCGATAGCTTAAATAAATTTAAGGAGGAACTGGACAAACGTTTAGAGGGAATGGATGTGTGATATGTTTTTTTTTGGGGGGGGGGAGGGAGTGGTCCTAATGCTACATATGTTTGCTTTCTTACATCACATGTCTCGATTACCATTACTACAGTCACTTGCGAGGGTAGCGAGGTTTATTTTTTCCTTTTTCTTCTTCTTCCAGCAGAGTAGGCAAACTGGGCGTATGAACTACAGCTAAGGAAGATAATCCATAATTTAAAATGTTTAGTAGTGAAATCTGTCTTAGATAATGGTGTAGAAAGACTCATCCAGCTCCAGATTCATCTAGTCACATCAACTGTCATATACTTATCCTCCCTGATAACGTTTCTGCCAAGACATTTTTTCCTGTAACAGCTGTGTGAGCTTGTCCTGGCAAGTATGTGTGTGTTTGTTTGTTATTTTTTAGGAGCATTAGCAACTAAGGCCATATTGCTCCAGGATATGCGGTGGTCATTCCCTGACCTTTCCACATCCTCCGTATTTGGTGGTGACGGGCGCGAACCCGGTCTAATCAAGAAGCGTGTGCTACACGCACTGCTGCTCCTTCCCACCTGGCTACAGAGGCGCCTGACAAGTGTGTGTGTTTAGTGTCAAACGGCACCAGGAGTTTCCCCCATCTTCGCATCTTGGCAAGGGTGATCCTCCAGAGTTTTTATTCCTTCACCGTAAAGATTTGTCCATTGATATATTCGTGGGAGTGGAGTTCATTTGTCGAAGTGTACTTTATGCCGGTGACTTTCTGCTCAAGAGACCAATCTCCACTGCAAGAATCTAAATAACAGTGCATTGCACTAGTTTGGATGTATCCATCACTGTGAACATCATATTATATCTCCTACGTATCACTCCGTGCGCACAGAATAGCCAATATGGCATATTGTTCAATAGAAGTATTAGTAGCTATACTTAAATTTACACCCATGGTGGTTATAATTTAGACTTTGAAAATTTAAATCTCGTTTTCATTTTTCACACTCATATTATTCGAGCCTTCAGTGAAGGGGAAAGTGTAAATTAATTTGCCATTTGTGGGAAGGTACTTTGGCCTACACGTGTACTCTACTTGAATTCTGAGAAACGTAATTCAGATATCACTAATTGCATTATCTACTCAGTTATTTGATGTATTTTGAAAGGAGAAACCTATAAATTACTGAAATTAGTACCTGCTATGGACAAGGGAGTCAATGGACTTGGAGTAATTTTTATATACTCTATATTTCTTGTATAGACCAAAAATTGACTAGCAGCGAGTTGTTTTACGATTAAATCAGTTAATATACGAAGATGAACATGAATTCATTGTGTTTTGTAGAACATATATCGAGTGGCAAGCACAGAGGTTAAAGCACAGAGGGTAAAATATTAAAAAGAATCAATTCTTTTTAATAAAAATATTAAAGGAAAGATGTCAAAGTTTGCTGATGACTTGAAGGTGGGAAGGGTGATAAACAAATTGAGCCAGTCCATGATACTTCATCGCACGTATGGACTTCCAAAAATCCTGAAACGTATAAGCTAAGGGGAATGGAGGTAAAAGTGATTCACGACAGGTGCTAATTCAATCTAACATAAAATTTTTCACGCATTTTAAAGGAAGCTAGGAAGGGACATGGTGTACTCTCTTTGATTTATAGTACCTTTGCTAGTAGGGAAAAGTTCGTTATTATCCTTCTGTGCAAGACGATTGTTAGACCAGATTTGGAATGTTGTATTCAGGCTTAGAGACCGCATCTAAAATAGACAGAACTTCTGGAGAGGGTTCAGAGAAGGTGAAACCAGATTGGTGTCTCATATGTGCAAATCGATGCACATGTGAAGAATGGCTTAGAAGGTGGGGTCTGTAAAGTCTGACAACTAGACATCTAAGGGGTGATCTGATTAAAGTGTATAGGGCGGGGAACGGGCTGAATAAAATGAATGGAAAAAGTCTGCTCTCTCTCATAGGTGAAATAACAAAGGAGACACAAATATAAAGCCTTGGGGAATAGAAGACTGGATTTCATGAAATTCACATATGGGTAGCGAGTTGTCGAGACTGGAATAAGTTGTATGCCTAAATTCAAAGCAGAACTGGATAGTCCTTGTGGGAATGAGCATAGTATGATTATTCTGCTTTATTATTATTATTTTTTTTTTGGCTTATCAAGAGAAATCCGCTTCATTGCATCATTTGTTACTAACTGACAAAAGTCCATAAAATTCTTCCATCGCGACGAGATTCGAACTCAAGCCGTTTCAACACTGTATGTTGCATGTTCTGCGGTCGATCTGTTTGCTGGATGAAAAACCAGAGTTTCAGGGAGAAAAACCATGCTATCCTCGCCTGAAACCCTCAGCCATATTGTGAATTCCTCACGTCACTGACGGAATTCGAAATGAGGTATTTTCCACCCGGTGTAGAGAGGACAGTGACTATACCAACTGTGCTACTCATGAAGGTCCAACACTGTACAATTTGTTATCCACGGGCAAAGACCATGAAGATATGGCTCATCGTTATGTGATTACTGTGCATACTACTTATTCTGATCATAGATAATGTTATCATTCGTGTAATATTATCACTTTTATAAAGTCCGGATCAGATCATATACTATGAGAGGGTGTTCAAAAAAGATTTGTATTCACTCAGAAGTACAGTATTTGTGATAAAAGGTAGAAACAAACATCGTGTATTACACTTTTTCAACATAGTTGAAATGACACATGAAAAAATGATGCATTTTTGCTACCTCTCAGTAAAGTTCATAAGGCCAATTTTTTAAAAGTCTTCTGACTGTCCTTCAAACCAGGACTCGCCAGCAGAAATCACCTCATCAACAGCAAAATGTTTTCTACGAAGAAAGGACATCAGGGCAAGAGAGAGGAAGAGACCCAAGGAGCATTATCGTGGAGCAGGCGCACACTTTTGGCAGTTCTCTCCGCCTTTTTTCTTTTATAGCAGCACGTAGCTAGAAGGTAATATGTTAATATTACACCATGTTGATCCCAAAAAACTGACGGCATCAGTTTGCCAACACTTGATTGCACCTTTGCCTTTTTTGGAGGATAGTGATTCTGCATGCTCTTGTTGTTTTGATATTTGTTTAATTTTGGAATCATAAATGGATACAAGTTTCATCCATATTATAGGGCGCCTCCGTAGCCAGGTGGGAAGGAGCAGCAGTGCGTAGCACACGCTTCTTGATTAAACTCGGGGTTCGAGCCCGTCACCACCAAATACGGAGGATGCGGAAAGGTCAGGGAATGACCACCGCATAACCCGGAGCAATATGGCCTTAGTTGCTAATGCTCCTTAAAAAACCAAACAACCATATTATAGCAGTGTAAAAAACTCCTCTTGCTTTTCATGGCACATCAAAAACATTTCCTGTGCATATTGTGCCCTTTAGTTCTTCTGGTAATGGGTCAAAAGTCTAGGAACCCACCAGAAGAACTTTACTCCTATGCAACTGTTGATGGATAATAGATGACGTTCTCCACAGACGCTAATACGGTGAGCTTTCAGGATTAACGCCTCAATATTTAAAACATTCTCTTTTGTTCGCAGTACCTGGGCGTCTTGGGATTTCTTCATCACGGCATATCCACATTTAACGGCATATCCACATCACTTCATCCACATTTAACTCGTTTACATGAATGTGCAAAAACACACTAACTTGGACAGACTTCTCCATAAACAGCTATTATGGATTCTTCATGGATTGCTTTGTGTGTTTTCCCTTGCAGAAAGAGGAACTAAATCACTCATTTCTATTCCACTTATCCCATTGTTATACTTCACTTCATTCAGGGCTGCAAACTAAAAAAAAAAATAACAGTCAGATTAAAAACAAAATTTGTGTGGTTGCTACAGAGATTTCAAGGTATCAAACGAAATAACAATTTCATCTTTCTATCACAACTACTTCTGGGTGAATACTATTTTTTTTTTTTTGTATTAACAGACAGTATTCGTTATCAAATTCTGTGTCCCGAAGTGATCACAATATTTACTACATTCAGTTTACCAAAGATGTTTGACCTCTCACAGTGTTCCTTAAGTGTTTAAAAATTGGGTTAAAATGAGAAGAAACTTAACCCATACTAGTTATATATATATTTTTTATTTAGTTTTATTAAAACGAGGTACGAAAACAGAAAGTACAAAGCCGTTGCCTCAATTTACTGAAACTTTATAGGTTATATTTGGTTATCTGTGGAGTCCTTCTTCGGGCCAAATAGGGAAATAATCGTTCTTAGTAAAACACCAAATGGAACCGTTTATAATTTTAATCAAAATTTCTGTTTTTTTTTTTTTTTTGAAGCAGAGTAAAAACGTTTATTCTTTTGCCGATTTCTTTATAGAAGTTAACCATATCAGACAGGTGATTTACTACGTTTTGTTTAAAGTGGAGTCAAACAGGTACTTTCACGGAAGGAGCACATTCTTGTTCCATGCACCATAGGATATTTGTCTCCCGAGGCAAATTACCTTAAACTTGGGTTCCCACAAACAATTCTGAAAGGTGGTGTCAAACTGACAAGTTCTGTGTATAATTAGAAGTATTTATTGCCTGTTTACAAATCAAGACAGGGTTGCCGACCTCTTAGAGGAAATTTCGATTCCGGGAACTATTAAATTCTTAATTTTCATGGAAAGTCTAAGACAGCATTTCTTTAAACACCGGTCTTTGGACATGAGCCAAGTTGCTTGTATCACACGTAATAGACAAAATATTAAAGATTTTTCAGTATGATATCAGGCTGCAATATGTACATATGGTGACCTGATGTCGGTTATATGATGGTGTCAATGATCAATTAGATGATGGTATCAGTAATGATAAAACAAAAAAATCAAGTTTAAATACACAATAATGTGTTTATAAAGGACACAAACGTCTTTAAGGCGCGAGATAGCCGAGTGGTCAAACTTGTATGCAGCAGCATACGCGTTTGAGTTAACTAAAGTAGTAGCTCACGTGACTGCTAAATGCAGTACTCCTCTGACCTAGTGGTTGTGCTGGACCACTTTATTAGGTACATTTACCCTTTTCATGAAATGGAGCGCTGCTTCAACAACAGCGTTTTGTACCCATACTATGCGATAAAAAAGCAGGTGGATAGATACATAGAGATGGTGCGTGAGGGCGCATGGAATATATAAAGCACTAGTTGTTCCCTAGTACCTGCCCACACCGCCTTCTCTAGACAAAACAACATAATAAGGCACACCTACGCAGACATAACACCATACTCATTTCTAGCCAATACAGAGTTTTATTTTCATTACCTAGTTTAGGTGTCCTCTACATAATACTCAACATAATCCACATGTCCACACAATGAAATAAACTTATCAACTCATGTATATTATGTCCGGAAATTGCGTTAGTTTTCTGGTCGGTTTGTCTGTTTTGCTGGACAAAACCCTGAGTTTCCGGGATAAAAAAACTGAAGTGTCAGAAAATGTCCCTCTGAGACACATTCGACACCTTGTTGAGTCCATGCCACAACTAATTCAGGATATTCTGAAAGCCAAAGGGCGAACTACTGGCGATTAGATAAATGTGTTTAATAAAGTGGGCATTCAATGTATAGAACACACCTTAAAGTAATAAAAATAATATGATTCGGGTAAATCGTGCATAAAATCGGTTTAGGATAAGAAAGGATCAAGAGTTCTATGGCTGGCATGCCTTACATGGGAAAATAGAACTAAGTTTACCATATGTCGTTCTACAACCTTTTTTTATAGAAAGAAGATAAGTAAATCGTACTGATTTACAACGAAAGAAAAACATAGAAAAATTTATGAATGCCATCGATTTTGTTCATATTATAAATACTCTTTGCGAAAACATTCGTTTGAACAAAAACAATTGACCACGCTGCTGATATGGTAAATGTTTTATATTCGCACTACATAAAAATCATTTTCACTTTTGGAGCTTCCCTTATTGAGTTGTGAGCGTGATGATAGTGTGATCAACAAGTCACGTGTTTTCTTTGCAAGAAACGCCACTAAGACACAAATTCCACATCAAATTTAAACAACAACAAAAAAAGAAAAAAGTAAACATGATCCAAAATGATTATCATTAGAATTCATAAATCCAGACTGTCCATATTAATGCAACAGAAAACATTTCAGAGGTGAGTCTGTGAGACTTATTTGGCTAAATGGCTAAAGTTGTGTGACATCTGGAGTTTGACAGAAGAATGCAGATGATATAATTTAGAATTATCAGCTAGCCACAGGCAAATATCTCTTTGAGTACTTCGCTCATTTGCTGATTAGATAACGAAAGGACACGGGACACATATGCCGAAGTCACAGGACGAAAAAGACGAATAGGAACTAAAAGAAAATATTTTCCCTTTGAAAATGCTTGTAAAAGAATATTATTTTATTATTTGCACGCTTACTTGTCTGGATTTCAATGAGAGGAACTTTTTATCAGCTTATTTCAACATGTCCGAGTTAGTTCGGTGAGGATTGTATGATTTTTTCCTTCTCGGTAATTCAGGTTTTTATCCAGCAAAACAGGCACACCCATCATATATTCAGTTAAACAGGTACAATACACAATACCCTCACGTCCGTCTTTGAACCGCTTATTCCATTCAAACGTTGGTACGACTCAACGTTTCATGTTTCTGGTTCATATTTTCTCAATTTAAAGCAAAGTTTGATATTAGTTCGTTGTTCCATTGCAGAATCGTGACACAGAACGCTAACGCTACTGTTGATGGTTGTTATTTGAGTCTTGTCAGCCTGCTTGACAATCTGTACCACCATCTCTTGGTGGATTGAACTACAACATACCACTTCCGTATATTTTCAAATTCATCGAACATTACCGCAACAGTACAAGTCCAGGAACTTTATTGCCACACTTCGTATGCGCCATAAAACCCTAAAACAAACAAACATTGTGATGTGTCATTCGCACATAATCCAAAGAGTAATCCTTTCCTTTCCTTTCAGATGTCTTAGGAGCAAAGAATGAAAAATTAAAATGAAAGGGGAGGCAAAAGATTCCGCCCTCCCGACAAAATAAGTAAACCAACTTTGGAGCACATACGATTTATAATGTATAAGCGGACATTGACTGTGATCTAAAATAACCCAACTAAAAGACATTATTTTTAATCGCAGAAACATACCGAACAAAAGTTTATAAATGTCACGAAAGAACTGAATACAAAGAATGATTTTGATATAATATATTTAAACCAGACGTCCCCAGAATTGATTACCTGTCCCTGGTTTTTGGAATGTGCCCCCGGAAAGGTAACTCAAAACACCTGCAAATCATCACGTACTTGAGACAACTCTTTGGAGATCAATATTCTTACATTACATAAAGAGCTCTTTCTGTCAACGATTAGATATCCCTTTTACCACTGCTATGGCTGTACTGATATGAACGTAAGTGGAGTAAGTAGGATTAGAATAATTTGGCTTCCAATGCAGCACAAACTTTGCCTTCACAAAGGGTTACCTGATATTGTACTACTTTCAAACACATTTGTTTAGCGCTAGTGGATAATGAAATTGGCAGATTAATCTTTTACAAATGGCATCATAAAAATATGTCCTTTATTTGAAGGTAGTTCAATACCACTGCAACTCATTGCAAAGACAAAGTATATTCTGTTTTCAGTATTGACTAAGTACTTTAAATTCTACTGGATGCAATAAAAATATTAAGAGAATAGTGTTTCTAATTCCATATAATTTAAAAATTATTTTATTTTTATAATATAATTAATATTAATTAATTAAAAGTAGTAATTATTATCATAATGCAATAATTTAACTTTTCCAATTGTGAATTAAATAAATTGATAATTTCATTTATTCAATAATAGTTATTATTTCATTATATCCCCGGATTTGAAGGGAGAATATGGTAACCCTAATTTAGACCTTAATAATACTTTTCATCCCAGTTCATCAAATGTTCTACATTTGGGTAACATTAATCCCAGATTATCATATTTGATAATAAAGTTTTTGTAGTCTGGGACATCAGTTTCAGGAAGGACTTGGGTCTGTTGTAGATGTAGCGAATAGTAACAAGGTTAGGTTTTGATATTAAAAAACATTCCTACAGAGCAATGTTTCCCATTCTTTTCACCACCAAGATATTCTTTATTTTTATTTTTCTTCTCTGGTTTTTACCCAAAGAGTCAAACACTTTTTATTAACTAATAATTAACGTTTTCCCTATTTTTCGCTGACTAAGCTGAGAGAGAGAAAAACTGCAGCTTTGCAGATTAAAAAATCTCTAGACCAGAATATTTTTGTTGGAACTAGTAAATAAAATAATAATGGGGATGGCACAAAGTAGAGGACATATACTTGAGGAAGGATTACTGTAGTTCGTACATAAGAAAATTCTCTTTTAAATAAAGGGTTATTAAATGTTGAAATAAGGAGAGACATTGTGTAGTCAATCTGTTTAGCTACTATAAGATGATCACAGTGACATAGAAATTGGTTGAAAAACATAATTTTCACATCATGTATTTAGATTCCAGTACCATTTTGATACTGGTATTTAGATTTTAGTACAATTTTGATACTTGTCAGCTTCAACGAATTGCTGTACAAATTGAAGCAGTGTGGCATTAGGGGAAAGTTGCAGTAACAGGAGACAGGTAGTGGCTATAAACGGCTAATGCTCTTAATGGACTAATATTATTAGTGATGTCACTCGGGGTTTGGTGTTGGGCCCCCTTACCGCTTTCAATATTTATAAATGATATTAATATCTAAATTTGCTAATGATACCAGTATGGGCGTAGTGGTTATTAGCAGTAATCAGGATATTCTACTTCAAGGTATAGATAAACTAAGCTGATGAGAGCTGAAAAATGGTAATTGAGCGAATAATGGTAACATTGATAATGCATGATATTGCATTTCAGTAGAAGTAATATCATTGAGCAGGTATTAAACTCGAGGGAGTGGAAAATGATATAAGCCCTAGGGAAGTGCAGACAGGCTGCTACGACAGGTCATGGGATTCTGTCAATAATATTTAAGCATTTTTCCACCAGAGACAAAGAGGTGATTATTCCATTGTATAAGGTAATGTTAGTCTGCATCTTGAGGATTATATATATAAGTCTGAAGCACCATTTTAGGAAGGATATGGATCTATTGGAACCGCAGTAGAGAAGAACAAAAAGATTAGTCATAGACACAAAAATGGTACTTTTTGTAGATTAAACAATCTCTAGACCAGAACATTTTTGTTGGAACTAGTAAATGAAAAAATAATGGGATATCTTTTTTCTTTCTCGTGTGGCACAAAGTAGCGAACATGTACTTAAAGGATTATTGTAGTTTGTATATAAGAAAATTCTCTTTTAGACAAAGAGTTATTAAATGTTGAAAAAACCATTTATATACATATTTATTTTTCTTTCTCATAGTTATATCTTACTTCTAGCCTAGCAAAAAAATTGCACCACAGCTGAATATACATATTAATTCAGTTTGAAAATCATGGATATATATTTTTTTTCTTTTTGTAGAGCGGAAGTTGCGTCAGATATGCCATACCACTACTTCCTGTCCTTTTGAGCCTCATTGTTTACTCAGCATGTACACGCAGTTGTACAGTAAATCAGCGATTTACTGTATCACAATTATTACAAGATATCAGCCATTAAAATAAAAACATCCATTTATATTTTCCACTTAAATGGATTACAATTAAAATATTTTTCTATCTTACTTTTCATTGAAATGTTATTAGCATTGTTTTCTCTTTGGCCTTCTATATTAAGTGGTGACGAAGATAAAACCCTTTTTTATATTTGCTGTGCTCCTGAACTCATTCTGACAGGCACGTTGTGCAATATTTAAAAATACAAAACCAGCAACCTCACTCCTAATTATGGAGTCGTTACTTGGTATGCTGAATACCGACATTGTGGGGGGAGGCACGCGACATTCTATGGCGACATATATTGTACTTACTTTAACACGTTACGATTTTTGTCATTAAAAAAAAAAAAACTACATTATTGCTGCAAACTAAAGTGATGTCATGCTGTAGATGTAACCTGCAAATGTCTGATTGTGATTAAGAGAGATACCAACAACACTTCGGCTTGGGGATGGACCAACAAACCACAGAGTGTTGAGGTCAGTGGATCAGTTTGAGGAAACGTGCAGTGTTTTAGATGAAAAGAAAAACCAGTTGAACCAGAACAACATCAGAGAAGGTTGTGAAGGTCGGAAAGTCGCTGTGAAGCCCAAGGAAGAATTTTATGGAAACGTTTACAACAGGGATTGTCACACTAAAGAAGGTTCACTCCCCTACTGGGGAGTCACTAACACCAAATGAGTGCAAAAACGGCGTGTCCATTTTTAATGCTTTGAATGGCTTGAGCAAGCTCAATGCTGAAGGGATTCTTCCTCATGTTCAGCCAACACACATGAGGGGACACAATTTCAAATTCAGGAAGGACATTTGTAGAATAGATGAGTGGAAGTTTGCCTTCGGCCAACGGGCGGTTGATTGCTGGAACACACTTCCATCCGTTGTTTTGGAAGTGAGTAATTTGAATAAATTCAAGGAAGAACTAGAAAAATTCTTGGAGAGGATGGATAGGTGAAATGGTATTTTTTGTTTTTTTATTATTTATTTTATTTTGTTTATTTTTGGCTGATAATTAGTTGCGTAACTAGGGTTGTGGCGTCCAGGGCCACATTTTTAAATCTCGCTTTTTAAATTTAGTATGTGAAATGCAACCAGCAAAATGTTTACATGTGAACATCAGCTTGCTTGCAAAGAAACTGAACTTTGTTTATTTGTTTTCCGATATTAAAACTGAAAACAATTTATTTTTATGATTAAATATTGTGCCCACATTTCAGAGGACGAAGTCGATTAATAATACAACTTGACTGTCATTAAATAGGCATTTTTCACTTAAGCGTTGCTGGTGAAGCAATACCCAAGATAAAGTTCTGTATTCCGGTTTCCTGTAAGGAACGTGGATGATCTAAGAACTTCTATTTTTAGATCCAACAGTTAGGTTAAACATTTATACAGTATGAAGTTACATTAACGAATTGCACCAATCTGCAGTTTCCACGAAGCTTTGCAAGTATAAAATCAATTTCTTTTCTTTATCTGAATTCTCAGCATAGTTGTGCTGAGTTTCCAGATAAAGAAAGTTGAAATTCTAAATGCCTTTAGATTATAGAAGAGCTAAATACTGGTGTATTTAGCTAGAAGGGGGATAAAAGTGCTTTGTTAAGGGGGATCCTATCTGACAAATCTGATTAGCTACTATGACGTAGTAACAAAGGAACTGCATGCAAAATAATTTTGATATCATATATTTAGATTTCAGAAAAACTTGGGATATTATTGCACATAAAAAACTGCTGTTCAAATTGGAGCTGTGTGGCTTTAAGGGAAAGATACTACTATGGATAAACGGATGGTTGAGTGGGAGAAAACACAGAGTGGTTATCAACGGATACCGCTCTTCATGGATTAATGTTATTATTGGAGTCCCACAGGGTTCGATGCTGGGCCCATTGTTGTTTTATGTATTTATTAATGATATTGATGAAAGCATATCAGGCCTAATGTCCAAGTCTGCAGATATTACAGATTGGCAGAGTGGTTAATGATAGTACTGAAGATATGCTGCTGCAACAATATCTATGAAAATTAAGCAAATGGTTTGAGAAATAGCGGTTTAAGTTTAACTTTAACAAATCAAGGTACTGCATATGGGTAGCAGTAATCCCAGATTAATGTATCAGCTGTGTGGTATCAGATTCAAGGTAGTAGAGAATGAAAAAGACCTTGTAGTAATTGTGCAGTCAGATATGAAGTTCTCTGAGTAGAGTTACATGCTGCTAGAACAGCTCATTGGGTTTTGTCAATGATCTGCAGGAACGTTTCAGCAGAGGCAACGAGGTAATTGTATAAGGCAATGGTTACGCGCATTTGAGTACTGCGTACCGGTCTGGAACCATCATTTTAAGAAAGATGTTATATCTCTTTGGGTGCAGAGACTAGTGGACTGTAATGGATATTTTTTTAGACCTGGATCGAGTGTTTCCTTGAAGGTAAGTCTTTTCTTATGTAATGAGAAGACGGCGCTTTACTGTCCCATTGGCAAAGAAAACAGAAAAACTCTGTGTTTCCCTGCTGCATTCCTTGAGTAATCTATAGACCAGGTGATTGTGAAGACTATGACAAAAGCCTCTACATGCAAATGGAATGGGCAAGTAAGCGTCAATGCCTTATTATGGGGGATTTCAATTTGCCTCTAATTGATTGGAGTAAATGGGAAGAAAACTCCACATGGGGAGCAAAATTTGAAATCAACTAGATGACTGTTATTTGTATCAACATGTCAGGGAAAGTACTAGAGAAAAGAATATCCTAGACCTCATCATCACACATGAATCAGATGACATAACAGGGCTGACAGTAGAGGAACCAGTAGCAGGAAGTGATCACGGAGTTCTACGGTGGATGATGACGAGAGAGGTAGCAGAAGTAAAAGGCAAAGGAATGGGTTTTAATTTCAGAAAAGGAAATTACGATGCCTTAAGGTGCTACATGGCCTCTATTAACTGGGTAGATATCGCGCAGAGAATGAATACAATTGAACTGTGGTACGCTTTTAAAACATTAATCACAGATGCCTTGAATGCGTATATACCATTAAAAAAATACTCCACGAGAAGGGTTCCAAGTTGGATGAATAGTGAAGTTGCCACATTACTTGAGCAGAAAAAGGTGGCATGGAAAAGTTACAGAGCAATAAAAAGTACTGAAGCCTATAACAGCTACAAGGTGATGTGTAATAGAGCCACAGAAAAGGTTCGACAGGCAAAGGCAGTTTATGAGAAATCACTAGCAAACAGAGCAAAGAGGGGGGATAAAGAATTCTTCACATATATAAATGCCAAGAAGAGCAGGACAAACCAGATCGGACCTTTACGTAAGGGAAAGGGGATAGTAATAAATACACCAGCTGCCGTTGCAGATGAACCCAACAGTTATTTTGTATCGATATTTACAAATGAAAAGCCTTTTGTGGCAGTGGGAAATTGTGGGAGCGAAGTTAAAAAATATGTAATTAATGATATTGAAATTTCGCAAGATTATTTAATGAAAAAACTTTCAAGCCTACAGACCAGTAAGGCTCCTGGAGTTGATGGAATATACCCTATAATCTTGAGAGAGGCGGCAAGCGAGTGCATTGAACCACTGAGGCTGGTTATGCGAGCATCACTAGACTCTGGGGAGATTCCCTTGGATTGGAAAAGTGCAAATGTATCTCCCATACATAAGGGTGGCTCTAAAAGTGAAGTGGGAAATTATCGACCTGTCAGTCTGACTTCAGTAGTAGGGAAAATCATGGAGGCAATGATCAAGGGTGGAATTCAGGATCATTTGGATCGAATTGAAATTCTCAAGGATACTCAACATGGTTTTGTAAAGGGAAAATCATGTTTAACAAATCTGGTTCGTTATTTCGAAAGGGTCACTCACGAGCTGGATTTAGGGAATAATTTCGACATTGCTTATTTAGATTTCAGCAAAGCTTTTGACTCAGTCCCACATGAGCGGTTGCTTTATAAGCTGGAACAGGTTGGAATCACTGGGAAAATCCTTAGATGGATAGAATGATGGCTTCAGGGCAGGAGGCAGAGGGTTGTGATAAATGGCTATTCCTCAGATTGGGTTGATGTAAGAAGTGGGGTTCCCCAAGGATCAGTATTAGGACCACTGTTGTTTTTAATTTTCATAAACGACATTGATGAACGGATAGAGGGCGTGATGTCTAAATTTGCAGATGATGTTAAAATTGGTAGAGTAGTTAATGATCATTGTCAAGCTGAGCTTCTTCAGAGAGACCTAGATAGACTTCAAGAATGGTCAGAAAAATGGCAGCTGTGCTTTAATCCAACAAAGTGTAAGGTATTACACCTGGGAAACAGTAATCCTAAAATAACTTATTCACTTGGTGGAGTTCAACTAAACCCAGTACTGGAGGAAAGGGACTTGGGTGTTACGATACGGTCAGACATGAAATTCTCTGAGCATTGTAAACAGGTTGCAAGAAAGGCCCATGGTGTCCTATCGATGATCTATCGAACTTTTGCAAGTAGAGATAGGGACGTGATAATCCCATTATATAAGGCTTATGTTAGACCGCACTTGGAATACTGTGTTCAAGTATGGAGACCGCACCTAAAGAAAGACATCGAGCTTCTTGAAAGGGTGCAAAGAAGGGTAACTCGCCTGGTGAGATCGGCAAAAGGGCGTCCTTATGAAGAAAGACTTCGAATATGTGGGTTGCAGAGTTTGGAAACTAGACACCTTAAAGGAGATTTGATTGAGGTGTTTAAGGCTCTGAGAAGCATCAGTAAAATGAATGAGGACAAAATTTTCAAGATTATAAATGATGCTAGAACTAGGGGACATAAATTCAAGTTACGGGGGGAAATGTTTAGATTGGACTGCAGGAAGTTTTATTTTAGCCAGCGAGTTATAAATTACTGGAATAAGTTGCCTTCATGGGTGGTAGAGGCCGACAGTTTGGGGAAATTCAAAGGTCATCTGGATAGTACTTTCGGGTAAGGGAAGCGCATAGGATGATAGGATTAATTTCCTTTTTATTTATTTTTTATTTCATTTTATTATTTTTATTTATTTACTAATTATTATTATTTATTTATTTAATTTTTGTTATTATCATTGTTTTGTTCGGATTTTTTTTTTTTTTTTTTGGCTGGTGCAGCATAAGCCATAGGCTTTCTTGCACCATACGGCCGTTACTAATACTAATACTAAAGATGGCAGTAACTTTTAAGTTACCGCAAATCTGCCATTGGTGCTCCTTGTAGTTAATGGATTCAATAAGAAGCTTCATGTCATCGCATGATGCTCTCATATGAACTGCATGGCCTTTTGGAATTTACAGTAGTGCCATTTACAGTAGTGCCATATGTAGTAGCACTCCTTTTAAACTCAATTGAAGAATCTATGAAGAATCTTCAGTCTTGAGGGTTGTGATCAATATTAAATGAGCCCTCTAAACCACTGTCAGTGCAGGCAAGAAGGATATTTCCCATTTTAAAAAACTGGATTAAATCCTTAATCCTTTTGGCGGCACGGTATACAGACACTTTAACATTATCTTGAAGGAGATTCCACCGTCGAAGTCTTGAACCTAGAAGTTCATCCTTAATTTTTGGCAAATCAAGATCTCTGATAAGATCATTTAATTTATTTTGTGTGGCTCTGCAGGGAAAAAATTTGTTCTGCAGAGAAATAAGTTCCTTCCAGAATGAAAGGGATTTAGAGAACCAATTACAAAATTTTAGGGGGTAATAGGAGGCTGAATCTCACAAAGTTTACCTTGAGTAGCGAGTTAGATCATTTGAATCATTGGAATGAAATGAAATTAGATTGCGAAATTAGATACTTTAAACATAGGTATGATGAATACTTCGAAAGAATCAATTTAAAGCCTTTGGCTAAATAGCATAAAGTTTCAAAGGGGAACTGGTCAGGCACTTTTTGGCAATGGGAAAAGTTTGGCAATGGGTTAAATGATGCGTTATACTGCAAATAGACGTCTCAATTAATGAGATTTAAAGCAGGAATTTGAAACTCGTTTTGCACCACGGGCCATATAAGCTAGCTTGCGTTAGGCTGAGAGCCACATACCTTCAATACTCAAAATATAAACAAAATACAATTTTTAGAATTACTGTATTTAGTATATAGATAACCTCTTTTGTATCCTACGTTAGTTTTTAAATTAAAAATACTTTACAATATTTAATAAAAAATAAATAATAAAACCACAATTTATTATTATATCATTTTTAGAGGACACTTGCCATCGTTTTCAACAAAGCAGATCATCAAAATTTGGTTGAATGTCTTGAGCTGATGTAATCTTTAAGATTGATGATAGATGGTGGTCGGTTAATCTTGACCTTTCTGGAGTTTTGTTATTTTTCATCAAAGAAAACAGTTGCTCGCATAAGTATGCACTCCCGAACATAGTCAGTATATTCTTAGCGAAAGATAAAATTTTTGGAAATCGATCTGCGGATAAATAAGTGTAAAAGTCTGGAATTCCAACTTCTGTATATTTTTGCTTTAGCAAACAGTCACATTGGATTTCAATTAATTCCATTTGTAAGCTCTCATCAACAATTTCAATATCAATAGACATAGGCGAAGTAAAAATACGAAGTTTGTAATATTCAGTAAATACACTGATGAGCCAAAACATTATGACCACCTAACTAATATGGTATTAGTCCTCCATTTGTAGCCAAAACAGCTGGAACCCGGCGAGGCATGGCGCTACAAGATTTCTAAATGTGTCTTGTGGTATCTGGAACCAATATGTAACCAGCAGATCCTTTAACTCCTGTAAGGTTCGTGGTTGTGACGCCGCAGATCGGAGTTGCTGTTCCAACACAAACCACAGATGCTCGATGGGATTGATGTCTGAGGAATTTGGAGGCCAGGGCAATACCTGGAAGTCTTCCTCGTGTTCTGCGAAACAGTCTCCAACAATCCGGGCAGTGTGGCATCCTGCTGAAAGACGGCACCGCCAGAGAAGAAGACAGTTGCCATGAAAGGATGTGCCTGGTCAGCAATGATGTTTAGGTAGGTGTTAGACGTCAGAGTGCCGGAACATGGATGACTGAATCCAGGATATCCCAGAAGAACACGCCCAAAGCATGACACTGCCGCCACCGGCTTGTTTTTTTCCATCCCACAGTGCATCCAGGCGCCATCACTTCCCCAGGTAAACGACGCACACATACCCGGTCGTCCATAGGGTGCGACAGCAAACGTGATTCATCGGACTAGACGACCTTCTTCCAATCACTCAAGGTCCAGTTTCGATGCTCTCATGCCCATTAGGTATGTTCGGGTCTGACGGCACCTGGGATTTCTCCCATCTCTGCCTCTCGTGCCCATTGTAGACGCTGTCGCCGGTGAACAGTGGTTAACATGGGCAATTAGGGCATGCAGTGCCCATGGGCACTCATGGGTACTGCGGCCACGCCGCCCCATTTTCAGCATGGTTCGATGTATGTTGTGACACATTACTCCCGTCACCAGCATTCCAATTACCGGCGAGTTGCGCAACAGTCACCCTTCTGCTGCCACGTACCATCCGGGAGAGCCTTTGCTCACCTCGAGCATCGATGAGCCGTAGTCGTCCAACACCTCGCAGGAAGTTCGTGGGTTCCCCCTCCTCGGACCACTTTCGGCAGGTACTAAACACGGCTGACATTGAGCATCCCACTAGCTTTGCCGTTTCGGATATGCTCTGACCCAGTCGTCTGGCCATTACAATTTGGTCTTTGTCAAACTCGATTAAGTCCGCTGCCTTTCCCATCTGAAGAACAAGAGTAACACTGATTAACGGAGCTCAGTATCAGGTGTTGTTTGTACCCTATCCCGACCCGCGCACGCTCACTGCAGTTGCTTCGATTTGCATAACGATTCGCTGGTCATAATGTTTTGGCTCATCGGTGTATATGCGAAAGATGGTAGTTCCAGAGAACAAAAGCAGACGGGATAAATAAGGAGAAAAGTTGATTCTGTGAGTTTGGAACTGTTCAGTGAATGGATGTTGATAGACTGAGGCCCGCGTTTGGACTGGTTTGCAAAATAATTCACCAGTTTCATTCTTTAGTTTAGAACAACTGATTTTCCATCTCATTTGTCCAAAGGTGAGTAATATAAGCCAGTATATCACAGTGGATCGATACTGACTGAATCCATATAGGTGATCGTTGAGCATAGATTGAAGAATTCGAGACAGTATAAGAGTTGTCAGTTAAGAGATTTCTCTATCGTTTTGGAAAGTGTTCAGATAAGTTCAATGGGACGATAATTTTTCATCATTTTTAGAAACAGGCTAGTTATGAGCAATTTTTCATTCAGAATTAAAAACGCCAGTGGAACAAGAAAGCTTAAAATAGAGACACAAAACTGTCAAGTTCTGTGGCACAGGTTTTAAGAAGAAGTAGAGAAATACCATAAGGATTTCGAGCTTTCCAGGCATTCAGATTGCTCAGAATTTTTTTAAATATCTTTCTGTCGGAAGACCACGAGAATATTCAGCAGAATGGGTTTGTTGTGGTACGATGTGTTTGCTAAGATCATCGATATAAGAAAAAAAGAAAAATTGGATGCTGGTAAGTCAGCATTTTCTTTCAGTTATGGCCCGCTTCACATGCTGTGAAACCATTAGCAACAATATTCTGGCGGGGGAGTACCAGAATATCTTGAGGGCCAAATAACAAACTGGTTGCGGGAGTTTGTCTGCTGCAATAGAATAATTACACTGCAGTTGCAAACTCCTCTGGTCGCGAAATTTAAACGCAAATTTATATTTATTTTACTGATAATATAAATAATCATGATTTTTTGCGGACTGTGCTCCAGCTTTTCATAACACTTACTGGTACGTTTACTTCAATAAAACTTTTCATTGCGTCCTCTCCAATTAACAACAGAATCTTAGGAAAATAATATCATGTTGTAACAGCTTTACAGATACTTCCCCCAAAGGTGCCAGCGATTGTCATTTGCAAATCACCGTGACTCATCTTGTTGACAAACAAAAACTGAAAGGTTTTCAACCTTCATGTGGCTTCTCATCTTTGTTTTGGTTATTACGAGTTCTGTTGACCTTTCCCAGAGTGACTTTGTTGACAATCTTTCAAAGCTTTTGCAATGCAGCTCCTATCGCTTTAAAAGTCATAGACACCTTTATTCAAATTACTAACTGTGGTAAATAGCCTACACTTGTGTTATAATACACTGGTGTGCAAAATTTAAGGACCAGTCAGGTTTTCATATGAGTGGCCTGGATATGGGAAAAGCATACTAAAGGAACCTCGTGAGGTACAGAAATGATGAAGGAAACAACACCGACACAACAAAGGAAACAAAAACCTTACAGAGGGACCTTATTCAAAAATGGCAACATAGCCCTGGCTGCCATGATACAGATGCATCACTGCCAAAGATGGAACAAAGGGAAGAGGTGGTCCTCAGTAAGAGATATAGCATTAGCATTAGTAGAGGCATTTGATGCAAGAAAGCAAGCTTATGCAGCATCAGCCAATAAAAAAAAAAAAAAAACCACTTCCACTTCACCCCTCTGTTCGTTCAAAATACCTGTCCAGCTGAGCCTTAAACTTATATAGGCTATCAACCTCCACCACAAGGGATGGAAGTCTGTTCCACCAACCAACCACCCGCTGGCTAAAGGCAAATTTCCGCACGTCTATCCTACATCTGTCTTTCCTCAATTTGAATTTATGCCCTCTCAGGTGATTATTCTGAGCTAGAGGAAGAATCCCATCAGCATTGAGCATGCTTAAACCATTCAAGGCTTTATACACCTCTATCAGATCACCTCGCTGGTGCCTAGTCTCCAGACACTGTAATTTGCAAAACTTAAGCCTTTCTTCGTAAGAGCACCCCTTTGTTCCATTCACTAATCTTGTTGCCCTTCTCTGTACTCGTTCCAGCAGCTCTACATCCTTCTTGAAATGAGGCCTCCAGACCTGTATACAGTACTCTAGGTGTGGCCTGACCATCGCCTTATACAATGGAATAATCACCTCCTTATCCCTGCTGGAAAAATTCCTGTATATCATTGACAATACTCCATGAGCTACTCTTGCAGCCCGTCTGCACTGCTCAGAGAACTTCATATCTGCCTGCACAACCACCCCCAAGTCCCTTTCATTCTCTACCACTGTCAGTGTTGTACCATAGAGTTGATACGTTGCTCTGGGGTTGCTGTTTCCCATGTGTAGTACTTTACATTTGTCAATGTTAAACTTCATTTGCCACCTCTCAGCCCATCTGCTCAACCTTTCCAGATCCTGTTGCAGAAGCATAGTGTCAGTAGTGTCCTTGACAACCCTGCCAACCTTTGTATCGTCTGCAAACTTGGACATTAATCCCGATATACCATCATCAATATCATTTATAAATACAGAAAACAATAATGGACCCAACACTGAGCCCTGAGGGACTCCACTAATAACATCAGTCCACGATGAGCAGTGTCCATTGATTACCACTCTCTGTCTTCTCCCCCTCAACCACCCCTTTATCCATAGCAGCAATTTGCCTCCAATGTCACACTGCTCCAATTTGTGTAGCAGTCTTCCATGTGCAACAGTATCAAAAGCCTTTCTAAGATCCAAGTATATAATATCAAAGTTATTCCCTGCATCCAGTTCTTTTGTGACTGCATCATAGTATCCAATCAAGTTGGTCAGGCAAGACTTCCCCTTAACAAAACCATGCTGTGTCTGAGCTATAACTGAAGTCTTGTCTAAATGATCCTGCAGTGCGTCTTTAACCAGTGCCTCCATTCATTTTCCTGGAACAGAAGTCAAGCTCACAGGTCTATAATTACTTGTGTCAGCCTTTGATCCTCCTTTGTGAATTGGGGTCACATTTGCACATTTCCAGTCTATGGGTACCTCCCCTGAGTCCAAGGAAGCTCTCATAATTATGGCTAAGGGTTTGCTTACTTCCTTTGCTGCCTCCTTTAATATAACTGGATAGATCCCATCCACCCCGGGTGCCTTTCTTGTGTTTATCTTCAACAGTTTCTCCTCCACTTTACTCCCAGTTATTTCAAGATTCTGTAACTTACTGCTAGAGTTGAATACACCTCTGGCATTCCCCTCGCTGAATAACTCCTCATGTGTGAATGTCGATGCAAAATATTCATTTAGTTTGTTAGCCACCTGAGCAGGATCATCAACACTTGACCCATCAATATCAAGTGGACCAATCTGATTCATCCCTTTCCTTCTAGAGTTTACATAAGTAAAGAACTCTTTGCTGTTTTTCTTTGCATCCCTTGCCAAGGATTTCTCGTAATCTGCCTTCGCCTGCCTAACCTGCTTTGTAACTTGGTTGCATATCAACTTGTATCTATCATAGGCTTCTGTGTCATGTGTTAATTTGTAAGTATCCCATGCATTTTTCTTCTCTGCCATATGCCTCATTAGTTCATCTGACATCCATTTTGGCCTAAACCTTGAACAATATTTCTTAGTTGGTATGTAAAGCCTAGTAGCTTCCAAGATAAGTTCTTTGAATGCTTCCCATTTTGAATTTGCTGTTGGTAACATCATCAGTTGGTCCCACTGTATAGAATTTAAATACTGTCTCAGTACATCGTAGTCGCCTTTACGGAAGCAATAACCCTTCCCTTTACCCCTAATGGTAGTTACCTCTTTGAGTAAATCCCACTTCAGCACACTGTGATCACTGCCACCTAGTGGTTCGTTTATCTGCAGATTCTTAATGCATGAAGAATCACTGCTGATAATCAAATCAAGAGTATTACTCCCTCTAGTTGCCTCCCGAACATGCTGATGTAGAAAACAATCATCCAATAAATCCACAAAAGCCCTGCTAGTGTGTGAGTATCCAGCCCCCAAATTCCAGTCAATATCTGGGAAATTAAAATCTCCCATTATAAGACACTCTGATTTACTGGCCCACTCTATTTCCCTGTACAGTTCCTTATTATACTCATCAGAGTCATTAGGCCTATAGCACACTCCTACTCTCAATTTTGATCTCCCAATGCTTATGTCACACCAAACTGACTCCACACTGCACTGTCCAGCGATGTCGACTGGCTTCACTTCCTTGGTTTTTATGTGTTTCTTAACTAATAGCATAACACCTCCCCCCTTCCTATCCTGTCTATCCTTTCTGTAGACGTTGTACTCCCCAAATTGCAGTTCTGCATCCCTTATATCTGTGTGACACCACGTCTCTGATATCCCAACAATATCTGCCTTCGATGTTTTGAGCAATACCTCAAATTCATCAAATTTATTTACTAAACTCCTAGCATTTATATTTAGCCTATAGCCACTTCTAATGTCGATGCAGGCTTTGCACCGCATGTCCATATTTTAGAACAACGTTGTTGATAAGTTCTTGCAGTAACATCGTCCATTCCTCTGTCAGCGCCGTCTTCAGCTGGTGACTATTTTCTGGTGGGTGTGGACGTGCCGCTAGGAGTCTCCCAGGAGCGTCCCATATGTGTTCGATGGGATTTAGACGTGGAACGGGCAGGCCAATCCATACGAATAATGTCCTCACTTTCCAAAAGCATATCAACGGCTGCAGTGCGATGGGGTGTGGCGTTATCATCTAGAACACGAACTCGGGGCCAATGACACCTCGCAATAGACGCACATGGGGAAGGATTACAGCATGGATTACAGCTCGGACACAGCATGGTTTTGTTAAGGGGAAGTCTTACCTGACCAATTTGATTGGATACTATGATGCAGTCACAAAAGAACTGGATGCAGGGGCAGGGAATAGCTTTGATATTATATACTTGGCTTAGAAAGGCTTTTGATACTGTTGCAAATGGAAGACTGTTGCACAAATTGGAGCAGTGTGGCATTGGAGGCAAATTGCTGCTATGGATAAAGGGGTGGTTGAGGGGGAGAAGACAGAGAGTGATAATCAATGGACACTGCTCATCGTGGACTAATGTTATTAGTGGAGTCCCTCAGGGTTCTGTGTTGGGTCCATTATTGTTTTCTGTATTTATAAATAATATTGATGATGGTATATCAAGCTTAATGTCCGAGTTTGCAGACGATACAAAGGTTGGCGGGATTGTTAAGGACACTACTGACGCTATGCTGCTGCAACAGGATCTGGAAAGGTTGAGCAGATGGGCTGAGAGGTGGCAAATGAAGTTTAACATTGACAAATGTAAAGTACTACATATGGGAAACAGCAACCCCAGAGAAACGTATCAACTCTGTGGTACTACACTGACAGTGGTAGAGAATGAAAAGGACCCGGGGGTAATTTTGCAGGTAGATATGAAGTTCTCTGAGCAGTGCAGACGGGCTGCAAGAGTAGCTCATGGTGTCTTGTCAATGATATACAGGAATTTTTCTAGCAGGGCTAAGGAGGTGATTATTCCCTTGTATAAGGCAATGGTCAGGTCACACCTTGAGTACTGTATACAAGTCTGGAGGCCTCATTTCAAGAAAGATGTAGAGCTGCTGGAACGAGTACAGAGAAGGGCAACAAGACTAGTGAATGGAACAAAGGGGTGCTCTTCGAAGAAAGGCTTAAGTTTTGCAAATTACAGTGTCTGGAGACTAGGCACCAGCGAGGTGATCTGATAGAGGTGTATAAAGCCTTGAATGGTTTGAGCATGCTCAATGCTGATGGGATTCTTCCTCTTGCTCAGAATAATCACCCGAGAGGGAATAAATTCAGATTGAGGAAAGACAGATATAGGATTGATGTGCAAAAATTTGCCTTTAGACAGCGGGTGGTTGGTTGGTGGAACAGACTTCCATCCCTTGTTGTGGAAGTCGATAGCCTAAATAAATTTAAGGCTCAGCTGCACAGGTATTTCGAACGAACGGAGGGGTGAAGTGGAAGTTTTCTTTTTTTTTTTTTTTTTTTTTGGCTGATGCTGCATAAGCTTGCTTTCTTGCATCATATGCCCCTACTAATGCTAATGCTGGTGCTAATGCTAATGATAACCTCAGTACAGTAGCGTGCACCGGTTACTGTATCGCCTTCCAGTATCTGGAGTTGTGTACGTCCATCCAAGATAACGCCTCCCCAGACGAGAACACCTTGACCGCCATATCGATCCCCCTTGACCGCCATATCGATCCCCCTTGACCGCCATATCGATCCCCCTTGACCGCCATATCGATCCCCTTGACCGCCATATCGATCCCCTTGACCGCCATATCGAGAAACCCGAGTTTCAGATTTCAGTAGGGAGGTAACATTACTGTCCACGCCTGAGACTGACTAACTCAGTCACAGAGTAAAAAAGCCCATAAAAGTTCTTCGCGCCATTTACAGGATTCCAACTAGGGCCTTTTCGAAAACATCCCATGTGGAGAGATGGTGATCGTCACATTGTGAATGTAGCCATCAAAAAAGTAAAGATTTCTTGAAAGAGTTTAGTAGAAATCTTCATATTTCAGTATTATTTACATATCATTTTAAAATATATGTAAGGCTAAAAAGTATTCCTCGCAGGTTCGGTCTTCCCATGTATTCGCAGTCGTGGTAGCACAGTTGGTAGAATTGCTGTGCTCCCCACATCGAGTGGAAAAGACCTCAGTTCGAGTTCTGTCGATGACGGAAGGAATTTTATGGACTGTTTTAACGTGACTGAGTTAATCAATCTCAGGTGAAGGTGGCATGGTTTTTTCTCTAGGAAACTAGGTTAGTGCAATAGCATCAGTTTAATTTAGCCATCTACCAACGTATTTAAATTAGCATCGTTTTAATTATATCTCATATTGTGAATACCTTCACAACGAATTGCCATGGTATTGCACTACCTCAAATAAATAACATTTCACCAGTGGAGAAGACTACTGTTACTAATTCTCGTCGGATACCACCACCCAGACAGCACCTTTTGAAAAATAGTATCGGATGAAACACTGTGTTATCCACATACTATCCCTATTAGACCTAGGAAAACAAAGAGGTGTAGGAAAGTAGGAGAGGAAGAAGAAGAAATGCTTTGCCGTCGAAAGAGGAAAGGGACTGTTACTCCTCGCACTTACTCACTGAACTAAGCCACTCATAAATCCCCCAATTAAGCAACACTTCCCCAATATGAAAACTGTTGTTACCTATTCGCGGTAATGAGGGTCCCATCAAGACCCCCCCTCCAAAGAGACGACACTTTTGGAACTTGTTGGCTCCTCATCGGTGGGTGGGCAGGTACCTTGGTGTTGCAATAGTGACAACCCCATCTCCACAATATGAGAGATGCCTGATGGTGTGCAGTAGTATAGACTATAGAGTATTTATAGGATGGGATAAGATACACAGTATCTTATCCCATCCTATTTTCAAACGGTCCGTCTAGGTAAAATGTTTATTAAGTTCATTTCCGATCAAATTAATATTAATATTAAATAATAATGTATTCTTTCTAAAGTTATTGAAGTGTCCTCCAAAAGTACTAGATATACAGCTCTAAAATCCAAAAAATTTTAAAATCTTTTAATCTCTGAAAGAATTGAGATTTTTGGAAAGGTTATGACTCCATAATTTCTTTTCCCCTGAAATTTTTTACTGCTTTTTGCTGTAAATGCCGAAATTTCCAACTGCAACCTAATAAATACGCAATTTCGTGAGGACAAGGTATTTTCTTCCTGTCTTTACTGGCAACGTGAAACATAATAATGGACTGGACAATATTTTGTCCTGAAATAAGTGCATATGTAATTTTCCATGCTTCAGTAAACAACATGCAAGTCAATGTTTCACTATCAGCTAGAAGATCATAAAAGGGTAAGGCACAACCCCTTCAAAGATTTACATCTTCCTCAACCGAACTACTCATCAAATTAGGAAACTCGAAATTCTCAAGAGTTTGGGGCTTTCCTTTTTCGCACGATTACAATGATCGATCATTGCACTTCGGTAGCGTTTAACTTGGAGGACATTATTTCACTCTTTTACTATTTTCTCTTCATGATTTTAGGTTACATTGACCTCCGGCTACGCAGTCCCACATGTTTCTTTTTTGATTTTCTACCACAGTTTTAAATTTCACTGCGGCTCAGTTGCACGATTTCTCTGAACATTAACTGAGGGCATATGCAGCCTATTGCTTTTGGAAACACAACAGATGTTTCAAATTTTTGTTCAGGAAATTTTTTTATTGTTTAATAACAAAACTAACGGAATTCGAACCTAGTCTTTTACATTCAGTGTGTAGGGGACGGTGATAATACCCACTGTGCTTCGAGGACTTATTTATTTATAACTATAAAAATACAAATTATACGCTTCCTTCGTCACTTAGGTAATTGTCCAGTATCGATAAATCATCGATAGGACACCATGGGCTTTCCCGGCTGCCTGTTTACACTGCACAGAAAATTTCATAACTGCCTTATCTTAACTCCCAGATCTATTTTCCCTTTATTGTTTTTAATTCAACCCGATTAAGTATATAAGTCATTCCGAATGAGAACTGCTTGACACTGATCGTTAACGACTCTCCCAATCTTTACTTTTTCGAATTTTGACATCACGCCCTTTATCATATTGTCAATATCGTTTATGAAAATAAGATACAACAGTGTTCCAAAAACCGTCCTTGGGAGAACCTGCACCAATGTAAAGAATATCCATTAATCACAACCCTCTGACTTCTGCCCTGTAAGCTATCTTTAAATCTTTCCAGTAATCCCAATATGTTCCAGCTTATACAGTAACCTCTCATGAGAGACTGAGTAAAATGCCTTTCTAAAATTCAACCAAACTATGTAGAAATTGTTCCCTACATCCAGCTCATGAGTTACTGTGTCAAATTAGCTCACCAGGTTAGTTAAATATGATTTTCCCTTAACAAAACCATGTCATATCTTTTCCAATGCCATTTCTATCTAAATACCCCTGCAATGCACTCTTAATTATTGCCTCCAAGATTTTTCTTACCACTGAAGTCGGACTAACCGGGCTGTATTTATCGATTTCACTCTTAAAACCGTCTTATGGTAATACGCTGGTACGTCTCCAAACCAAAGGAACCCTCCGTGTCTAATGATGCCCCTCATGATTAACCTTAATGGTTCATCGCACTCTCTCCTCAAAATTATTGGGTAAATGCCATCAACTTCAGGAATCTCACTTGGCTTTAGGCTCGAAAGTTTTTCTAATAAAGAGTCATCTGTAATTTCGAAATGACTAATTTCATATGCCTCGGCCTCACTCGCGCAGCTACTCATCAGCATGTCGTCAGTACAGACCGAAGCAAAGTACCTTCTCAATTCATCAGCAAATCAGGAATCTAAGAGTTATCTAAGGCTTCTCCATAACCAGTACACAAGTGTCGATCCGATTCCTTTTCTTGGTCTTTGTATTTCCATATATGACACACTTCTTGTCCCCATTCTTTGCTCTCTTAGACAGTGCTTCTCATATTCAGCCCTGGCGCCTCCCTAATAGTTCCAATAGTATCCAATAGTTCCTGTACTTTTATAAATAAATTTGATGAATTTGAAGTACTGATTAAGTCATTAAATACAGATATTGTAGAGACAGCAAAGACATAGTGTCACTCAGACATAAGTCATGTTGAATTTGCATATGGGGTAGAGTGGTTATGCTCTTAGTTAAGAAGCGTATTAAATTTAAGGCAGTGCAACCAGTCGACATGGTTGACTAGTGCAATGTTCAATCAATTTGGTGTAATATTAACACGGGGAAAACAAAACTAAGAGTAGGAGTTTTTATTGGGCTAATTTGATGAGTATACCAAACAGCCATAGAAAGAAATAGTGGGCCAGTAACTCAAAATTTCTTATAATGGGGGATTTTAACTTTCCAGATGTTGACTACAGTTTGTGGGTTGGTCACACACACACACACTAGCAAGACTTTTGTGGGTTTATTGGTTTTGTAGATTTACTGTTTTCTACTGCAGCATGTTAGAGACAACGAGGGGAAGCAATGCTCTTGATCTGGTTATCAGCAGTGACTCAACATGCATTAAGAATCTGCAAGTAAATGACCCACTGGGTGGCAGCGATCACAATGTACTAATGTGGAATTAATTAAAGACATCACTAATGTCAAGGGTAAAGGGAAAGGCTTTTCCTTTCGTAAGTTTATAGTTTTTTAAATTCTATGCATTGGGAACAACTGATAATTTCCCAACATCAAATCCTAAATGGAAAGCATTCAGGGAAATAATCATATACTCTTCAACAAAACAGAACACCCAGAAAACGTGGCGTAACTCCTGCAGCTTGCGATGAAGAGGGACAAAATTTGTTATGGTGGTGTACCATAGAATAACGATGAAACGAGGAGACAGCGAGAAACTTTGCTAAGGTATATAGGACATTTATAGGGTTTGTACAAGAATTGTCAAAAAGGCCACATTACAGAAGTCGATACAAGATGCTCGAAAATATGGTCCTGACATCATTACGGCTTGTAATTCCTCTACAACAACTAAAGAGGCCTGACAGTGAAGAACCATGCTCGATATAAGGGTGTCTATAAGATTCTGTGGCTTGCCCATTACATCTCCTTGTGGAGAATCTTGTCATGCTTTTCATTACTCCCTCTCTCATTACACCTTTGCTTCCAGCTAAATCACTACAGATTCTCTGCTGACAGGCGTAATTTCTGATTCAGCAAAAGTATTTTTCGCGCTCAGGCAGCTTTTGATAAGAAGCATGACCCTTCACCCCTTCTATTTTCTCTGTATTTCTTAAACACATCACACACACCATAGTGGAACTGATCATCCCAATTTACACAAAGTGAGTTTGTTTGAGGATATGTGAATATTGTCTTTGTTTAAAACTGAAGTTGACAAGCTTTGCTAATTGATATGAGTGGAGTAGAATATATGCACGTAATGTCTTATGTTAGGTGACTCCTCAAAGCAAGTTCATCTTCACCATAACAACAACTGCTCCGTTACGGTTTTAGGCAATTTAACGATATTGTGTATGAAAATTCTATTCTTCATTATATTAACTTTCTTATTTTGTATTCCATTTCTGTCATCTAACTAAACAGTCCTCGTTTTGCGACCGAAACTTGGGAAGCATTTACAAAAATTGGGAAATAAATTGCTATTGTTCTGAAGCATTTACTTTGTCACAAGCGGTCAAGTAATTTAAACTCTAAAGTTTAAAATTAGTAAACGATTGCCTTGAGGATTTTTGCATCTTATGATTTAATAAAAGAGGCATATAAAGGTTTCTTTTTTGAGTCCAGTTACAAATCATATGTAGTATCTTATATATATATATACATATAATATACATATATATAGTATCTTATCTCTAGGATTCGTGGATTCTAACGCGCATGTATGGTCAGCATATACAATCGGGTGCTAAGTTACGAAAAAGTTTGTATAAAACAAGGGCCATGACTTCTTGTGAACACGGAAACGATGCGAATAAGTTAATCCCTAAAAGGAAGTTTTAGACAATTTTAAAGTTTAAAGTGTAAATTGGTGTATAAAATTTAAATTATTTGTAAATTGATGTTCTGAGAAAGTGCATCACCCCCTAAAATTATAATTGTCGTCCAAATAACGTAAGCATATGGCAATATTTCTTACAGATTGCATCAGGTAAGATTGGCACGCGTAGGTGATGACGTAATATTACATCAGCTGTCACTTTCAGCTATAAGCACGTTCTGCAAGAGTTTCAGTCATTCCTTGCTTGTGGCAAGATGGCAAGTTACGTGAGTTGACGCCACGAAGAAAGAGTTGCTTTACGTGAGGAAGGATGTTCTTCCCATCATATTGCTTATACAGTGTCTTGTAATCAGTCGAGAGAGAGTAGATTTCTTTCCAAACTCAAGAATACTGGTTCTGCTGTTAGGAAAAAAGGAACCGGACGCAAACGAGTCTCTACGCCAAAATAGGACCGCGTTTGAAGCGCATATGCCTTAAAAACAGTAATGCTTCTTCGTCTGAGCTGAAAAGAGAATGGGAAGAACATACAGGAATGGTAGCAAGTACAGTAACAGTTAGAAGACGCCTCTTCAAAAATGGAATTGTCGTCCTAAGAAGAAGCCCCTCCTCACACAAAAATGAAAAAGGCTCGATTAATTTGGTGTAAGGAGCATGTCAAATGTATGTATGTATGTATGTATGTATTTAACTGTCGAAGGGTGGCACCCGGACATACATCCATCTCCACCAATTTATCATATAACATATTCTCATAATGGCCTGTTAGTGTAAGTGTGTGTACACGTGTGTGTAATGTGTTATAAGTGAAACAGGCTACTCTGCCACCAGGTGATAGTCCATTGGGCAATTACCACCTGGTGCCCATCCCTGGCACGAGGAGCTATGCCTGGATCTATTAGCTCTGGCTGTGCATATTGCACCTAAATCCCGCACCCACCAGTAAGGGTGCAAGACTGGTGGGTGCCAGCAGTCCTGCTCCTGGGGTGCCCACACCCAAAAGCCAGCAAAAAAAAAAAAAAAAAAATGCACCAACTAGGAGAATACATCTTACTAGTGAGTGCAACAATCCCGCCTCATGGTCATTCCACAAGGCCAGCCAAAAAAAAAAAAAAAAAAAAAAAAAAAAAAAAAATTTTTTTTTTTTTTTTTTTTCCCTTTTTCTCCCTGCCTCCAAGACAGAATGCCTATCCATCCAGAGGAGGGGTAAAAAAAAAAAAAAAAAAAAAAAGGTCTTTAGTCAGTATTAGTAACAACATGTATACTCCTCCTTTTATTAAATGTCAACCTGCTAAACCGTTGAAATTCTACAAAATTCCTTTCATTAGACAGCCAAATTAATTCAGAACCCCTAATAAAATTAGGTACCAAATTAAATAAGTCTAATCTAAATTCATCATACAAATTGCATTCATATAAGATATGATCCCATGTTTCCAACCTTCCACAAACACAGTAAGGATCTTCCACTAAACTAAACTGATGCAACTTACTTTTTAAGGAACCATGCCCCGTAATCAAATATGAGCATTCCATAGTTGGATAAAACCAACAATGCAATTTGTTATTAAAATTAAATTCAACACTAGGTATAAATAAATAAGTTACTCTACCAGTACTACTGGAATCCCAACGGTCCTGCCATAATTTAATTAATTTCACCAAAATTTCTTTCTTCTGTTTGCTGACTGCAGAAGAAACTTCATTAGTAATCCCCAGAAATGTAATTTGTATTCCTTTTCTTATAAAATAACAAAAAGCTCTATACACGACTGTTAAATCCAAAGGCAATACCCCCGCAATCACCTGTAGAGCATTAGTCGAAACAGTCTTACAAACACGCAAAATAGTTAACAACATTATTCTTTGTATTGATAATAGTTTTTGTTTAAATTTTACATTGACAGTATGAACATACCAAATTGATGCAGCATACGACACAATCGGGATAAAAATAGCTTTATAATATAGATACAAAATGCGTTTACCTAATCCCCAATCTTTTCTGGTAACCCTAACTATAGAAGCAGTGTAATTTTTTATTTTCCTACTTAAATAATTCAAATGTTGGAAAAATAATAACTTGTCATCCAAGATAACCCCTAAATATTTTACCTGGGAAACAAGAGGAATTTGTTTACTGTTTACTAATAATCGAGGTGGTCTGTTGTAGTCTAATTTTCCTTTTAATAACATCATGACAGTTTTAGAAGATGAAATTTTTAGTTTATTTAATGTAGCCCAATCAGTCAAATCCTGAACAATAACCTCCATTCTACTTTCTAATACTGCTCTAGATCTTCCTGTCACGCACAAAACCAAATCATCAGCATAAGCCACCTTATAACAATTAGGGACTGTTCTACTTAACCACTGGTTTAAGACCAGATTCCATAAAATAGGACCCAACACAGATCCTTGTGGACAACCGCGATCAATAATTCTATTAAAAGTTAAATGTTGGGACCTTATAATAATCTGTCTATCCATTAAATAACTTTTAATAATTTGGTATAACAAATTGGGACAATTTAATTCTCTTAATGAAAAAAGCACACTTTGATACCATACAGTATCAAATGCTCCTTCAAAATCTATGAATAATGCTAACACATATTTCTCACCAGAATTTACACTAAAATTAATCAAATCGCGTAGGGCATCTTCTGTTGAACTATTTCTCTTAAAACCATATTGATATTTAAAATGAAGATTTTGTTCGTTGAACAATTTCTCTAGCCTTAACAACAACAATCTTTCCAATATTTTGCCCAAATTTGCTAACAAAGAAATGGGTCTATAACCCCTAGGATCAGTCAACAATTTGCCAGGTTTTTGTAATAATTTTAACAGAGCAATTTTCCAAAATCCTGGAAAAACTCCTTTCAATAAACACTTATTATACATATTAACCATTATTTCTGGACACAAGTCAACAAACTTTTTAACACAATTATTTTCAATCAAGTCTAAACCTGGTGTTTTATTATCCCCAACCTTAGAACATACAAATTTCACTTCATCAATATTAAACAATTCCATCTCAGATGATCCAGTGTATTGTTCATTCCCCTGTCTAATTTGTTGCTGCTGTACACTATCTTCCCCACAATTGTCATTCAAAAATAAAGTGCTAGTAATAGTAGCAATTGTAGAATACCAATCAGTAGACTCAGTATCATTTGAATACACAGTATTAATTAAATTATTAACATTCAACTTGTTTCTAGTTAACTTAAACAACAATCCCCATGGCTCACTATTTCCAGTAGTACAAACCAATTCTTTCCATGCATTAAATTTGTTTTCAGAGATTGCCTTATGGTATTCTCTCCTCTTAATTTTATACATTTCTTTATACCTTAGTGCTTCATTATTACTTCTACTCCTAACCCTCTGAAAAAGCTTCCTCATTCTAAACACTTCCCTCCTTAATTCTGATAGCTCCAAAGACCACCAAGGTACTTTATGACCTCTCTGTTTTCTTCTCTTAGCAGCCAAATTTAAAGCATTAAAAATAGAGGATTGAACAAAAAATGCATATTCAGAAGCAGTTAATGAATTTAAATTTTCCCTAGTATAAATTGAAAAACTATCCACCACAGCACCTTTAAATTTATCCCACTTAATATTTTTATAATTAAATCTCAAAGTATCATCTGTTGACATATCTGTATTGCTAATTTCAGATAAATTTATATTTATTACAATAGCTCTGTGATCACTGTTAGTCATATTTGTAACAACATCCCAAGAACTGACTCTTCTATTTAATTGATTATTTACTAAGGTAATATCAATATTGGAAACACCATGAATGTTATCAAAAGTATATGGTTTAAAAGGTTCATTCAAAACACTTAAATTATGACATAAAATGAATTCCTCTAATTGAACACCTCTATAATCAACCATATCACTATACCACAAATGTGATTTTGCATTAGCATCCATTGTTAATATAAGATTACTAGAAGCTACAAAATTCATTACATTTTCTAAGTATTGCACTGAAATATCAATATTACATGAAGGTGGACAGTATAGAGATACTAAATAAAATGATATCACATTAGTTGAAACATGAATACAAGTAGCATGTTCAGAGCAAAGACTAGATATAACAGTGATATTAAAACTCTTATTAAAAACTACAATAGCAGTTTTAGGTTTAACTACAGTAGTGTGTATAACATGAGCAGTTATTGGAAATCCAGTGACCTTACAAGAGTTTGCAAATGTACCTACATAAGGTTCTTGGAGACACAGAATATCATAACCTCCTTCAATCATACCAACTTTAATTTCATCCATGACATTTCTTGATTTTTGCCCATTCAATTGAACAATTCTTAAATAATTTACTCTATGATCATACGTACTAGCATTATTCATCATAATTAATTCGCATACTTGCAATTTCCAATGCCCTGATATATTCAGGGCAATTAACATCTCTTATAGAATGATCATGAATCCTTCCCTTCCTTTTACAATTAACACATTTTGGAGTACCATCCTTATCTTGACAATCACTATATTTATGCCCCCCCTGGGCACAATGCCCACAAGACACAGTCCTATGTGTACAGTTACCAGCTGAATGTCCGAATCCCAAACATTTAAAGCATTTGGATATTATTACAAACTTTCTGAATTTAAAAGAAGCAAACCCAATGTATAACCTATCACAAGCTAAGATACACCTGTATAATTTTGGATTCATACTTATAACCCAATTATTATACCTGGCTTTAGATCCAGTACAAAATCTAAATAATACACCCTCTTTAACTTCCAATTCAGTAAAACCAAAATCCTTAAAGTTCTTATAAAACAAGTCCTCAAAAAATTCCTCCTTTTCCACATCCTTTGGCACATCATATACTAAAACTGAAGGGTCTGAAAGTTTAATGTTGTCTAGTTTTAAACCTTTATTTACTAACTGTTCAGAATTGATAATTTTATTCAAATCCTCCCTTTTAACTGTTTCAATCAGCACTCCCTTATTTCTTATCATTTTTAAATTTCTAATTTTAATGTCCTTAAAGCCTTCTTTCAGGGATTGAGCCACAACATCCTTCACCTCTTGACTGGAAGTAAATTGAGTATTGTCTTCTGCTCGCAATATAAGAGTATTGCCCTGTTTTTGCTGAATGTTTTTAGCTTGATGCCAATGACTTCCATCTGACACACCTTCATGATCCTCTAAAACAACTTGAGCACCCAATTGCCCCTTTACAACACCTGATTTCAATTTATCTGCATAAGAAACTGTCTGTTGTTCTCCAATTGTTGACAGCTTGGACTGATCTCTAATAAGATCATCGAATAGATTGGCTCTTAATTGTAGCTCATCAATCCTAGCCTTCAAACGCTCATTATCAATGAGCAAGGCTGTAGTAATTATCTCCATGTCAACCCATTTATCTAGTATAAAATTTGATGCTGTCTTTATAACCTTGTTGGCTTCGCTCGTGATGTAATCAACCACAATCTTCTTTAACTTTGTAATCAACTCATATACTGTATTTACATCCCCATATCTGCATCTTTGCTCGTATATATTGTTGACTATTATGTTGCTCTCTCTGACATTGGTACCTATGCTTCGTCTGCTAATATCCCCAGAAGAATTGTCAACATCAACATTAAGAAATTCTGAATGAGCCTCTGAAGCATCTGATATCCTTGGCTCTGATGTTAACTGTAAATCCTGTCTGTCCTCTCTGATCTCTTCACTCTGTGTTCCCTGATCTATAACACCATTCTGAACCTCAACAGCTGTCATGGAACCTACATCTTTATCCTCATTCCTTGTACCACTAACTCCTGGATTAGAACTGAAAGTTGCACCTTGAACTGAAGATGAACCAGCTTTAACATTCTTAATTTTATGCTTTGGATCTGTTGGCTTTTTAGCCACCTCTCCGTGTAGCCTGGGAACTCGCGAAGAGAGGGGGGGGAATGTGCCAGGCTCTTCTTCTCTTCCTCCCCCACCTCTAGGATTTTTCTTCTTATCCATATTTTAAACCAGATAATTGATCAACTCAGAAATACAGTAACTATCAGCAGGAAAACCCAATTACGTTTCCCGCTAAATTACGTGTCCGCCGACTATGATCGTTGCCACATGGCAGCCAAATTGGCTCTGCCAATGCGGTAATCCACACACACACTTAATCAAATAACAATATTACAAAAGTTGATTATTATTTCACCTTGAAACTATTAAAAAAAAAAAAAAAAAAAACAGCTAAAGAAACTCTTCAATAGTTAACGTTAACGAACACAGAGCAATCACCTTCCAAACGTAGCCGGAGCATGTCAAATGGACCCCCGAGCAGTGGAAGTCAGTTATTTTCTCGGATGAGAAGAAATTCAACCTGCATGGCTCTGATGGGAGAGAAACGATTCGCCGTATACGTGGTGAAGAATACCATCCGGACTGTATGGTGTCTACAGTGAAATTCCATACCAGCCAAATTATATGGGGGTGCATTTCGAATAGCGGAGTAGGTCACCTGCAGTTTATAAAAGGTTGCGTAAATGCCAATGGATACCTGGCTATAGTCGGCCTCCATAGCCGAGTGGGCAGGAGCGGGAGTGCAGTAGCACACGCTCTCCGAGTAGACCGGCGTTCAAACCCCTGACTGCTGAATACGGTCGATCTACCAACCCGCACTGGACCAGCGTGGCAGATTATGGTCCATTTCCCTCAGCATGAATTGTTGAGGAGGCTTCCATCCTGCAGTGGGTTGATAATGGCTGCACTTTACTTTTTACTTTACCTGGCTATATTGGAAGGCAAATTGCTGCCAACCATTAGAGACCATTTCAACCTACCAAGTAACTGCATCTATCAGAACGACTCTGCTCCTTGTCATCGGGAAGGGCGAAAAGTGTAAGTAGGCACTTCTGCAGTTACTTTAGTTTCATTTCTGCATTAGAGGTTCGAAAGTAATGTGTTTATATTTGTTACAGGTAAAAAAAATGATTGGAAGAACGGTCCGTTACAACTCTTAGCTGGCCAGGAAACAGCCCGGCCGGATCTGAATCCTATGTAGAACTGTTGGCATCGTGTGGAATCTGCAGTTGCCAAAAAGAAACCAAAGACCCTTCGTGAACTTCAGGAAGCCATAATTCGTGTTTGGAACAACGAACTATCAGTTGATTTTCTTCAGAAATTGATCTTGTCAATGCCTCGACGGTGTGCTGCTGTCATCAGGGCCAGAGGCGGTTCAACTAAATATTAAGTTTGCACCTGGTGAACCTTTTGTTTCCCATTTAAAATGATAAACTGAAACAAATTCTGATAACATTTCAGCCATAATTGTCGTGTTTACCAAAACTGTTGTATAAAGGTTGCAAATGCTCATTTTGGAGTATTTTGAGAGCACCTGCCAAATATTACTTAGCCTTGCCTTAACTATTAATAAATATCTTGTGTTTATATTTCTATTTGTGTTGCTAGTCATTAATGTAACATACCATTGCGAAAAAGGGTTAGAAATCTGAAATTCCTAGGTGATGCACTTTATTTGAACACCAGTGTGGTTAACTTGTAGGAAGTTTTAGACTATATTAAAGTTTAAATTATTTGTAAATTGATGTATAGTTATCTCGTGGTAACCAGATTTTCAGGACGTTTTAGACAATTTTAAAGTTTAAATATCTGCAGAGTGATGTATATTTATTTCGGGGTGTCAAGATTATCAAGACAATTTAAATTCTCATATTAGCATGTTATTGGTTGGTTTGGGGGGGGGGGGAGTTGATGGCTGTCGACTTTCCGCGAATCTTCTCGATGCGCTAGGTTGGATATGAGTATTGAATTCATGATGATTTTAATAAGTATCTTTTTTAAAAAAATCATAAATTGATTTAATTACCATGATATGCTAATTCACATAAGAATACATTTATACGCGCGATTGAGTGTTGAGAGAATTACAGTCCTACAGAATGAGGTTTTCTCTTATAATTTAAGATTAATAATAATAGGACATATTGGGCTTTATTGTTCTCTCATTTTTGAACAGTATCTTATGTACAGTGTCTCCGGAACGTTAGTTCAACTCCGCCCAGGTACTTTTTGATGATACAGAAACTCTGTAAAACGGCCAGAAATGCATGTTATGTTTGTGCAGTGTGTGTGTGTGTGTTGTTCTGTTGTTTACTTGTTTCTGGCCTCTTTGCCACTAGGAAGGCCTGGTCACAAAGGTCACTTCCATTGATCACTCTTTTAAGTCTGGTATTAAAAATACCTGTGAACTACATTGCTACTTTTCAACCAGCCAACTCAAACAAGAAGTGTTTGGCTTATTGCTTACGTTAAATAATAGTAATAGCATTAGCAGTGGCAAATGACACAAGAAAGCAGGCTTATACAGCATCAACAAAAAATAAAAAAATAAAAAACCTACACCTCCCATTTCACCTATTCATTCCCTCCATAGTTTGTCTAGTTCTTCCTTGAATTTATTTAAGCTATCAACTTCCAAAACAACAGATGGAATTTTGTTCTAGCAATCAACCACCCCCGCTGGATAAAAGCTGATTCCCGCACATCTATTCTCAACCCGACCTTCCTCAATTTGAAATTTGTGTCCCTCATGTGTATGGTATGAGCAAGAGAAAGAATCCCATCAGCATTGAGCTTAGTCAATAAACTCAAAGCCTTAAATCAGATCACCTAGCAGGTGCTTAGTCGCCAGACACGTCAATTTGTAGAACTGAAACCTTTCTTGGTAAGAGTACCATTTTGTTCCCCACAACAATCTCGTTGCCCTTCTCTCTACCGTTCCAGAAACTATTCATTCTTCCTAAAATGAAGCCTTCAGACCTGGATGCAGTACTCAGATGTGGCCTGACCATTGCCTTATACAATGGGATAATCACCTCCTTATCCCTGAAAGCAAATTTCCTGTATATCATTGATAAAATTCCATGCGCTGTCCTGGCAGCATATCTGTATTTCTCAGAGAACTTCATATCCTATTGCACAATTACCCCCAGACCTTTTTCATTTACATAGTTGGTACGTTACTCTAGGTTTGCTGCTATCCATATGCAGTACTTTGCATATGTGAATGTTAAACTTCAGGTCCCATTTATCAGCCCATCTGCCAAACTTTTCTAGATCCTGTTGCAATGGCATACTGTCATCAACTAGCCTGGCAAACTTTATCATCTGCAAACTTGGACATTAAGCCTGATATTCCCTCATAAATATTATTGATAAATATAGAAAACAACAATGGACCGAACATCGAACCCTGGGGGACTCCACGAATAACATTAGTCCACGAAGAGCAATATCCATTGATTACCACTCTGTATCTTCCCTCACTCAACCATCCCTATATCCATAGCAGTGAACTGCCCTTAATGCTAAACTGCTCCAATTTTTACAGTAGCTTTTTATGTGTAACAGTATCAAAAGATTTCCTGAAATCCAAGAATATGACATCAAAATTAATTTTTGCAGCTAGTTCCATTGACCACATCATAGTATCCAATAAAATTGGTCAGACAAGATTTTCCCCTAACAAATCCACAACAAACCATGTGATATGTAAGCATTGTTTTGATTCTATGTTCAAAAAATAACGAGAAATAAAATGACTTTTAAAAATTTTGAAAATTTCAATAGGATATATGTTGTTGTAGTAGGGTTTTAGGGCATCAGTGACTACGACTATATTGCTCCTTATATGTCTGTAAATTGCGTGTGTTCTGAGGTCGATTCTCTGTTTGCTAGACAAAATTCCCGAGTTTGAGGGAGAAAAAAACCATGCTACCCTCACCTGAGACTGACGAACTTGGCCACGTTGTAAAAAGGTCTAAAAATTCCTCACGTCATCGACGATGGACGGCGATTCTATTAAACTATGCTACCCACGAGGGCAACACGAATATACTAGGGAAACCCTATGAAAATTTATATAAAGGAAGTTCATTTAAATTAAAAATATGTGTAGATAACGCTAATAAACCGGTGCAATACCACTACTTTCCTTATTCGAGGCTTGAAGTGGTGGAACCCATTTTTAGTCTCCAGAGCTAAGTTCCGGTCAACCCTTCCAATCTCTTCCATCATGTAGTATGACTGATGACCTTTGCGATTATGATGGACATCATGGCGAGTCCAATCTTCCTTACATTTCGAGGTACAGCTCTAAAACGGTGTTCGGAGGCCCGTCACTAGTTAGTACACCGAACCGAACCTATTAGTAACTCTTTAGGAGGCTTCCGGATCAGCTACTGTATAATCTTGCTACCTCTACTCTGCCAGATAGTGACTGGAGGAAGTCCGAGTAGTGTGATGCGGAAGGCATTATCGAGGCCACGTTATGTCAAGGATCTGGGTATATTCGTACCATGTGTACGCCATATCAAAAAATTCATTACTTCATACAGCACGTCCCCCGTCCCACTTTTTTTACTATTGAATACACCACGAATTATCAAACTAATAGAGTAAGCTTATCGGCGAAAAGATCCAAACCTCCCAAACACTTCTTATTTCATTTCACAAATATACGTGGTCTCAATTCTAATCGCAACGATATCCATTTCCACTTGCAGTCTGTCAAAGGCCATGTACTTTTTCTGACAGAATCTCAATTATCAGTTGATTCAACTACTGCTCACCTCAGTTACCCAAATTATTTGCTGTATGATTCCTTTCGCCTCAAAGGTGGTACTTGTGCATATTTCCGTTCCGATATTCCCTGTCAGAGACTTGATAATTTGGAATCTCCTCTTTTCGATTCATTCCTGGCTTAAAATCTAGCACACTTTTCTAGCACACCGACCCAGCTGGTCGAGCTGGTCACGCTTTTCCGAAGGATTTTGACGAAACTTGATGCTAAGAAAGCTCCAGGTCCTGATGGTATTTCTCCACTTATTCTCAAAACCAATGCTCCAGAACTTACTCCTGTTCTTTGCTGTCTTTTTGCACTTTCTTGTTCCAAAGGTGTTTTTCCTTCTGCTTGGAAATTTGCTCATATCCAGCCAGTTCCTAAAAAGTGGACAAATCATTCCCGTCCAATTATCGTCCCATTGCAATACTTCTACTCTTTCTAAACTAATAGAGAAATCAATAACCACCAACTCTTAAACTACCTAGACACCTTCCGTCTGATCAACGATCGCCAGTATGGATTCCGTCAGTGTCAATCCTCTGGTGATATTCTGGCTTATGTTACCCATTTATGGACAAATTCAATGGAAAAGTTCGGTGAAACACGAGCAGTTGCTCTTGACATCTCAAAAGTCTTTCGATCGTGTTTGGCATAAAGGTTTTCTATCCATCTTATGGTTTGTCAATTGTTTTTTGTAATTGGTTATCCAGTTTTCTCTCTGCTCGCTCACTGAAGGTGATGGTAGATGACTCTCTAACTTCTCCACTAATGCCGGTGTCCCCCATGATTCAGTTCTTTCCACTACTCTTTTCCTCCTGTATATTAATGACCTTCTTCCATTGACTGGAAATCCTATCCATAGTTTTGCCGATGATAGCACATTACATTCCACTTTCCGTTTTGAGAAACCTTGCCCTGCTCAATCAGCTTCAACTTCGAGAATATCTGCTACCAATTTCTTAAATGCCGAACTCCAGGTAATTTTCAAGTGGGGCAAAGACAACTTAGTTGATTTCAATCCTTCTAAAACTCAGTCTTGTCTTATATCTCGCAAAAAGGATTCTTCTGCTCCTATGCTTATCTTTGGTGACACTTCGATTTCTAGGCAAAATGATATATCTCTTTTGAGGATTACCCTGACTTCTAATCTCTCTTGGCACAAGCACATTACAAATATTGCTTCCTCTGCATCTAAAAAACTTGGTTTTCTCTTTCGCTTTCGGCTTTACTTTTCTTCCAAACAGCTGTTCACTCTGTACAAATCGCAAATCCACCCTAACATGGAATATTGTTCCCACATCTGGGGCGGTGCCGCCAAAATCTCTCTCAGGCTTCTAGATTCCATTCAGAAGAAGGCAGTTAGGTTAATTAATGACTCATCTCTAACAGAGTCTCTCCAGTCGCTCTCTCTCGTAGAGGTACTGTTTCTGATGCATGCCTTTTCTACAGATACTTCCATGGGCGCTGTTCTTTTGAATTGGCTTCTATAATTCCCGCTGTCTCTTTCAAAACAGTCGGAACACGTGCCGCCACCAGCCAACATCCATTTACTGTCCAACTTCAAACTCACAGAACCAACTTTTCAACTTCCTCGTTTATTCATTCAACTGCCGTTTTCTGGAACAACCTTCCTTCGTACGTATTTCCTGAAAATTACAGTCTTCAGAAGTTCAACTCTAATGTCAGCAAATATCTTCTTTCGTCTTCTCAACTTCCAACAACCCAAGCACAGTACTAAGTACTATAAGTTCTAATACCTCTTGTGTTTGGTTTTCATAAAAAAAAAATAAGATTTGAGATGAAACGGTTATTTTATTAATTAGCCAACCACCGTTGTATAACCAGTTCTAAAATCAAATCATTAGAACAAATAAAGAAAGAAAAAAAAAAAAAAAAGATTTCTGCATATTTTCATAGACTGTTAATGACGTCACACATGGCTCAATGCATGCGAGTCGAAATGCATCTTGCTTCCAAGTCTTAAAAATCTAGTTATTCTCCAAAATAGAACTCCGTTTATACCAAATACAAAAAAATATATATCTTTCATTTCACATAATTATTTATTATTTTGATTAAGGAAGTATTTCAGGATTTTCCTAGTTCTGTGTGAAATACTGAGCATACAAATTTTTTTCGCGTTATCTTTCTATATAACCTAGCTTTAGCTGTAACATAATCTACGTACTTGGTCTTGTAATGTATGATTCAAGGTTATTCGATATTCTTCTTTGAAACTGTATTGGAATGTATATGTTAAGTCTTTTATTTTGTAATTTAAGACACCAATTGTTGGCCGTTCCAATGTCACAGGTGTGTAGGTCACCACAGATGTTCATTAAGTGGAGATAAATCAATTCAAAACAATGCAGCTTTAGCACTGTGTTTTTAGTGCAATAATTATTTCAGATAGACATAATTTCTTAAAAACAGCAAAGATGAAACTGAACTAGTCATCATTACAATAGGGAAGAGCATCCATTTTGTAAAAATGACAAAATGGATGAAAGTAGTGTTTTTACACACAGATAATTTGGTGTGAAAAATTCACTACTGGTGCTAGAGACCTAACAAGAGTAAATCTGAGACACTACTCTTGAAAAGTCACAGTGCCTTGCTTTAGAATATTAATTAATATGATAATCGTACATATAAATCAGAAAAATGCAAAAGCAACCCTCCTCTATTGCAGACACGCTCTTTTCTCAATATACTGTATACGAGTTTTTCAGAAAAATTCCTTTTCCACCAAGGGTTTCTTTTGTAGACCACTTTCATTTTATAGAATGCAACTGGATTTATTAAATTAATTACATGATAATGTTGAATATACAAAGTTCCAAAAGAAACTAAGGCTATGAGGTGTCAGTATATTGTATTTGTCGAAGCGCGTGTGCTTTGGGTCGATATCTGTTTGTTGGATGAAAAACCCACACAGTCCTCCCCTAAGACCCACTAACTTATCCAGGTTATGAAAAAAGTCCATAAAAATTCTCAGGATTCGAACTCAGGCCTTATCCACCAGGTGTGGTAGGAGGAAGGACAATCATTATAACCACTATGTAACCTCACGAGGGCCATATGCACTCATTGGTCACTGAACCTGACCCACCTATCCATAATGGATTATGCCGCATAATTCGCAACATGAAAAGCCGAACAGCCTCGTACGCTGGAGCAGTGGTAATTTGAATTTGAGGGCGCAAGTCAGAGTGATAAAATAGCAGTTATGGGACGTAGTAAAGATATCACGGAGTTTCAAAAAGGCATGATTGTGGGAGTTAGAGCGTCGGGTGTTGCATTTCGGAAACTGCACATCTTGTCGGTTGCTCACTGTCCACTGTGGTTAAGGTGTACAAAGAACGGTGTCGAGCGGGTCATACCACCTCTCGCCGACAGAACTGTAAAGTATTACGCAAGGTGGATGTTCATGGTGAGCGAAGGATGCAGTGCGTTGTACGGTCTCAACGGGACGATGTCACTGTGCGATAGTTGACATCGCAACACAATACAGGGAGTGCAAAAAGTATGGAATTTCTCCTCACCCCTGATCATCGTCGACGGCGAATGCTATGGTGTCAACAACACGCGTTGGACAACGAGAGGCAAATATATATGTAATTCGGTGATCAGATGAGTCCAAATACTTGGTGCAACGCCTTTAACGGCCGCCTTCGTGTGTGGCACAAGCAACACGAGTCCATGGATTCATCGTGCATGGTGCTCACTTCAGGCAGATGGCGGTGGTTGCTTAATATGGGGCATCTTTCTCTGGAAAGAACTATGACTCCTGGTGCGTATGGACCATTTCACTAGTGAGGTCTACCGGCAGCTATTAGGAGACCATGTACACCCTGCATTTTTTCCTGGACAGAAACGGAATCCAAAACGATAATGTGCCGTGTCATTGGACCCTCACTGTGCACGAGTGATTCGAGGAACACATTGAAGATATCATCACCATCTTGATTGACCTCCAAATTCGCCTGTCCTGAATCCAACTGAACACTTGTGGGATGTTTTCGAACTGGTAATGAGATGTATGAACACGCAACCGTCATCTGTTTCGACGCTGTGGAGAGTTTTGCAGGAGCATAGCTGCAGATCTTCAGGCATTTAGTGAAATAAACGCTTAGGCGAACAGTAGCTGTTATTTGGTAGGTAGTCATAATTCAGCGATTACTGAGTGTATGTGTGAATATGCGTGAGAGAGAGAGAGAGAGAGAGAGAGAGAGAGAGAGAGAGAGAGAGAGAGAGAGAGAGACGGGTCATAATGCAGTGGACATCCTTTCAAAATTTGGAGGTTTATACCTTTCCATTACATTAATTTGCACTCCTCCAATGGCTGGAAATTTTCTCCATTCTTAAACAAGGAGAAACAACCCCGCGACTGACCAAATTTGGTTATAACAATCTTCAGCCTCAATGCTTTGATCGAAAACTAGACATTACTGCTGTGCTCGCAATACGTATTGTATATATCTATTCCACATAATTCCGGTAATGAGACCAGGGGCTCACATCAGAATTATAAAATTAATTATTTACACAACGATATAAAAAGTAAAAATTAAAAATGTAACTTGCTATCATGATTCATCACTTGATGCAAGTATTAACTGTATTTACGTGCTGCATCACTTCAGGTTATATTTACGACATACACGAATGGCACTAATACCTTCTCTGTAGAGACGCATCGATGCGCTCTAGTTTAAAGACACGTTGTTATGGTGAGACTTTACCCCCACATGTAACAAACGAGTTTCGTCGTAGCACAGGAGAGCTTGCAAATGGTGTGGAGTGGGGCACCGGCTTGTTTCTGGTATTCGAACGAGCTGATAAGACTTCTTTCCTGTAGGTTTTATTGGTGCATATATATATATATATATATATATATATATATATATATATATATATATATATATATATATATATATATATATATATATATATATATATATATATATATATGATTCATGAACCTGGGGTTGTGGAAAATTGCAATGCATCTGTGTTGAGAACATTTCCTGTACAGAAATGGAAGTTTATCAACATTTACAACTATTTATACAGGTCTAAAAGTTGTAGTCAGAGGATTCAAAAGAGACAACTATTATAGAATTCCATAAAAGAAGAGTTTTTTTAAACAACGCTCGCATCAATGTTGAAGGTTGTGCTTCTTTGAAAGCCATTAAGTATATTTTTAATTACGAGTATCTACAAAGTTTTTTTTTTTTAAATGTAAAAAATACTGTTAAAAAATAGCTCATGAAATCCTAGACAAAAATAGCCAAGGACCAAAAAAGACCTGGATTACAGAGAAAATAAGAGCTGCTGTAGAGGAAAAGAAACCTGCATATCAAAAATGGCTGGGTGATAGGAATGACGCATATAGGAACATTTATGTTGAAAAAAAAGAAAATAGCCAATCGGTTGGTAGTAGAAGCGAAAAATGAAGAATGGGAAAGGAAATGCGCAACTATTGATAGCAAATTGGGCTTCAAGCAATCAGCGGAATCGTGAAAGGTCCTTAAAGGCTTGAGAAAACAGAATAAACACGATGCTGGTTTGAAATTAATACCTTTGAAAGACTGGACGGAGTACTATGAAGGACTTTTAAAAGAAGACCGGGAAGAGTTCAAGACGATGGAGGATTTTGGTGTAGAAGACTCGGGCTTAAAAGTTTCTTTTAGGGAAGTGGAACTCCTGCTAAAGGAAGGAAGGAATGGCAAATCACCTGGACCTGGAGGAGTTTACATGGAACTTCTGAAATATGGAGGAAAAAGAGTGGCTGTTCTGATACAAAAACTGTTAAACAGTATACTGAGAGGAGAAGAAATACCGAAAGAAATGATAACAGGATATATTACATCAATTTATAAGAAGGGCGATCGGAAAAGCTGTTCAAATTACAGAGGAATATGCGTCCTGAACCCGCTGTTAAAGATCCTTGGAAAAATGGATCAGGAACCATTTAGAAGCCCGAATCGAGGTATCAGAAGAACAAAGTGGTTTTTCAGCTGGGAGGTCATGTTTAGATCATATCTGAACAATACGACAGATCCTTGAAAAATGCCAATCAAAAGGAAAAAAAACTTTATGATTTTCATTGACCTTGAAAAGGCATATGACAGTGTTCCAAGAAAACTCTTATGGGAAGCACTGAAAGAGGCAAATATTGATGGACAACTGATTAACATTATTAAGGCAATTTACAGGAATAATAGATGCAGAATTAAAGTGGGATCAGCTTTGCCACCTGAATTCCACACTTCAAAAGGCTTATTACAAGGTTGTTGCATGTCACCAACACTTTTCAAAATTTATATAGACATCTGCCTAAGATCCTGGTCAAAAAAATGTAATAAAATGGAATTGCCGATTAATAAGAACACCTATATTCACAATTTACTTTTTGCAAATGATCAGGTGGTGATAGCACAAGACTTAGAAGATGCAAAGTATGCATGTCGTCAATTGTTTGAGGAATATAAACAATAGGGTCTAAAAATCAATTTTAGCAAGACTGAAATGTTGTCTTCAGGGCCAGGACACATTCTAAATATTGCAGGTTTTAAAATCAAACAAGTCGATAAATTCAAATATTTGGGATCAAATATTTGATATTTTATCCCAAATTGATGGATCACAAAGTGATGGATCATCCCAAGCAGAGATCAATAAGAGAATTACAGACAGCAGAAAGGCTATCGGCATGTTAAACTCTGTTCTGTGGAGCAAAAATATCCTAAATAAAACAAAGAAACTTATATTTCAAACGATTGTACAAAGTCTTCTATTGTATCGAGCGGAAACCTGGACATTGAATAGGAGAGCGGAAAACAAATTGCTCTCCACAGAAATGGATTTTTGGAGACGCTCAGCAGGAACTTCTAGAAGAGACAGAAAACGGAAAGAAGACATAAGGGAAAAAATGGAAGTGAAAAAGACTATTATTGACACCATAAAAAAAAAGCGTCTAACATGGTATGGACATGTAAAACGGATGCAAGAAAACAGATATCCAAAGGCTATCCTGGAATGGATACCTCCTGGAAGAAGGAGAAGAGGAAGACCTAGGAGGACATGAATGGATGGAGTACGGGAGTGCATGACAGCCCGAGGCTTAACCAACCAAGGCACCTTGAACAGCACTTTGTGGCGGGAAAAAATTCCTAACAAGAAATAACTTGTAGGATGAGGAAACCCATTGTAAACGGAAACATTCCTCTTGAAGAAGAAGATCTACAAAGGTATCTACTGTGGAAATGAAGTGATTCCTGTTAGCAGAAAGGTAATAGCTTCGTCATGACAAAACTAACTATTGTATATCGATGCACGATATGTCAGTGCATCTGAAACTTTGTTGAGATTACATGGATGCTCGCTCTCATGATACAGAGATATATTTAAATAAATAATAAATTTTCTGTTTATACTCCGGGACGACCAAACGGTCAGAGGAGTTTTGGAGCTCCATCTTCCATTCGAACAAGTAGTTTTCCAAAAAGGACAAGTACGATCTAAAGTAAAGAGTACAAGAGAGTACATAAAAGCACAACTCTATTGACACGTCTTTGCCGTTGGTACCGGCGCCTCCGTAGCCAGGTGGGGAGGAGCAGCAGTGCGTAGCACACGCTTCTTGATCAGACCGGGGTTCGAGCCCGTGACCACCAAATACGGAGGATGCGGAAAGGTCAGGAAATGACCACCGCATATCCCCGGAGCAATATGGCTTTAGTTGCTAATGCTTCTAAAAACCAAAGTCGTTGATACAGGGGCCATAATCACCACCGTCCTCCCTACAGATGTTTCAAACGTGTCCTCTTAGTCCTAATGATCGAGAACATTTCTACTTATAATTGGTTCTACTTAACTGATCTTTGAATTTCTTGGAGTGTAAATGTGATAGTTCGCGAAAGTTTAAAGAAGTTACTACAAACGGAAATCTGATTGACACTACATCACGATGAACGGAAAAAATGTTTAAGTGAAAAAGCAATATTTCAAACATCCATAAAACTTCTACAGAAGTTAGAAATGCATTTGAAGAGCGAAGTGGATAAATACAAACCTGTGTTTGATCTTGTAAGTTATATTCTGAGGAATATATTGGCATCAGCAGTTGAGGAAGCAATACACGAACATCTTCACAGGAGTGGAGCCATAAGGCAATAACAGCACAAGTTTGCTAAAGGGAGATATCATTCCTGATCAAACTGATTCTCATTGGCTAATATGATGTAGTTACAAAGGAATCGGATGCAGATAATAATTTCTACATCATATACATGTACTTATATTTCAGTAAAACTTTGGATTCTATATGTTTATATACTGTATACTGAAGAATTATTCCTGCAGTGGATAAAGGGATATAAGTGGAAGAAAAAAAAAAACAGTCGTTATAAATGGCCACTGCTCTTCATTGGAAAATGAGTTAAGTGGGCTACCAAAGTGGTCGGTGTTGGTCTCTTACTTTTTTAATGTTTGTTAATGATATTTATGTAGGTATTTTAAGTCTGATGCCTAAATTTCTTGACTATACATAGGTGGGCACAGTAGTAAATGACAGTAATCAGAATATGCTACCTCAAGAACAGCTGAATGAATTAAGCCAATAGATTACAAAATGACATTTAAGGTTTAACATTGATAAATGCAAGTACTGTATTTGGATAGCAGTAATCCTAGAATAACATACTATTTGAGCTGAACGTTATAGTGTGTGAAAAAGATCTAGGGGAAATTGCACACTTCTATTTGGAACTCTCTGTGCAGTGTAAACAGGCTGCTAGAACAGTTCATGGGATTCTATCAATGATACACAGAATTTTTCCAGCAAAAAACAAAAAAAAAAAAAAAAAAGAGAGGTGATTATCTCTTTCTCTAAATGGGTGGTTAGGTCCTGTATGCAAGCAAATAAACCTCATTGCGGTCTGTGGAAACTTAAGTATCAGCGTGGTGATCCAACTGAATTGTATAAGGCTTTAAAATGGTTAAATAAACTGACAATGTATAAGTTCGTGTAACAGCAGAATGTTAGTACGCGGCAAACTCTAAAATAGCTAAAAACGGCATCGTTTTAGTTATATCCCATATTGTGGATACCTTCACAACGAGTTGCGATGATTCCACTACCTCGAATAAGTAACGCTTCACCCATGGAGAAGACTATTGTTACTTATTCTCAGTGGATACTACCACCCAGACGACACCTTTTCAGGGCTACTTGTATATGTGTGGGATAATATCTCTACTATCCACTTTCTCTAATAGACTAAGAAAAGCAAAAAAAAATAAATAAATAAATAAAATAGAGGGAAAGTAATAGTAGGAGAGGAACGGTGTAGAAGAATGAACGGGACAGTAACTCCCTCAACTCACACCACTCAAAAACTCCTCGAACAGGCAACGCTTTCCCAGTAAAGAAGACTGTTGTTACCTGTTCTTGGAAACTCTGGGCAGCATCAGGCTTCCCCTGGTGACCGTTTCAGGGCTATTTGGCCCATCGTCGGTGGGCAGGCAGGCAGGCAGTTTGAAATATGGTATGGGATAAAGATCTCTGTTATCCTCATACTGTCCCTATTAGACTTAGGAAAGCAAAAAAGATGTAGGAAGGTGATAGTAAGAGAAGTAGAGGAAGGAAATGCAGTAGAACTTCCTTCAACTCACACTACTCAAAAGCTCATAGATTCCTCGAATAGGCAACCCTTCACCAGTAGAGAAGACTCTTGTTTGTTACCTATTCTCGGAAACTCCGTGAATATCAGGCTCCCCCTGGTGACCGTTTCAAGACTATTGGCCTATCATCGGTGGGTGGGCAGGCGGGCAGTTTCTCCTTGATCTAACCATACCTTAGTGATGCAATGATCGCAATTCAGTTATGAAATATGACTACACAATATGAGAGATGCCTGATAGTGTATAAAGTAAATCAGACTAAAACGCTTTTAGGACTTAAGCCTCAGGCTGCGTAAAAATTTGAGAACGTACAAGTTTTTGCAATAGCAGCACCTCCTAGAAAACTACTTCTACACACTACTTCTACTTCTACCTCGAATAGGCAACGCTTCACCAGTAGAGAAGACTCTTGTTTGTTACCTATTCTCGGAAACTCCGTGAATATCAGGCTCCCCCTGGTGACCGTTTCAAGACTATTGGCCTATCATCGGTGGGTGGGCAGGCAGGCAGTTTCTCCTTGATCTAACCATACCTTAGTGATGCAATGATCGCAATTCAGTTATGAAATATGACTACACAATATGAGAGATGCCTGATGGTGTATAAAGTAAATCAGACTAAAACGCTTTTAGGACTTAAGCCTCAGGCTGCGTAAAAATTTGAGAACGTACAAGTTTTTGCAATAGCAGCACCTCCTAGAAAACTACTTCTACACAAAAGGTGACGTGTTGTGATTTATCACAACCCTGCTCTCTGACAGAATCATTCTTCTTAAAGTGGATCAACACAGGAGAAAGATCACTGCGGGAGTTCCCCAAGGCGGAGTCCTCTCCGGAGCATTATTCACTGCAGTTATTATTCCGTTTGTGCAACAGAGAGAAGACATACTCTGCTATGCCGATGATATTAAGATATATACTCAGATTAACTCCGGCGAACATCTCTCAAACATCAATAAAAAGATCTGTGAAAAGTTACACGACTTAGGATCCTATCTCCATCAATTTGGCCTCCTCATTAACCCTACCAAATCAGCCCAAATTGTCTTTTCTCTGAAGCGCCAACCCACTGAAATCCAAGCTTCTCTAGACGGCATTCCCTTCCCAGTGGTCAAGATGCATACAGACTTGGGAGTCGTCTTCGACTATAAACTGAGCTTCAACCCCCACATTGACAAGCTCATAGCAAAATTCTGTCAAATGCGCTGGACCACAAAACAACAACTGCTCCAAGTTAGGGATCTGGATGTGACTCGTCAGTACATATACACTTAAGTATACTCCGTCGTGTTGTATGCCTCGGAAATTTGGGGGTCCGCGGCCCCTACCAACATCAAGCGCGTGTACTCCGCCGAATACTGGCTTCTTCGTTGGATCAAGCACAAACATCGTCGTCCACCCCAGCAAATGACAACTGCGATGGCGATGTCACCTCATTTTGCCCGACTTCCAGATCTTGTATTTGAAAAACGCCTTGTTCTCACTGTCAAGATGACAACCGGAATCGTCTCGGAGCCAAGCATCTGAGAACTATATGGCTGGAGGATTGAGGACTGAGGTCAGCTCCCACGCTCACAGCTCACTATAACAGACTAGCGCTCAGTGACCGCTTTCTCCCCAGGGAGATGCTCCCCACAATCCTTTCAATTGACGGCGACCTCTGTAGGTTTGCCCAATATATTGGGCATAATAATGCCCAATATATTGTAAATAATGTTCAAAGCACGATGTCTTTATCAATGTGTTGTAAATAAAGTCAAGAATATCTTTATGAATATAAATATTAATATAACATAATGTAAATATGAATATCTTTCTTATTTCATTGTAAATACTGTCAAAAGCATATATCCTGTAAATAAGCTGACACTGATTCTATTTTATTGTTGGCTCTGGGGGATGAGCCCGAACTTCGATGTGGGCCCCGTTCCCCAAGGCTATTGTCCACCATCCAATGTAAAACCCCTCGCATTGCTGCTGTGAAGGGTCTATTGTATACAAACATATATATATATATATATATATATATGTGTGTGTGTGTGTGTGTGTGTGTGTGTGTAAACTCTAAAATAGCTAAAAACGGCATCGTTTTAGTTATATCTCATATTGTAAATACCTTCACAACGAGTTGTGTAATGTATTGTGAATCAATCCCCCCTCAAAGCAGTTTCCTGTCCCAGGTGAGATCCCTGTCTCTGATTGAATAAAATAATAAATAAATAAAACAACTCAAGGAACCAAGATTATGCATCATCAAGTAAAAAATAAATAAATGCCAATGTTGTCTGTCCTCACTTCATTTTTCATTTCCATCAAGGATTTTCTAATTCCTTCTTAAATTTACATAGACTTTCAACCTTCACAACTGCGGTGGATGGTTATTCCAATAGTCAGTCACTCTTTGACTAAAGAAAAATTTTTGGACATTGTTTTACAATCACCTGTACTCAATTTAAATTTATTTCTCCTTCTTAGTAATCAGTTGTCAGCATGTACACTAAACTGTGGGTATCTATCATTCTAATCTGTTAATTAATTTTTGAACCATAAATACAATGCTATTTTGTTTAAAATTAAGAAGGATATCAGGCCAGCTGCAGCCTTTGCGTACGTGTTTTCCTCCAGATACAAGAGACTATTTCAGTTAGCAATTCTTAGCTATTTATCTTTTTGATAATTGTTAACCGTGGCTGATAACGATTCGCGACCTCAGAAAAGGAACTAGCCAGCGTAACCAGCTCCAGTTCATCTCCGGTCATCATCACTATAGAATTACGTAAGGGTCCACGGCATTCAGCGTGGTCGTTGCCAAAAGAAAAATAAAGGGGACAGCAGGGGATGGGTCAACGCATTATATACAGAAAAGAATCAACAACCGAAACTAATGCATTATGTAGGTGACCTTCAGTCGTAGCTCAACTGGAAAGTTCTGGAAACAGGTTAAATGACCAAAGTGGCAGTTCTCTTCTTTCAAAACTCTATTAAAGACTATTCTTTTCTGAAAATTACAGTTTCCTGTGTCCAAATCTTCTGTCACAATTTACATATCCCAACGCATATTTTTGCTATGAGCTGTCAGAAAGCGGGACCGATTTTTTTATTTTTTTACGTAACTGCGTAACTGAAGAGAAAAGAACAAAAACACAAACGACAACACGCAAATGCAGATGACAAACAGTTAGCCACTTTATTTTTTGTGAAAAAATAAAAAAAACAACTTAATCGAAACATTGCATTTTGGATGATAATTCGGTTATTTGAACCATTACGGTAACGGCAATCAAAGTAATTTTAATCAATGATTTTTCTTCTAGCTAATTATCTGAATTTAATTTTTAAAATTTAATTCAAATTTTAATTTAAAAATAAAACAGCTATTTTTTCATTAAAAGTCTTCTTCTTCTTCTTGAACTTAGTGGATTTTGGGCTTATGAAGCCTGTACCATTAATTCTCTTCCAAGAACTGTTCGATCCATCTCTTTCTGGACGCCCTATGTTTCTTTTTTCCAATGTGTTTGTAATTCATTGCTAATTTGGTAGTCTCTCCCTATTCATTTTCTCTACATATTCTTTCCAATTTAATTGGTAATTTTATATTTCTTCTATTATGTTATATTGTCATTTGTTTGCCAAAATTTCTTTTTATTATTCCATTCATTCTATTGTAAGTTTTCAATTTGTATTCCATGCCCTTTCCAAATTCTGAAATCCTGTTTCCTAAATATTTAAATTCCGTTACTTGTTCAATGAACTTTCCATCTATTACTATCTTTACTCTTCTGATATCATTACCACACATTGCCACATTGATTAAAAATCTACTAGTTATAAAAGGATCATATCAAGTATCATATTCAACATATCAATTGTTACTTTCTCGTGGGATGCAAATTAAAACTCGAAATAAAATTTTTCCAACCTGTTGGAATGAGTTCCCAGAGGTTTCCTTGATAAAGGAATGAAGCCTTCCAGAGAGTTTTACATTACACCAACATTAAAATGATTTTAATGGTTTTAAACAAAAAGGAAATTTAACTGTGCATAAGCTGCCGTGTTTATCTAAATTTCCTAGGATAAACATGTCTCAATGTAGCCGAAGACTGCTTTGTCATAATTTTATTTATTATTATTATTTTTAAATGCAAATCTCTACAAAATGTTCAATTTTGCTTTTATTTTAATACGTTTTTCATATCTAAGAGGGCACTAGTAGCGAATGGCTGCGTTTTTTAAGTTACTGTAAGTTTCCTTAGACGTTTTTGTTATATATTTTTTATGTTTTCTTCATAATAAAACTGTTACGTTGTAACTTATTAAACGTTCAATGTATTGACTTTATTAATTTTGATTAAACGTTCGATGTATTGACTTTATTAATTTGGTTTTTTTGAGAGTTTTATTAGTTTTAAAATGTTTTATATTAAGCCTATTTCATATGAAGTCGCCTTTCACATGCTGTTATCTACAAACAACTTTCTCAATCTTCACACCTACAAAAATGGTTGTGAAGTTCAAAAAATACCTTAAAAACTTTTCAGATAGCTTGCATCTCAAAAATTTCCTTGTAATAGCCTGATTAGTTATTTCTGTGAAATCTAGTTTCTTTACCAGGACTGCTTTATCAAGATTCTTGTTCCAACATACATTCATTAATTGCAACTGATAATATCTGTCATTTGAAACTCGTTATTTGAAAGCTGCAACAAGAATATTAATTATTTTATTTATGGAACAGTTATTAAAAGAATCAGTCTTGACCATTTGACTATCCATTTCCGTATGAGGCAAGCTTCTCCAGACAGCGGTAATGAAACATAACACTGAGGAGGAAGTGTGTTGACTTCCTGTATATTGTGGTCTGTAATGAGAGTTGCTTGTTGGGTCCAAAGATTAATCTTTATTGTTTATTATCTTTTTTCTTCACAATACCTTGACATCTTTTCCTCGGTATGCCCTTATTTATTTATTCTTCCACTTGTAAGTTTTAAAGTGTGGGTAATTCAGTTGTTCCAATTATTTTTCTAACTTTTAATAATATTTTAATATTGCCTGGTTTTTAATCTTTATTTATTATTATTTATTCATTTTAATGAGCTAGTGCATTAATTACATTACTGTTGAAACTGCGTATAAGGAAAAGTAAATGATATTAAAAATTCATTCCTTTCATAATGAATTCCATCTATTTTTTTTTTTTTTTTTTTTACTCATACGTAATGAGTGGCCCTTTCTTTTAAATGAATAATTGAGCTACCGATTTAAATCATTTCAATCCCACCTGGAATACTTTATTAAGTTAATTTAATTAATATTTAATATTAATAGTTTTCAATGTGTTAGGTTTTAGTGGTAGTATACATATATTATGTCTGTATTTTTTTTTAATTTTTTTTTTTATGTGATAGATACTCGTATGCCTGCTGAACGAAAAACCCGTTTCCGGGAGCAAATCCATGCTACCCTGGCTGTAGACCAACTAACTCAGCCACGCAGTGAAAAATGTCCTTGAAATTCATTGTGCCATTGGCAGAATTCGAACTCAGTTCTTTTCCATCCGGTTTGTGGGTTAATGGTGGTTATAGCAAGGAACAGAGTAGTTTCACGACCTTTTTTATACGAAGTGTGAAAAAGATTATGTTCAATTTTCGGTCACTGATCAAGAAAACTGAGGGTTTTCAACCTGTACACTCTGTTAGGTTATAGATACAGTAATTGCATGTCCTGGGGATTAGTGCAATCTGCGGTGTACTTCTATTTATTTGTTTTAATTTAATTTAATTATAACAGTAATCAGTTTATTATTCCAAGTATTAATACTCTACATCTATTAATTTCTCAGCAATGAAGATAAATAATGCGGAAGTGAAATAATCTATGCTGTGCAGAGGTTTTCAAAGGAATTTTTTGAATTGTTTAATCTCTCCTGAAGCATTTTCAAGGATTTCCTTAAAATTACACAATCTATACCCATAACTTGATGAAATAAATAAAAAGTAAGAAAGAAATATTTACAAATGTACGTTTTGTGCACAACTGACCAGGGCGGTTTAAAGCATGCACTCACACACGCACAAACACACAGTACTGGTGCTGTGGCAATATATTTAATGTCATAGTAATGATGTATATCGTGGTCGGTGAAGTTCTGGGAGTTAGCATTATAGCAAAGTTAGTGATATTGGCTTTCATCCAACAGACTAAGAGAGAGAGAGAGGGGGGATTCCTCCCCTACTTTTTTTCAGCAAAGTCAGAGAAGGTCTGTGGATTGCAATGCCTGATAAGGTACAATGCAGTCCATTACTGATTTATATCTTTATCTTCTTTCGTTGAAACTTTTAAAGTGAAACAAATCTTTACTTTGATTGCCGTGCAAAATTATCGGTGCCGCTGTGTTTTATTTAGTTGTTAAATGTAGTTCACAGATGACTAGTCGAGAAGCGTCCTAGATTAGCTGCCAGCCTCTGGCGCCTTACCGAACCATGAAATCAGCGCTACCTCCATCATCCAAACCCCATAGGTAGATAGATATATGCCGTGTTTTTTTGTTGCTCTAGTTAGTCTGCATGGACAAAGCCACCCTGGACTTGTCTGCAACCACATTTCTTACTCAAACTATACTTAACGATTTCAAAAAAAAAAAAAAAAAAAAAATCAAAATCAATTTTAAATTATGCAATCACCAATAATTGTGAATTTCTTCAGTTTGTCTTAAAATCTACTAATTTGAAAGAAATTCGTTATATAAAAATCGTTGTACAGTATTAAATTCCATCTCGTAGATGTGTAATAATGTTTTAATCAGAAGTGTGGTGGAGTAGGGAGGGGACTTATATAGGGCATATATGTAATAAAATTAATAAAAAGGGGGGGGGGGACTTGCGCAAGCCCCATTTCGTTAAAAAAAAAATCCTGAATTCGGCGAATTCGTTGATCCCATGTTAGATTTAGACTTTTTTCTTTTTTTTTTTTTCCAAAATTAGTGAACCCTAAAAAAAAAAAAAAAAAAAAAATGATAGCTTACTACAGATTTAGCTACCTGTAGGTGAAAAACACCATGGGTTCAAATCCTGTTGGACACTGGATGAAATTTTAATTAATGATCTTTTCAGTAGGAGCTGTAGCTCATCTAAGACATAGGAGTAAGGCACCCCTTCTCATGGCTTAAACTGGCCTTTTAGCTCTCGTAACATGCAGATCGTTCTGTAAACACACTCTCGAAAAAAAAATAATTAACTGTATTAATAATTTAAACTGTTTTAACAGCAGTGGCGCTTGTTCCTCATATGAACACTACAACTGAATAGTAAAGCTCTTTTATCAAATCAGCAGTTTTTTTTCAAACAGCATGTCCTGATTATGCTGTTTGAAAAAAAAAAAAAAAAAACCCTTTAAAAGACTCTTTCCCAAAATGGAGTGAGCAATATGATGAGGAGATTCGAAGAAACGGGTACTTTATCTGCAGTTCCCAGCAGAAAACTCTATTCAGTTGCGACAGCAGTTGGTGAAATCACTGTAAGGTTTCAGGTAGTAACACTTCAATTGCACACTTGCCCGCTAGTCCATTTGGAGTGGTACCATCGGCGAAAATCAGTTAATTCCACATGATCCCAACAATACCCCACTCACTGATTGATTTTTTGGTGGATAGAGCTGGCCGACTTGGACATCTTAAGGACTAATGAGGATTCATTTTCTGCCAAGCAGCAGTTTGAATAACTTTCGCGCATGGGAAACAATGGCTTTCATGTGTTATCCACAAAATTCCTCCCCAGCCATCTTAGGTTTGGTGTAATGCACATCAAACTTCATAACTATACTATTCTTCGAGGGAGTTTGGAACACGTGATCTCGAAATATGTTCTGTGACAGGTAAACGTTACTGTAATCTCTGACGATGATTCTCGCCAGAGAGAAAAAGATTAGATATCAAAAAGATATGAGAGAGAGAGAGAGAGTTTTAGAGAATGTGCTGTTATTTTAGAATAATAATAATAAAATACTATTTTTTTTTTTTTTTTTATGGAGGTTCGCTGATAAGTAAGAATCAGGAGCACTGAGCTGAAAACGTTTGTGTGACACCAGTCCAGAAATTGTTTTTTCCTAATTTCATTTCTAGGCGATTCGTGGTTTCCACATATTTTTTATATTCCGTTCCCTTCCCTACCCCCTTTGCTGGTCCTCGTGGATAGTACAGTTGATGGAAGAATCGCCATCTTCCCGACAACGGTTGGAAAAAACCTGAGTCCGAATACTGTCGATGATGTGAAGAATTTTTGTGGGCCTTTTTCACAATGTGGCTGAGTTAGTCGGTCTCGGGCGAGTGTAGCATTATTTTTTCTTCTGGAAACTTGAGTTTTTCTTCCAACAAACAGCAAATCGACCACAGAATGCACATGGCCTAAGTTGTTAAAATCCTCCAACAACAACTGTACCCACCACCCTATATACGTTGCGCAGAATAAAATTATATATTATAAATATATATCTTCTTGTAATTATATTTCATCACAAATAAATTATTTGGATATTTACTTAGCTATCATTACAAAAATTTGTTGGCCTTAAATCCCCAGGGTCCCTATTGTCGAGTATAATAATGAGCCCTGATTGGATTATTTGTAAACAGTTGGTCTTGGAACGTGTAGCACAGAGAGGACAGTATTATAATATTATTTATAAAGCATCTTTATTACGAGTATCGTCATATCTTGTTTTTTTTTTTCTTTTTTTATAAGCCATATTGGCGATTTAAATTTTTCCGTGCAGACATCTCATTGTTTAAATTCATGATAAGTACAAAACCACTAAGAATAGAAAAGATAATAAATCGCAGTCCCTTCCGTATTTGCTCAATGTGATTAGCAAGCACGATTTATATCAAAAGCCTCATTGACCTAAAATACGACCACAGAAACTGCTTAGGAAGTTGACCGGGGTAAAAAAAAAAAAAAAAAAAAAGAAAAGAAAAGAAAAAAGTTACAGAATATACGAGTATCTCGTGGACTTAGCTGCCTTGGAGCTTAAAACTCACACGAATAATTGTGGAAATGTATGTTATGCAAATATTAGAGCACAATGACATACAGGAAAACTGCTAGCAGGGACGCGGAGGTGATTACCCCATTGTAAAAGGCAATGGTTATGCTTCATCTTGAATACTGCCTATAGGTCTAGAGGCCTCATTTTAGGAAGATGTAGAACTTCTGTAACGGGTGCCGAGAAGGCCAACGAGATTTGTGAACGGAACAAAAGGGTGGTCTTACCAAGAAAGACTTCAGTTCTGCAAATTACAGCACCTGCTAGGTGATCTAATTGAGGTGTGTAATAGTATTAGTATTAGTAATGGCCATATGGGTACAAGGAAGTTTAAGGCTTATGCGTGCAGCATAAGCCTTAAGCCATAAACAAAAAGTGTAAAATAATAATAAAATTAAATAAAATAAATAATAAATAATAAAATAAAAGGAAATAGACAACCTATGCTTTCCCTTCTCCTGCATGTAACCATCCAGCTGTCCTTTGAACTACCCCAAACTGTCAGCCTCAACCACCCATGTAGGTAACTTATTCCACTAATTGATAACTTGCTCATCGACTTCAGGTCGATGAGCAAGTTATCAATTAGCGATTTTACTTTAGCAAACTAAAATAAAACTTCCTGCAGTCTAGTCTAACACAAGTGTTAAGGCTCTGAATGGATTGAGCAAGCTCAAATCCTGATGGCATTATTCCTCTTCCTCAGATCAGACATGAGGGGACATAAGTTCAAAATGAGGAAGGATAGTTGATTGTTGGAAGAAACATCCATTTGCTATGGAAGCGGGCAGTTTGGATAAATTCAAGGAAAAACTAGACATTATTGGAGGGAATGGTTATGTGACATGGGAGATTTTCTTTTTTTTTTTTTTTTTGGCTGACGCTTTATAACCCTGCTTTCATGCATCATACGCCATTACTAGGGCTGTGCAAATATGGGGTACATTAGATGCACCGTGCCAGTACCCTCGATCTAAGGGGGCCACCCCAATCGAAGGCGCCATTAAAGTCTCAACATAAATAAACTATACCCCCTAATCCCTTTTGCATCCGGGTTCCAAAGTGCCTTTGCCCGACCCTGGCTATTACTAATACTAATCCTAACGTAAACGTTGTTGTTGGAGCATCGGCAGCTAAGGCCATGTTGCTCCTTGTATATTGTGTGTAAATTTTGTATGTTCTGAGGTAGATTTTCTGTTTGCTGGACGAAAAATCTGAGGTTCCTGGAAAATAAAACCATGCTACCCTCGGCTGAGACTGACTCACTCAGCCACGTTGTGAAAAAGACCCATAAAAATTCCTCCCGTCATCGATGGGACTCGAACTCGGGTATTTTCCACCTAGTGTAGAGCAAACAGTTGAAGAAGTGCCATTTACAGTCGCAATTGTTTGTTTGACCACATGTTTATTATTTGGTTTTTAGGAGCATTAGCAACTAAGGCCATATTGCTCGGGGATATGCGGTGGTCATTCCCTGACCTTTCCACATCCTCCGTATTTGGTGGTGACGGGCTCGAACCCCGGTCTAATCAAGAAGCGTGTGCTACGCACTGCTACTCCTTCCCACCTGGCTACGGAGGCGCCTTACAGTCGCTGTAACATGCAGAAGGGTTTTTTTTTTTTTTTTTTACAATCCTCTAGTTTATACTCGGGGATGGGTCTTGTATCAGAGAAGGACATATGGGCGAAAATACAATAATATTTCAGTATTTTGTGTGCAGACGTCAATTCAAACACAGCTCGAGTAATTCTTGCTAATACTACACTGCTCGGCAAAATTAACAGAACAAAATGTTTTTCAGAATATTTTATTATGAACAGTGTCGCCAAACGCGAATATTTGATATAATAGGCATCCTGGTATGCAAATTCCTAGTATCTAATAGAAATCGAACTTCCACTTTACAGAGCAGCACATTATGCAAATTATTCAGGCTTATAAAAACACGGGTTTCGACCACATTCACTTCAGTCCCGTCTTTTGGTTTGCTCAGTGGGATAGTCACAAATCCAGTACTGAGGATGACAAGTCATCGTCCTTCAGATGATTCTTTGAGATGGCGGGCCGTTGGACGACTTAAAGCCGGACAGCCGAGGGCGGAGGTGGCATGTTGGCGTAATGTGTCACACAGTCTCGTTTCAACACTATTGAAACAGTTGCAGGAGACAGGAACCATTAAATTAAGAGCTGACCATGGTCGCTTGAGGGCTACGCAACCAAAAGGACCGCTATCTGGCTCTAACAGCAAGACGGAACCCTGCGACGTCCTGTCGTCAACTATCTTTTGACGTTGCTGAGGTCGCAAGTGAAAACATTTTTCAACCGGACTCTCTTAAAAAGACTCAATTCAAGTGGACTCTATGCAACTATGAAACCAGTGGTTTGTATCCCACTAACCCCAAACCACTGCAGAGCTCATCGAAACTGGTGCCATGAAATGTCACTTGGAGCCCTGAAAAATGGGGTACAGTTCTGCTCTTTTAACGTGTCCCGTTTTAGCCTACAGGCAGATTCCAGATGTTATTTCATATGGGAATACTATTATACTATTATATGGGAATAATATTATAGGAATACTATTATATTATTATATTAAGATCACCTAGGGACTCACTTCAACTACCAATCTGTATTGTGTCTGTGTATATTCCGGTAGATTTTCTGCTTTGCTGGAAGAAAAACTCCTGGTTCCGGGGGAAAACCTTGCCATCTACTCCTGAGACCGACAAACTTAGCCACGGAGTGAAAAAAAAAAAAACCCATAAAAGTTATTCGTGTCACAGACGGGATTCGAACCTGGGCCTTTTCCACCCGGTGTGGGGAGGACGGTGACGATACTACTGCATTTATTTATTTCACTACACGCACAGACAGACAACGAGGAATGCGGTACCATCCCTCCAATATTAGAGAAAGGGACAGTAAGATGGAGTCATGTTCTCGTGTGGAGCGATATAATGATCAGCTGCCACATCCCTCTCATGTTTTTGATAAGGGTACTGCGCGAGAACTGTACTAAGAACGGATCCTCGAACCCTATGTGCATTTTTAGGGGTACGTTGGCCCAGATTTTCTTTTCATGAACGAAGAGAAATGCCACTACACATAGAGCTCGAGTGGTGGAGAGAATTAAAAAACCTATAACCTGTCCACTCCCTAATTGCAACAAAGACAGCATTCTTTGCTTTTAATTTCGCTACAAAGTGTTCAAGCGGTGAAGGAACTTGTTGACTGCTCTCCCACAACCACCATAGTAGAACATTCCATCTACCTGAACCAGATATATCACAATCAACTCCGTGGATGAAATCTCCAATCTACAACTGGATCTCCACTCTTGCTGACCTGGTCATTCCAGGTAAATTCAGGGAAAGTACTAGGGAAAACAATACTCTAGACTTCATCAACACCCAAGAACCAGATGACATAAATGGGCTGACAGTACAGGAACCAGTAACAGGAAGTGATCACGGAGTTCTGCGGTTGACGATGAAGAGAGAGAGATAACAGTAGTTAAAGGCAAAGGAATGGGTTATAACTTGAAGAAAGGAAATTACTACCACCTAAGGTGCTACATGGCCTCTATTAACTGGGTAGATATCTCACTGAGAGCGAATACAATTGAACTATGGTATACCATTTAAACATTAATCACAATGCTTGAATGCTTATATACCTTTAAAAAATACTCCATGAGGAAGATTCCAAGTTGGATAAAGTCTGTAATAGTGTCAGATCAGACATGAGGGGACATAAGTTCAAAATGAGGAAGGATAGTTGATTGTTGGAAGAAACATCCATTTGCTATGGAAGGGGGCAGTTTGGATAAATTCAAGGAAAAACTAGACATTATTGGAGGGAATGGTTAGGTGACATGGGAGATTTTTTTTTTTATTAGTTAGGCTGGCAAAGGGAGATTATGAAAAATCGCTGGCAAAGAGAGCAAAGGTGGGGGGAGAAAGCAACTCTTCACATATATAAATGCAAAGAATAGAAGAACAAACCGGATTGGACCCTTATGTAATGGACGTGGGACAGTATTAGATAACGCTGAAGTTGAAAAAAAATATAATTAATGATATAATAAAATAATTTAATAAATAAACTTTTTTATTTAATAAAAAAACTTTCGAGCCTACATGCCGGTGCGGCTCCTGTGGTTGATGGCATATAATCTTAAAGCATATAACCGTATAATCTTAAAGCATATAACCGTATAATCTTAAGGGAGACGGCAAGTCAACCATTGAGGCTAATTATGCGAGAATCACTGTATTCTGAAGTGATTCCGTTGGATTAGAAAAGTGCCAATGCATCTTCAATACATAAGTGCGGTTCTAAGAGTGAAGTGGGAAATTACCGGCCGGTTAGTCTAACTTCAGAAGTAGGGGAAAATCATGGAGACAATGATCAAAGTTGGAGTTCAGGATCATTTAGATAGAAATGGAAGTCTGAAGGATACTCAGCATGGTTTTGTAAAGGGAAAATCATGTTTAACTAATCTGGTTACCTATTTTGACAGAGTCACTCAAAAGCTAGACTGGGAATAATTTCAAGATTATTTATTTGGATTTCAGCAAAGCATTTGACTCAGTCCCACATGAGCGGTTACTTTATAAGCTGGAACAGGTTGGAATCACAGGGAAAGTCCTTAGATGGATAGCTGGTGGCTTCAGGGCAGGAAGCAGAGAGTTGTGATAAATGGTTATTCATCGGATTGGGTTGATGTAAGAAGTAGGGTTCCCCAAGGATCAATATTAGGCCCACTGTTGTTTTTGACTTTCATAAATGACATCGATGAAAGGATAGAGGGCGTGATGTCTAAATTTGCAGATAATGTAAAGATTGGTAGAGTAGTTAATGATCGCCGCCAAGCAGAGCTTCTTCAGAATGACCTAGATAGAATTCAGAGATGGTCAGAAAAATGGCAGCTATACTTTAATCCAGCAAAATGTAAGGTATTGCACCTGGGGAACAGTAATCCCAAAATAACTTATACACTTGGCGAAGTTGAATTAAAGTCGGTAGTGAAGGAAAGGGACTTGGGTGTTACGATACGGCCAGACTTTAAATTCTTTGAGCATTGTAGACAGGTTGCAAGGAAGACCCATGGTGCCCTATCGAAGATGTATCGAACAATTGCTAGTAGAGATAAGGACGTCATAATCCCATTCTATAAGGCTAATATTAGAGTACACTTGAAATACTGTGTTTAGGTATGAAGACCGCACCTAAAGAAAGACATTGAGCTTCTTGAAAGGGTCCAGAGACGGGTAACTCGTCTGGTAAGGTCAGCAAAAGGACGTCCATATGAGGAATGACTTCGAATATCTGGGTTGCAGAGCTTGGAAACTAAGCTCCTTAGAGGAGACTTGATTGAAGTATTTAAGGCTCTGAGAGGCATAAGCAAAATGAATGACACGAAATTTTCACGGTTAGAAATGATTCTACAACTAGGGGCCCTAATTTAAAATTTAGACTGGATTTCAGGAAGTTTTATTTTAGCCAGCGAATTATAAATTACTGGAATAAGTTACCTACATGGGTGGTAGAGGCTGACAATTTGAGGAAATACAAAGGTCAGCTGGATAATTACCTACAGGAGGAGGGGAAATGCATAGGTTGTCCATTTCCTTTTCTCTTATTTATTAATTATTATTATTTTAAAATTTTTTTCATCTTATTATTATTTCATTATCATTTTATTTTTTTTTGTTATTTTATTATTATTATTTATTTATTTATTATTATTATTTTTTTGGCTGGTGCAGCATAAGCCATAGGCTTCCTTGCACTATGTGGCCATTTCTAATACTAATACTAGATACTTTTCTGACAATGGCCCTTGAGCTTGGGATCCCAGAAGGGAACCTTGTGAGATATGACAAATATTTGAACCTCTGAGTGGGATAATTCGGCGGGCCCAATTGCCAAGTGGATGACTTCCACACCTGATAATCCCACTTGGGGTAGGACATCTACTTGCTGGCCTGGCATGCCAGGCAGGATAAAATACATGCTGGATTCCCCATTGTGAAAACTCTTTGAGCAGGTCGACCCAACACATGACTTTGAGATTGAATTTACCACCACCACTTTCCAGAGCCCCCTCGTGGATGAAACAGAGCTTCTTAGACTCCCCCTTGGATGAAACATCACCGACCTTGTTTCTTTAGATGAGGAAACCACCTGTCAGTGATATAGATTATGATCTCCAGCATGCGGCTGCCTCAGAAATACTCCTGTCTATCTAAAATACATGCTGGATTCCCCATTGTGAAAACTCTTTGAGCAGGTCGACCCAACACATGCCTTTGAGATTGAATTTACTGGCGTGGTGTCCTGACAGAATGCTCACCTCTCACCACCTTCTAGAGCCCCTCTTAGACTCCCTCTTGGATGAAACATCACCGACCCTGATTCTTTAGACGAGGAAACCACCTGTCAGTGAAATAGTTTATGATCTCCAGCATGTGGCTACCTCAGAAATACTCCTTAGAAGTCTATCTATGCACGTTTCGGCACTCTTACTCTCTTATCCCACTCCACCCTTCTTGAGGGTAACCCACCTACTACAAGTTTTCACAGCTACTCGCTTCAGACATCTCTTTCTTTGTGCCCCCCCCCCTTTCACCTTTGATTCCCTTTCTTCCACTGTCTCAATTTTTCTTTTCATTTGGGACTTGTCCCTGGCTCTGCCATGGGCCAGCCTCATCAGACATTCTTATTCGCTCCTGGCCTGGCTCCTTGTGTCGTGGACGGATGCTGGGAGGTGCCTTCTTTGGTGATCGCGCCTCCTAGTAACTAAGAGATCAGACGAACAACACATCAACACTAAACTTACGGTATCCAACACAACACTCACCCATCTGGCTTTGCAGAGTCTTGTATCTTCACCGTGCCACTAAGCGCAATTTTGTGGGAAACCACTGACACCACCTAAAAAAAAAAAACACTATGTCCACTGTCCGAGAATAACTTCATCCACTCATATGCATTATGTCCATAAATTGCAAGTTTTCTCTGATCGGTTTGTTTGTTTTGATGGACGAAAATCCGCCTTTGGAGAATATGGTGGTGGTAGTTGGGGAGGGGGAGATGCTAAATCTTTCGGTTTCCCTGTTATTTGGCAGGAGTCCAAAGATCGATTTGGCATGGTTGCTTTATATATATACAAATTCTGTGCCTTTTACAAGATTCTCGAAATTTCACAGAGAGGCGTGAAGCATCCAGACAACCCTGGCATGCCTTTGCACGTTGAGCGGTGGATGTTGTCTTCTGGTGATGGAAATAGGTTGCGTTCTATTGTCTTCTCCCGCTGAACGTAAGAATATGGCCGTTAGGAAAGGGAATAGCCTTTATTGCCAACGTTCGTTTGTTTGACTTGCACGAGAGACACCGTAGTTCCCCCACACTGAAAACTGGATTGTTCAGCAACAGGCAAAGCGTCTAATGGATACTGTATAAACTAGTTACAAACAAGCGTACTTTCGCGAGTATATAATGGACCCGATTTTGGTGTAGGTTCCACTCTCGCGGAATCTTTAACCCATTTGGTATGGCATGAATTTCACCTTCAGCAATATAGTGAGTTGTAATTCCTGTGTTAAACAATAATATTACCAATAACCTTACAATAATATCATAATAAAAGAATAGTGACTTACGCTTTCATCCACCAGGTGAGATTCTGGCATAGTTACGTAATGTACATGCGCTTTGGTAAACATAAACGTAAGGATGGGTGTTCTTTAATAATATATATTCAGTAAGTATTTCATTCATTTTCGCTTGAGACGATTGAAAATAAAATTAAGATTTTTTTTATGGCGTTGAAACACCGTTAAGGCATTTTAAAACAATTTAAATTTGTTAAAAAATCTTTCTCTCAGCATCCCCGACCACCTGTCTGACCCCCTGTTGATAGTAATGACTTTTACAGGCGCAAATTTATCTTTTATGTAATTTTAAATAAGTAATGATTCTTCTTACTTTTTGCTATATACGGTTGGTTTTAGAATCCTGCTCTCCAATTTCGTGAGAGACTAGTTTCATTATGTCGTGCTGTTGCCTACTGAAAATTTAAATATATAATAGGTGCTCTTTTTAAACAGTTGAAGGAAAATAAAATAATTAAGAGATAGAGTGATTAGTTTTCGTTCGGAGATTGCTTATTACTGGAATACAGGTAGCGTATATTTTTTAAATTGCACTTTTTTTTCGAATAGTTTATTTGGAATTCGTTATTTATACAAAATAAGAAATGATTTAACTCCTCAAATGACTTTAAAAATTTTGAGCTGATGAAGAGAAACTTGAAAAGTGCAATAAATTTGCAAAAAATCACAGAAATGATTGCTTACATGTTATTTGAGATAGTTCTTGCTCCACCCTCACCCCCAATAAAAATAAAAGTAATTCAGTACAGTTGATTTATGCAGATTATTTTTTGCACTGTAGTGAGTGACAGTTAGCAGTATATGTATAATAAAATGTATTCAAAAAATATTTTTCTAAATTTAATTATTAAATCGGCAATTTTTGTAAATCAGAGTGTCTTATAATGGAGGATTTTAATTTCCCAGAGATTGGTTGGAATTTTTGGGTTGGTCACTCACATGCTAGCAAGACTTTTGTGGATTTATGGGTTGATTGTTTTCTACAGCAACATGTTCGGTAGGCAACTAGAGGCATTAATACTCTTGATCTGATTATCAGTAGTGATTCTTCATGCATTAAGAATCTGCAGATAAAGGAACCACTAGGTGGCAGTGATCACAGTGTGCTGAAGTGGGATTTACTCAAAGAGGTAACTACCATCAGGGGTAAAGGGAAGGGGGGTTTTGCTTTCTTAAAGGCGACTATGATGGTCTGAGACAGTATTTAAATTCTGTACAGCGGGACCAACTGATGATGTTACCAACAGCAATTTCAAAATGGGAAGCATTCAAAGAATAATCTTGGAAGCTACTAGGCTTTTCATACCAACAAAGAAATATTGTTCAAGATTTAGGCCTAAATGGAAGTCAGATGAACTAATTAGACATGTGGCAGAGAAGAAAAATGCATGGGATACATATAAATTAACATGTGACACAGAAGCCTATGATAGATATAAGCTGGTCTGTAACCAAGTTACAAAGGAGGTTAGGCAGGCGAAGGCAGATTACGAGAAATCTTTGGCAAAGGATGGAAAGAAAAAAAGCAAAGAGTTCTTTACTTATGTGAACTCTAGAAGGAAGGGGATGAATCAGATTGGTCCACTTGATATCGATGGGTCAATTGTTGATGATCCTGCTCAGGTAGCTAACCAACTAAATCAATATTTTGCATCTACATTCACACATGAGGAGTTATTTAGGGAAGGGAATGCCAGAGGTGTATTAAACTCTGGCAGTAAGATAGATAATCTTGTAATACCTGAAAGTAAAGTGAAGGATAAATTGTTGAAGATAAACATAAGAAAGGCACCTGGGGTGGATGGAATCTATCCAGTTATTTTAAAGGAGACAGAAAAGGAAGTAAGCAAACCCTTAGCCATAATTATGAGAGCTTCCCTGGACTCAGGAGAGGTACCCATGGACTGGAGATGTGCAAATGTGACTCCAATCCACAAAGGAGGATCAAAGGGAGACACAGGTAATTATAGACATGTTAGTTTAACTTCTGTTCCAGGGAAATTAATGGAGGCACTAGTTAAAGAAGCATTGCAGGATCATCTAGACAAGACTTCAGTTGAAGCTCAGACACAGCATGTGTTTGTTAAGGGGAAGTCTTGTCTGACCAATTCTGATGGGGACCAATTCTCAATGCTGATGGGATTTTTCCTCTTGCTCAGAATAATCACCTGAGAGGGCATAAATTCAAATTGAGGAAAGACAGATGTAGGATAGACGTGTGGAAATTTGCCTTTAGTGGAACAGACTTCCATCCCTTGTTGTGGAAGTTGATAGCCTAAATAAGTTTAAGGCTCAGCTGGACAGGTATTTCTAACAAACAGGGGTGAAGTGGAAGTGGTTTTTTTTTTTTTTTTTTGGCTGATGATGCATAAGCTTGCTTTCTTGCATCAAATGCCTCTGCTAATGCTAATTTGATTGGATACTATGGTGTGGTCACAAAGGAACTGAATGCAAAGAATAACTTTGATATCATATATTTGGATCTTAGAAAGGCCTGTGATACTGCTGCACAAATTGGAACAGTGTAGCATTGGAGGCAAATTGCTGCTAATGATAAAAGGATGGTTGAGTGGGAGAAGACATTGAGTGGTAAACAATGGACACTGCTCTTCGTGGACTTAATGTCCAAGTTTGCAGATGATACAAAGGTTGGCAGGGTTGTTAATGACAGTACGCTTCTGCAACAGGATCTAGAAAAGTTGAGCTGATGGGCTGAGAGGTGGCAAATGAAGTTTAACATTGAAAAATGCAAAGTATTACATATGGGAAGCAGTAACCCCAGATTAACAAATCAACTCTGTGGTAATACACTCACAGTGGTAGAGAATGAAAAGGACCTGGGGGTAATTGTGCAGGCAGATATGAAGTTCTCTGAGCAGTGCAGACGGGCTGCAAGAGTAGTTCATGGTGTCTTATCAATGATATACAGGAATTTTTCTAGCAGGGATAAGGAGGTGATTATCCCCTTGTATAAGGCAATGGTCAGGCCACACCTTGAGTACTGCATACAGGTCTGGAGGCCTCATTTTAAGAAGGATGTGGAACGAGTACAGAGAAGGGCAACAAGATTAGTGAATGGAACAGAGGGTTGCTCTTATGAAGAAAGGCTTAGGCTTTGCAAATTACAGTATCTGGAGACTAGACTAGGCACCTGTGAGGTGATCTGACTGAGGTGTATAAAGCCTTGAATGGTTTGAGCATGCTGAATGCAGATGGGATTCTTCCTCTTGCTCAGAATAATCGCCTGAGAGGGCATAAATTCAAATTGAGGAAAGACGGTTGTATGATAGATGTGCAGAAGTTTGCCTTCAGCCAGCAAATGGTTGATTGCTGGAACAAACTTCCATCTGTCGTTGTAGAAGTTGATAGCTTAAATAGATTCAAGGCAGAACTTGACAGACATTTGGATGGGTGAAATAAGTTGTTTTTTTTTTTTTTGGCTAATGCTATATAAACTTGCTTTTTTGCATCATGTGCCTTTGCTAATGTTAAAAAATATATTATGTAATATTTGATAGTTTGCAGAATTCCATATAAAATCTTACCATGCTTTAAATGTTTCCTTAAGCAGATTTTGCATCACAGTGCTGGGCTTGTGTCCTCTGTGATGCTATTGTAATGAGCAGCAGCTCATTACAATAGAGAACAAGTTGCTGGGGATTTGAAGAGCTGCTGGGAGTCATAATGGAACAAGTAAATACATGGGCTGTGTTAGAGTAACTAAGAGTAAGAACAGGTGCATGTATACTTGTATGTATGCCAGTGCTAGAAGTATAGTAAATAAATTTGATGAATTTGCAGTGCTGATCAAAGCATCAAAATCAGATATTGTTGAGATATCACAGACGTTGTGTCACTTATATATAAGCAGTGCAGAATTGGAATTTGGGGAGTACAATGTGTACAAAAAAGATAGACAGAGTGGGAGGGTTATGCTGTTAGTTAAGAAACATAAAATCTAAGGAAGTGCACCAGTCGATATGGGTGGACAGTCCAATGTTGAGTCTATTCTGTGTAACATAAACACTGTGAAAGGAAAAATGAGAGTAGGAGTGTGTTATAGGCCTAATGACTCTGATAAGTGGAAAGAACATTTGTGCAGAGAATTAGTGGGCCAGTAAATCAGTATGTCTTGTAATGGTGGATTTTAACTTTCCAGATATTGACTGAAACTTGTCGGTTGGTCACTTCACACTAGCAAAACTTTTGTGGATTTATTGGTGGATTGTTTTCTACAACAAGATGTTCGAAGGTCAACCAGAGGGAGTAATACTCTTGATCTGATTATCAGCAGTTATTATTCATGCATTAAGAATTTGCAGATAAAGGAACCACTAGGTGGCAGTGATCACAGTGTACTGATGTGGGATTTACTTAAAGATGTAACTACCATCAGGAGTAAAGGGAAGGGTTTTTGCTTTCGTAAAGGTGACTACAGTGGTCTCAGAGATTTTTTAGGTTCTGTATAGTGGGAACAACTGATGATGTTACTAGTGGTGAATTCTAAATGCGAAGCTTTCAGGGACTTAATCTTGGAGGTTACTGGGCTTTTCATGCCAACTAAGAAATACTTTTCAAGGTTCAAGTCTAAATGGATGTCAGATGAATTAGTGAGGCTCACGGCAGAGAAGAAAAATGCATGGGACGCATATAAATTATCAGGGGACACAGAAGCTTATGGCAGATATAAGCTAGTCTGTAATCAACTCACAAAGGAGGTTAGGCAGGAAAAGGCAGATTACGAGAAATCTTTGGTAAAGGATGCAAAGAAAAACAGCAAAGAGTTCTTTACTTATGTAAACTCTATAAGGAAGGGGATGAATCAGATTAGTCCACTTAACATAGATGGTTCGACTATTGATGATCCTGCTCAAGTAGCTGATAAACTGAGTATTTTGCGTCTGCATTCACACATGAGGAGTTATTTAAGGAGGGGAATGCCAGAAGTTTATCAAACTCTAACTGGGAGCTAAGTGATTATGTAATAACTGGGAGCAAAGTGGAAGAAAAATTGTTGAAGTTAAACATAAAAAAGGCACCTTGGGGTGGTTGGAATCTATCCAGTTATATTGAAGGAGGCAGCGAGAGAAGTTAGCACACCCTTAACCATAATTATGAGAGCATTCTTAGATTCCGGGGAGGTCCCCATTGACTGGAGATGTGCAAATATATCCCCAATTCACAAAGGGGGTTCAAAGAGTGACACAAGCAACTATAGACCTGTTAGTTTAATTTCTGTACTGTGGAAAATAATGGAGTCACTGGTTAAAGAAGCATTGAAGGATTATCTAGACAAGACTGTAGACAGACTTTCTAGACACAGCCTGGGAAGTCCTTTTCAGACCAGTTAGATTGGATACTAGAATGTGGTCATAAAGAACTGGGTGCAAAAAATAATTTTGATATCATATACTTGGATTTCAGGAAAACTTTTGATACTGTACACATGGAAAACTGCAGTACAAATTGGAGTGGTATAGCATTAACGGCAAGTTGCTGCAATGGATAAAGGGATGGTTGAGTGGGAGACAGTAGAGTGGTAATAAACGGACACTGCTCTACATGGAGAAATGTTATTAGTGTGGTCCCCCAGGGTTCGGCATTGGGCCCATTGTTGTTTTGTGTATTTATCAATGAAATCGAAGAAGTTATATCAGGCTTAATGTCCAAGTTTGCAATGCTAATAATAGAAATGTTGGCAGGGTTGTTAATGACACTAAAAACAGTATGCTACTGCAACTGGATCTATAAAAGTTAGGCAGATGGGCTGAGAAGTGGCAACTGAAGTTTAACATTGACAAATGCAAAGTATTGCATATGGGTACCAGTAACTCAAGAGAAACATACCAATTTTTTGGTACTACACTCAGGGTGGTGGAGAATGAAAAAAAAAAAAAACCTGGGAGTAATTGTGCAGTCAGATATGAAGTTCTCTGAGCAGTGCAGATGGACTGCCAGAGCAAGTCATGGAGTTTTGTTAATGATATATAGAAATTTTGCTAGCAGAGACAAGGTGATTATAAGCATTAGTTGAGGCATATTGATGCAAAAAAGCAAGCTTATACAGCATCAGCCAAAAAAAAAAAAAAAAAAAAACACTTCCAGTTTCACCATTCTGGTCACTCCAAATGTTTTCTAGTTCAGCTTTTAATTTATTTAAGCTATCAACTTCCACAACAACGGCTGAAGGTCTGTTCGAGCAATCAACTACCTGCTGGCTAAAGGCAAACTTCCACACATCTATCCTAGAACTGTCTTTCCTCAAATTGAATCTGTGCTCCCTCATGTTTTTAGTCTGAACAAGTGGAAGGATTCCGTCAGCATTGAGCCTGCTCATACCATTCAAGACCTTATACATCTCAATCAGATCACCTCACAGGTGTCTAGTCTCCCTCCATATGCTGCAGCTTGCAGAACTTCAACCCTTCTTTGTAAACACAGCCTTTTGTTCCTCACACCAATCTTTGTTGCCTTTCTCTGTACTTGTTCTAGGAACTCTACCTCCTTCCTAAAATGGGGTCTTCGGAATAGTACGCTGTACACAATACTCAAGGTGTGGCCTGACCATTGCCTTATACAAAGGGATAATCACCTCGTTGTCTCTGCTAGAAAAATATATATCATTGACAAAACTCCATGACCTGCTCTGGCAGCCTGTCTGCACTGCTCAGAGAACTTCATATCTGCTGCACAATTACCCCCAGGTATTTTTTATTCTCCACCTTCCTGGTGTAGTACCACACAGTTGGTACGTTTCTGCTTGGGTTACTGCTACCCATATGCGGTACTTTGCATTTTTCAATGTTACACTTCAGTTGCCACTTCTCAGTCCATCTGCCTAACTATTCTAGATCCTATTGCAGTAGCATACTGTCTTTAGTGTCATTAACAACCCTGCCAACCTTTGTATCATCTGCAAACTTGGAAGGCGCAATATGGCCTAAGTAGCTCTTGCACCAGAAAACACCACGACAACAATAGCAAACTTGGACATTAAGCCTGATATACCTTAATCGATTTTATTGATAAATACACAAAACAATAATTGGCCCAGCACTGAACCCTGGGAGACTCCACTAATAACATTAGTCCACATAGAGCAGTGTCTGTTTATTACCACTCTCTGCTGTCTCCCACTGAACCATCCCTTTATCCATTTCAGCAACTAGCCCTTAATGCCATACCGCTCCAATTTGCACAGTAGTCTTCCCTCTGCAACAGTTTCAAAAGCTTTCTTGAAATTCAAGTATATGATATCAAAATTATTTTTTGCATCCAGTTCCTTTGTGGACCACATCGTAGTATCCAATGAAATTGGTCAGACAAGACTTCCCCTTAACAAAGCTATGCTGTTCCTGAACTATTACTGCATTCTTGTCTAGATGATCCTCTATCACGTCCTTAATCAGTGACTCCATTATTTCCCCCCGGAACAGAAGTTAAACTAACAGGGCTATAATTATTTGCCACACTTTGAACTCCATTTGTGAATTGATGATACATTTGCACATCTCCAGTCGATGGGGACCTCCCCTGCATCTAAGGATGCTCTCATAATTATGGCTGAGGGTTTGCTGACATTCCTCGCTGCCTCCTTCAATATAACTGGATAGATTCTATCCACCCCCAGATGCCTTTTTTATGTTTAACTTCAACAATTTCTCCTCCATTTTGCTCTCAGTTATTACAAAATCACTTAGCTCCCTGTATATTATCCCTTTGTGTAAGGCAGTTGTCAGGCCACACCTTGAGTACTGGGTAAGGTCTGGAGGCCTCATTTTAGGAAGAATGTAGAGTTGCTAGAACGAGTATAGAGAAGGGCAGCAAGATTGGCTAGAGGAACAAAGGGTTGTGCTTATGAAGAAAAGCTTAAGTTCTGCATGTTGCAGCATCTATGAGGTGACCCAATTGAGGTGTATGAGTCTCTGAATGGTTTCAGCAGGCTCAATGCTGACGGGATACTTCAGCTTGCCCAGATTAAGAACGTACAGGGGCATAGATTCAAACTGAGGAAAGACAGTTGTGGAAGAATAGGTATGCAGAAATTTGCCTTTAGCCAGCAGGTAGTTGATTATTTGAACAGACTTTCATCTGTTGTTGTGGAAGTTTGATAGCTTAAATATAAGTCTGAACTAGACAAACATTTGGAGTGACCGGATGGGTAAAATGGGAAATTTTTTTTTTGCTGATGCTGTTTAAACTTGCTTTCTTGCATCATATGCCTCAACTAATGCTATAGTCAGTTTATTGCATATCACTTGTTTGGTGCAGTCTGGATTTGAACCTTTTAGAGATTGGAGAATTTCTTTAAAGGCATCTTCATCTGGGATATGGTTAGCTGATCTCGTTCAAAAAATAATGAGGGGATTTTCATCATGAGTTATTTTAGGTTTTTAACCCTACTTATGTGCAAATTGGCTTGTGAGCAGACTTGCATGCAGGTGTAATATACTGGCATAATATGTTCCAATATAGGATGCCTACCACTGTTGTTGATTTTACAACACATAAGCTGTCAAATCAACGATAGTGGTGTATCAGACACTCATATTGCTTTGTCTGTGGGGCATGATCTAACATTGCTTTCTACACACACACATATATACCTGCTATCAGTATGGTGCAAAGGATGATTCATTAGACTAGTAACCCTTAAACCAGTTGTTAGTAATCCAGTCAAGATGTTTCCTGCACTGATGACTGTGATAAATTCCTGTGTAGCACCTGCAAACTTTTACATTGAACTTGATATGTCTTAAATATTGAAAACAAACTGTCTAGCACAGATCCTGAGGGACTCCACTAATAACATTATTCCACAAAGAACAGTGCCCATTAATAACTACTCCTTGTCTTCTGCTACTCAACCATCCCTTCATCCATAGCAGTAACTTGGACCTAATATGACATATTCAAAAGTGAAGCTGTATCAATAGCTTTGCTGAAATATAAGTCTGTGGTGTCAGAATTGTTTTTTGAATCGAGTTCTTTATTAGTATCATATTGCCAACAAGATTGGTCAGACAAGATCTTCCCTTCTGAGCTGTGATTGCTGTATAACTGCTTTCTGTCAAGATCATTACTTTGTTCACTAACTCTGGTATTTTCCCAGGAACAGAAATAAAGCATACAGCTCTTTAATTACTCACTTCTCTCTTTGATTTCCTTTTATGAATAGGGGAAACATTTGCACATCTCTAATTCATAGGGACCTCCCCTAAATCCAATACTGCTCATAATTATGTCCAAAGGTTTACTTATCACTTTTGTGGCTGCTTGTAATATAATTGGGTGGATTCCATCAGCTACAGGTGCCTTATTTACTTTTAAGTTTCTCTTGCTCTCAATTTTCACAAAATCATTTGGCTTCCACTTACAAGTTGATTTACTTTTGGTATGTTCATTTTGAATACTTCATGCACGAATGTAGATTCAGTTTCTCAGCAACCAGAACAGGCTGGCAAGAATTGTTTGGTTCTTGCTATTCAGTTTGCAATTGCTCCCCATTTTTGCCATTGGTTTTGCCTGTTGCTTTTACATGATTATTAGGAAACGATGTAACTGTTTTAAATCCTTTAATTTTTTGATATATTAGCATTAGTAGAAGCATATGATGCAAGAAAGCAAGCTTATTTAGTATCAGCCAAAAAAAAAAAAAAAACCTTCCCGTTTCACTCCAAACGTTTGTCTAGTTCAGCCTTGAATTAATTTAAGCTTTCAACTTCCACAATGACAGATGGAAGTTTGTTCCAGCAATTGCTGGCTGGCTAAAGGCAAATTTCTGCACATCGATTCTATAACTGTCTTTCCTCAATTTGGATTTATGACCCCTCAGGTATGGAATCTGAGCAAGAGGAAGAATCCCATCAGCATTGAGCTTGCTCAAACCATTCAAGGCCTTATACAGCTCAATCATATTGCCTTGCAAGTGCCTGGTCTCCAGACTCTGCAATTTACAGAACTTAAACCTATCTTCATAACAGCAACCCTTTGTTCCATTCACTATTCTCGCTGCTCTTCTCTGTACTCGTTCCAGTAGCTCAACATCATTTCCTAAAATGAGACCTCCAGACCTTTATGCAGTACTCAAGGTGTGGCCTGACCATTGCCTCATACAAGAGGATAATCGCCTCCTTATCCCTGCTAGCAAAATTCCTATATATCAGTGACAAGACTCCGTGAGCTACTCTTGCAGCAGGTCTGCACTGCTCAGAAAACTTCATATCTGACTGCACAATTACCCCCAGGTCTGGCATTGCACTGGCATTAGTGAGTTTGTCATTAAATGTAAGAAATGGGAGTTTATTATTCAACTTCAATAATTATTTATTTTTCACATGCTCAATATTGTGAACAGGTTTTTACTTTGTGATCCTTTGTGAATCCAAGACCATTTGCAGATGTGAATTCGAAGTTTTCTTTAATTACAGCCAGACTCTTCCAAGATGCCATCTGCATCAACTGTGCAGAAGTCATCTCTGAACCAAATTCAACTATTTAACTGAAATGTTCACAACCAGGAAATATCCCACACAGCTAATTTGTAACGCAATATCATACCTACAGAACGTCAATAATCCTCGTAATAGTAACATCTGCAGAAATTATGCACAAGGCACTAAAGTTATACTTCCTTATCATAACCAATTTTCCAGACAACTTCGTAAAGTATTTGCAGGCATGGATATTAAACTAATATTCTCTTCCTATAATAAATCAGGAGCTTCCTTCAATAAACATAGAGATACACACATATATCACACATAGGACATCAACAACATAGTATATCTTATCAAATGTCAATCAGGTTGTGAGGGTTGTTATATAGGCAGCACCACTACAAAATATGGTTCAACCAAAACAGCGAATACAAGAGCATATTACCACTACAATAGTTTCAGGACAAATCAGTCAAGTACTCAGCTTACATAGCATGTACAGACTCATAATCCTTCTGTTGATACATGAGGCCAATTATAAATTACTACTATATAAACAGTAGCAATAGAATGGTTCTGCCATAATACTTCACTTGAAATATTAAATGCAAAATTGCCAGCTAGTCTTTCTCCAATATGGAGTCTTATGTGCATCAATTTCCCACGTGTCTGAGCAAAGCATCATTGGAAATCTTGAACTCTATTTAAACTCCATTTCTACTCACATCTTCAGCCAACTATGAATGTTTTCAAAAGTCTACTGTTTGGACTCATAAAAAGGCAAACTGCCGTTTTATTCATTACTTTGCCTGTGTTGGTCACGATTTGTTATATTTGCATTTTGTAAGGAAACAGTTTAAAGTCTTGTGAAACAATGCTTAAAGTTGATGTTTGTTTTAAACCTAACTGTTGTGATAGTTGCTTCACAGATTTCCTTGGGCTATGAATAATTGCTTCCTGTACACAATTTTAGGCATCTTCATAGACTTCCCCCCCCCCCAATGAGCAATGCATTTCTTATTGTTTATCAAAAGCAAACCATTAAAATTTATTATTAATCTCAAAATTGTTGATGTTTCTATATTTTGTTTTTAATCAGATTGCAGTCTAAACTTGTGGTGCACTGTAATAAAACTGCCCACTGATAAAATCTTTTCACATGAAACAGTGCTCATTAGTGTACTCCATGTTTTACACAGTTTTTCTACAAGAATGCATTACTAACTTGTAAAAAACAAACAAAAAATGTAAATAAAAAAAATAAATTCTTCTTCTTGCCTTGTTTAATCTTTAAGCAGCTATGCTAATGTTTTTCACATGTGTTTTCACATAATGTTTTTTTCATCATATATGCACTTGGTGAAAGTTATAACTTTAAAAATCAGCAATAAGTAATTAATTTTTGTTCACTTTTTGCCACCTTTATTTTCAATCAAATATGAATGCAACTGAAAAATCCATGTTTTTATATCAAAAGTATACATTTTTAATTATTTTTTTAAAATGAAACTCCTTTGCAGTGCTTTGGACTTGTTCTTTATCACCTCCCTTATTTGGAAGTTATCTTAAGTATAGGTTAGCAAAATGTAAATTGAAAAACCTTCAACAATTAAATGAGTTAGCATTTTATAAAACTTGTGGAATCTTCACTAATACAAAGCCAGAGAGTATAACAGTTGGAGCCATTGCCATGAAACATAAAGCCAATCTGCTTCAATAATTGGATGCTGCAAATTTTGGATTTTCAGCATCCAATTATCCAGTTTGGTTTTTTTATCATGTACATATAATTATCAAGAACAGGCTTAATTTTTCCTGTTGACACAATAACTAAACAAATTTCTGGAGCAATCAAAAACACTTTTGTTGAAAAGTATTGGGCGTTTCAGCAATGGGGACTGAGTAGACAAAGGGCACAGTACTGCTGAAATTGTGTGGGGTCTCGATGACCTTGTATGTTTGTCTCCAAGTTAATGATATCTTACTTGCCAGTACCAACCCAATACATTAAAAAATATTTACATTCAAAACTGTTGTATTTTCTTGATAATGCTATAAATTTCTATAAGACAGATATGTAAGAACAGTCTGCCCTCTATACTGTTTCAGTGACAATCTTACCTTTTCCTTTTTGGCATGTGTAAATGGATATAGTACAGTGGCTTGATCTTGGATGCTACAGCCTTACTACTTTGTGGAAATCTTATGAAACTTGTGGAACCCTGAATACAAAGGGATATCTTACACATAATTAGCCACTTTCCTTAGTGGAACAATGCTGTGACCTCTGAATCTCTGATTTATTTTATACTTTGCTTTTTGAACTTCTGCTTCTATAATTTTTAGCATTATCCAGGGTGTTTCAATAAAACTTGGTACACACTGTGGTAACCAAGGTATTTATTTGTAAAAAAAATTATGGATGAACATTTGCTTAGGAAAGCAAATGTATATGCAGTATTTTCAGAGTACCCAAGTAAAAGTCTAAAGATGTCACGTGAAGTGAGGAAAATAGGGAGAATTTTCTACAGTTATTCGTCATTTTGCTTATCTTCCAGTATTATCACAGGAGACCACTTGCTATCTAATGAAGCACCACTTGCTATCTAATGAAGCACCCATCTTTAACACAGATGGCTAATTAGCCTTTTGGGAAGGCCATCTGCTTGAAAGTAACTATTATATACTAGGCAGCTCATTGCAAAGACTTTGTTTTGCTATGAGATCTAAGACCATGTAATCTGTGCAGTTTAAATCCTGCTGGCTTCAAAGATTGGTTAAAGGACAAGATAGTCCTACAAGTATTTCACGGAGAAAGAAATTTCACTCTTTTTTTCAAGGATTGCTAAAGACAAATGTGATCATTGAAATGAGTGCTGGATTTCTTTCTTAACATATCCAGATTGTAAAATATTGATTTTTTTTTTTTTTTTAAAACATGCCAGATTTTAAATAATTTCATATTATAAGTGCTGAATTTTATATAATTTACTATAGTAGCAGGGAATTTTACTGTATATTGCTATAGTAGCAGGGAATGTGCTAGTACAATAGTAATAATGTACTAGCATATGATGTAGAATTACTGTAGTATTATAATTCAGGTTTAGTGCTATAGGATTAATTCAGTTTTTTTAAACTGAAATTATGTTTGGGGCTAGAGCAGCAAAGCATATGACTAGAGCAGGGAGGATGCCTTGGCTTGGTAGGAAATTGCTGCAAGTGATTCTCCTACAGATCAAGTTTTTATTGCATGCACTGTTGTGTGTGTGTTATTTTTGCAGACCTAACTCTAGTTGGACATAATTCTTAGGTGATGCCTTTGTGTGTATGTGTGTGTGTGTGTACTTGGTGCAGAGAGAGTGTGGAAATTAACTGGTAGTTTATTAATGTTTTGTTGGACGAATTTGAATGCTTGAAGAAAAGATCATTGCTCTTAAAAGAATTAAATGAGGGATCTCATCAATTACTCAGTTTTCCATTTTAATGTTAGAGCTTACCCCAATGCATCTAGATGCATTGTGGGATCACTATGAGTAGTTGCTGTGGTCTTGCAGGAAGTAGTTATTATTGGTCACTATTTTCAGGGAAGCAGATCACATTTTATGCAATAACAATAAGTGCAGTAGGACATGGGTATGTCTGCCAGGGAGGAAAAAAGGTGATAATGTTGGTACTAATGATGTTAAACTTGGGCATTCTGAGGCTTGACTTAGCAAGTATGAGGTGATGTTGGGGGGGGGGGGGAAGGAACCCTTGAGTTAAGAACTGAATTTGAAAGTATCTGGAATTTTGCTACAGCGCAATAGGAGGGAGTTTATGATGAGAGCCTTATCAATCAATTTAGCCCCGGAGAGATTGTTCAAGACTCATGGGATGGAATTTTTCTCTGCATGGCCGGGTGCTTGTTAACAGATGGAACAGTTTTTACAGGGATGAGATAAGTTGGTCAGAAAAACTGTTAATTTTGTATTTACTTACTTATATACACTAATGCTACGAGTACAGTAAATAAATTTGATGAGTTGGAAGTATTGGTTAAGTCACAGAATGTTGACTTTATAGGAGACTTCATTTTATATAAGAGAAACAGTGTCACTTATATTGGGGATGCAGAATTTGAATATAGTGGTAATAATATGTACAGATAGGACATAGAAAGATGGGTAGGAGGGAAGGGGGAGGGGTGGAACTTGTTAGTTGGCAGCTTACTCAGTATCAAAGCATTTCTCAAAATGCTGAATGACAACCTTCTACATTAGCATGTTAGAGACACAACAAAAGAAAGCAATATATCCTTGATATGGTTATCAGCAGTAATTCATTATTATTAAGAAAATCTTTAAATAAATGAACTGTAAGGTGGCAGTGTTCATAGTATATTGATGTGGAATTTATTGAAATAAACAGCTACTGTCAAGGATTTTGTTTTTGTGGAAGTTAGGCTCTGGCATTTTTTAAACTCTTTTCAGTGAGATCAACTGATATTGCTAAAAAATATGAAAGACAAATGATAAATGTTTAGGGGGTAATCTTTGTATTAATAGTGGCAATTGATGCAAGGAAGCAAGCTTATATAGTATCACTCAAAAAAAAAAAAAAAAAAAGCTTAAGGCATTATTAAGAGATATTGTTCAAGTTTTAGACCAAAATGGATGTCAAATGAACTGAAGAGCTCAGTGGCAGAGAAGGAAAATGCATGGGATGATTGTGTTATACAATAGGTGTAGTGTGTGATCAAGTTGCTGAGAGGGTTAGCAGGCTAAGTCAGATTATTAGTATTTTTTGGCTAAGAATGTAAATAGGAATTCTTTGTGTTCTTAAAGAAATTCTATAAGGCTAGAAGGAAAGGGATGAATCACATTAGACCACTGGATACGATTAACATAACTAGTCATTGTCTTATACAAATTGCTGATAAACTAAATAAATATTTTGTATATATATTTATTCATGAAGTTTTCCAAAGATAAGTTTAGCAGCAATCTATGTAATACTGTTAAATGGTTTTATAATAATGGAAAGTAAGGCAGTACAGAAATTGATGCAGCTGAAAATGAACCAGGGCTGATGGCATCTGTCCGATTATATTAAAAGAAGCTGAAAGAGAGGTTGTTAAACCTTTAGCCGTAATAATAAGAATATCTTAGATTCAGAAGTACCTGCAGATGTGTGCAAATGTATCTTCTTTTCATAATGGTGGTTTAAATGGTGAACTGGATAACTACAAACCTGTAAGTTTAACCACTGGGAGGGAAACTAATAGAATCAATAGTTAAAGAAGTAATGCAAGATCATCTTGATAGCACTGTAGCCTTGAGGCAGTAATATCAGGTCAATGCTGAAAAAAAGTCGCAAGTTAGGGTTAAATTTGAAAGTGTCTGCAACCTGTCCAGACATGATAGGAGGGAGTATATGATAAGAGCCTTGTCAATCAATTCAGCCCTGGAGAGATTATGCAAGGCTTGTAGTGTAGAATTTTTCTCAGCTTGGTCTGTGCTTGTTAACAGGAGAGATACACTTAAATAGAAGGGGTGCAAGAATTTTTGCTGATGCTATCGAGGCAACATTTGGTGGGTTGGAAAACTGCTAGCTTGGGGGGATTCACAGACTAATAGATTAACAGTAGCCGCAGGCAGAGGTGGAAATGATTCTTGCACTGCTCCTATTGGAATGAGCAGCAGCCCGGAAAGCCAGTTGCCGGGGATTTCAGGAATTTCAGGGGTCATGAAACAAGTAAATACATGAGCTATGTTAGAGTAACTAAGAGCAAGAACAGGTGCATGTATACTTGCATATACACCAATGCTAGGAATATAGTAAATAAATTTAATGAATTTTAAGTGCTGGTTAAGACATCCAAGGTGGATATTGTTGGGATATCAGAAATGTGGTGCCACTCAGATGTAAGGGATGCAGAATTGGAATAGGAAGGGAGGAGGAAGTGCATCCAGTTGACATAGATGGATATTGCAATGTTGAGTCAGTTTGGTGGTGACATAAGCACTGGGAAAGCAAAAAACGAGTTTGTTATAGGCCTAATTACTCTGATGAGTTCAATGAACAATTATACAGAGAAATAGTGGGCCAGTAAATCAGTGTCTTATAATGGGGGATTTAACTTCCCAGATATAGACTAGAACTTGTGGGTTGATCATGAGCACACTAGCAAGACTTTTTTGGATTTATTGGATGACTTTTTTTCTACAGCAGCATGTTTGAGAGGCAACCAGAGAGAGTAATACCCTTGATCTGATTATCAGCATTGATTATTCATGCATTAAGAATTTGCAGAAAAATGAACCACTAGGTGGCAGTGATCACAGTGTACCAATGTGGGATTATTTAAAGATGTAACTGCCATCAGGGGTAAAGGGAAGGGTTTTTGCTTTCGTAAAGGTGACTACAGTGGTCTTAGAGATTTTTTTAGGTTCTGTACAGTGGGATCAACTGATGATGTTATCAACAGCAAATTCTAAATGGGAAGCATTCAAGGAAGTAATTTTGGAAGCTGTTAGGCTTTTTGTTTCAACTAAGAAATACTGCTCTAGGTTTAAGCCCAAATGGATGTTAGATGAACTAACGAGAGTCGTGGCAGAGAACAAAATGCACGGAATGCACATAAAAGTGACAGGCAACACAGAAACCTATGGTAGATACAAGCTAGTCTGTAGTCAAGTCACAAAGGAGGTTAGGCAAGCCAAGGCAGATTATGAAAAATCTTTGGCAAAGGATGCAAAGAAAAACAGCAAAGACTTCTTTACATATATAAACTCTGAAAGGAAGGGGATGAATCAGATTGCTCCACTTGATATCAATGGTTTGACTATAGATGATCATTCTCAGATAGCTGCCGAATTAAATGAGTATTTCACATCCACGTTAACACATGAGGAGTTATTTAAGGAGGAGAGGGCCAGATGTTTATCAAACTCTAACAGGGAGTTGAATGATTTTGTAATAACTGAGAGTAAAATGGAGTAGAAATTGTAAAATTAAACATAAGAAAGGCACCTGGGGTGGATGAGATCTATCCAGTTATATTAAAGGTGGCAGCAAAGGAAGTAAGCAAACCTTTAGCCATAATTAAGAAAACATTCTTTGACTTGGAGGAAGTCCCCACGGACTGGAGATGTGAAGATGTATCTCCAATTCCCAAAGGGTGATAAAAGGGTTACACAAATAATTACAGAACCTGCTAGTTTGACTTCTGTTCTAGGAAAAAATAATGGAGTCATGGTTAAAGAAGCATTGCAGGATCATCTAGACAAGACAGCAGCAATAATTCAGACACAGCATGGGTTTGTCAAGGGGAAGTCTTGTCTGACCAATTTGATTGGATACTATGATGTGGTCACAAAGGAATTGGTTGTAAAACATAATTTTGATATCATATACTTGGATTTCAGGAATACTTTTGATACTGTTGCACCTGGAAGAAGACTGTACAAATTGGAGCAGTATGGCATTAAGGGCAAGTTGCTACAATGGATAAAAGGATGGTTGAGTGGGAGAAGACGGAGAGTGGTGATTAGTGGGTACTGGTCCATGTGAACTAATGTTATTAGTGGTTTCCCTTGGGGTTCAGTGTTGGGCCCATTGTTGTTTTGTATATTTATCAGTGATATTGATGAAGGTATATCAAGATTAATGTCAAAGTTTGCAGATGATACGAAGGTTGGCAGGGTTCTTAATAACAGTAATGACAGTATACTGCTGCAACAGGATCTGGAAAAGTTGGTTAGATGTGCTGAGAAGTGGCAACTGAAGTTTAACATTGACAAATGCAAATGCACCAACTATGTGCTGTTACACTCAGGGTAGCAGAGAATTAAAGAGATTTGGGGGTAATTGTGCTGTGAGATATGAAGTTTTCTGAGCAGTGCAGACAGGCTGCCAGAGTAGGTCATGGGGTCTTGTCAATGATATACAGAAATTTTGCAAGAAGGGATAAGGAGGTGATTATCCCCTTGTATAAGGCAATGGTCAGGCCACACCTTGAGTCCTGCTATAGGTCTGGAAGCCTCATTTTAGGAAGGATGTAGAGCAAGTACAGAGAAGGGCAACAAGACTGGTGAAGGCAACAAAGGGGTGTTTTTATGAAGAAATGCTAAAATTCTGCAAATTGCAGATTCTGGAGATTAGACACCTGTGATGTGATCTGATTGAGGTGAATAAGGCCTTGAATGGATTGAGCAGGCTCAATGCTGATGGGATTCTTCCTCTTGCTCAAATTACAAACCTGCAGGGGCATAGATTCAAATTGCGGAAAAACAGTTATAGAATAGATGTGTGGAAGTGTGCCTTTTGCCAGCAGGTATTTGATTGCTATAAAAAACTTCCATCTGTTGTTGTGGGAGTTGATAGCTTAAATAGCCTAGTCCTTGTGGTTGTTCTAGACATTCTCTGAGATATGCCAGACAAGCTGTACTTGCTACCTAGGAGTCTAAAACGCTGTTGGAACTGGTATTTGGGTGAAATTGGTGACCCAGTTTTGGTGAAGTCTGGTCGATCTGTGACAGCCAAATTCTCTGCCTGCACCTTTACGATGGTGGGACTGTTAATAATCCTGTTAATAATATAGCCTTAATGGACAAGCACACTGTGGGTGACCACCCAGGTGTGAACCAACGTAAGCATGCATCAAGGTGTGGCTCCCACACCACATGGAGGAATGCCACCCCTCTGTGTTAACAGGCAGTACTATATGGTAGATTACTCATCAACCGGTGCAGTACCACCATTTTGTTTATTGGAGGCTTGAAGTGGTGGAACTCACATTTAGTCTCCAGAGCCAAGTTCCAGTCAAATCTTCCCTATCTCTTCCATCATGCAGTATGATTGATGACTTTTGAGGTTATGATGAATGTCGTGGCGAGATCCAATATTCCTTACATTTCGAGGGTACAGCTCTAAAACGGTGTTCGCAGGCTGGCCACTAGTTAGTACACCGGACAGAACCGAACCTATTGGTAACTCTCTAGGAAGCTTCCGGATCAGCTAGTGTATAATCTTGCTACCTCTACTCTGCCAGATAGTGACTGGAGGGAGTCTGAGTAGTGTGTATGCGGGGAGCATTGTCGAGGCCACGTTACGTAAAGGATCTGGATATATTCTTAGCACGTGTAAGCCATATCCAAAAATTTCATCACTTTATACAGCATGTCCCACCCACTTTTTCTTATTATTGAATACACCATGAATTGTCAAACTAATAGAGCAAGCTTATCTGCGAAAAGATCTAAACCTCCCAAGCACTTCCTAATTCATTTCACAAATATACGTGGTCTCAATTCTAATCTCAACGATGTCCATTTCCACTTGCAGTCTGCCGAACCCCATTTACTTTTTCTGACAGAATCTCAGTTATCGGTTGATTCAACTACTGCTCATCTCAGATGCCCAAATTATTCGCTGTATGATTCCTTTCGCCTCAAAGGTGGTTTGTTTGTTTGTTTGTTGTTTGGTTTTTAGGAGCATTAGCAACTAAGGCCATATTGCTCCGGGATATGCGGTGGTCATTCCCTGACCTTTCCGCATCCTCCATATTTGGTGGTGACGGGCTCGAACCCCGGTCTAATCAAGAAGCGTGTGCTACGCACTGCTGCTCCTTCCCACCTGGCTACGGAGGCGCCTCAAAGGTGGTACTTGTGCATATGTCCGTTCTGATATTCCCTGTCAGAGACTTGGCAATTTGGAATCCCCTCTCTTTGATCTTCTCTGGCTCAAAATCTCTCTACGTCATTGTGTCAAATTCATCTGTTGTCTCTACTGTTCTCCCAACTCCACTAATCACTTGGAGCCCTTTTTGACTTCCTCTCTTTGCAACTTGACTTTCTCCAGTCCAACTTTCCTAACAGTGAGGTAATTTTCCTTGGTTATTTTAATGTTCACAACTCCAGCTGGCTTCCGTTTTCTAGTCACACCGACCCAGCAGGTCGAGATGCTAAGGCTTTTGCAATTACTAATGACCTAGCACAGATTGTTCATTTAACTACAAGAATACCGGACAATCCTAATCATACAGCCAATACGCTTGATCTTTTTCCCACAAACAGCCCTTCTAAGTACACGGTCGAAGTGAGTGGTCCTTTAGGCACTTCAGATCACAACTTGGTGATTGTCTCTTCTCCAATGGAACCTTTATCTCATGGCTATTCCCAACCTTGTGTTGTTAGGCATTACAAGAATGCAAAATGGAATGACCTGCGAGACTTCTTTTCTTCGTTTCCTTGGTCTGATTACTGTTTCAAAACTTCTGTTGTCAACGTTTGCTCAGATTGTGTCAGTGAAATTATTCTTGCAGGAATGGAATCCTTTATCCGACACTCCACTTTAAAATCTCGTCCTTTATCTAAACCTTGTTTTACCAATAAATGTGCTAAAGCTGTTCAATAGAAGAATGTTGCATATCGTAATTGACTTGTTTCTAATTCTTCAGTTTCATTTTCTGCCTACACCAAAGCTCGCAACAATAGTAAAGCAGTTATTAATCAGTCCAAACTAGAGTTTGAACAGGCTAAGAGTAGAAAACTTGCTTCTTGCCCTAATGGTAGCCGAGCATTCTGGTCTCTTGCCAAAGCTATTGGCCACAACTTTTGCCCATCTCTGCTCCCACCTCTGTCCAAACCAGATGGTTCTGCCGTCATTTCAGCCAAGGATAAAGCTGACCTGCTAGCATCCCATTTTTCATCCAGCTCATGTATTAATGATCTTGGTAAAACACCTGCCACCATTCCCAACACGCTCCATTCAATGCCTCCTGTGGTCTTCCGTCAATAGGATATCAGAAGGATTTTGATGAATCTTGATGCTAAGAAAGCTCCAGGTCCTGATGGTATTTCTCAACTTGTTCTCAAAACCTGTGCTCATGAACTTACTCCTGTTCTTTGCCGCCTTTTTTCACTTTCTTATTCCAAAGGTGTTTTTCCTTCTGCTTGGAAATTTGCTCATATCCAGCCAGTTCCTAAAAAGGGTGACAAATCCCTCCCATCCAATTATCGTCCCATTGCAATTACTTCTACTCTTTCTAAAGTAATGGAGAAATCAATTAACTGCCAACTCTTAAACTACCTAGAAACCTTTCATCTGATCAACGATCGCTAGTATGGATTCTGTCAGTGTCGATCCACTGGTGATATTCTGGCTTATGTTACCCATTTATGGACTAATTCAATGGAAAGGTTCGGTGAAACACAAGTAGTTGTTCTTGACATCTAAAAGGCTTTTGATCGTGTTTGGCATAAAGGTCTTCTAAACAAGCTTCCATCTTATGGTTTGCCAACTGCTTTTAGTAATTGGTTATCCAGTTTTCTCTCTGATTGCTCACTGAGGGTGATGGTAGATGACTCTCTGTCTTCTAACTTCTCCACTAATGCCAGTGTCCCCCAAGGTTCAGTTCTTTACCCTACTCTTTTCCTTTTGTATATTAATGACCTTCTTCCATTGACTGGAAATCCTATCCATAGTTTTGTCGATGATAGCACATTGCATTCCACTTTCCATTTTGAGAAACCTTGCCCTGCTCAATCAGCTTCAACTTCTCGAAATTCTGCTACCAATTCCTTAAATACCGATCTTAAGGTAATTCTCCAGTGGGGCAAAGAACTTAGTTGATTTCAACCCTTCTAATTACCTTCTGATTACCCTGACTTCTAATCTCTCTTGGTCCAAGCACATTACAAATATTGCTTCCTCTCCATCTAAAACACTTGGTTTTCTCTTTCGCTCTCGGCGTTACTTTTCTTCCAAACAGCTGCTCACTCTGTATAAATCGCAAATCCGCCGTGCCATGGAATATTGTTCCCACATCTGGGGTGGTGCCCCCAAAACCTCTCTCAGGCTTCTGCATTCCATTCAGAAGAAGGCAGTTAGGTTAATTAATATCTTATCTTTAATAGAGTCTCTCCACTCGCTTCTCATAGACATACTGTTTCTGTTGCATGCCTTTTCTACAGATACTTCCATGGGCACTGTTCTTCTGAATTGGCTTCTATAATTCCCGCTCTCTCTTTCAAAACTGTTCGAACACGTGCCATCACCAGCCAACATCCATTTACTGTCCAGCTTGAAACTCACAGAACCAACTTTTCATCTTCCTCATTTATTCATTCAACTGACGTTTTCTGGAACAAATTTCCTGAAAATTACAGTCTACAGAAGTTCAAGTCTAATGTCAACAAATATCTTCTTTCGTCTTCTCAACCTCCAGCCCAAGCACGGTTCTAAGTATTATCATTAACATTAGCATTAGTAGAGGCATTTGATGCAAGAAAGCAAGCTTATGCAGCATCAGCCAAAAAAAAAAAAAAAAAAAAAAAAAACCACTTCCACTTCACCCCTCTGTTCATTCAAAATACCTGTCCAGCTGAGCCTTAAACTTATTTAGGCTATCAACTTCCACGACAAGGGATGGAAGTCTGTTCCACCAACCAACCACCCGCTGGCTAAAGGCAAATTTCCGCACGTCTATCCTACATCTGTCTTTCCTCAATTTGAATTTATGCCCTCTCAGGTGATTATTCTGAGCGAGAGGAAGAATCCCATCAGCATTGAGCATGCTCAAACCATTCAAGGCTTTATACACCTCTATCAGATCACCTCGCTGGCCTAGTCTCCAGACACTGTAATTTGCAAAACTTAAGCCTTTCTTCGTAAGAGCACCCCTTTGTTCCATTCACTAATCTATTGTGCTATTGGTTCTAATACCTTTTGTGTTTGGGGTTTTCATAAAAAAAAATAAATAAATAAATTCAAAGCAGACATGTGCCTCTACTAATGCTAACATCAAAGGATTATTAAAGGGAGATCATGCCTCAACAATCTGATTAGCTGCAAATGCAAAGAACAATTTTGATGCCATATACTTATATTTCACAAAAGCCTTTGATACTGTTCCTAATATATGATTGTTATTTTAATGGGCTAATGTGATGAGTGGGGGTCCCATATTGGTAAGTGTTTGGAGTACTCTTAATATTTTTAATATTTATTAATGTTATTGTTAATGATACAAAGCTTATCACAGTTTTGTTTTTTTGTTACATTACAAAATAAATTAGACAGCTGTGTTTAAGTGATAAAATTATGAAAAATGCAAAGGTAACTTTTGTTCTAATTCCTAGAAAGTCAACATAGCAAATTAGTCATAAAATTGCTGTATCGTAGCCTTTTGTGCAGAGAATTTTAAGAAAAATATCATTGTACCCAAACTATGAATTGCAAGTATTATGAAGACATACAAATGATAAGAGTAAACATTATAGTTTGTGCAGCAGTAGTATTGTGGTGCAGATGGACAATGAGAAGGTTTCAACAATCTTTTCATTCTCAGCATGATTGCTGATTGCACTTTTCACTTAACTGGACCTTTGAATGTATAATATGTTAGAATCTGGTTATGTGAGAAACAATATGATTTTGTGTGGGGCTCTTAATATGACAGTGGTTTGTGCTGTAAATAACACAGAAGTTTATAGTTCATTTTTCTTTGTGGAAAAAGCATCATTGATGATGTTGTGCATTTTGACTCGTTATTTGTCAGAAAACTTAACAGCATACCAACGGATGTGGATCTGTTGGAACAGGTGCAGAGGCAATCAATGAGATTAGTGAGGGAAATAGAAAGGTACTCTTACCAAGAAAGACTTCGGTTTTTGAAAATTACAATATCTGGAAACTAGGCATCTACGTGGAGGTCTAATTAATGTGTGTAAGGCTCTGAACGGATTGAATAAGTTTATGGTGTCCTTATTTATCTCAGACAACACATATGAAATTAAGGAAGGATGTTGCAGGACAGATATGTGGAAACTTGCCTTTAGCCATGGTTGCTTGTTGGATCAAACTTTCATCTGGTGCTGTGGAAGTGTGTTGTTTGAGTAAATTTAAGGAAGAATTAGGCAATTATTATAGAGGATGAACAGGTGATGGAAGACAACCCCCCCAGCTGATGCCTTGCCTCCTTACATTATTTGCCAATCAGTACTAACTCTCTTTTAATGCAGATCACTCGAAACAACCCAAGTCATTAGTCCCATACTAGTAAAGTAACACACACACACACACACTTTTCTCATTCGTTCATCCTGCCCATGAATTTTTGCCTATGAACTTTTCAGAGCAGTGCATAGGTTCAGGTGTGATGAGTCCTCAGACTTCACTCTTAGATTTTTTTTTTTTTTTCCCTCTATAACTTTACCGAGGATCAGGTTTATCAGCTGCTATTAATCAGCAACTTTACACAAATTGAAAATCAAATCAGAGTTCCTACAGATGATGTAATAACTGACATGCCAGAACAGATATGGCAGGATATACACATTTGTTAGGATACATTACATGATTGGTGGTAGATTGAGATGCAGTAGTGACCAATACGCAGTTATAGGCTTACTTAGACATACAAAGTTGTGCAGACAACATGTGCAAATAACTATATATAAATTGTAAACACAAAACACTACAAATTGCATGGTGTAATCAGGAAGAGAACATTGGATTATGTTTTTGAGATGACCCATTATATCTTGTCTACAGAACTGAAAAAGTGTATTACTGATGATGCAATGCTATCCTGCAAAAGCCACAAGACACTTGTAATTATGAAAACAAGTATTTATCCAAGGAAATTAATAGCATAATGACTAGTTAAGTGCACTTAGGAAGATTTTCTGCTAATTTCTGGTTGAATGCTAGTGATGTTGTGTTCTACATTTCAATTTAAACATTATCGAGTTGCACTTAGGAAGAGGGCCCCCATCTTGGCTGTGGCCTAATTCTATGTTCCAGTTTGTTCTAAAGATTCAGAGGTTGGAACATTTCAATGACAATGTTCCAAGGCTATATTTTGAAACTGTTCATTCTCAGCCTTTGTTTTGTGCCAACGAGCATTATGTTCGAAGTTTGAAAAAAAAAAAAAAAAAGGGCCTCCTTTATGAAAAAACACTTTCATAAAGTTGCCACAAAGTAAAGGCATGAAGAATTGTCTAAAATCACTATAGAATACAGGGTCTACAAACTTCACCAGTGGATCTAGTCCATATCACATGAAACACTCCCAGACCATGACATCTCTTCTTCCAAACTTTGCAGCTGAGAAAGCACACTTGTGTACTAAGCATTTACTAGGCATCTTCGATAACTGAGTTTGTCCATCAGATTGGAAGAGCATGTAGTTTGACTTTTTACTTCATAGGACTGATATCCATTGACCTCCTAATCCAATTTTGGTGTGCCTTGCACCATATCTGATGTGCATATATTTTTGTTATGGAAAGCAGCACTTCCCAAAAAATTCATGACATGCAGCTCTCTGTATCATGGAAACAGGCAAACTTTTTTCTAGTTTGCCTGTGGCTACTCACCCCTCCAGGCTAAGATTCTCTAGGATCTGTTGGTAAGATGTGGTAACCAGGCTCTCATAATGAGTCATCTTAAGTCAGCCAGTATTTGACACGTGCAAAAAAGGACAGATGGAATAAGAGCAGGATATGTTTGCCATTGGCCAAAGTTTATGACATTGTAGAGCAGCTGTCATCTTTTAATGGCTTAAAAAGGTGGTTTTGTTTGTGAACATCACAAACAAAACATCACCCTTTATGAATTGGAATTCACACATCTCTAGTGCATAGAAACCTCGCCTGAATTCAAAGATGCTCTCATAATTATGGCAAAGGGTTTGCTTACCTCCTTTGCTTCATCCTTTAATGTAATGGAATAGAACCCATTCACCCCAGGCACCTTTTTCTATGTTTAGCTTCAATAATTCTTCATCCACTTTCCTTTCACTTATCACAAAATCATTTTTCTCCCTGTTAGAGTTTACCAAACTGTAACACAGAGCTAACTCTGGCATTCCCTTCCCTAAAGAATTCCTTATGTGTGGATGTAGATACCAAATACCTATTCAGGTATATTCACTTTGTCAGCAATTGGACCGGGATTATCAGCAGTTAAACCATCAATATCAGTAGACCAATGTGATTGAACTGGTTCTGTACTTCTATTAACAGTAGAAACTGTTAATAGAAGTACAGAAGTCTTTGCTGCTTTCCTTTGCCTTCTTTGCAGAGACTACTCATAATCTCACTTAGCTTCCCTAACCTTGTTTGTGACTTGATTACAGAGTAGTTTACATCTACCATAGGCTTCTGTTTCACCTGATCATTTGTGTGCATCTCATCCATTATTCTTCTCTGTCACAAGTCTCATTGGTTTATCTGACATCAATTGAGGTCTAAGTGTTTTGAACAGTATTTTTTAGTTGGTTTGAAGAGCCTAGTAGCTTCTATGATGAATTCTCTGATTTCATCAGTTCATCACACTGCACAGAATTTAAAAAGTATCTGATAACACTGTAGTCACCCTTGCAATAGCAAAAGCCCTTCCCTTTATCCTTGACAGTAATGTCCTTAAGTAAATTCTACATTGGTACACTGGTCACTGCCACCCTGTGGTTCTTTTTACCAGCAAATTCTTAATGCATAAAGAATTGCTGCTAATAGCTAGATCAAGAGTATTGCTTCCTCTTGTTGCCCCTGTAACATGCTGCCATAGAAAATAGTCATCCAAAAAAATTCATAAAAATCTTGCCACTTAATATCTGGAATGCTAAAATCCCTCATTTTAAGACATAGATTTCCTGGCCCACCCTTTCTCTCTGTATGGTAGTTTGTTATCACAGTCATTAAGCCTATAACACATTCCTGATCTTATTTTTGTTATCCCAGTGTCTATGTTCACACTGATTCAATATAATACTAATGACAAATATGTAAAATTAATAACAAAAATAAATATAAAAAAGCAAATAAACTGTGTATTTCCCTTCTCATGTAGGAAAGCTGACCTTTGTATTTCCCCCAAGCTGTCAGCTTCAACTACACACAGAAGTAACTTATTCCAATAATTAAACAATATTAGTATTAGCAATGGCCACATGGTGCAAGGAAACCTATGGCTTATGCTGCACCAGCCAAAAAAAAAGAATAAGAAAATAATAATAAGAAGAAAATTTTAAAAATAATAATTAATAAAAGAAAAGGAAATAGATAACCTATGCATTTCCCTCCTTCCGTGGGTAACCATCCAGCTGACCTTTGAATTTCTCCAAACTGTCAGCCTCTACCACCCATGTAGGTAACTTATTCCAGTAATTTATAACTTGCTGGCTAAAATAAAACTTTCTGGAATCCAGTTACTTATGTAAAAGAAAACTCTTCAATCCAGTCTAAATCCATTTTCCCCATAGTTTTTAAATGTATGGCCACCCATTTCTGCAATCATTTATAACAGTGAAAATTTCACCTTCCTGTAGGTCTCAATCAGGTTAGAGGTGCCTGATATTTGAAGTCTTCCTTCATAAGGTGCCCTTTGAAGGAAGGTCTCACCAAGAAGCTTTATGCCTTTTTTTTTAGGTGCAGTCTCCATACTCAGACACAGTATTATAAATGCAGTCTTAGAATTGCCTTATACATAGTGGAATGCTAATTTATTCAACAATGGAGTTCTCATTTAGAAACTTAAATATTTGTCACCTTTATGTATTATCAATAAAGACTGTTTTTTACTTGTAGTGAAATTTTTTCTCATGGCATGCAAAAATTGTTATATATACTGAGTAGGCCATGTTTCAACTTACTGAGTAATAATTTGTGCAAGTTAACCTGGTGATAATAGCACCTCCCAGTTGTAACAAACACAGTGGCAGGTCACCTGATAGTTTACCAACATTCTTTTAAATTTTTTGAAAAAGTTTTGGATTTGTGTGAATTCTTCATTGACAATATTGATATTTCATTCTTTCTTTAATGTGTCACAATATAATATTTTATTTTTTAATGAAGAATTCACTATTTAAAAAATGCTGTGTTTTTATGCCTTTTATTATTTTTTAAAATTAATTCTGACGAAAATTTAAAAAAAAAAAAACAATTTAGACATAAAATGAGAATCTATTAATCACTTCCATTTTTAAATTTCAAAAAATATATAATTTTATATATATTTTGTGTGTGTACAGCAGACTCTCGATTTACCAAGACACTTCAAGATTCCAAATTAAAAAAAAAAATTTAACAGCAATCATAAAATTCAAGTAATAAATAGAATAGGTATAAACAGATGTTTTGCAAGTTGTAAATAAGCGGTGTGCAGTCAAAAAAAAAAAAAAAAAAAACCAAATGTTTAGTTTGTTTTAGTGCGTTGTGTCGATTGTTGTGTTCCATCACACCGCAAAATGACAAATTTTGTTTTGTTATGCATGTCAGTGATGTCGGAATTTTTTTTATAGTAACTTTTTTTTGTTTGTTTAGAAATAGCGAAAATGATGGGCAAACACAAGAGTTGTGCTTTCAATTAAACAAAAACTTGAAATTATTCAAAAGTTTGAAAACGATGCATCCATTAAATCTCTAATGAACCATTATAATGTTGGTGACCAAACCATGCGCAACATTGTAAAAAATAAAGGGAAACTATTAGATTTAAAATTGACATCATAAAAAATAAACGGATGCATCGTTATTGGACACACGAGTAGGGCGTGGTAAGTTTTTTTTTCGTTTTTTATCTATCGCCAGTTGCTGAACATTTTTCGATATAGTAAATAAACAAAATAAATTTTCTGTTTATACTCCGGGACGACCAAATGGTCAGAGGAGTTCACAAGATAGACAGAATACAAGAAACAGCACCGTATTTAGTAGTCACTGGGCTTGAACCCCAGTCACTCAAGGCACGTGTACTTATGCACCTGCGTGCAGACCACTCGGCTACGGTGGCCTAAGTCCCCGACTTGCAATACGTTATTTGTATTTTTTTTATGACTGAAGATTTCAAGTGAAGGGGATACATGTTTCACCATAATGTAGAAACTCACAGAATTCCAGCTATCTGTATTATCACAAATGCAACAAGATCGAGTTTACTACCCATTTATAATGAATTGCACTAACAGAAAAGCCCAATAACCCGGAAAGTGCAAATTGTTTTTATTGTTTTATGGAAGTGACCTCCAGAAATGTGCTTTAGTAAAATTTGAGCTAGGGTGGAATGATAATAGCCCCTAACCCTGCGAAGTTCTTTTCAGAAAATTTCATTTTGACCGTTATCATGGTGCTGACTAAGAGAATAAATGACAGCGCTACTAGTAAATCTACCAAGAAAAGGAAAGCGATCAAGTTTTATCAGAAAATTAAAATAATAAGGATGTATGAAAATGGCCAAACATTAACAAGTATCGTGCAGAATTCAGATTTGTCAGTGGTAACAGTGAACACAATCATAAAGGAGAAAGACAGAATACGAGAAGCGGTCAGCACCAATTAAGGTCAACTATAATAAGGCTACGAAATACATACCAGTTTTTACAGTACAATAACATGCGTTTTTTCTTCCTTTTATGTTTTCTTTTCTTATGTGCCACTTGGGCTACTTCACCACTGTCCTCAGATAAAGTTTTTAATTGAACTAATTAAAAATATATAACTATTTTTCTTCATTCTTCTGAGGATATAGCAGCAATATTTTATTAGTCATTCCTGAGTTACGTAAAACTCTACTTACGTAAGAAATCCTGGAACGTATCTCTTACATATGTCAAGGACTTACTGTATTTTTGGATTAACCGGTAAACCGATTATCCGGGAATATTTTTTACCATATATCCTGGAAAATCAAGAGTCTATATATATTAGATACTATTATTTGCTTTTGTTTTCAAATTGCTTTCAAAATTTAAAATTATGTATGACTGTATTAACGTATTCTCCCAATATGACTGCTCCTCATTGCATTGCACCAAGGAGCAGTCATATTTGGAGAATATCACATTTCATTTCTTGTTTTTACCATGTGAAAAGATAAAATTAGATGTTAAAATTAAATACCCACATTAGGAGAATATATGCTATTTAATTCTGGCTTCTGAAGTCGGCAAACAATAAATACCATCTCCACCATCAATTAAGGGCCATGCAGCGTAATGTACAGAATATTCCGGATATCATTACCTGGAAATGATTGATAACTACAATAAAGATGATGACTGGTATGATCTTATCACTTTGCTTCTGGCAGCTATGTGAGTGTTATATCCTGCCATCTGGCTTAAGAGGCATGAAATCCCTGAGGATAAAAGCCAACAGATTGAAGATGGCCGACAGGTTTATACCAGCCAGAGCTGTACTGTAGGAACAAATTGGGATGTGGTTTACCCAGGCTATTGTTGCTTAGCAGCAGAAATAGCATAAATACTAACATATGTATGTTAGTATTTATGCTATTTCTATGGCCCTAGATGCCCATATGGCCCTAGATGCCCATGTGCCAAAAAAATCCTCAAACAAACAAGCTTAGTAGCTGTGTGTACACAATAGTGCATGTTTATTTGAACAAGTATATGTCTTGCATAGGTTGTTTCATTGGATGTGTTATTAGGTTGAACATTTTGTACTACCACTGACAGGACTCTAGACAAAAATGTAGTGCTAAGCTATTCATTGTATATTTTAGCTATTCTTTTGTATTTCATTTTATGTCAATCCCCTTGAATTTTCTGTCGTAAGGGAATTTGTTCCTCACCAGTGTAATCCTGTATTTATATTTGGTAGGACAAATGAAGATTTATTTTTACTGTATGTTGAATTAGTGGACGAGTAAAACAATTAACTTGAAACTGTAAACAAACATGTAATTTGAAACTTAGTGGAGGGTCACCTGTCAGGTTACCCTCCACTAAGTTTCAAACTATTAAGTTGCAAAGGGTGGTTGATTGCCTGACAGGGATGCGTTCAGAGATGCATCTAGATGTACCAGAGGTCATGTGTGCCAGTTGAACACACCCCAGACCATTACCGACCATTCACCTGCTTGAACAGTTCCTCGTTGACATGATGGGTGCATAGCTTCATCTGGTTTCCACCAGATATGCACTCTCCCATCTGCTCGAAAAAACTGGAAACGGGACTCAGCTGACTAGGAGACCTGCCTCCAATCATCCAAGGAGAGCAACAATGGCAATGATTTATGCTATTGTCGCTCTCCAGTTGGCTGGAACAATGCAAGACAGTAGTCGGCGGCCACGTTCATCCGCCACCTTTCTCTGCCCATTGCACTGTCCACGATGAGATGTTATTTTGGAAATGGCATATTACTGGTACACTCTTGATACTGTAGAATCGGGATAGTGCAATTTCTGTACCACCACCCCCGCGATAGAGTGACTCATGCATTGGGCACCTACTACATCCCTCTTTTAAAGTTGGTTAATTCACAACATTTATTCATACTGATATTGAATTACAGTCTATGTGAATGGAGTGATGCAGTGTACTTATATACCTGCCACTCGGTGGGTTTGTCCGGTGAGAGAGGTGACAGCATCACGTTGCCCAGGAACCAGGTATCCCATGAATTCTGTCCTTTCACTGTATATATTCATATAATATACATGAAATATAAATATATACCACAAGGATTCAGATATTTGTGAAAAAGTTTTAATAAAAAAATTAATAAATTTTAAGCCCACCTTTGTCCCTAATAACAACACTGAACAGTCCATCATTCGAACACTTTTGCTCAGTTCCGATAGCAGGAATTTTTGTCCATTTCTCCTTCAGTACAGTTGCCACTATAGCTGTAGAAGATGGACAATGGACATGTGTTATGTTTGCATTCAAAGTGTTCTGAACTCTGGGCGCAACCAAGTGGACTTCATTTTTGTCAAATCAAGGTTTTAAACAACTTGCTATTGGATAGCATAGTGGTATCCAACCTTTTCCTGTACAGGAGCCATGTTCAAAGTTAGATTTGTTTTGCGGGCCTCATTGAGTGATTTGAGAAAATTAGTGTGTTACATTTTCCATCATATCTTGTTGCATGTAAAAGGAACTTTCTTTTTTCATGTTACCATTTTTTATTATCAGGCTATAAAAAATGAAATACTGTATATATAAAAAATAAATTCCCAACACTTTTATGCACAACAAATCCATGTTAGTGATTTATTTTTTTTGATTTTATTAAAATTATAAAAATATGATTTACTTTTGTTTTTTAAAAAAATTCCCTACTTTTGCTTTTAAATGCTCACTAAAAAATTTACAACATGAAAAGGATCACTGCTTTTCAATATTAAGATGAATAAATAAATATAATGATACACCTAAAATTGAAAATATTTGAATATTTTAAGTACGATACACAATTACATTTACTGGGCAAAACATTTAATGCAAAAATTTTTATTTAAAATGCTGTTTTAGGTCATTTTCCAGGATGGCCGTATAAAAATAATTCATGGGCCATAGATTGGACACCACTAGGATAGAGCATTATCATGGTGGAATAATAGAAGGTCCAGATTTGGGTACCACAGAATTGTGTACGATGACAGTGTACAACTTAGCATAATGGTGTTTGGCACTGCAACTAATGGTTCAAATCCTGATTACGAAAAGTAGCCCACACTATTACCATACTTCCTCTAACTTCGCTGTGGGTACGTTGCACTACAGCAGATGTTCCTAGGCATTCTCCATGCTTGACTATCCAGGGGCTCACATCTGATGAGTATGGGCTTGGCACGCACCCAGGATCCTGAGCTGGATATCATCATTCTTCTCTTTCTTGTTGGTGATTCCCTTCTACATATGACTCTTGTTCTCTCTCTCTCTCTTTCTCTCTCAGGGTAATGGCACCTCTGTAGCCAGGTAGGCAGGAGCAGCAGTGCGTACCACACGCTTCTTGATTAGACCAGGGTTTGAGCCCGTGACGACCAAATATGGAAGATGTGGAAAGGTCAGCGAATGACCACCGCATATCCCCGGAGCAATATGGCCTTAGTTGATAATGCTCCTAAAAACCAAATAACAACAACAATAACTCAGGTTAATTCAGAATTTTTTTTTTTTGGCTGGTTCAGAATAAGCCTCAGGCTTCCTTGCACCATCTATTAATAATAATAATAATAAAAGGGGCGCGATGGCCCAGTGGTTATGACACTGGACTACCAGCCTGATGGACCCTGGTTCGAGTACCACCTTTGCAGAAGCGAACGCAGCTCCATCAAGCTGGGAGACCGGTATAATAATAGTAATAAAATTAGAATAATAATAATAAATAAATTAATAGTAATAAAAATTAATAAATAAATAAACATTGTGAAAGTTGCTCCAATTGAACTACTTACCCCAAGGTCGAAGTGGCAGCTAAGGCAGATTGTGGCCTCATCTGGCATCACTCCTGAGAACTACCACTGGACATATGCCAAAGCTAAACAGGTCCACTTCCATAGATGGATTATGTCATAGAGCACTTGCTCCACTGTCTTCCTCGGGAAACTGTCTTATGATTTTGCGAACTGACCCCTCTGCCTAAGGACTGAACGTGAGTGACTTTACCTGCGCCACACTCGATGCAGTATGATTTCAGTTCGAAAAATCATAGACAGTCTCCCGAGGAAGACAGTGGAGCAAGTGGTGTTGTTCCCCCGTATGGCTACCACAAGAGAAGGGCAAGACCATCGACCCCCCCCCACCAACTGGAAGTGCTAACTGTGCTAGTGACCAACCAGGAAGGGAGAAAACGGCAACGCATGAAGTGGAGCATCAAAATGAATACATACATCATGCAAGCATACTACGAAATAACGAAGCTGGAGACCAATATGACAACTTACAGGGTGAGAGTACAAACCAAGTGGTTGGAACGATTCCTGGATATTCAGGTCACTGAACAGCGGACCAGAGAAGGACCATCATCACGAAGAACCTGATAGTTCCTGCAATTTTGGAAAAAATCAAGCAGGACGTGAGCAATTAACGATAAAGGATAAAGAATACGAAACCAGAAGAGGAAGAGCAAGAAGAAATACAACCCACAGCAGCTGAAGTGGAAAGAGATGAGGTCATGATATCCAGAATAGAGGACGAGTGGAAGAATGCCCTAACAGAATTTGAAGGAATGGACCCCCACAAAGACTCGTGATACCAAAGCAGAGGCCGAATAGAACCTTGTGGAGAGTCACAGACCACCTCAATCGCCACATAATACTGCATTACCTCGACAGCAATGGTGCAACACTGAAGGCCATCCACACAGCCATGTATTGTGCTGTGGTAGCAGCCACGAGGATTAATGGAAGAGAAACGAGAGACCAGCAGCAGAAGAACCGAAAACAGAAGGAACTGCCAGCTTCTCTGATTTTTTGCCAGGTACAATGACCCAGAGACTATCCCGAAGTTTCTCACTCAAGTAATCGTGTATCTGAAGCTTAAAGACGAAGATACAAGAAACCCAGCAAAATATAGGCCAAAAATCACCTGGCTCCCAACAATGTACAAGATCCTGACCAGCTGCATAACCAGGAAGATATTAGACCACTTGGAGAGCAGAACATTCTGCCGAATAGCAGAAAGGATGCAAGGTGCAATTAACCATAGATGCTGCGGTTATGGAGCAAGCCTACAAGAAGTACCGCAACATGTACACAGCCTACGTTGATTACCGCAAGGCCTTCGACTCCGTGCCTGATAGCTGGCTGATAGAGGTGCTGAACATCTACAAAGTCAATCCGATAGTGACAAACTTCCTAGGAGAAACTATGGCGAAATGGAGTACCACCATTAAGGTCGAAAACATCACAACCAGACCAATCCCCATCAGGAGAAGTATCTTTCAGGGAGATGCCCTGAGCCCATTGTGGTTCTGTCTAGCACTTAACCTGCTATCCACCATGCTCAATAGTAGCAAGTACAGATATAACCTCAAAGAAGGAAAGAAGAATCTGTACATTCTCACCCACCTGATGTACATGGATGACATCAAGCTCTATGTGGTAACCGAGAAGCACTTCCAGCAACTACTCCAGATCACCGAAGGATTCAGCAATGATATTAGGATCAAATTTGGTCTAGACAAATGCAAGACCACGGATTGCAGGGAAAATTAATCAACTGAAACTACCAGCTGCAGACTGGTAAAGAGATCAAAGCCATGGCAGAGGGAGAGGCCTACAGATACTTGAAGACGATGCAGGCTCAGCAGTTACAGCATGAAGAAATTAAGGCGTCCCTGACCGAAAAATAACATCAGAGACAGAAGCCTGCTGAAAGCAAAGCTGAATGGATGGAACACAGTTAAAGCCATAAACATCTATGCAGTCCCAGTGCTAACATGCTCCTTTTGGGTCATGGATTGGACTAACACCGAGCTGGAGGACATCATGAGAAAGACAAGGACAAGGACAATTATGACCAAGAGCCACCAACACCACTCGAAATCTGCTGTGGAGAGACTGACAATTGCCGGAAAGGAGGAAGAAGGGGCCTGATAGACCTCATTGAGCAGCAGAAGACAGCAATAGTTAACCTGAAGGATTACTTTCAGAAACACACAGCAGCACTCCAGCATGTCATAAGGAAGATATACAAGCGGTATACCCTACTCAACCTAAGCTAGGAGTCCCCCTCCCAAACCAGGAGGCACAAATGAAGCTAGAAAGATGGACAGAGAAGGCTCCATGTCAGACACTATAATGATCTCCATCAGAATCACATAGATAAAATTGCTTGCAATGCATGGCTCATGAGCAGGATGCTCTTCCCCGAGACTGAAGGATTCATGTTTGCCAACCAAGACCAGGTAATCAACACCATAAACTATAGAAAATACATCGCCAAGGAGCCTGGAGTGTCCGATGATGCCACCCGGCCTCAGAAATGATCCAACACATCATCGCGGGGTGGGGTGCAAGGTGATCACCTAGACTGAGTACACTCATAGACACGACCAGGTAGTCAGGATAATACATCAGCAGCTAGCAAGGAAATACCAGTTGATCGAAGAAAGTGTACCATACTACAACTATGAACCCCAGGCAGTACTAGAGAACCCAACCCACAAGCTGTACTGGGGCTGTGCCATAATAACAGATAGGACAATCCCGCACATCAGACTGGACATGCCGGTTCTGGACAAGAAGGAAAAAGTTACCTATCTGATTGATATAGCGGTACCCAACACTGGCAACCTGCAGAAAACCCATGGGGAAAAAAATCAGAAAGTACATGAACCTAAGACAGGAGATCAAAGAGATGTGGCATATGCAACTAGTAATAACCATCCCGATCATCATGTCAACCACAGGTATGGTGCCAAAGAACCTACATAACAGCCTAGCAGCAATAGGTCTTCCTGTGAACACCTACAAGGAACTCCAGAAAGTCTCAATCCTCACTTGTAGGATAGTCAGAGTTCCTCGGCCAACAGTAACACCAGACATAAAAACAACCACCCTGTGCACTTGGTAGCAATGCCCGTCCTGAATTGCTGATATGATATATCTTCAAACAGGCCTATGGGACTGGGAAGTGTGGGTACCCCCAGAGGGTCTTGGACAAATATATTTATAGAGTAGAGTCCAATCGTAGGGAGTCGCCTGCCCCTGTGGCTACCGCATACATTCCTTACTATCCGGGCCTTTCAGAACGCATTGTACGGGCACTGCAGGAGTGTCAGACCTGCTGTGTGCAACTTCTGGGATGGAGGTTGCACAAAGTGGTGTCTCATGTTAAAGATCCCGTAGCCCAGGACTATACTAGTAGTGTGATCTATGAGATTAAGTGCCCGGATTGTGAGGAGTGTTATGTAGTAGTAGTAGTAGTAGTGGCATGTGATGCAAGAAAGCAAGTGTATGAGCTTATGCAGCATCAGCCAAAAAAAAAAAAAAAAAAAATCACACCATTCCCTCCAAATGCCTGTCCAGTTCCTCCTTAAATTTATTCAACCTATCAACTTCCACAATGACAGATGGAAGTTTGTTCCAGCAATTAACCACCCGCTGGCTAAAGGCAAATTTCTGCACATCTATTCTACATCTGTCTTTTCTTAATTTGAATTTATGCCCCCTTAGGTTCATAATCTGAACAAGTGGAAGGATCCCATCAGAATTCAGCGTGCTCAACCCATTCAAGGCCTTATACACCTCAATCAGATCACCGCACAGGTGCCTAGTCTCCAGCCACTGCAATTTGCAGAACTTAAGCCTCTCTTGGTAAGAGGATCCCTTCATTCCCCTCGCCAATCTTGTTGCCCTTCTCTGTACACGCTCAAGTAAATCTACATCCTTCCTAAAATGAGGCCTCCAGACCTGTACGCAGTACTCAAGGCATGACCTGACCATTGCCTTATACAGCAGGACAATCACCTCCTTTTCCCTGCTAGCACAATTCCTATATATCATTGACAAAACCCCATGACCTGCCCTGGCAGCCTGTCTGCATTGCTCAGAAAACTTCATATCTGACTGCACAATTACTCACAGGTCTTTTTCATTTTCTACCACCTTAAGTGTAGTACCACACAGTTGGTACGTTTCTCTGGGGTTACTTCTACCCATATGCAGTACTTTGCATTTGTCAAGGTTAAACTTCAGTTGCCACTTCTTAGCCCATCTGCCCAAATTATCTAGATCCTGTTGCAGTAGCACACAGGATCTAGATATGGGGGAGCACATGACCGCTATTAAGACTGCTAATTATGCAAGGTCTGCTGTGGCAGAGCATTTCTGGGAGAAGCAGCATCGGATCTCCCCTGAAGACGCGATCATTACGGACCGTGCCCATGGATTTTGGGAACGCAAGTGGCTCGAGAGCTTGCGAATCGGTTCATCTAGTAGTAATACTATTAACAGGGACAAGGGGACACATTTACACCCCCTGTTTGAGGCGGTTGTCCTCAGACGGGATGACCGGTTCTGTTTGACATGCTCCCGAGCCACTTCCGTTTCCAATGCGCTCGTGGGGAATGCCGACCATGTGTCTGATGGGCCACGTACATGAGTGCCATGGGTCTGCTACTTAAGGATGTCATTGCAGTAATAGTATACTGTTGAAGAAGGAGACAGCAGGCTCCGAAAGCTTCAGGTTTTATCACTTTTAATCCAGTTTATTTTAGATAATTTTATTGCTTCGGTATATTTTTAACGTTTTATCGCAGTTTATTTTATCGTAATTTATTGTAATATTTTAGTCTTCTGATAGTGTATCACATTATTTTATTATTTTTATAGTAAAAATTTTTAATTCCTTGGCTGGTGTTTGTCTTTAATTATTGCAGTGCTGTTATGATAATTGATATTGATAATCATGGAGAAATAATATGAGCAATAATAATAATGAACTGTGATATGCAATTTGTTGTTCCATAGCCTGTTTCCTCTGTTCCATGGTCCAAGAATAATGGGGTAGGTACCACTTCAGATGACATCTGGCAAGTTTTGGTATGATGTTTCATTTGTGAACAACAGCTCTGCCATGAAAATCCATCCTATACTGTGCAGCTTTCTACAGATTATGGTTGCACTTATGCAGCATTTATGTGGACAATTATTGTTCCAACATAACGTTTTCCAGGGTTGTGTCCATGTTCACTTTCACTATTTCAAGGACTAGTGATTACTATTTATTGTTTTTTTTTTATCCCTCCCTGATTGTTTACTCTCATTATTGTCTTTATACTACATTTTTTTTTTTTTTTTTTTTTTTGGTACATGAGCATAACTTGGCTTTGTGAGGTTCAATGTGGCTGTTGTGGACAATGAGAAATTGCTGTTATGATAATTAAACCTCTTTGAAACTTATAAAGTACCTTGTCATGACTCATTCTGTTTGTTTGTGACATATCTGCTTTTGCATTTATTTTCTAAATTTATTCCTTTGCATATATATCTTATTCACACCATTCACTAATTAGGAGGAGTATAGAAATACTTTTAGTAAGGGAATGTAAGTAGAATAACTTAGTATTCTCCTTAAGGAGAAATTTAAGCTGTAAAAGTATTATATAAGATATTTTTAATATTTCAGTGAGTTTAGTCATCATGGCTGAAGATGTTGGCCAGAGTTCAGATTCGCTAGCAACTAGTGATGAGTATGAAATAGTAAGCAATGGAGAACCAGAACAGGAAGATGCAAATGTAGATTGTGATGACATAGAACATATACCACATACTGAAAGAGCAGACAGTATGGAAGATCTCAGGATTACCAAAGAACTTTGCTCAGTATGTACCATATATAATTATATTAAAAATTTTATTAATGTATACTAATGAAAATTTAATTTTAGTAGTGTTTTATTATGTTTTTGTTACTTTAATCCATATAACAATGGTTAAATTGTTGAAGTACAGGAGAACTTTGTAATTTCTGGCTTTGCCATTCATTGATTTGGTTATTTGTAGTCCTGATTACGAAAAGTAGCCCATACTATCACCATACTTTCTCTGACTTTATTGTGGGCACGTTACACTGCAGTAGATGTTTCTGTTACTTTAATTCCTGAGATCCTGTTTTATGGATTGTTGGAAACTGCCTTAACTGCATACAACTGATGGTTTTTTACATACTTAACCAATCATGGATCAGGCACCCAGTTATTCATAAATCTTATTTTACTTGGAAATTGTCAGTTATACGTCTCGATAGGGAACTTTGCCATTGTTAAGTATTCATTTATCAGTTAGTACTTAGTACAATGTGTAATCTTATTTGCTTTTATGACATGTGATAGTTTTTTTTTTTTTTTTTTGTGGATTTCTTGGGTGTATAAACTTCTTCAGTTCATTGATTCCAGTGATACTATCTACGATCTTTTTATTATATGTTATGTGTGTATGGGTTGATTTTCATAGGTTTTTTTTTTATGAAAACTCCAAACATGAGAGGTATTAGAACTTATAGTGTGTAGTACTGTGCATGGGGTTGAAGGTTGAGAAGATGAAAGAATAGTACATGTGCTTAACTTAGTAGGCCATTTTGATAAAGTTACTCACAAGCTGAATTTAGAGAATAATTTAAGCATAGTTTATTTGGATTTTAGCAAAGCATTTGACTCTGTCCCTCATGAGCGATTACTATATAAGCTTGAACAGGTTGGGCTTACTGGTGATAATCTAAGATGGATTGCTGAGTGGCTGCAGTGCAGAAGGCAGAGGTTTGTGATTAATGGATATTCTTCAGATTGGTGTAATGTCAGGAGGGAGTCTCTCAAGGATCAGTTCTTGGACCATTGTTGTTTCTCATTTTCATAAATTACAGATGAAGGGATAGAGAGCATGATGTCGAAATTTGTGGATGACATAAAGATTGGCAGAGTCGTTAATGACTGGTGCCTAGCAGCGCTCCTTTAGGATGATTGAACAGACTTCAGAGATGTCAGAGAGGTGGCAACTATGTTTTAATGCTGCTAAATTCAAGGTCACTTGGGGAATAGAAACCACAAGTAAATACATTTGGTGGGGTTGATTTAGAAACAGTGGAGGAGGAAAGGAATCTGGGAGTTAATACAGGCAGATATGAAGTTTTCTAAACAGCGTAAACAGGCATCCAGGAAAGCCCATGGCGTCCTATCGATGATTTATCAAATGTTATCTTATAGAAATAGGGAGGTCATAATCCCACTGTATAAGCAGTTGTAAGACCACATTTTGAATACTGTGTTCAAGTATGGAAACCTCATCTGAAAAAAGACATTAAGCTTCTTGAAAGGGTACAAAGATAGGCAACTCGAATGGTGAGATCAGTAGAAGGAAGACTGCATGAGGAAAGACTCCGATTATGTGGGCTACAGAGCTTGGCAACCAGGCACCTCAGAGGTTGACCTGATTGAGGTTTATAAGGCTCTGAGAGGGATTATTAAATTGAATGAAGGTGAATTCTCACTGTTATAAAGAATTCCAGAACTAGGGGTCATAATTTCAAATTGCAGGTCTTGAGGTTTGGATTAGATTGTAGGAAGTTTTCTTTTAGATAGCAAGTTGGAACAAGTTGCCTTTGCAGTTAGTTGAGACTGACAGTTTGAAAAAATTGAAAGGTCAGCTGACTAGTTACCTATGCTGAGGACATCCCCTGCATACACACTACTCAGACTCTCTCCAGTCACTAGCTGGCAGAGTAGAGGAAGCAAAGTATATTCTAGCTGAGATCTGGGTCCCTTCTAGGGAGTCATCACTAGGTTCGATATGGTGGACTGTCTAGCAGCCAGCCTGCAAAAGCTGTTTTACAGCTGTACTCTCAGATTGGATCTCGTCACAATGCCCATCATAACCTCAAAAGATATCACTTGCATTACACAGAAGAGATGGGGGGATTTCCAGAGCTTTGCTGTGGAGACTAAACATGGGTTCCATCACTTCAAATCTCCAATAAGCAAATTGATGAGTGGTGGTGTTGCACCAGATGATGAGAGTCATCTACCACCTAGTATTGTCTGGTGACATAGAGGGGGCAGCATTCCTGACATGCATGCCACATATCAACCTTGCTTATGTTGGTTCACATAAGCCTGGTTGTTGCCTCCAGTATACTAGGTGCAGTGTTTCACACTTTGCACACGGACTATAACAGTCCCACCATCATGAAGGTGCAGTCAGAGCATTAGCATTAGTAGAGGCATATGATGCAAGAAAGCAAGCTTATGCAGCATCAGCCAAAAAAAACCCACTTCCACTTCACCTCTCCGTTCGTTCAAAATACCTGTCCATCTGAGCCTTAAATTTATTTAGGCTATCAACTTCCACAACAAAGGATGGAAGTCTGTTCCACCAACCAACTACCCGCTGGCTAAAGGCAAATTTCCGCACGTCTATCCTACATCTGTCTTTCCTCAATTTGAATTTATGCCCTCTCAGGTGATTATTCTGAGCAAGAGGAAGAATCCCATGAGCATTGAGCATGCTCAAACCATTCAAGGCTTTATACACCTCTATCAGATCACCTCGCTGGTGCCTAGTCTCCAGAAACTGTAATTTGCAAAACTTAATCCTTTCTTCGTAAGAGTACCCCTTTGTTCTATTCACTAATCTTGTTGCCCTTCTCTGTACTTGTTCCAGCAGATCTACATCCTTCTTGAAATGAGGTCTCTAGCCTGTGGCCTGACCATTGTCTTATACAAGGGAATAATCACCTCCTTATCCCTGCTAGAAAAATTCCTGTATATCATTGACAATACTCCATGAGCTACTCTTGCAGCCTGTCTGCACTGCTCAGAGAACATCATATCTGCCTGCACAATTACCCCCAGGTCCTTTTCATTCTCTACCACTGTTAGTGTAGTACCACAGAGTTGATACGTTGCTCTGGGGTTGCTGTTTCCCATATGTAGTACTTTACATTTGTCGATGTTAAAAATTCATTTGCCACCTCTCAGCCCATCTGCTCAACCTTTCCAGATCCTGTTGCAGCAGCATAGTGTCACTAGTGTCCTTGACAACCCTGCCAACCTTCGTATCGTCTGCAAACTTGGACATTAAGCTTGATATACCATCATCAATTTCATTTATAAATACAGAAAACAATAATGGACTGAACACTGAGCGACTCCACTAATAACATTAGTCCACGATGAGCAGTGTCCATTGATTACCACTCTCTGTCTTCTCCCCCTCAACCACCCCTTTATCCATAGCAGCAGTTTGCCTCCAATGCCAGACTGCTCCAATTTGTGCAGCAGTCTTCCATGTGCAACAGTATCAAAAGCCTTTCTAAGATCCGAGTATATAATATCAAAGTTATTCCCTGCATCCAGTTCTTTTGTGACTGCATCATAGTATCCAATCAAATTGGTCAGGCAAGACTTCCCCTTAACAAAACCATGCTGTGTCCGAGCTATAACTGAAGTCTTGTCTAGATGATCCTACAGTGCTTCTTTAACCAGTGCCTCCATTAATTTTCCTGGAACAGAAATTAAACTCACAGGTCTATAATTACTTGTGTCGGCCTTTGATCCTCCTTTGTGAATTGAGGTTACATTTGCACATCTCCAGTCTGTGGGTACCTCCCCTGAGTCCAAGGAAGCTCTCATAATTATGGCTAAGAGTTTTCTTACTTCTTTTGCTGCCTCCTTTAATATAACTGGATAGATCCCATCCACCTCAGGTGCCTTTCTTGTGTTTATCTTCAACAATTTCTCCTTCACTTTACTATCAGTTATTACAAGATTCTCTAGCTTACTACCAGAGTTGAGTACACCTCTGGCATTCCCCTCGCTGAATAACTCCTGATGTGTGAATGTCGATGAAAAATATTCATTTAGTTTGTTAGCTACCTGAGCAGAATCATCAACAGTTGAACCATCGATAACAAGTGTACCAATCTGATTCATCCCCGTCCTTCTAGAGTTGACATAAGTAAAGAACTCTTTGCTGTTTCTCTTTGCATCCCTTGCCAAAGATTTCTCGTGATCTGCCTTTGCCTGCCTAACCTCCTTTGTAACTTGGTGACAGACCAGCTTATATCTATCATAGGCTTCTGTGTCACATGTTAATTTATATGTATCCAATGCATTTTTCTTCTCTGTCATATGTCTGATTAGTTCATCTGACATCCATCTGACAAGGCCTAAACCTTGAACAATATTTCTTAGTTGGTTTGTAAAGCCTAGTAGCTTCCAAGATAAGTTCTTTGAATGCTTCCCATTTTGAATTTGCTGTTGGTAACATCTTCAGTTGGTCCCACTGTATAGAATTTAAATACTGTCTCAGTCCATCGTAGTCGCCTTTATGAAAGCAATATCCCTTCCCTTTACCCCTGATGGTAGTTATCTCTTTGAGTAAATCCCACTTCAGCACACTGTGATCACTGCCACCTAGTGGTTTCTTTATCTGCAGATTCTTAATGCATGAAGAATCACTACTGATAATCAAATCAAGAGTATTACTCCCTCTAGTTGCCTCCCGAACATGCTGATGTAGAAAACAATCATCCAATAAATCTACAAAAGCTTTGCTAGTCTGTGAATGACCAACCCACAAATTCCAGTCATTATCTGGGAAATTAAAATCCCCCTTTATAAGACTCTCTGATGTACTGGCCCACTCTATTTCTCTGTACAGTTTCTTATTATACTCAACAGAGTCATTAGGCCTATAGCACACTCCTACTCTCAATTGTGATCTCCCAATGCTTATGTCACACCAAACTGACTCGACACTGCACTGTCCAGCGATGTCAACTGGCTTCACTTCCTTGGATTTTGTGTTTCTTAACTAATAGCATAACTCCTCCTCCCTTCCTCTCCTGTCTATCCTTTCTGTAGATGTTGTACTCCCCAAATTCCAGTTCTGCATTCCTTATATCTGTGTGACACCACGTCTCTGATATCCCAACAATATCTGCCTTTGATGCTTTGAGCAATACCTCAAATTCATCAAATTTATTTACCAAACTCCTAGCATTGGTGTACACCCAAGTATACATGCACCTGTTTCTATTCTTAGCTACCCTAACACAACCCATGTGTTTACTTGTACCGCAATGACTCCCAGCAGTCTCTGAAATATCCTGCATCTTGTTTTTCAGGCTTCTGCTCATTCGGATAGAAGTAGTGCAAGAATCACTTTCACCTCTGCCAGTGGCTACTGTTAATCTATTAGTCTTTATATCCCCCCAAGCTAGCAGTTTTCCGACCCAACTAACACTGCCTTGATAGCATCAGCAAATATTCTTGCACCCTTTCTATTAAGTGTATCCTATCCCTGTAGAAGCAGTCTCTCCTGTTAACAAGTACAGTGTAGGCTGAAAAAAATCTACCCCTTGAGCCTTGCACAATCTTTCCAGGGCCGAATTGATCGACAAGGCTCTCATTATATACTCCCTCCTATCGTGTCTGGGCAGAATTGGAGACACTTTCAAATTCAACCCTAATTCACGGCTTTTTTTCAATTGTTAGATGTTACAAATACAGTCCATGTGGTGAGACCTGAATATCAGTTCCATCAAAATTTTAGACTCGGGTCGCAAGCTGTAGCCTGTCACATCTGGAAGAATGTCTGTGGCAAGCCTCAGTTGCTGAAAACTTAGGATTTCCTTTATGAGCACTTATAACAGAAATTTTTTATTTCTGCTCAAATGAAATCTGGATTTTAATATCTGTCGAACATACAGTATAATCCTAGTTATCAAAACAGTTGAGACTGAGTACTTCAGAAAACAGTTTTTTTAGATAATTTTAAATGCCACTTGTGTAAATTTAATTAGAGAAAATTATAGTAATTTGCCTGTATTATTTACACATTATGTGCAATATATGGTTATACAGCTTTATAATATGCCTGTTGTCTTAACCATGCCTGACAGTCAGTTTGTCCATTCATTCATTCCTCTGCATGTGAAAGCTCGACTCCCAATGAACAGATTTTCACAAAATTTTATATTTGCACCTTTTAAGAAGATTTAAAAAAAAAGCCTTTCAATTTTATTATAATCAGTCCAATAGAAACCTGAAAATTATTTCATTTTTTTTTTCTATCCTCATATAATAACTCGACATTCAGTGGGTGAATTTTCCTGAAATTTTATATTTGTGACATAAAGATTTGTTGGGTTCATTCCAAACAGACCAAAAGAAATCTCGCAATTATTATTATTTATTTTTTTTTTTCATGCATATCACTTAGGCTATCCATATACCATATATTGTAGTTAAAGCACTGGATATTGTTTGTTGCTATGCACTGGTTGGAGGAATGAATGGACAATGTGGTGGATGTGTAGAAATGAAATTTTCTTTGTTTGTGCATAAAAATGTTTCATTTTTTCTACTTTTTTTTGTCTTAAATCAATAATTTTTACTATTTGTTAATGTGCCTGAAGTGTAACTCATTGCATGCATTAATTCATAATGATCCAGACTAAAACATTTTTGGTCTGAATCATTATGAAATTAACCAACAGTTAGTTTTCATGCTTTGTCTCTAGAACTGTACATTGCTGTTAAAAATGTCCAAAGTATTTATTTCATAGTTCACTGAATTTGATAATATGAAACACTGTTTATGAAAAGTCAAATTTGAGGGATACAGATAAAAATTTAAACAAAATCTATAAGTAAACAAAGAAGTTTGAAAAATGCCCGGCAGGCTGGGTAGATCTGTCATGCGACCTCCATATAACACCAGGTCACATTTATCTGATGCATAAAATTTCTCCTGGAAAAAAACGAGCCTACAAATTACTATTATATGACTTTTTAATTGTAGTAATTTATGTAAAGGTGAATTTGTAGCCCTGTTTTAGTAGTGAAGTTTTCATGCATCATATCAATGTGCTTGGTATTGTCAGAAGTAACATAATTTACTTACTCTTTTTTTGCATTCATTGATAATGCTTTGTGTAAGTGAAATCAAGATTTGATTACAGTAGCTTTGTTTCTTTCAGTTAAATATTAAATGCATCAAATTTGTTGATTGAAATAAAGAGCAAAAATAAAAGTGAAATTGTGTTTTTTTTTTTAAATTATTTCAGACTGAAATTTTGGATACCTGGACCTTACTAGCTTTTTTAAAAAGTTTTTTATTATTATATATACTTTGTCCTTGGTTTTGTATAGCATTACCAAATTTACAATTAACAAAAGGGTAAACTTTTGTTATTAATTTATTATTTTGTATTGTTCACAGACTGTTTCAAAAATTATTGCAAAGATTTCTAATATTTTATGGTGGAAATTGAGATTCAGTGGGGGGGGGTGGAGTTTATTTAATATTACTAGCTCTAAGTTGTTTAGAAACGAAATTTCCTTATCTCAATAGCTACCACATTTTACCAAGAAATTTCAGATCCTGATTTTAGTGGAAGAACAAGATATATTGTAGTGTAAAGAATATCAAGCTAACAAATGATTTAAAGTTGAAATTATATTCTGTAAGATAATTTAATACAAGTGAACTTATGTTTTATTAAATTATTTAAAGTATTTTATAATTTGATTATGAAGATGCTAAGAGCATGTTTAATTCTCACAGAACTTTCTAGCAACGACCGACAAACTGCCTTAAAATAAATTTATTAAAATAAATAAATAATATCTACATAAAATACTAAAACAGAGATAAAATATAAAACAAAAGTGTTAAAATACAATAAAATATGGATAAAACTAATAAAATATACAGTAGCTTTCAAGACAAAGTGCATCTTCATCAGCTTAGTCGGTGAATGGTGTACTGCAGTATATATGTCGATTACAACAGTAAAAGTCAGCTGAGCATGATCATGCATCACGAGTCTGGTGTCAGTTGAGCAGAATTACGTACACGTGATGATTGCCAGCACTCACTGCACTGCAAAACAGTAGATTCCATAATGGGATGCAAGTGCTCTCCCATACTGCGATTCATGGTACTATTACTGCTAGTAACGTGCAGTGCCTCAAGCCATGAGCACTGGTAGTAATCACGTGAATAGTCGACGATTTCAATATCCCATCGGGATCAACATTGTGCTTCTCTACCCAATAATGCTTGCCGACCGCAGAGCATTCAAAATTAGCGGTTCGAAGAGCCACCTCAAGTTCAGAAACCCTATCTTTCAATCTCCTACCGGACTCACCTACATAATTATTATTTACATAGCTATTATTTATTTATTTTACTAAATTTATTTTAAGTCAGTTTGTCGGTCGTCGCTAGCAAGTTTTGTGATATGCAACCCAAAGTTCAAGGCCTGTTTTCCAATGTTTAATTCTACCAATGATATTAATATATTATACACAATTTGCTTATTTAACAGGCAACATGTATTGTCATATGAGAATTTTTTTTTAAATTTTTTCTAGGCTTCTAAAGAAATTTTGGAAAAAGAACTTTTATCAAATATTTATAATAAGCCACCAGAAAAATGCTCTAATAGGACTGAGAAATTACTAAAGGGTGAAGAAGTAACTGAACATCCATTAGCTGCATGTGTACAGCCAACAAAAAATATGAACAGTGTGACTGATCATCCTATGAGCAGATCAGTGATGTATACAACCTCTACTAGTCCATCACATGAGGGTAAGTTTTAAATGTGTTACTGTAAATACACAAAACCGTGTAAATCCTATAATTTGAGAGTTCATTTTGGTAAAAGCCCAAAATGTTCAGTTCATTTTGAGCTTTTACTGCTGTGATATAGTAGACCTTAGGATTTACCTGTTTGTATTGGTAAAAGCCTGAAATACCAACACAGTTTACTTTATTTCAGACTTTTACCACTCTGGTACAGTAAATTTCTAGTATTTAACAGTGCACTTGGTAAAAGCTTTTTTGATAATCATCTTTTCTGTTTGACTGAAATACTGTATATTAGGCACTCAAACAGTGAATATTTTATTCTTTTATTAAAAAGAATATTTTATTAAAAAAGCAGCAAAGCAGCTGCTTTGCTGCTTTTTTTTTAATTTTTAAACAATGATTGGGAGAGGAGAATATACTACTATCCCAATCATTGTTTAAAAATTAAAAAAGTGAATGAGCCAGAAAATTATCATTGCTTCTTTTTGAAACCATGCTGTTTCATTCAGAATTCCATTTCTATCTAAAAGATTGTGTATTGCACTTTTGATCATTGCCTCCAAGATTTTTCCTAACCAGTTAGTAGTTACCTGTTTCACTCTTGAGAACCACCATTTGTATTGGTGATATTTTGGTGTTTAGGTATGGACACCTTACCTAAAAAGAAAGACATTGTGAGTTCCTTGAAAGGATCCAGAGGTGACAACACACCTGGTGAAATTGGCAAAAGGGCATCCATATGAGGAAGGACTTCAGATATCTGGGGTACAGCACTTGGAAAGTAGAGACCTTAGAGGAGACTTGGTTGAAGTGTACAAGGGCCTGAGGCGCCTCCGTAGCTAGGTGGGCAGGAGCAGCAGTGCGTAGCACACGCTTCTTGATTAGACCGGGGTTCGAGCCTGTGACCACCAAATACGGAGGTTGCGGAAAGGTCAGAGAATGACCACCGCATATCCCCGGAGCAATATGGCCTTAGTTGCTAATGCTCCTAAAAACCAAATAGCAAACAAGGGCCTGAGAGGTGAATATAAAATGAATGAGGGTGAAATTTTCACTGTTATAATTGATTCCAGAACTTGAGGCAGGAGGAAGGGGTTTAGACTGGATTGCAAGAAGTTTTCTTTTAGTTAGTGAGTTGTAATTACAAGAATAATTACCTCGATGGGTGTTTGAGGCTGACAGCCTAGAGAAATTCAGAGGTCAGCCGATAGACACCTGTGGAAGGAGAGAATCAAATAGATAAAAAATATTATTATTATTTATCTATTATTATTTTTACCTTTAATTAATATTTATTTATTTTTTTTGCTCAGTGTAGCAAAAGCCAAGGTTCCCATGCTCCACATAGTTACTTATTTGTTGATTTTTAAACAAGGGCATAGAAGGGATATATCCTGTATCTGAACAAGGTTGTTTGTGTTACATATTCACTGTTCTGAATATAGTGAATATGTTACAATCTTGCAGATAGGAGATATATATCCGCCCCACTCTTGTTTAAATATAGGAATAGTGAATGAACCAATTTATGTGGAACATTTTTTTGATATTTCAGGCCTATACCATCATAAACTGGTAAATCCTAAGATTTACCAGATTTTGGGCTTTTATAGTAACATATATAAAGCTTATTTTTTATTAGTGTTATTGTTAATTAATAATATATTGCAAGAAAATATTTTCATCTAGTGTGTAAAGTTCATAATTAAAAAAGTAAAGTTAATTCCAAAATCAATAATTCAGAATATGAAGTATTATCTGTTTTCAACATGTATGACTCAGGCATTCCACCTTCTGACTGTCAGATAGGACTGTCTTTGAAAATGTTTATTCATTTCAATCAGTCTAAGGGCATTTGGTGGATGAATAAAACTTGCACTAATCGTCCCTTTAATCAGCAGGGGCATGTTGTTTTGAAATGTAAGTGGGTAAATGAAATTAGATTACTTTAGGTCTGTTCAGTTCATGATTTGTTTTGTGTGCAATAATTAATTTTTTTCAATTGTTAATGATTCTGTATTTTCTCTTCCTGAAATAAAATATCTAATTAATTACAATGTATTTAATAGTTTATTTATTTATTTATTTTTTAATGCTTTTTGTAACCACAGTGATTGCGTGAATCTAGCTAATACTAATATTAGTATATTATTTACCAAGAAATATCTTTTTTTTATTAAAGAATAAATTTAAATTGATTGTTTTAATTAGCAGATAGGAAAATCAAATAATTGGTGCTTTGGTTGAAAGTGTTAGTACTTGCTAATTCAGTAATGCAATTACTAATCGATACATTGTCTTCATGAATAGTGCAGCATATTTTTATAGGTAATCTTGGATTTCTAATTTGTGTAGGTTCTAGAATGAATTGACTGTATTAATTACATTCAGTAGTTAAGGAATCTATTATATTAGGAGTAATTAGCTTACATTCTGTTTAAATTAACATGAATTAAGAAAAACATAAAATTAAAGGAAGTGTATCCAGTTGACAGAGATGGACAGTGCAATGTTCAGTCAGTGTGGTGTGACATAAGCACTGGGAAAGCAAAAATAAGAGTAGGAGTGTGTTATAGGCCTAATGACTTGAATGAGTACAATGAACAATTGTGCAGAGAAATAGAGTGGGCTAGTAAATCAGAACGTCTTATAATGGGGGATTTTAACTTCCCAGATATTGACTGGAACTAGTGTTTGGTCACTCGCACACTAGCAAGACTTTTGTGGATTTATTGGATGATTGTTTTCTGCAGCAGCATGTTCAAGAGGCAACCTCTGCTTCTCAAACATGCTTAGCAAGAGCTAAGCGGAGTTCCATTGGGTTCAGTGTTGGGCTCACTGTTGTTTTGTATATTCATCAATGATATTGATGAAGGTATATCAGGCTTAGAGTTGATGATTTGCAGATGATACAAATGTTGGCAGGGTTGTTAATGACAGTAATGGCAGTGTGCTACTGCAACAGGATCTAGAAAATTTGGGCAGATGGACTGAGAAGTGGCAACTGAAGTTTAACATTGACAAATGCAAAGTACTGCATATGGGTAGAAGTAACCCCAGAGGAATGTACCAACTGTGTGGTACTATGCTTAGGGTGGTAGAAAATGAAAAAGACCTGGTAGTAATTTTGCACTCAGATATGAAGTTTTCTGAGCAATGCAGACAGGTTACAAGAGCAGGTAATTGGGTTTTGTCAATGATATACAGGAATTTTGCTAGCAAGGAAAAGGAGGTGATTATCCCTTTGTATAATGCAATGGTCAGGCCATGCGTCGATTATTGCATACAGGTCGGGAGGCCTCATTTTAGGAAGAATGTAGATTTGCTGGACTGTGTACAGAGAAGGGCAACAAGATTGGTGAGGGAAATGAAGGGATCCTCTTACCGAGAGTGGCTTAAATTCTGCAAATTGCAGTGGCTGGAGACTGGGCACCTGTGAGGTGATACGATTGAGGTGTATAAGGCCTTGAATGGGTTGAGCATGCTGGATTCTGATGGGATTCTTCCACTTGCTCAGATTACAAAATTTTATGAACCTAAGGGAGCATAAATTCAAATTGAGGAAAGACAGTTGTAAAATAGATGTGCAGAAATTTGCCCTTAGCCAGCAGGTGGTTAAATGCGGGAACAAACTTCCATCTTTCGATGTGGAAGTTGATAGCTTAAATAAATTCAAGGAGGAACAGGACAGACATTTAGAGGGAATGGTTGCGTGAATTTTTTTTTTTTTTTTTTTGGCTGATGCTACATAAGCTCATACGCTTGCTTTCTTGCATTACATGCGTTTATTACTATAAGAATTGCTTGGTGTTAAATTTTGATATACAGTAATACCCCGACTTACGCGAACTCGGAGTTACGCGGTTCTTGATTTTTTCGTTTGGCAACGCTGCCGCCCACTATCTTAAAGGTCGTTTTTCATATGTTATCGATATACGGTGCGACGGCGGGGAATGAGAGCGAAAGATGAACAAAATTCAACTTTGCTGCTTTTATGTTTTTTATATCAGTGAAGGGGAAACACATTTCACCATAATAACGTAAAAACCAACACAATTCCAGCTATCGGTATAATCGCAAATGCAATTAGATCGAGTTTACTACCAGTTTATAACAGATGATTTCACTAGCAGAAACGCAACTGGATTTTTATTGTTTTATGGTAGTAACCCCTAGAAATGTGAGGTGTTAATAGTGTATCTCTGCCTTTATGGTGTTGTTTATTCAGTTGCTACATGCGAGCAGCTTTGTTTATGCGTATCAAGCGTGCCTCCTCGTTTTGTAATTGTGCTTTATTCCCTAAAAATGAGTAAAATACTTAATTAAAAGTGTGAAAAGGAAGCGTCCTAGTGAAGACACTGCAGATTCAGAGAGAAAAAGAAAAGCAATTATCGATAAACAGAGGCGGACTGGATCAAAAATTCTTACCCGGGGAAAATTTATAGTGGCCTCATACTATGGTTTATGGCCAAAATCACACTGGCCCACCGGGGTTTCCCCGGTAAGGCTTATGGCCAGTCCGCCTCTGTCGATAGAGAAAAAATATGAAATTGTGAAACGCTTTGAGCGAAATGAAAGACCATGTGATATTGCACGTGCTACAGGCCTAAACGAAGCAACGGCGAAAAGCACATGGCAATTGCGAACTTGACAGGTTGAAAATTGAAAAGGGCTAATTGTAAAGGGCTTAAAAATTTTAGAAAACATAGACTCCAACGAAGAACGCGTTATAGCTACAAAGCAAGGAATAAAAAAATTATTAGCTTGCTACGAAGAAATTCTGCGTGAAAAAAAGAACGCGCTGTGTCGTCAGACGAATTTGTTAGATTTTATGAAGCCATCGACATCGAAATAACTTTTTAACGTAAGTCATTTGTTTTTTAATACATATTTTGTATTAATATGTATAAAGAACTGCAATTTTATTAATATTTTTCTTCTAAACTAGTGTTTTTGTTAGTCCTTGGTCCCAATTAAGCAAAATTTATATGTATTTATATGCAAAGTTGTACCCCGACTTACGCGAATTCGACTTACGCGATTTTCGTCGGACCCACCTATCGCGTAACTTCGGGGTATTACTGTATATATATATATATATATATATATTTTTTTTTTTTTTTTTTTTTCAGGAAATGTTTCTAGGTCCTCATCATTACAATTTGGAGAAGAAAACTGCACTTTATTTCAGTGTGTGAAATACCTTGGTTGTGCTGCTATTAATGCTCCTCGTAGTGAAACTGAGATCCAAAGAAATATGTTAATTCTTAATGAACAGTCCTTGGAGCTTGCCATAGAAGTTACGTTATCAGTGCCAAACCATTCAGAAGGTTCTGTTATGTATGTATTGCCATGCCATTATTTATATTCTGTTTTAAATTTGATATTTTCTTAATCTCTTCACAGTTGAACAGTATACTGTATTGCAGAACCATTAAAAATAGGAAAATTGTACTGCAGGATGGCTCTCTGTAGTTAGGAATCATGATGAGAAGGACCAGGAACTTGGATGAAGCATCAGGAAACTAATCTCCCTTCTTCATTCTGACACATCTAAAGAAGGAAGAACTTAGTTCTCCAAAAGTTTTGTGATTATAGTTTTATAATGTTTGGATGGCATTACTCACATCTGTGTCCTTATCCTTTTCATCGTAATTTATAATCACAGAGGATGTGGGGTCGCCTCTACAGAATTTAGACAATATGAACATATACTCTGAGTATTTCAGAAATTTTATGAAATAGCCATCTGATTTTCAACAGTGCACCATATTTGACCATAGATTTTGCCAACCGTCTTACATTCAAACTGGCAGGTGCTGTAACCAACGGAAAATGTTTCAAATGTTACAAAAATGTTCTATTCTCTGTCATAAGTCTGTTTCCTAAAAATGTTATACTTATAGTTTTTGAATATTTGGTTGGTGTTATATACAAATCTTAGATCCTTTTGTTAGGTGATTTGATGCTTACATTACAGCCACTTAGGGCTTCCTTGTGCTATATAGTTAATTCCAGTAATTATTAATTTCTCAGGTATTTGTGGTCGAAAATATTGATCTGTGGTGACTATTTTATGCCATGCTACATCATCACCTCAGATAACTGCAGAATTGTTAAAAGAGTGGACTACATGTTGTGTGTCCTTCAAGAACTAAACTAAATGTAACAAATAGTTATTATTAATATTAGTAGGCAAATGATGCAAGAAAGCAAGCATTTATAGCATCTACCAAAAAAAAAATCCATTTATTTTGCATATCCATCCTCTCTAATAGTCTGTCTAGTTCGTAGTAATCGACCACCAAATGGCTGAAGGCAAACTTTCACATATTAACTCCAGGGGTTCACATCTGGTGAGTATGGGCTTGGCACACACACCCAGGGTTCTGAGCTGGATATCATCATTCTTCTTTTTCTTGGTGATTCCCTTGTACTCTCTCTCTCTCTGGAGAAATTAAATTTTCTTTTGGCTGGTGCAGCAAAAGCCTCAGGCATCCTTGCACCATATGGCTAATAATAATAATATCAATCCTGCAACCATCCTTCCTCAATTTGAATTTATGCTTCTTCATGTGCATAGTCCAAGCAAGAGGAAGAATCTTGTCAGCATTGAGTTTGTTCAAGCCATATTCAAAGTCTTAAACACCTCAATCAGATCACCATGTAGGTGCCTACTCTCCAGATGCTGCAATTCGCAAAACTGAATCCTTTCTTGATAAGCACTACTCTTTGCTCCCCTTACCAAGATTGGTAAGGGGAACAAAGAGTAGCTCTTATCAAGAAAAGAGTAGTTCTTATTTGCTGTACCTGTTCCAGCAGCTCTGCATCCTTCCTAAAATGAGGCCTCTTGGCCTGTGTTCAAGATGTGGCATGACCATTGCCTTATACAATGGTATAATTACCTCCTTATCCCTGCTAACAAAATTCCTGTATATTATTGACCGAATCGTATGAGCTGTCCTGGCAGCCTGTTAAGCAAGCCTCTGACCAATGCAGCCAGGACAGGCTGCATTGATCAGAGAACCTAATATCTGACTGCATTATTATCCCCAGATCTTTTTCATTCTTCACCATCCTTACTACCACACAGTTGGTACGTAGTAGTAGTGGCATGTGATGCAAGAAAGCAAGTGTATGAGCTTATGCAGCATCAGCCAAAAGAAAAAAATAAAATAAAATTTACAAAACAATTCCCTCTAAATGTTTGTCCAGTTCCTCCTTAAATTTATTTAATTTATCAACTTCCACAATGACAGATGGAAGTTTGTTCCAGCAATTAACCACCCACTGACTAAAGGCAAATTTTGGCACATCTATTCTACATCTATCTTTCCTCAATTTGAATTTATGCCCCTTTAGGTTCGTAATCTGAACAAGTGGAAAAATCCCATCAGAATTCAGCATGCTCAACCCATTCAAGGCCTTATACACCTCAATCAGATCACCTCGCAGGTGCCTAGTCTTCAGCCGCTGCAATTTGCTGAACTTAAGCCTCCCTTGGTAAGAAGATTCTTTCATTCCTCTCACCAATCTTGTTGCCCTTCTCTGTGCACACTGAAACAAATCTACATCCTTCCTAAAATAGGCCTCCAGACCTGTACGCAGTACTCAAGGCGTGATCTGACCATTGCCTTATACAGAGGGACAATCGCCTCCTTTTCCCTGCTAGCAAAATTTCTGTATATCATTGACAAAACCCCATGACCTGCCCTGGCAGCCTGTCTGCATTGCTCAGAAAACTTCATATCTGACTGCACAATTACTCCCAGGTCTTTTCATTTTCTACCACCTTAAGTGTAGTACCACACAATTGGTACGTTTCTCTGGGGTTACTTCTACCCATATGCAGTATTTTTCATTTGTCAATGTTAAACTTCAGTTGCCACTTCTCAGCCCATCTGCCCAAATTTTCTAGATCCTGTTGCAGTAGCGCACTGCCATTACTGTCATTAACAACCCTGCCAACCTTTGTATCATCTGCAAACTTCGACGCTAAGCCTGATATACCTTCATTAATATCATTAATAAATATACAAAACAACAGTGGACCCAACACCAAACCCTGTGGGACTCCACTAATAACATTAGTCCACGAAGAGCAGAGCCCATTGATTACCACCCTCTGTCTTCTCCCACTCAACCATCCTTTTATCCGTTGTAGCAACTTACCCTTAATATCATTCTGCTCCAATTTGTACATTAGTCTTCCCTGCCCAACAGTGTCAAAAGCTTTCCTGAAATCCAAGTATATGATCAAAATTATTTTTTGCATCCAGTTCTTTTGTAACCACATCATAATATCTAATCTAATTTTCAGACAAGACTTTCCCTTAACAAACCCATGCTGTGTCTGAATTATTGCTGCAGTGTTGTCTAGATGATCCTGCAATTCATCTTTAGCTAGTGACTCCATTATTTTACCCGGAACAGAAGTTAAACTATTTGTGACTTGATTACAGACTAGCTTATATCTGCCTGATAATTTATATCCATCCCATGCATTTTTCTTCTCTGCCACGTTACTCTGGGTTACTGCTACCTGTTTGCAGTACCTTGCATTTGTCAGTGTTAAACTTCATCAGCCCATCTGCTTAATTTTTCTAGATCCTGTTGCAGTAGCATACCATCATTACTGTTATTAACCACACAAGCTCAGGTTGTATGTCACTGCATTACATAAATATCTTCAGTAATATTTGAATCTTACAACTGCAATATATTTAATTTTAATGTAAAATAAAATTAAATATTAAACAGTATATTTAATTTTATTGTAAAGTCATTATGTACCGTAATTGATGGTATATCTATTTTGTTTTTTTTTTTCTTTCAGATTATATGAAGTTGATTCTAGTAATGAAATTGCCTCTTTTGCCATTTATCGAATTTTATTTTGTGCTCGTGGAAGACCAGAAACCAAAGAAGTGCAGTGTTTTGCCTTTACTTGTAGCCATGGGAACACTGCTGAAACAGCAATTTTCCAGTGTCATGTTTTCAAATGTGATAATGCAGAAAGTGTAAGTTACAAATACTGGATTTATTTTTTTTTAAATTTTATTGACCATAAATTTATCCATACAGTATAGTTTTGTAATTTGTGAAAAATAATTGATTTGTTTTTCAATCATCTTAAGTACTGAATTAAGTGTCCACTCAGTTTTCAGCTTTGTCAAAAATATTAAATATTTGGGGTGTTGTTATTAGGAAATATTTTATAATAACAAGCAGGTTATCATGGTCAGTTAATTATAAAGTAAAAAAATATATTTGAATTATTCATTGAATTGTCCAAATATTAAAATACTTTGTGCTTCCATTTCCATTTTGTAGTTTCTTAATCAGATAAGATGTGCAGTGGCTTTTATTTATAAACCACTACACAATGCACCTGCATGCAAACTAGAAGTCAGTTAAATCTAAAAGCCTTTATTGCCAAATCAAAAAAAGGAAAAAGAAACAGTATGGACATTTCTAGAGAGGTATACAGTAATCACGAAATTTAGCATAAAGCAAATGGTACTAATGGAGAATAAAAGTTACTAATAACCTAAAAGTTCACATATCATATTACAGCCGTATTTTTCTAAGCACCATGAGATAGTATGTATTCCAAATTGCCGAGTAAAAGAGAAGCACTGATGAAGGCATACCTGAGCGGGATCATCAACAGTTGAACCATCGATATCATGCAGACCATTCTGATTCATTCCTTCCTTCTAGAGTTTATGTAAGTAAAGGAGGCTTTGCTGCTTTTCTTTGCATCCTTTGCTAAATATTTCTCGTAATCTACTTTTGCTTGACTAACCTCCCTTGTGACTTGATTAGACTAGCTTATATCTGCCACAGGCTTCTGTGTCACCTGATAATTTATGTGCATCCCATGCATTTTTCTTTTCTCTCACAAGTCTCATCAGTTCTTCTGACGTCCATTTAGGCCTAAACCTTGAATAGTATTTCTTAGTTGGTATCAAAAGGCTTGTAGCTTCCAAGATTAATTCCTTGAACATTTCCCATTTAGAATTTGCTGTTAGTAACTTCATCAGTTGATTCCACTGTATAGAATTTAAAAACTGTCTGAGACCACTGCAGTCACCTTTACAAAAGCAAAAACTGTTTCCTTTACCCCTGATGGTAGTTACATCTTTAAGTAAATCCCAAATCAGTACACTGTGGTCACTGCCACCTAGTGGTTCCTTTATCTGCAGATTCTTAATGCATGAATAATAATCACTGCTGATAATCAGATCAAGAGTATTACATCCTCTGGTTGCTTCTTGAAAGCACTGGCTAAGAGAGAGCAAAGAACAGGGAAAAGGAGATTTTCATGTATGTGAATGCAAAGAAGAAGAAAAGAATGAGATCATACCCTGGTATGATTGGTGTGAGAAGTACAAAGCCAGCCTTAAAGGCAGAATAAATGGCATAGGAAATTTGTAAAGTGATGAAAAGCCCTGAGCCTACAGCACCTATAAGTGATCTATAATTTGTTCCTTTTTGCATTAGCAAGGGCGCATGATGCAAGAAAGCAAGCTTATATAGCATCAGCCAAAAAAAAAGGAAAAAAAAAAAAAAGAAAACTTATTTCACCCAGCCCCTCGCTCCAAATGTTTGTCAAGTTCTGCCTTGAATCTATTTAAGTTATCACTTCTACAACGGTAATTTGTTCCTTTTTGCATTAGCAAAAGCACATGATGCAAGAAAGCAAGCTTATATAGCATCAGCCAAAAAAAAAAAAAAAAAACTTATTTCACCCATCCCCTCGCTCCAAATGTTTGTCAAGTTCTGCCTTGAATCTATTTAAGTTATCACTTCTACAACGGTAATTTGTTCCTTTTTGCATTAGCAAAGGCACATGATGCAAGAAAGCAAGCTTATATAGCATCAGCCAAAAAAAAAAAAAAAACTTATTTCACCCATCCCCTCGCTCCAAATGTTTGTCAAGTTCTGCCTTGAATCTATTTAAGTTATCAACTTCTACAACGGCAGATGGAAGTTTGTTCCTGTAATCAACCACCCACTGGCTAAAGGCAAACTTCTGCACATCTATTCTACAACTATCTTTCCTCAATTTGAATTTATGCCCTCTCAGGTGATTATTCTGAGCAAGAGGAAGAATCCCATCGGCATTGAGCATGCTCAAACCATTCAAGACTTTATACACCTCAATCAGATCACCTCGCAGGTGCCTAGTCTCCAGACACTGTAATTTGCAAAACTTAAGCTCTTTCTTTGTAAGAGCAACCCTTTGTTCCATTCACTAATCTTGTTGTTGTTCTTCTCTGTACTCGTTCCAACAACTCTACATCCTTCTTAAAGTGAGGCCTCCAGACCTGTATACAGTACCCAAGGTGTGGCTTGACCATTGCCTTATACAAGGGGATAATCACCTCCTTATCCCTGCAAGAAAAAATCCTGTATATCATTGACAAGACACCATGAGCTACTCTTGCAGACAGTCTTCTCCACGTAGAAAATTTCATATCTGCCTGCACACTCACCCCCAGGTCCTTTTCATTCTCTACCGCTGTCAGTGTGCTACCACAGAGTTGATACGTTACTCTGGGATTACTACTTCCCATATGTAGTACTTTACATTTAGCAATGTTAAAAAACTTCATTTGCCCCTCTCAGCCCATCTGCTCAACTTTTCTAGATCCTGTTGCAGCAGTGTACTGTCATTAGTGTCATTAACAACCCTGCCAACCTTCATATCGTCTGCAAACTTGGTCATTAAGCCTGATATACCATCATCAATATCATTTATAAATACACAAAACAACAATGGACCCAACACTGAACTCTCAGGGACTCCACTAATAACATTAGTCCACGAAAAGCAGTGTCCATTGATTACCCTCTCTGTCTTCTCCTACTCAACCATCCCTTTATCCATAGCTGCAATTTGCCTCCAATACCACACTGCTCCACTTTGTGCAGCAGTCTTCCATGTGTAACAGTATCAAAGGCCTTTCTAAGATTTAAATATATGATAACAAAGTTATTCTTTGCATCCAGTTCCTTTGTGACTACATCATAGTGTCCAATCAAATTAGCCAGATAAGATTTTCCCTGAAAAAACTCATGCTGTGTCTGTGCTATAACTGAAATCTTGTCTAGATGATCCTGCAATGCTTCTTTAACCAGTACCTCCATTCATTTCCCTGGAACAGAAGTTAAACTAACAGGTCTGTAATTACCTGTGTCTCCCTTTGATCCTCCTTTGTGGATTGGGGTCACATTTGCACATCCCCAGTCCATGGGTACCTCCCCTGAGTCCAGGAAAGCTCTCATAATTATGGCTAAAGGTTTGCTTACTTCCTTTGCAGCCTCCTTTAATATGACTGGATAGATTCCATCCACCCGAGGTGCCTTTCTTATATTTATCTTCAACAATTTCTCCTCCACTTTTACTGTCAGTTATTACAAGATTATCTAGCTTACTGCCGGAGTTTAATACAACTCTGGCATTCCCCCTCCCTGAATAACTCCTCATGTGTGAATGTAGATGCAAAATATTCATTTAGTTTGTTAGCTACCTGAGCAGGATCATCAACAGTTGAACCATCGAGATCAAGTAGATCAATCTGATTGATCCCCTTCCTTCTAGAGTTTACATAAGTAAAGTACTCTTTGTTGTTTTTCTTTGCATCCTTTGCCAAAGATTTCTCGTAATCTGCCTTCGCCTGCCTAACCTCCTTTGTAACTTGGTTACAGACCAGCTTATATCTATCATAGGCTTCTGTGTCATGTATTAATTTATATATATCCCATGCATTTTTCTTCTCTATCATGTCTAATTAGTTCATCTGACATCCATTTAGGCCTAACTCTTGAACAATATTTCTTTGTTGGTATTTTTAGCATTAGCATTAGTAGAGGCATTTGATGCAAGAAAGCAAGCTTATGCAGCATCAGCCAAAAAAAAAAAAAAAAACCCACTTCCACTTCACCCCTCTGTTCGTTCAAAATACCTGTCCAGCTGAGCCTTAAACTTATTTAGGCTATCAATCTCCACCACAAGGGATGGAAGTCTGTTCCACCAACCAACCACCCGCTGGCTAAAGGCAAATTTCCGCACGTCTATCCTACATCTGTCTTTCCTCAATTTGAATTTATGCCCTCTCAGGTGATGTTTCTGAGCTAGAGGAAGAATCCCATCAGCATTGAGCATGCTTAAACCATTCAAGGCTTTATACACCTCTATCAGATCACCTCGCTGGTGCCTAGTCTCCAGACACTGTAATTTGCAAAACTTAAGCCTTTCTTCGTAAGAGCACCCCTTTGTTCCATTCACTAATCTTGTTGCCCTTCTCTGTACTCGTTCCAGCAGCTCTACATCCTTCTTGAAATGAGGCCTCCAGACCTGTATACAGTACTCTAGGTGTGGCCTGACCATTGCCTTATACAATGGAATAATCACCTCCTTATCCCTGCTGGAAAAATTCCTGTATATCATTGACAATACTCCATGAGCTACTCTTGCAGCCCGTCTGCACTGTCAGAGAACTTCATATCTGCCTGCACAACCATCCCCAAGTCCCTTTCATTCTCTACCACTGTCAGTGTAGTACCACAGAGTTGATACGTTGCTCTGGGGTTGCTGTTTCCCCATGTGTAGTACTTTACATTTGTCAATGTTAAACTTCATTTGCCACCTCTCAGCCCATCTGCTCAACCTTTCTAGATCCTGTTGCACCAGCATAGTGTCAGTAGTGTCCTTGACAACCCTGCCAACCTTTGTATCATCTGCAAACTTGGACATTAAGCTTGATATACCATCATCAATATCATTTATAAATACAGAAAACAATAATGGACCCAACACTGAGCCCTGAGGGACTCCACTAATAACATTAGTCCACGATGAGCAGTGTCCATTGATTACCACTCTCTGTCTTCTCCCCCTCAACCACCCCTTTATCCATAGCAGCAATTTGCCTCCAATGTCACACTGCTCCAATTTGTGTAGCAGTCTTCCATGTGCAACAGTATCAAAAGCCTTTCTAAGATCCAAGTATATAATATCAAAGTTATTCCCTGCATCCAGTTCTTTTGTGACTGCATCATAGTATCCAATCAAGTTGGTCAGGCAAGACTTCCCCTTAACAAAACCATGCTATGTCTGAGCTATAACTGAAGTCTTGTCTAAATGATCCTGCAGTGCTTCTTTAACCAGTGCCTCCATTAATTTTCCTGGAACAGAAGTTAAGCTCACAGGTCTATAATTACTTGTGTCAGCCTTTGATCCTCCTTTGTGAATTGGGGTCACATTTGCACATTTCCAGTCTATGGGTACCTCCCCTGAGTCCAAGGAAGCTCTCATAATTATGGCTAAGGGTTTGCTTACTTCCTTTGCTGCCTCCTTTAATATAACTGGATAGATCCCATCCACCCCGGGTGCCTTTCTTGTGTTTATCTTCAACAGTTTCTCCTCCACTTTACTCCCAGTTATTTCAAGATTCTGTAGATTACTGCTAGAATTGAATACACCTCTGGCATTCCCCTTGCTGAATAACTCCTCATGTGTGAATGTCGATGCAAAATATTCATTTAGTTTGTTAGCTACCTGAGCAGGATCATCAACACTTGACCCATCAATATCAAGTGGACCAATCTGATTCATCCTCTTCCTTCTAGAATTTACATAAGTAAAGAACTCTTTGCTGTTTTTCTTTGCATCCCTTGCCAAGCATTTCTCGTAATCTGCCTTCGCCTGCCTAACCTCCTTTGTAACTTGGTTGCATATCAACTTGTATCTATCATAGGCTTCTGTGTCATGTGTTAATTTGTAAGTATCCCATGCATTTTTCTTCTCTGCCATATGCCTCATTAGTTCATCTGACATCCATTTTGGCCTAAACCTTGAACAATATTTCTTAGTTGGTATGTAAAGCCTAGTAGCTTCCAAGATAAGTTCTTTGAATGCTTCCCATTTTGAATATGCTGTTGGTAACATCATCAGTTGGTCCCACTCTATAGAATTTAAATACTGTCTCAGTCCATCGTAGTTGCCTTTACGGAAGCAATAACCCTTCCCTTTACCCCTAATGGTAGTTACCTCTTTGAGTAAATCCCACTTCAGCACACTGTGATCACTGCCACCTAGTGGTTCATTTATCTGCAGATTCTTAATGCATGAAGAATCACTGCTGATAATCAAATCAAGTGCTGATAATCAAATCAAATATTACTGCCTCTAGTTGCCTCCCGAACATGCTGATTTAGAAAACTATCATCCAATAAATCCACAAAAGCCCTGCTAGTGTGTGAGTAACCAACCCCCAAATTCCAGTCAATATCTGGGAAATTAAAATCTCCCATTATAAGACTCTCTGATTTACTTGCCCACTCTATTTCCCTGTACAGTTCCTTATTATACTCATCAGAGTCATTAGGCCTATAGCACACTCCTACTCTCAATTTTGATCTCCCAATGCTTATGTCACACCAAACTGACTCAACACTGCACTGTCTGGTGATGTCGACTGGCTTCACTTCCTTGGTTTTTATGTGTTTCTTAACTAATAGCATAACCCCTCCCCCTTCCTATCCTGTCTATCCTTTCTGTAGATGTTGTATTCCCCAAATTGCAGTTCTGCATCCCTTATATCTGTGTGACACCACGTCTGATATCCCAACAATATCTGCCCTTGATGTTTTGAGCAATACCTCAAATTCATCAAATTTATTTACTAAACTCCTAGCATTGGTGTACATGCAAGTATACCTGCACCTGTTTCTATTCTTAGCTACCCTAACACAACCCATGTGTTTACTTGTACCGCAATGGCTCCCAGCAATTTCTGAAATACCATGCATCTTGTTTTTCAGGCTTCTGCTCATTCTAATAGAAGCAGTGCAAGAATCTCTTTCACCTCTGCCAGTGGCTACTGTCAATCTATTGGTCTTTGTCTCCCCCCAAGCTAGCAGTTTTCCGACCCACCTAACACTGCCTCGATAGCATCAGCAAATATTCTTGCACCCTTTCTATTTAAGTGTATCCCATCCCTGTAAAAGCAATCTCTCCTGTTAACAAGTACAGTCCAGGCTAAAAAAAATTTTACCCCTTGAGCCTTGCACAATCTTTCCAGGGCCGAATTGATCGACAAGGCTCTCATCATATACTCCCTCCTATCGTGTCTGTGCAGAATTGCAGACACTTTCAAATTCAACCCTAATTCTCGGCTTTTGTTCAACAGTGACCTGTACTTGTTAAGTAATTCTGCTGGTCTCCTACTCTTAATATTATTAGTGTCAACGTGTACAACTATATCACCTTTTGTGCCCTTAAAAGATGATATTCGGTCTACAACGTCATCAACCTTTGCCCCTGGCAGACATACCCTGGTCCTGTTCCACCTATCTTTTTTTACAAAGCATGTTCCTCGTTTCCCTGACAATAGAGTCCCCAACAACTACTAGTTCCTTCAGGACCAGCGCATTCTGCCTTGGGGGTTGCCTCTGTGTCACGCGATGCCCAAGTGCAAGCTCTGGCGTTGATGTGGGCAGCTGAGAGCTTGATGGGCCCCTCAATTTAGTTTCTTCGAGGGCATCCACCCTGTCCTTCAAGCTCTCATATAGGCCCACAAGAACGCCGAGTTGTTGCCTGATATCGATACACTCCTTGCATCGCGCACACACAAAGTCTTCCCCCTTGGCAGTATCATGTCCTGTACCTGATTGCTCTGCAAACATCAAGCAAACAGTGCATTTTATAAGGCTGTGAGTCAGAGGACAACTGCCCCCCTCAGTTCTGCTCTGAGCCACAGCACTTCCATTAGCTTGAGCCTTTTGCTTTGCTGCTCTGGTCTGAGTCATGATTCTATTAATTTATTAATTAATTATAATTAATTATGTTATGTTATTAATTATGTTAAATATAATTAATTATATTACGTTTGTAATCTAAGTCGTTATATGTATTTATTTAAACGTACAATTTAACTGCTAACGAAGTTCAGCTAACGCTATCTAGTATGGTATATAACTATCGTATCACAAAGGCGGGAAAATTACGAACGGTAGCGGAGTTGAAACACGTGGAAACCTTTACCGATACTTTTATGCAATTACAAGGCCGAGTAAAGAATAAATACACCAAATTAATCAGAAAATCACAAAATAATGTTATACTACTAAATTTAAATCAAAAGTTTTAGAAAAACAATAATTTCAAATCAATAAATAAGAAAAATCCACTTAGCGGCTTTGAACACGACCGTCTCTAGTAGCCTCGTCAGCAGACTCCAAAAGCCTAGTAGCATTCCAAGATTAATTCTTTGAATGCTTCCCATTTTGAATTTGCTGTTGGTAACATTATCAGTTGGTCCCACCGTATAGAATTTAAATACTGTCTCAGACCACCGTAGTCACCTTTATAAAGACAAAAACCCTTCCCTTTACCATTGATGGTAGTTACCTCTTTGAGTAAATCCCACTTCAGCACACTGTGATCACTGCCACCTAGTGGTTCATTTATCTGCAGATTCTTAATGCATGAAGAATCACTACTAGTAATCAGATCAAGAATATTACTCCCTCTAGTTGCCTCCCAAACATACTACTGTAGAAAACAATCATCCAGTAAATCTACAAAAGCCTTGCTAGTGTATGTGACCAACCCACAAATTCCAGTCAATCTCTGGGAAATTAAATGTGCCACTGAAAAGGTTAGGGTAGCAAAGGCCGAGTACGAGAAAGCACTGTCTAAGAGAGAGAGAGAGAGAGAGAGAGAGAGAGAGAGAGAGAGAGAGAGAGAGAGAGAGAGCAAAGAACAATGAAAAGGAGATTTTCGTGTATGCGAACACAAAGAAGAAGAAGAAAAGAATATGGTCGTACCGTTGTGTAATTGGTGTGAGAAAGTCTTAGATAAACCACCTGACATTACTAATGAATTGAATATGTTCTTCACATTGATCTTTACTGGTGAAAGATCTTTATGGTGAGAAGAGGCTAAGATATATGAAATTACTTATTTCAAAATTTCAAATGACTGTTTATTAGAAAACTTTGAGCAAAGAGCAAGTAAGGTTCCAGGTGGTGATGGCATATACCCATCAACAATTTTGGAGGTGGCTAGAGAGTGTATTGAACGTTTAAGATTAATTATATGGAAATATTTGAACTGGAGAAATTCCAACATGTCCTCTGTATGTGAAGATAGTTCAAGTGTGAAGTGGATAGCTACGGACCATTCAGTCTTCACTTCACTGGTTGGGAAAATCTTGTAAATCACAATGGTGAATCTTGGAACCAATGATTAAGAGTAAGTCCAGAAAAATTTAGATAGAAATGGCATTCTGAAGATCCATGGCATTGTTTTGTTAAGGGGAAAATCATATTTAACTAAACTGGTTAGTTATTTTGACACTGTTACTTATAACTAGATGTATGGAATAATTTTGACAGTGGATTAAATTTATTTGGATTTTAGCAAGACATTTGACTCTGCATGCTCTTCATAAGAGTAATAGTATTTGCCATTAGTTCAAGGAAGCCACAGGCTTTTGCTGCACTGTCAAAGGAAAAACACACACACCAACCAAGTATATAAGAAAATACAAATGATATGCTTCCTTTCTCACATGGGTAACTATCCATTTGACCTTTGAATTTATTCAAACTACCTGTGAGGGCAACTTGTTCCAGTATCAATGACTCGCTGGCTAAAAGAAAATTTTCTACAATCTAATCTAGACCTCATCCCTGTAATTTGAATTTATGGTCCCTAGTTCTGGAAATTTTTATAACAGTGAAAACAGTGAATCCCTCTCAGAGCCTTATAAACTCAACCAGGTCACTTCTGAGGTGCCTGGTTGCCAACTCTGTAGCTCACAAAATCAAAGTCTTTCCTCATACGGTCTTCCTTTTGCCGATCTCACCATTTGAATTGACTATCTTTGGACCCTTTCAAGAAGCTCAGTGTCTTTTTTTTTTTTCAAATGAGGTCTCCATACTTGAACACAGTATTCCAAATATGGTTTGACAATGTTTTATACAGTGGGATTAGATTACGACCTCTTTATGTCTAGAGGATAACATCGATAAATAATTGATGCGACACTATCCTGGCTGCCTGTTTACACTGTTTCAGAAAACTTCTTGTCTGCTTGTAAAGTAACTCCCAGATTCCTTATCTCCTCCACTGTTTTTAATTCAGCCCCACCAGTGTATAAGTTATTTGGGGATTGCTATTCCCCAAGTGCAACACCTTGCATTTAGCATTAAAACAGCTGCCACTTCTCTGACCATCTTTGAAGTCTGTTCAAATCATCCTGAAGGAGTGACGACTCTACCAATCTTTGTCATTGCAAATTTTGACATCACTCCTTCTAACCCTTTGTCGATGTCATTTATGAAAATGAGAAATGACAGTGGTCCAAGAACCAATTCTTGAGGGACTCTACTCCTGACATTGCAGCAATCTGAAGAATATCCATTAATCACAACCCTCTCTCTTCTACCTTGCAGCTCCAGCAATCCATTTTAGAATCTTGTCCAGTAAACCTAACCTGTTCAAGCTTATTCAGTAACCTCATGAGGGACTGAGTCAAATGCCTTGCTGAAATCCAAATAAACTATGTCGAAATTGTTTCCTACATCCAGCTCGTGAGTAACTTTTTCAAAATAGCCTTCTAAGTTAGTTAAACATGATTTTTCCTTCAGAATGCCATATCTATCTAAATGTTCTTGGATTGTACTCTTAATCATTTCCTCTAAGATTTTCCTATCACTTAGGTTAGACTAACTTGTCTATAGTTTCTGAGAATTACTGCATAAGCTGGAACATGTTAGGATCATGGGCAGGACTCTAAGGTAAATTGCAGGATGACTGCAGGGGGAAGAGGGTTGTGATTAGTATAATGTCAGAAGTGGGATCCCCAAGGATCGGGTTTTGAACTGTTTTTTCTGATTTTCATATACGATGTTGATGAAAGAATAAGAGGGCATGGTGTTAAAATTTGCAGATGATGTAAAAGTTTGGAGAGTGGTTAATGATCAGTGTCAAATGGTGTGCCTTCATATCTTCGGGGATGGTCAGAAAAAATGGCAGTTATGTTTTAACGTAGCAAAATTCAGGTTCTTACCCTTGGGGAAATAGCACACTCAAAATAACTTGTGCTTAGTGGGGTTAGAGATAGAGGAAAGGGATCTGGGAGTTATGATATGAAGTTTGCTGAGCAGGAAAGCCCATAGTGTCCCATTGATGAATCACTGAACAATATCCTGAAGAGATAGGTCATAATCTGACTGTATAAGGCATATTATAAGACTGTACTTGAAATGTTGGTATGTAGGCCTCACCTAAAAATAGACATTGGGCTTCTTGAAAGGGTCAATGGATAAGTCTTATATTGTATGTTGAGTGGTGAGTTTGACAAAAGGGCAGCCATATAAGGTAAGAATTTGATTATGTGGGTTATGGAGCTTAGCAACCAGCCATGGGAGAGGAGATAGTAAAATGAACAAAGGTGAAATTTTCAGTGTTATAAAGCATTTCAGTACTACAGGCTGTAAATTCAAATTATGGGGAAGGGATTTAGAATGGATTAGTATTACTGTGGAAAATGATGCAAGAAAGCAAGCTTATAGAGCATCAGCCAAAAAAAAAAAAAAAAAAAAAAAAGAAAAAGAAAAAAAAAAAAAAAGAGATAACACCCCTTCCCACTTCAATCATCAATCCCCTCCAAGAAATTATTTAGTTCTTTCTTGAATTTATTCAAAATACTCATTTCCACAACAACATATGGAAGTTTGTTCCAACTGTCAACCACCTGCTAGCTGAAAGCAAACTTCCGCACATCTGTTCTGTAACCATCTTTCCTCATTTCGAATTTATGCTTCGTCGTGTGCAGTCTGAGCAAGAAGAAAGAATAAGGCTATCAACATTGAGCTTACTATATCCATTCAAAGCCTTAAGCAACTCAGTCAAATCTCTTCGTAGGTGCTATCTTCAGATGCTGCAGTGTGCAGAACAAAGCCTTTCTCTGTAAGAGCATCTTTTCTTCCCTTCAGTCTCATTGCCCTTCTCTGCACCCCATTCCAGCAGATCCTCATCCTTTCTGAAATGAGGCCTCCAGAACAGTATACACTACTTGTATACAGTACTCAAGATGTGGCCTAACCATGGCCTTGTACAAAGGGATAAACACAGTTCCTGTATATCATTGTTCCACTACACTGAGTGTAGTATTACACAACTACCATTTCTCAGACCATTGGCCTAATTTTTATAGATTTTGTAGCAGTAGAATTGTGGGAATTTTTTAGTCTGTAAGTTGTTGATTACTGGAATGAGTTAACTCCCTAGATAGTTGAGGCTGATGGATTGGAGAAATTCAGAGGTTAACTGGATAGTTACCTTCTACTGTGAGGAAGGGAAGCATAATTAAAAAGTCTATTTTTATTTACTTTTTTATATATAAAAAAGAAGTTTAACATTGTTTAATATATATTTTTTGTTTTTATATGTATTTTGTTATATTTTTATTTTAATAATAATAATTTATATATAATAATAATTATAATAATTTATTCATTATTATTTTTATTCTTTTATTATTATTGTTTTATTTATTTTATATTTTGGACTGGTGCAGCAAAAGTGGCTTCCTCTTACGGTATGGCTAATTTGAAAACTAAAGTCCTGAAAATGCTCCTTGATAATTGATTGGAGAGGGAGAGGAAGATGGATGGATTAATAGTTTGGTTGGTTGGTTAGATGGATTAGTAGTTTGGTTGGTTGGGTGGGCATTCTTTTTTGAGGTTAATGTCACTTAACTTATATGTGTAAAACAGCACTAGGAATGATGTGCTGCAATGAACAACTGCATTCAAACTGCACTCAAGTGGTTTGCCGTAACACATACGAGCAGTTATTCTTAAAAGTCAACTGGCAAGTGCTGTAAATATAAAGGAACATGAAATTAACTACTCAATACTGGCACACTGATTGAATGTTTTGCAGTAATGTTTATTAGACTTGGCACACAGTTTTGTTTTTTGCTTGTGTTGATGTTAGTTTATGTGCATGAATACACTTTTTATAAAATTTTAAAATTTGTTCTGATTTACATTCAGCACAAAAGTAAGTGTTCGCTGTTAGCAGTGAATTCTGGTTATTTTTATTTTAATTTAGATAAACAGTTTTTGTAGATATACGTAATTAGCATTAGCATTAGCATTAGTAGAGGCATATGATGCAAGAAAGCAAGCTTATTCAGCATCAGCCAAAAAAAAAAAAAAAAAAAAAACAACCACTACTCCCATTTCACCCCTCAATTCGTTCGAAATACCTGTCCAGCTGAGCCTTAAATTTGTTTAGGCTATCAACTTCAACAACAAGCGATGGAAGTCTATTCCACAAACCAACTGCCCGCTGGCTAAAGGCGAATTTCCGCACATCTATCCGACATCCGTCCTTCCTCAATTTGAATTTATGCCCTCTCAGGTGATTATTCTGAGCAAGAGGAAGAATCCCATCGGCATTGAGCATGCTCAAGCCATTCAAAGCCTTGTACACCTCTATCAGATCACCTCGGCGATGCCTAGTCTCCAGGCTCTGTAATTTGCAAAACTTAAGCCTTTCTTCGTAAGAGCAACCATTTGTTCCATTCACTAATACTTAATATACGTAAAACCGTTATTTCGTTCGAATCTTGCAGCCATTGTTTTTGTATATAGTGGTAGGGAATTCAAATTTTTAATTGAGGTAGTTAGGTAGCTCTAACATATAATTTATAGAGTAATATGCTTCACTGTTTCTATTAGATAGCATAGTATTGACATTTAATTAATTTAATTTACTGATTTTATTAATTTAAAGTATCATGCCCCAAACTAGAGCAGCAAAGCAACGGGCACAAAGTGGCAGGAGTGCTGTGACTCGGGGGAGAACTGAGGGGGCGATTCTCCAACGCATCAGAGCCTAAAAAAATGTGTGACATGTGAAATGTTTGCCGAACTCTCTGGAATGGAACATGATATTGCCATGGGGGATGTCTTTGTATGTGTGCGCGATGTAAGGAGTGTAAGGAAATCAGGCAACAACTCAGCGTTGTTATGGGCCTATATGAGAGTTTGAAGGACAGGGTGGATGCCCTCGAAAGATCTAAATTGAGGGGCCCATCAGGCTCTCAGCTGCCCACATCAACGCCTGAGCTTGCACTTGGTCATCGTGCAACACGGCGGCAACCCCCAAAGCAGAATGCGCTGGTCCCACAGAAACTAGTAGTTGTTGGTGAATCTATTGTCAGGGAAACGGGAAACATGCTTTGTAAAAAGGATAGGTGGAACAGGACCAGGGTATGTCTGCCAGGGGCAAAGGTTGATGACATTGTAGAGCGGATATCATCTTTTAAGGGCACAAAAGGTGATATAGTTGTACACGTTGGCACTAATGATATTAGGAGTAGGAGACTGGCAGAATTACTTAACAATTACAGGTCACTGTTGAACAAAAGCCGAGAGTTAGGGTTGAATTTGAATGTGTCTGCAATTCTGCCCAGACACGATAGAAGGGAGTATATGATGAGAGCCTTGTCGATCAATTCGGCCCTGGAAAGAATGTGCAAGGCTCAAGGGGTAGAATTTTTTTTCAGCCTGGACTGTACTTGTTAACAGGAGAGACTGCTTCTACAGGGATGGGATACACTTAAATAGAAAGGGTGCAAGAATATTTGCTGATGCTATCGAGGCAGTGTTAGGTGGGTCGGAAAACTGCTAGCTTGGGGGGATACAAGGACTAATAGTTTAACAGTAGCCATAGGCAGAGGTGAAGGTCATTCTTGCACAACTTCTATTAGAATAAGTAGCGACCTGGAGCGTGGGGTGTTGGGAGTTTCAGGGACGGATGGCAGTCATCCTGAAATACGTGGGTATATGGGATGTGTTAGGGTAACTAGGAATAGGAGTAGGAGCATGTATGCTTGCATGTATACCAATGCTAGAAGTATAGTAAATAAATTTGATGAATTTGAAGTGTTGGTCAAGACATCAAAGGCGGATATTGTTGGGATAGCAGAGACGTGGTGTTACACAGATATAAGGAATGCTGAACTGGAATTTGGGGAGTACAATGTGTACAGAAAGGATAGACAGGATAGAAAGGGAGGAGGTGTTATGCTGTTAATTAAGAAAAACATAAAATCAAAAGAAGTGCATCCAGTTGATATAGATGAACAGTGCACTGTTGAGTCAGTTTGGTGTGACATAAGCACTGCGAAAGCAAAAATAAGAGTAGGAGTGTGTTATAGGCCTAATGACTCGAATGAGTACAATGAACAATTGTACAGAGAAATAGAGTGGGCTAGTAAATCGGAATGTCTTATAATGGGGGATTTTAACTTCCCAGATATTACCTGGAACTTGTGGGTTTGTCACTCACACACTAGTCAGACTTTTGTGGATTTATTGGATGATTGTTTTCTGCAGCAGCATGTTCGAGAGGCAACCAGAGAAAGTAATACTCTTGATCTGGTTATCAGCAGTGATCATTCGTGTATTAAGAATTTGCAGATAAAGGAACAACTAGGTGGCAGTGATCACAGTGTACTGATGTGGGATTTACTTAAAGATTTAATTACCATCAAGGGTAAAGGAAAGGGTTTTTGCTTCCGTAAGGGTGAGTGCAGTGGGATCAACTGATTGATCCCACTCAAGCATTCAAGGAATTAATTGTGGATGCTACTAAAAGTTTCATACCTATTAAGAAATATTGTTCAAGGTTTAGGCCTAAATGGTTATCTAATGAACTAATGAGACTTGTAACAGAAGAAAAATGCATGGGATGCATATAAATTATCAAGCGACTCAGAAGCCTACGGTAGACATAAGCTAGTCTGTAATCAGGTCACAAAGTAGGTTAGGCAGGCGAAGGCAGATTACGACAAATCCTTGGCAAAAAATGCTAAGAAAAACAGCAAGGATTTCTTTACTTTTATAAACTCTAAAAGGAAGGGGATGAATCTGATTGGTCCACTTGACATTAATGGTTTGACTGTTGATGATCCTGCTCAGATAGCAAACAAACTGAATGAGTATTTTGCATCTACATTCACACATGAGGAATTATTAAGGTTTGAAAATGGCAGAAGGTTATCAAATTGTAGCAGGATACTTAATGATTTTGTAATAACTGAAAGTAAAGTGGAGCAGAAATTGTTGAAGTTAAACATAAGAAAAGCACTCGGGGTGGATGGGATCTATCCAGTTATATTAAAGGAGGCGGCAAAGCAACTAAGCAAACCCTTAGCCATAATTATGAGAGCATCCTTGGACTCAGGGGAGGTTCCCACGGACTGGAGATGTGCAAATATATCCCCAATTCACAAAGGGGGATCGAAGGGTGACACGAGTAATTACAGACCAGTTAGTTTAACTTCTGTTCCGGGTAAAATAATGGAGTCACTGGTTAAAGATGCATTGCAGGATCATCTAGACAAGACTGCAGCAATAATTCAGACACAGCATGGGTTTGTTAAGGGAAAGTCTTGTCTGACAAATTTGATAGGATATTATGATGTGGTTACAAAGGAACTAGATGCAAAAAATAATTTTGATATCATATATTTGGATTTCAGGAAAGTCTTTGACACTGTTGCGCATGGAAGACTATTGTACAAATTGGAGCAGAATGGTATTAAGGGTAAGTTGCTACAATGGATAAATGGATGGTTAAGTGGGAGAAGACAGAGGGTGGTAATCAATGGGTGCTGCTCTTCGTGGACTAATGTTATTAGTGGAGTCCCACAGGGTTCGGTTTTAGGTCCACTGTTGTTTTGTATATTTATCAATGATATTGATGAAGATATATCAGGCTTAATGTCGAAGTTTGCAGATGATACAAAGGTTGTCAGGGTTGTTAATGACAGTAATGGCAGTGTTCTACTGCAACAGGATCTAGATAATTTGGGCAGATGGGCTAAGAAGTGGCAACTGAAGTTTAACCTTGACAAATGCAAAGTACTGCATATGGGTAGAAGTAACCCCAGAGAAACGTACCAACTGTGGTACTACACTTATGGTGGTAGAAAATGAAAAAGACCTGTGAGTAATTGTGCAGTCAGATATGAAGTTTTCTGAGCAATGCAGACAGGCTGCCAGGGCAGGTCATGGGGTTTTGCCAATGATATATAGGAATTTTTCTAGCAGGGAGAAGGAGGTGATTGTCCCTCTATATAAGGCAATGGTCAGGCCACGCCTTGAGTACTGCGTACAGGTCTGGAGGCCTCATTTTAGGAAGGATGTAGATTTACTTGCACATTTACAGAGAAGGGCCACAAGATTGGTGAGGGGAATGAAGGGATTCTCTTACCAAGAGAGGCTTAAGTTCTGCAAATTGCAGTGGCTGGAGACTAGGCACCTGCGCGGTGATCTGATTGAGGTGTATAAGGCCTTGAATGAGTTGAGCACACTGAATTCTGATGGGATCCTTCCACTTGTTCAGATTACGAACCTAAGGGGGCATAAATTCAAATTAAGAAAAGACAGATGTAGAATAGATGTGCGGAAATTTGCCTTTAGCCAGCGGGTGGTTAATTGCTGGAACAAACTTCCATCTGTCGTTGTGGAAGTTGACAGGTTAAATAAATTTAAGGAGGAACTGGACAGGCATTTGGAGGGAGTGGTGTGATTTTTTTTTTTTTTTTTTTTCTTCTTTGGCTGATGCTGCATAAGCTCATACACTTGCTTTCTTGCATCACATGCCACTACTCCTACTACTACTAATTCCGAACTTTTAATTTTCAAATCTTATGTACGATTTTCGGAATAATAGAGATATTGGAATGTTAATTTTTTCAACATTCCAAAAATTACAATACACCAAATGAATTCTCTCACATTTAAGTGGTAGCAAACATGTTAAGAGAGCTGTGTTGCTTGCTTGCTAAAGCAACACAGCTCTCTTAGCCAGTTACAGGGAAAAAAAAATCCTGTATTTTTTGTAAGACAGTGTCCCCTTCCCAGCATGTTATTCTCTCATTGTAAGAGAACTTCACAGAAATTTCCCAACAAGTGGATAGATCACTGTGACTTAAAGATGTGCCTGTTTAACTGTCGTAATTTTTCAGTGGGGTGATTTGAAGGAAAAGGTGTGTGTGCTGTAAACTAAGATCTTTAGATATCCTTTAGAAAACATACATTGCCAAAAATTAATAATGTGCTAATGAAAAAAGTTTGTCAGAATGTGCATAAAAGAATGCTTTTATGTATTGTGGCAGAAATAAAATATATTGGAAAATATTTGTTTTGTTTTGTTACTCTTTTTATCTGGCTTTTTTGTTTATTCAGTGATATGTTAAACAGTTTCATCCTTCCTCTTGAAATATTGACATAACGTATTCAGTGACATTTCAGTACGATGATTCATCCTGTATGCCACTCATCTAATTGTTCTGAGTAATAAGTTTTTGTTTTTTGTTTAAAAAATTGTCATTTAATTCTAATAAATTAAATATATCTAGATTGAGAGCTTTCTTTAAATTTTAGTTTGTAACAGTGACATTTTTTTGTTATATTAGAAGTTTCCACAGTTTTATAGATTAATTATTTGTATATTTTCAGGTTTTGAAACTTCTGCGATGTTTTGCTGTTGCATTTCATAGAGTACCAAAGCTTCCATCCAGCAGAACAAATTCTGTTGGATCAGAAAAAAACATTCCATTAGGGATTTCCATAAGGAACAATCAAAAAGTATATATTTTTGAAACTTCTTTGGATATCAAAGAGGAAGATCACAAGGTTATAGCTTTAAAAAAGTTGTGATATATAATAAGTAAAATATTTTTGAATGAAATTAAAATTATTTTCTAATCACTTTATAAATACATTAACTTGTGGTGATGGCATTTGCAATTGTAGCAAACACAGTGGTGGGTCAACAGATAAGTAGCCAACTTCCTTTTAATTTCTGGAAAAATATTTGATTTTTTTTAAAATTCTTCTTTGACAGAAGAAGCCTTTGACAGCCATCAAAGTGTATCCTATGTACATAATATTGTCTGCTTAAATTAACTTCTATATTATTATCTTCAATATTATATATTATACAAAATATTTTATACACATTATGGTCGTAATGCATAATTGCTCTAGCAACTGCATTGGCCCATAAGTAATAGTTACAGCTTGATACAATTTATTAACTTTCTTTCCATATTACAACTAAGACAATACAAGAAATATTTATATATATATATATATATATATTGTGTTTTATATTATTAAAGCCTATGTGATTATTTCTTCTTTATCACTTGCTACGTTAATGCTATTGTCATGTGGCAATTTGACATTATACGTGCTTGATATATTACTGGTTAATTGAATAAATTGCTTTCTTAATGTATTGCAGAACTTAAAAAAAATTAAAAGTTGATTATATAACTTTTTATTTTTAATAAAGAATTAAATTGGTGTGTTTTTGTACACCTTTTATTTAAAAAAATATTATGTCTGCTGAAAATAGCAAAAAAAAAAAAAAAAAAAAAAACCATTTCACACACAAATTAGAAACTTCAGTCTCTTATTCTCTTTCATTTTCCAATTTAAAATATCCTTAGAGTGCAAAATTTCAAATGTATTTCTCTTATTATTAAAAAAATTAAAAAACATATATGATAATATTAGTTAGTTACATTATTAATATTAATTAGTTAGTTTTCCTATCTTTACTTTGAAATGTCTTGACTTTGAAACAAGACATTGAAATGTTTTTTATTTGTCTTGTTTTCAATAAATATCTAGATGTTTATTGAAATTTGGGAGAAAAAAATCAAGTAACCTGAAGTTCTAAACAGAGCTTCAGTAGCATGGTAATGGCCCAGTGTCGGCACTGGGCCAGTACCATTCTGTTCTTCAAGCATTAGCATTAGCATTAGCATTAGCATTAGTAGAGGCATTTGATGCAAGAAAGCAAGCTTATGCAGCATCAGCCAAAAAAAAAAAAAAAAAACCCTCTTCCACTTCACCCCTCTGTTCGTTCAAAATACCTGTCCAGCTGAGCCTTAAACTTATTTAGGCTATCAACCTCCACCACAAGGGATGGCAGTCTGTTCCACCAACCAACCACCCGCTGGCTAAAGGCAAATTTCCGCACGTCTATCCTACATCTGTCTTTCCTCAATTTGAATTTATGCCCTCTCAGGTGATTTTTCTGAGCTAGAGGAAGAATCCCATCAGCATTGAGCATGCTTAAACCATTCAAGGCTTTATACACCTCTATCAGATCACCTCGCTGGTGCCTAGTCTCCAGACACTGTAATTTGCAAAACTTAAGCCTTTCTTCGTAAGAGCACCCCTTTGTTCCATTCACTAATCTTGTTGCCCTTCTCTGTACTCGTTCCAGCAGCTCTACATCCTTCTTGAAATGAGGCCTCCAGACCTGTATACAGTACTCTAGGTGTGGCCTGACCATTGCCTTGTACAATGGAATAATCACCTCCTTATCCCTGCTGGAAAAATTCTTGTATATCATTGACAATACTCCATGAGCTACTCTTGCAGCCCGTCTGCACTGCTCAGAGAACTTCATATCTGCCTGCACAATCACCCCCAAGTCCCTTTCATTCTCTACCACTGTCAGTGTAGTACCACAGAGTTGATACGTTGCTCAGGGGTTGCTGTTTCCCATGTGTAGTACTTTACATTTGTCAATGTTAAACTTCATTTGCCACCTCTCAGCCCATCTGCTCAACCTTTCCAGATCCTGTTGCAGCAGTGTAGTGTCAGTAGTGCCCTTGACAACCCTGCCAACCTTTGTATCATCTCCAAACTTGGACATTAAGCTTGATATACCATCATCAATATCATTTATAAATACAGAAAACAATAATGGACCCAACACTGAGCCCTGAGGGACTCCACTAATAACATTAGTCCACGATGAGCAGTGTCCATTGATTACCACTCTCTGTCTTCTCCCACTCAACCACCCCTTTATCCATAGCAGCAATTTGCCTCCAATGTCACACTGCTCCAATTTGTGTAGCAGTCTTCCATGTGCAACAGTATCAAAAGCCTTTCTAAGATCCAAGTATATAATATCAAAGTTATTCCCTGCATCCAGTTCTTTTGTGACTGCATCATAGTATCCAATCAAGTTGGTCAGGCAAGACTTCCCCTTAACAAAACCATGCTGTGTCTGAGTATCCAATCAAGTTGGTCAGGCAAGACTTCCCCTTAACAAAACCATGCTGTGTCTGAGATATAACTGAAGTCTTGTCTAAATGATCCTGCAGTGCTTCTTTAACCAGTGCCTCCATTAATTTTCCTGGAACAGAAGTTAAGCTCACAGGTCTATAGTTACTTGTGTCAGCCTTTGATCCTCCTTTGTGAATTGGGGTCACATTTGCACATTTCCAGTCTATGGGTACCTCCCCTGAGTCCAAGGAAGCTCTCATAATTATGGCTAAGGGTTTGCTTACTTCCTTTGCTGCCTCCTTTAATATAACTGGATAGATCCCATCCACCCCGGGTGCCTTTCTTGTGTTTATCTTCAACAGTTTCTCCTCCACTTTACTCCCAGTTATTTCAAGATTCTGTAGCTTACTGCTAGAGTTGAATACACCTCTGGCATTCCCCTTGCTGAATAACTCCTCATGTGTGAATGTCGATGCAAAATATTCATTTAGTTTGTTAGCTACCTGAGCAGGATCATCAACAGTTGACCCATCAATATCAAGTGGACCAATCTGATTCATCCCCTTCCTTCTAGAGTTTACATAAGTAAAGAACTCTTTGCTGTTTTTCTTTGCATCCCTTGCCAAGGATTTCTCGTAATCTGCCTTCGCCTGCCTAACCTCCTTTGTAACTTGGTTGCATATCAACTTGTATCTATCATAGGCTTCTGTGTCATGTGTTAATTTGTAAGTATCCCATGCATTTTTCTTCTCTGCCATATGCCTCATTAGTTCATCTGACATCCATTTTGGCCTAAACCTTGAACAATATTTCTTAGTTGGTATGTAAAGCCTAGTAGCTTCCAAGATACGTTCTTTGAATGCTTCCCATTTTGAATTTGCTGTTGGTAACATCATCAGTTGGTTCCACTGTATAGAATTTAAATACTGTCTCAGTCCATCGTAGTCGCCTTTACGGAAGCAATAAACCTTCCCTTTACTTAAGCAGAAAGCAAAATGGTTGCAAAGATGGTGGATGGTCACCTGCCAAGTTCTTGCACACAATTTCTGTATGAAAACTGTTAAAAAACAATCATTTCAGAAACTACTGTAGTAAAAGTTTGATTATATTTAGGAAGATAGAAAAAAATTTCAGATTATTAACAGTTAATGCAGGAATGTTATTTTCAAGAGTTACATTAGCATCATTTGAGGTATATGATGCAAGAAAGCAAGCTTATACAACATCAGCCAAAAAAAAAAAAAAAAAAAACCTTCCCGTTTCACCCATCCGGTCACTGCAGATGTTTGTCTAGTTCAGCCTTAAATTTATTTAAGCTATCAACTTCCACAATAACAGATGGAAGTCAGTTCCAGCAATCAACTACCTGCTGGCTAAAGTCAAACTTCCACACATCTATTCTACAGCTGTCTTTCCTCAGTTTGAATCTATGCCCCCCCCTCAGGTTCTTAATCTGAGCAAGCGGAAGTATCCCGTCAGCATTGAGCCTGCTCAAACCATTCAAGGCCTTATACACCTTGATCAGGTCACCTTGCAGGTACCTAATCTCCAGATGCTGCAACTTGCAGAACTTAAACCTTTCTTAATAACTGCACCCCTTTGTTCCACTCACCAATCTTGTTGCCCTTCTCTGCACTCATTCTAGCAACTCCTCATCCTTCCTAAAATGAGGCCTCCAGACCTGTATACAGTACTCAAGGTGTGGCCTGACCATTGTCTTATACAAAAGAATAATCACCTCCTTGTCTCTGCTAGCAAAATTCCTATATATCACTGACAAAACTCCATGTCCTGCTCTGGCAGCTCGCCTACACTGCTCAGGGAACTTCATATCTGACTGCACAATTACCCCCAGGTCTTTTTCATTCTCCACCTCCCTCAGTGTAGTATCACACAGTTGGTACGTTTCTCTTGGGTTACTGCCAGCCATATGGAGTACTTTGCATTTGTTAAACTTCAGTTGCCACTTCTCAGCCCATCTGCCTAACTTTTCTAGATTCTGTTGCAGTAGCATACTGTCTTTACTGTCATTAACAACCCTGCCAACCTTTGTATCATCTGCAAACTTGGACATTAAGCCTGATATACCTTCACCGATATCATTGATAAATACACAAAACAACAATGGGCCCAGCACTGAACCCTGGGGGACTCCGCTAATAACATTAGTCGACATAGAGCAGTGTCCATTTATTACCACTCTCTGCCATCTCCCACTCAACCATCCCTTTATCCATTTCAGTAACTTGTCCTTATTGTCATACCGACCCAAATTGCACAGCAGTCTTCTATGTGCAACAGCAGTATCAAAAGCTTTACTGAAATCCAAATATGATATCTAAATTATTTTTTGCATCCAGTTCCTTTGTGACTACATCATAGTATCCAATGAAATTGGTCAGACAAGACTTTTCCTTAACAGACCCATGCTGTGTCTGAACTATTACTGCTATCTTGTCTAGGTGATCCTGTATCACCTCTTTAAACTAACAGGTCTATAATTATTTGTCACCCTTTGTGAATTGGAGATACATTTGCACATCTCCAGTCCATGGAGACCTCCCCTGACTCTAAGGATGCTCTCATAATTACATCTAACGGTTTGCTTACTTTTTTTTTTTTTTTTTTTTTTTCTCTGTTTATACTCCGGCACGACAACCAAGTCAGTAGAGTTTACAATAAATCGTCAATACAAATATTTATCGTATTTAGTAGTCACGGGCTTGAACCCCGGTCCACTCAAGGAACGCGTGCTATGCACTCTCGCTCCTGACCACTGGGCTACGTCAGGCCTTCCCTTGCTGCCTCCTTTATTATAACTGGATAGATTCCGTCTGCCCCAGGTGCCTTTTTTATGTTTAACTTCAACAATTTCTCCTCCACTTTGCTCTCAGTTATTACAATATCACTTAGCTGCCTGTTAGAGTTTGATAAACGTCTGGCATTCCAGTCCTTGAATAATTCCTCATGTGTGAATGCAAAATACTCATTCAGTTTATCACCTACTTGAGCAGGGTCATCAATAGTCGAACCATTTATGTTAATAAATAATGACCTGTACTTGTTAAATGTACAGGTCAATGCTGAAAGGTCAATGCATGTCAGATGACCAGCCACTATTACCACCCAGTTAAGAATAATTTTTATATATTGACTCTATAGTAGTTTACTTAATGAAATGTCATTAGTAAAATATATAATCTTAAGCCTTGTCTTATTTTGTTAAAAGCTTTAACTGCTGTATGAATAAAACGCTCCAAGTTTTCTTGATGGTTGCTATATATATATATATATATATATATATATATATATTTTTTTTTTTATAATAGAAACTCAAAATAGGGCACAAATGATCTTCCAAAATTCATTGGTCTATTTTCTGGCACTAGCCATCTAATACTAATAATATTAATGAATAAATACAAAGTACATACATATTTTTTGGTGATAAACCACTTGAGAATCAGCAAATTTAGTTTTCATTGACCAGATGATATAAGCAAAGCAGTAGAGAGAGAAGAAAAAATATATCATACAAATTCCAGTCCGGAAAGTGAATGTACTAAAAGTATAGAGGTTGAACAAAATAATGGATTATTATTAAATTACAGTTGCTCAGAGCGAAACGGATACAAAAATAGATTGTGACAAGTTTAATATTAGGAAAATATACATATATTAAGGAAAATATACAAATAAACAAATACAAATATATATATATATATATATATATATATAGAAAAATATACAAATAAAAGCTTTCGGTTGTTTAGTCAACCTTCCTCAGTTAAACTGACAGTTAAGAATGGAGCATGAGGGCGTGTACTGCCAATCTTGTATGTGAAGTGCGTGATTGATTGTTGGATGTTGAAGCCTGTGGCTGTGATGTATGCGGATGTGGCCAGCGTTTATCGATGGACAGGATTGCTGTTTCGGTGATAGGGTGGACTTGACATCCACTGTTCCTGTTTACTGAGCTATTGGAGCATTTGATGTTTAATGACTCCAACCAGGCGCATTGCCGATAGTGGCGGGACTTATCCACAATCAATCAAGGTGCCTCCGTAACCAGGTGGGAAGGAGCAGCAGTGCGTAGCACACGCTTCTTGATTAGACCAGAGTTCGAGCCCGTCACCACCAAATACGGAGGATGCGGAAAGGTCAGGGAATGACCACCGCATATCCCGGAGCAATATGGCCTTAGTTGCTAATGCTCCTAAAAACCAAACAAACAACAACAACAACAATTATCCACAATCACGACATCATGGTGTGGGTCAATGTCGTGGTGGGCTGCCCAAACGTGTTCGGCAATAGCTGAGTGCTCCACATCCGCTAAGCGGATTGCTCTTTTGTGTTTGGAAAGGCGTTTTTTGAGCCGTCTCCCAGTTTCCCTGATGTAGCAGCTAGTGCAATCACGGCAAGAGATGCGGTAGACCAATCTGCTTTGTAGTAGGGTGGGGACAGGTGTTTTTACCTTAGAGATGAGGGATCGTAATTTTCTGCCTGGGAGTTGTACGCATTTTATCCCATGTGATTTTAAGATTCTACAAACCTGTTGCGATAGGTTTGGGTAGTATGGGATAAAGGCGCTCGTGGCTGAGTCATCACCTTGGATGTTTCTGTTGGTCACTACATGGCAAGAACGTCATAAAGCACAAATTTATGACATCTGTTATTGCCAAGCCGCTGGTTACTGATAGTAATGCTAGAAAGAGGAGGTAATAACATAAGGAGCACAGAAATTGGGCACTTAATGATTGGAAACGTCATATTTTTAGGCAAATCATCATTCACACTTTTTCCGACATCAGGGAGAGTTTACATTTGGCAGATATCAAAGGAAGTTTATCATCCTAACTGTGTTGTATCAACTACCAGGTATGTAAGAGGATCAACATGGTTTAGGCAGCAGTAACTTGATATTCTTTAGGTCCTATCATTACCCTGAATGGGCGAATTACTGTCACTGATTACTTATTAAGAGTCTTAGCAAAGCTTATTATCTTATCACTCACCTTTTGATCCTTATTGGTTAGGGTTAAATTTACATAAAGGAAAGTAGAGAGTAAAATTTAAAAGTTTTCAATTATATTAATTGATTAATTAATTTAAAAATATGTCTCTAGAAAGAGGGAGTGCTTCACCTTTTTCCTGGTTGTCATTTATAAAATTATATGAAGAAGATTGGCGTGATGAAAAACCAAGAGCTGGCCAAGAAGCTTTCGATGTCGCGAAATCGAAAGCTTTCTCGGCCAGCTGTTGATTTTTCATCACGTGAATTGTGTGTTCAAACAGTCATTGTGGACTTAAAGTCCACAATGACTGTTCGATACTGCTTTTAGCTTCAAAAAGTTTTTGGATAGTCAGCAGAAAATTAATGCAGTCTGTGATTCAGTTTTCCTAAGACAATGTTAATAACTGAAATTTTTTGTTTATATTAAAAAAGTGCTGTTTTTAAAATGGAACTTTATATAACAGGCTAACTTTATTTCTTGCCCAAGAGATAAAGATTGTTTCAAGTTGAGATGCAACTTGGAGAAGAAGTTAACCATATCAGTACAACAGAATTCAAACAATAAAGAACTGCTTATATCAAGGTATGTTCAATTTTCATTATTTACTTAACTAGAATGAAATGTTTCTGAAAATATGATAACCAGTGCGTGCTGTCTGGCTGGCTGCACTATTGTTATAAGATTTATTCTGTCATCTTTTTTTCTATGAATATTAGCAAAGCAATGTTTTTGTATAACGGAGCTTGCCCATTGAAAGCAATGGTTTTTTTCCCCCTTTCCGAGATTTACATATAAGAAAGTACATAATACAGTCTGTCCTCGTATAGCACGATAGTTGTGTTCCTAGAAACTCTCTTGTGCAATGCAAAATCGTGCAATATAAACAACAGGCCCTATGGGAAAAGTGGGGTTAGGTGCCGACCACCCAAGATTGAACACACATTTGGAACCAAAACATTACCAAACACAATAAATAAGCAGGTAATTTTAATCGTTATAAAATACTTACGTATTTTATAACGATTAAAATATGTAATAAAAAATATAATATATTTTTTATTATAATATAATAAATAATAAAAATAAATATTTTTTATTATATTATAAAGTATTTTTAGTATTTTTTAATACTAAAAAAGTATTTTTTACGAATAAAATACGTATTTTATTCGTAAAAAAATTATTATTTTAAATAAAATAGTCGTAATAAAATACTTACGTATTTTATAATACGTAAGTATAAATTATAATACGTAAGTCGTAATAAAATGCTTACGTATTTTATTACGACTATTACGTAATAAAATATTGCGAATGCTTTTGCTTCTATCGTAAGCAAACTTGCTTTTTGTTTGATTTTCTATCCAAACAGATGACAGCCGTTCCATCCCTTCCAATTCTTGTCTTAATCTAATGGATTTTAATTACACTTTGAGTTGTTCCCGCTATGAAAGTTGTTTTTATTTTCTCCGCATTCTTTGTAATTCTCGGCGTTGCCTCATTTAGGCCTGCAGCACGTGCAATATCACACGGTCTTTCATTTTGCTCAAAGCGTTTCACAATTTCATATTTTTTTCTCTATCGACAGAGGCGGACTGGCCATAAGCCTTACCCGGGAAATCCCAGTGGCCCGGAGGCCAGGTGTGATTTTGGCCATAAACTGTAGTATGAGGCCACTATAAATTTTCCCGGGTAAGAATTTTTGACCCAGTCCACCTTTGTTTATCGATATTGCTTTTTTTTTTTTTTTTTTCTCTGAATCTGCAGTGTCTTCACCAGGACGCTTCCTTTTCACACCTTTTAAGTATTTTACTAATTTTTAGGGAATAAAGCACAATTACAAAATGAGGAGGCACGCTTGATACACATAAACAAAGCTGTGCGCGGGTAGCAACTGAATAAACAACACCGTAAAGACCGAGATACACTATTAACACCCCACATTTTACTAAAGCACATTTCTGGGGGTTACTACCATAAAACAATAAAAACAATTTCCAGTTTTGTTTCTGCTAGTGGAATCTGTTATAAACTGGTAGTAAACTCCATCTAATTGCATTTGCGATTATACCGATAGCTGGAATTGTGTTGGTTTTTACGTTATTATGGTGAAATGTGTTTCCCCTTCACTGATATAAAACACATAAATACATTTTCAGAATCTTCTTCATTCCTATCGTGTTGCGTTCTGTTGGGGTGATTCCGCGTTCGACTGCCATTTCTTGTAAACACAAAGGCGAATCGTGCATAAGCGAATTCGGTTCGTGTTATATAAGATAACGTTCCCCTATTTATAAATCGTGTATGATCGAATTCGTGTAATGTAAACACGTGTTATACGAGGACCGACTGTACTTAGTTTTCTTTTCTTTTCCTTTTTTTCCCCCCCCCCTACCTTATGCACTTACCCTTACTTTATTTTTGAGCACTGCAATGTGCTGTGGGCTGTACTTAACTATACTTAATCGGTAAACTATACTTATAAAGAGGGGGTGAGAGAGAGAGAAAAAGAGATATTGTTAAGGGGGGGTGAGAGAGAGAGAGAGAGAGAGAGAGAGAGAAAGAGATATTGTTAAGGGGGGGTGAGAGAGAGAGAGAGAGAGAGAGAGAGAGAGAGAGAGAGAAAAAGAGATATTGTTAAGGGGGGGTGAGAGAGAGATTAATTTTTTTAAACCAATGTTAATTACCCGGGAAGATCTCTATACAGGTAACTGTTTTTACAAAAAAAATTCATAATAGAATAGTTAAAAAGCATTATGAACACTGGTCTACTTACAATTAGACTGTTATGGTTAGAAATTATTTGTTGTATGTCTATTTGATTTTATAGATAACATATGATCTTATAGAAAAATAAGATCATATGTTATAATTCTCTCTCTCTTGGGGATCTGTTTCAGCAGTAATGACAGAAGAGGATAGAAACAGATAATTCCTAATTATCTATAGAATTCCATTAATTCAAAATTGAGGATCCTTCCTCTCCCTCTTCCCCCACCAAATCTAATTATAGGAATGCATTTTGTTCACACAGTTAACATGTATAATAAATAAAAACATATATATATATACTATGCTGAAACTGCATTACCAACTAAACTATCAATGTTCAGATACACTGACGACTTACTGGCAATAAACTGTACCACCTTCATACAACAGTTTGCCAACGTTTACCCTCCAGCACTGACTCTGGAAAAAACCAGTGACAGCAACCATACAGCAAATTACCTAGATCTGAATATTAATATTAATGTCTCACAAACATCCATCAACATCTACAATAAAAGAGACTCCTTCAATTTCACTGTTGTCAACTATATGCACTGGCACTCTAATATCTCGAAAAAAGTACATGCAAATGTTATTCTTTCACAATGCATCAGAATAGTTAGCATATGTAATAGTTAATAGTAACTGGCTGATAAAGTGTAATAACAGTCAGTTTCCGACAGCCTACTTTCACTACCACTTCAACATAGCATTCCAAATCTTAAAATATAAGAATATAATTAACCAGCCTCTAGATATGACAAATATATTAGCATAATGATATCCTCTACATCCAGGCTGTGTAAAGGCAATACTCCTTAACCTTTTTGGTGTCTTACGGTCTGGAAAAACTTGTGCCCACCGATTGGTTATCATAGGAGTATTTTTTCACTATTTTTTATTATCATTATATGTAATTATATTTTCATCGTGAATGGTAATAAATCCTAAATGGTAATATAATGGTTTACCTCCACCATTATTAACATTATTGACTTAAACACGTGAGACACAGTCCCAGAAATTACATTCAGGGTCCTACTACAGGAACAGGCTAGTGACCCCAGAATACCTGAGAACTACTAATTCCTCTCATCCTCACCCCTCTTTACTGTTTTGAATCTCTATCTTTTATTTCTTGTGCGCGATTAGATTTCGAAAGCAATATCAAGATGCTGTTTTACTGCTATACATACCGACTTCGCCTCATACAAAATTCAGCGTCTTTTATGCTATTTTGTGTGTTATACCTTCTCCCCTATCCTGGGACGTGTGGCCTCATTATGTTTAATCCCTCCATCAACCCCGTATGTCTTACTGCATTCCAACGCCTGAGGTCGCTTCCACCATTATATAATTGAAACAAGCATGTAGCATTCTTTCTGTCCCTGCAGTATACTGGTCGACTGTCTCCACTTCTCCGGCTTGCGAAATCAGTAAGTACGATTCCTGACCATCTGCTCCATCTCATGATTTCAACCTTCATTTATTTTTAGTAATTTTTTACTGCCTATATTTCTTATTATCTATCATTTCTCCGCCTCTGTCAGGTCAGCCAAGATATATATGTTAGCATTATGATTAACCTGGCTTCCGAACATTAACAATAAACTAAAAACTGGGTATCTTTTTACCACGTGCTACGTATATTTCATGTTAGAAACAGTGGCCTTATTTTTTGCTTCTTTTTGATTGATTTTGACGGCTGGCCCTCATTAACGACGTTGAAATCATCTGAAGTACAGCACTAAGTACTTATAATATAATATTTTTGACTTTGTGTTGCAGGTTCGAATTGTGTTATTTTATGACTGCCTTTCCATGTTATCTAACCCGTCGGTTGATTACACTATCTGCTGTTCTCTCTCCTCACTAAAAGTATAACTTATATTTTATCTTTTATTTATTTATAGTCTTGGGTGCCTTCTACTCTATATAGTAGTAACCCAGGCCTATATTCCTTCATATATTCCTCTTATTACAACTCCCATACCTATTACCTCTATTCTATATATACATATATATATAAAAAATATTTTGTATAATATATAATATTGAAGATAATAATATAGAAGTTAATTCAAGCAGACAATACCAAGCTGGATTTAAAGAAACGCAAGGGATATAAATATTTAAAAAAAAATATATATATATATAAATATATATATATATAAAACTTATCGTTGTCTACCCACAATCTAGACGACTTCAACTGGGGCCAACCACCCAGACTGAAGGCAAAAAAATGACAATGAGTTCTCTGTTTCTGTAATGATCAATATCTGCTAAGATATATAAAAATTCTGAGATTAAGTAATTTTTTTTTTTTTTTTTTTTTTTTTATGAGAACCCCAAACACGAGAGGTATTAGAACCTATAGTACTTAGTACTGTGCTTGGGTTGGAGGTTGAGAAGACGAAAGAAGATATTTGTTGACATTGGACTTGAACTTCTGTAGATTGTAATTTTCAGGAAATATGTATGAAGGAAGGTTGTTCCAGAAAACGGCAGTTGAATGAATAAATGAGGAAGATGAAAAGTTGGTTCTGTGGGTTTGAAGTTGGACAGTAAATGGATGTTGGCTGGTGGCGGCACGTGTTCGGACTGTTTTGAAAGAGAGAGTGGGAATTATAGAAGCCAATTCAGAAGAACAGTGCCCATGGAAGTATCTGTAGAAGAGGCATGCAGCAGAAACAGTACGTCTATGAGAAAGCGAGTGGAGAGACTCTGTTAGAGATGAATCATTAATTAACCTAACTGCCCTCTTCTGAATGGAATCAAGAAGCCTGAGAGAGGTTTTGGGGGCACCACCCCAGATGTGGGAGCAATATTCCATGGCAGGGCGGATTTGCGATTTATACAGAGTGAGCAGCTGTTTGGAAGAAAAGTAACGCCGAGAGCGAAAGAGCTGTACCCTCGAAATGTAAGGAATATTGGATCTCGCCACGACATTCATCATAACCTCAAAAATCATCAATCATACTGCATGATGGAAGAGATAGGGAAGGGTTGGCCGGAACTTAGCTCTAGAGACTAAACATGGGTTCCACCACTTCAAGCCTCCAATAAGCAAAGTGGTGGTATTTCACCGGTTGATGAGAGTCATCTACCACCTAGTACTGCCTGGTAACATAGAGGGGCGGCGTTCCTCCATGTGGTGTGGGCGCCACACCTCGACCCCTGCTTACGTTGGTTCACACCTGGGTGGTCACCCACCATGTACTTGTGCATGGAGGTTATACCCAGGATTACTAACAGTCCCACCATCGTGAAGGTGCAAGCAGAGGATTTGGCTGTCATAGACCGTCCGGACTTCACCGAAATTGGGTCCACTTGACTTAAGTGTCACCCGAATATCAGTTCCATCAGCGTTTTAGACTCCCAGGTAGCAAGAACAGCTTGTCTGGCATATCTGAGAGAATATCTGTGACAACCTCAAGGACCAATTTGAATCTAAACCAATTAAAGGTAGTTAAAAATTTTTTTTAGAATCAAAAGAAAGATATTATATTGAACATTGTTGACAAGCTGTCCTACATCCTCGGATTACCCTAATAATTTTGGAGAAATAAGAACAAAGAGTGTAGGACAGCTTAAAGACAATACAAGAAATAAGTTGTAGCTCAGGTATGCCCGGGATCGTAAACACATTCTTATAGTAGGACCCTGAGCTGAATTTGCATGTCACCTTAGCATGAACTTAAGTATATACAGTGTGATTATAAAATAAGATAAAATAACATAAAATAAATGATACACTATAATTTGCAGGCCGGTGGGTACAAGTTTTCTAAGCCGTAAGACACCAAGAAAGCAAAGTGTATCCTATGTACATAATATTGTCTGCTTGAATTAACTTCTATATTATTATCTTCAATATTATATATTATACAAAATATTTTATACACATTATGGTCGTAATGCATAATTGCTCTAGCAACTGCATTGGCCCATAAGTAATAGTTACAGCTTGATACAATTTATTAACTTTCTTTCCATATTACAACTAAGACAATACAAGAAATATTTTTATATATATATATATATATATATATATATATATATATTGTGTTTTATATTATTAAAGCCTATGTGATTATTTCTTCTTTATCACTTGCTACGTTAATGCTATTGCACGTATAATGTCAAATTGGCAATTTGACATTATACGTGCTTGATATATTACTGGTTAATTGAATAAATTGCTTCGATTTGGTCGATTTAATCTATTTTCTGGTATTTATTTATTATCTATATGGGTATTTAGGTGTATAGGGAACAGGAAAACCAGTTAGCATGTGTAGTCTAACTTCTTCCTAGGGGTCTGTACATGCAATAATAATAAATGAAGTTAATATTATATATATTTCAAATAAACATCAAATCAATGTCAACTAACATTCTTTTACCTTGTCATCTATCCGCTACTTCATCTGGGGCTTTGAGCGGATCGATAGCCAGATTAAAGGTATGTCTCATACCTACCCGTTTCTGTTATCCCTTTATCAGTTTTGCCTTTATAGTGATATTTTTATATTTAATTAATTAATTGATTTTAGATAAACTTTAATTCAATTTATCGTTTTCTTTTTCAGTTTAATTTTAATTTTTAGAAATATTTTAATCTTTAGAAATATTTTTAATCCTAGAACCGGAATCAGCAAATTGGTATAGGTGATACTAAGCCCAACGGGTAAGTATCTGAATAAGCGAGAAGGTTTTTACTTACAGTCATTTATCCTGTGGTGGTCTGTCGGAAAAGGGGGTTAGTCCCGTTCTCTGTTTGTTTTATAGGCGCGTCTGATCATTAAAAACCGATCGGTCAATAAAACAAACAGAGAATGGGACTAACCCCCTTTTCCGACAGACCACCACAGGATAAATGACTGTAAGTAAAAACCTTCTCGCTTATTCAGATACTTACCCGTTGGGCTTTGTATCACCTATACCAGTTTGCTGATTCCGATTCTAAGATTAAAAATATTTCTAAAAATTAAAATTAAACTGAAAAAGAAAACGATAAATTGAATTAAAGTTTATCTAAAATCAATTAATTAATTAAATGCAAAAATATCACTATAAAGGCAAAACTGATAAAGGGATAACAGAAATGGGTAGGTATCAAACATTCCTTTAATCTGGCTAGCGATCTGCTCAAAGCCCCAGATGAAGTAGCGAGTAGATGACCAGGTAAAAGAATGTTAGTTGACATTGATTTGATGTTTATTTAATGTTTGTTTGAAATATATATAATATTAACTTCATTTATTATTATTACATGTACAGACCCCCAGGAAGAAGTTAGACTACACATGCTAACTGGTTTTCCTGTTCCCTATACACCTAAATACCTATATAGATAATAAATAAATACCAGAAAATAGATTAAATCGACGAAATCGAAGCAATTTATTCAATTAACCAGTATATATATATATATATATATATTTATTTTATTTTATTTTTTTGCTATGTGTATGCAACATATTACATTAAACACAAACTAAATAGTTGGAGAAAAAAAGATAACCCCTATTGTAATTATATATGTGACAGCATGTTCGGCTTCAGTTGCCATATAATTTTTTCATTTTCCAGCACATTTAAAACCTTTACTGTAGGTAAAACAAATTTTTCATCATTGTTAGCATTAGAAGGCATATGATGCAAGAAAGCAAGTTTTTTTCAGTGTCAGCCAAAAAAAACCCTTCCCATTTCAACTACCCATTCACTCCAAAAGTTTGTCTAGTTCTGTCTTGAATTTATTTAAGCTGTCAACTTCCACAATGAAAGATGGAAGCTTGTCTCAGCAATCAACCACCCACTAGCTAAAGGCAAATTTTTGCACATCTATTCTACAACTCTTTTCTCAATTTGAATTTATGCCCCCTTAGGTGTGTAATCTGAGCAAGAGGAAGAATCCCATCAGCTTGTCAAACCATTCAAGGCCTTATACACCTCATTCAGATCATCTTGCAGGTGCCTAGTCTCCAGACACTGCAATTTGCAGAACTTAAACATTTCTTGGTAAGAGTAACCGTTTGTTCCCCCTCACCAATCTCGGTGCCCTCCTCTGTGCTCATTCCAGCAGCTCTGCATCCTTCCTAAAATAAGGCTTCCAGTCCTGTACTGGTGTAGACCAGTACTCATGATGTGGCCTGATCATTGCCTTATACAAGGGGATAATCACCTCCTTTACAGATTGCCATCTGTAGTATTTTTATGCTACAGATGGCAATCTGTAGCATAAAAAGACTACAGGAGTTTCCCTCTTGACTCCCTCTCTCTCTCTATTCCCTCCCCCCCCAACCTTCCAGAGCAGTTCCATTTCTTAGCAATAATTAAGAATTTGTGCAAAGTATGAGCTGCTCTTAAAATTTGAATCTTTTCAATTCCTATTTAAATCCTATTCAATAATAAACTTATTATTATTGAATCAGATTAAGATTTAATATTTATCAAAATTTCATAAATTAAAACAGTCCTAACCTTTTAAATACTGTATAACTAATATAACTAAATCATATAACTAAATAAAGACTACATCATATAACTAAATAAAGACTTTTAAGGCAATTATAGTGGTAGTAAAGTAAAATAATAAGTGGCAAAATGAAGACAATTAAATTTCAAGTAATTAAACAAAGAAAACATGAATTTTGAATGTTACAGCTTCCACTCAACATCCAAACTCAACCAAATATAGAATACAGTACCAGAAAAACTGGAAGCCTAATTTGGCATATGGTTAACATTATATTATGAAATAGCTTGTTGTTATTGTTTAGTGGGTGGGGTTTCATGTGATTTGGTGTTTTGTAGAATTTACTTTGATTTATCCTAACATGTGTTAGCACTTTATCAGGGTAAAAATTGCTTTAAAATATGAATGATTAAAATTTTTAATTATCTGTACTATTTTCAGTGAAAATAATTCTTTTTCTGTTAGAAGGCTAATAAAATTTTGAAATATACCAAATTTCAAAATAATGGTGTCAAATTGATGAAATTCTAACATATAATTAATTGTCAAATTAAAAACAAAATTTAAATCTCGATAAATCAGATTAAAAAGATATTTTTTGCTTTACTTAGATCTGTTATAATATAACAGATCTAATGAATTTAGGTAACGAGAGCTTTAACATTTCTTTCTGTCTAGTTTTTAGGTTTTATAAAGAAAAAAAGTTGGTCATCAGTTGGTTTGTTTCTCTCTCTCTCTCTCTCTCTCTCTCTCTCTCCTTTTTTTTTTTTTTGCCCATGTCATTGTATGATTATGTTAGAACATGATTTTGAAAAACCTTTAGCAGAGCTGAAAAAGGATAAAGAATAAATGCACTACAAAAAAAGATACACTAAGTGCACTTTTATTTTATATTTAAATCTTTAAAAAAAATTGTTTTCATTACAGCAGCCCTGTAATGTTTTGAAAACCCCAAATACCAGAGCTATTAGAACCTATAGTACTTAGTGTTGTGTAGATTGAAAGTAGAGAATGTGAAAGACAATAATTATTGACATTAGACTTGAATTAGCATTAGCAAAGGCACATAGTGCAAGAAAGCAAGCTTATATAGCATCAGCCAAAAAAAAAAAAAAACTCCTTATTTCATCAATCCACTACTCCAAATGTTTGTCAACTTCTGCCTTGAATCTATTTAAGCTATCAACTTCTATAATGACAGATGGAAATTTGTTCCAGCAATCAACCACCCGCTGGCTAAAGGCAAACTTCCGCACATCTATCATACAATCATCTTTCCTCAATTTGAATTTATGCCCTCTTAGGTGATTATTCTGAGAAAGAGGAAGAATCCTTTCTGCATTGAGAATGCTCAAACCATTCAAGGCTTTATACACCTCAATCTGATCACCTCACAGGTGCCTAGTCTCCAGACACTGTAATTTGCAAAACTTAAGCCTTTCTTTGTAAGAGCAACCCTTTGTTCCATTCACTAATCTTGTTGCCCTTCTCTGTACTTGTTCCAACAGCTCTCATCATCAGCCATTTTCAATCCACTGCAGGATGAAGGCCTCTCCAGCAACTTTCCAGTTCCTTCTGTTTTGAGCTCTACAGCTCTACATCCTTCTTAAAATGAGAAAAATGCTAGAAAAATTCCTGTATATATCATTGACAAGACACCATGAGCTACTCTTGCAAACCATCTGCACTGCTCAGAAAACTACCACTGTCAGTGTGGTACCACAGAGTTGATACGTTACTCTGGGATTACTGCTTCCCATATGTAGTACTTTACATTTGTCAATGTTAAACTTCATTTGCCACCTCTCAGCCCATCTGCTCAACTTTTCTAGATCCTGTTGCAGCAGTGTACTGTCATTAGTGTCATTAACAACCCTGCCAACCTTTGAATTTCCTTAGATATATAGTTTTCAGGAAATACATGTGAAGGATGTGTTGTTCCAGAAAATGGAAGTTAAAGGAATAAATGAGGAATAAAAAGGAAGAATCCTTTTTTGCAAGATATAAGACAGGACTGACTTTTAGAAGGATTGAAATTAACTAAGTTATGTTTTCCCCACTGGAGAATTACCTGAAGATCAGCAATTAAGGAATTAGTAGAAGATATTTGAAAAATTGAAGCTGTTTGTGCAAGCCAAAGTTTCTCAAACTGGGAGGTGGAATGCAATGTGCTATCCCTGATGTAATCCATACTGGCAATCATTGAACAGATGGGAGATTTCTAGATTATTAGAAGTTTGTGGTTAATGGATTTCTCCATTACCTTAGAAAGAGTAGAAGTAAGTGCTGTGGAACAATAATTGGATGGGATGGATTTGTTACTCATTTTAGGAACTAGCTGGATATGAGCAAATTTCCAAGCAGAAGGAAAAAAATCAGTGGAATAAGATAGCATAAAATGGTGACACAGAACAGAAGTCAGCTCAGGAGCACTACTTTTGAAAATGATTGGAGAAATATCATTAGGACCTGGAGCTTTCTTGCATCAAGATTGTTCAAAATTCTGTGATATCCTTTTGATGAAAGACTGCAGGAGGCATTGAGTGGAGTACTGGAAATGGTAGCAGGTGGTTTACTGGCATGAAAGAAAAGTAGGATGCTAGTAAGTTGACTTTACCTTTGGTTGAGGTGGCAATAGAACCATCAGGTGGGAATACAGATGGGCAAAAGTTGTGACCAATAGCTTTGGCAATAGACCAGAATATTCCACTACTGTTTGGGCAAGAAGCTAATAGCCAGTTTTCTACTCTTAGCCTGGTCAAAATGTAGTTTGGACTGATTAATAGCTGCTTTACATTTGTTGCAAGCGTTGGTATTTATTATGTAACATAAGGCATGTAAATACTTTGCTTATACAATTTTGTCAATAAAGAAACATGAATATTTTTATAGTTTGTACAATTTTTGCATTATAATTAATATTAAAATGGAGAATTTTATGTAGTTTTTTTTTTTTTTTCCTTCTATACATGGTATTAAATTTTATCACATATGGAAAAAAACTGCTGTAGTAATATTGTAGATGTAATATTTTAATGAAAATTTTTATTGAAACTATTTTATTCCTATATATAGATGTTCTGGTCTGCTTATATCTCCTGGCAGGTATCTGAAACATAGTGATATGTATGCATTAGAAGGGGTATGTATCATTTGAAAATATCTTGTTAAACATTAGTGGCAAAGAAGTAAACTGATGGGATGGTTAGCATGCAGTCATCTCATGCTTATTGTGCAATGCATTGTTGAAAAATTTTATAAGCTATAGTTCTGTACCTACTTGTATATGGAAACAGTATCCATAGAATACAAAGATTAAAAAGTGAATAACATACTATAGGAAAACTGCAAAGTACACCAAAGAAAAATAATGTGTAATATAAAATATTGTAAAGAGTGCAGAAAAATGTGTATACATAATTCATATTTAGGTATGAATTATGTGTATATATATATCTTTCTATCATACTTATCCCAATAACTGTTGTGAATCAGCCATCAAGATTGAAAGGGAGAAAACAATATTTAGCTCCTCTCTTTCTATAATAATCTATATATAAGCAGTAACATAAGTTACTCAAAAAATGTGCATTACGTTAAGAATATTTTTGGTTACAACAGACACACACCCACACACAATTGAAACAACAGTTCGAGAAATAGACTAAAGGCATATGAATGAACGATAATATATAAAATAAATTTAAACATTAACAGAACTGATTAATGTCATTGAATAAGTTATTAGACATTATGTCAGACTGTGATATTAGAGAATGGAGAATAATAGATAAGAAAAAAAAAGGAAAACAGGTTAGTTAATACTGAAAGAAAAGGTATGTGTGCCCTAAGCATGTGAGCCAAATAAGCCCGCTCGTGCTCTCTCTCACACACACACACCCAGTTTTTTTACATCTGGACATTTAAGTCTTGGTCTAACACCTGTACCTTACTTTTGCTAAAATTAGTAATCAAAATAACAATCTATAATTGACCTTTAGGATTCCATTTAGTAAATGAAGGGTATGATACTATATGATTTATGAATAAAATCAATAATTTTGGGAAAATGCACCAAAAAGTAGAATGCAAATGTAATTTTTCATTCCAATTTTCCTAATTTATAGTTTTGTAAATTTAACAATTAACAGTTATTCATGTATACTTTACTGATGGACATAAATTAAAATTGGAGGTTACTTTTATACGTATATTTCAAAAACTAAAAGGATAAACAACCGAATGTGTGTGCAAGTTAAAGATAAAATAATTTTCAAATTATATGTGTTTTTTGATTATCCATGCCTCCCTCCCACCATCAGCCTTGTTAATTAGGGGTCTGTTGTATTTCTTTTGGTAATAACACACTGATGTGTGCTTACTAATGTGACTCTCAAGAGTTACTAGAGTATTCTGTAAGTACTTCATTTGACACTCCTGTTTTAAATATGTAATATTTAAAATTTTTGTCCTTTAAAAATATTTTTATGACTTTCTTGGTATATATTTTTTATCACATTTTATGAGCGAAAATTGATTTTTTCCTAATATACTGTGTAATTTAGTGTATGGGTTAGACTAGGGGTCACCAATTTGCTGGATGGTAGTCTGCATCCAGACTGCCAGTAATTTTTCATGCACTGCAAAAGATCTGAACTTAAGTAATTTATTCATAAAGTAATTATTTTAGTTTTGTATTTTTATAAGTTCCCTTAGCTTGACATGGGACATTTAAAAATTGATTGTATATTATGTTAAATGTGGCTTGTGTTCTGCAATAATGGAAATAAAAATACATTATCATATTATTTATTTGCAATGCAAAAATGGTTTTATCTATGATATTATTTAGTGTGTGTGTGTGTGTGTGTGTGTGTGTGTGTGTGTGTGTGTGTGTGTGTGTGTGTGTGTGTGTGTGTGTGTGATGTACAGATAACACTACTCTGCATTTTAAAAAAAATTCACTGTTTTCTCAGAAAAGGGTATTTTTGGGTCATTTTCTAAAGCAGATTTTATTTCTGAGTCATTTTCTAAAGCAGATTTCAAAAAATGGGTTCCATTTGTTTCCATCAAATCAAGTTATCAAGTTTCTTCAAAAATCACGAAAAAATATTTTTCGCAAATTTTTTTTAATTTTGGCAGAATTTGTGCATTGAAATTATAACAAAATGCTACTTTTACCAGACTTTTATATTTAAATACATGTTGGAAGGGCTGTGTGGTAAACAGTCTGCTAAACACTCAACTCTCATTTTAAAAACTGATTTTCTTGCAGATCCTTCTACTTTACAGTACTTCTTCAGCATGCAATAGTCAGCTATCATTTTTACATTCCACCTCACTTGTACCTCATCTCTATGTCTTTAATGTCCTGGTGAAACTTCTCACCTCTGTTCTTCACTAACATTTCCTAGATTTTCTGGGAAGTTGTCAATGTGAGAGTGTAAAAAATGTACCTTGACACTCATATTGCAGCCCAGCTTCTTGAAGTTTCCTAACATTTTCAACTTTACTCTTGTAGTCTGGATCTTTGTTATTCCCTGAGAAGTTCTCAACAACAGACCTGAAGTTAATCCATGCCTGTTTCTCATGATTCAGACCAGAGCAGCAAAGCAAAAGGCTCAAGCTAATAGGAGTGCTGTGGCTCAGGGGAGAACTGAGGGGGGCTGTTGCCCTCTGAATCACAGCCTTTTAAAATGCACTGCTTGCTTGATGTTTGTGGAGCAATTGGGTACAGGACATGATATTGCCATGGGGGATGTCTTTGTGTGTGCGTGATGTAAGGAAATCAGGCGACAACTCAGTGTTGTTATGGGCCTATACGAGAGCTTGAAGGATCTAAATTCAGGGGTCCATCAAGCTGTCAGCTGCCCACATCAACACCACAGCTTGCACTTGGTCATCACGCAACACGGTGGCAACCCCAAAGGCAGAATGCACTGGTCCCACAGGAACTAGTAGTTGTTGGTGACTCTATTGTCAGGGAAATGGTGAACATACTTTGTAAAAAGGATAGGTGGAACAGGACCAGAGTATGTCTGCCAGGGGCAAAGGTTGATGACGTAGAGCGGATATCATCTTTTAAGGGCACAAAAGGTGATATAGTTGTACACGTTGGCACCAATGATATTAAGAGTAGGAGACCGGCAGAATTACTTAACAAGTACAGGTCGCTGTTGAAAAAAAAGCCGTGAATTAGGGTTGAATTTGAAAGTGTCTCCAATTCTGCCCAGACACGATAGGAGGGAGTATATGATGAGAGCCTTGTCGATCAATTCAGCCCTGGAAAGATTGTGCAAGGCTCAAGGGGTAGAATTTTTTTCAGTCTGGTCTATACTTGTTAACAGGAGAGACTGCTTCTACAGGGATGAGATACACTTAAATAGAAAGGGTGCAAGAATATTCGCTGATGCTATCGAGGCAGTGTTAAGTAGGTCGGAAAACTGCTAGCTTTGGGAGATACAAGGACTAATAGATTAACAGTAGCCACTGGCAGAGGTGAAAGTGATTCTTGCACTGCTTCTATTGGAATGATCAGCAGCCTGGAAAACAAGATGCAGGATATTTCAGAGACTGCTGGGAGTCATTGCGGTGCAAGAAAACACATGGGTTGTGTTAAGGTAGCTAAGAATAGGAACAGGTGCATGTATACTTGCATGTACACCAATGCTAGGAGTTTGGTAAATAAATTTGATGAATTTGAGGTATTGCTCAAAACATCAAAAGCAGATATTGTTGGGATATCAGAGATGTGGTGTCACACAGATATAAGGAATGCAGAACTGGAATTTGGGGAGTACAACGTCTACAGAAAGGATAGACAGGATAGGAAGGGAGAGGGGGGGGGTTATGCTATTAGTTAAGAAACACATAAAATCCAAGGAAGTGAAGCCAATTGACATCGCTGGACAGTGCAGTGTCGAGTCAGTTTGGTGTCACATAAGCACTGGGAGATCAAAATTGAGAGTGGGAGTGTGCTATAGGCCTAATGACTCTGATGAGTATAATAAGAAACTGTACAGACTGTACAGGGAAATAGAGTGGGCCAGTAAATCAGAGTCTTATAATGGAGGGGTTTTAATTTCTCAGATATTGACTGGAATTTGTGGGTTGGTCATTCACACACTAGCAAGGCTTTTGTGGATTTATTGGATGATTGTTTTCTACATCAGCATGTTCGGGAGGCAACTAGAGGGACCAGTACTCTTGATTTGATTATCAGTAGTGATTCTTCATGCATTAAGAATCTGGAGATACAGGAACCACTAGGTAGCAGTGATCACAGTGTGCTGAAGTGGGATTTACTCAAGGAGGTAACTACCATCAGGGGTAAAGGGAAGGGTTTTTGCTTTCTAATGGCGACTACGGTGTTCTGAGACAGTATTTAAATTCTATACAGTGGGACCAACTGATGATGTTACCAACAGCAAATTCAAAATGGGAAGCATTCAAAGAACTTATCTTGGAAGCTACTAGGCTTTACATACCAACTAAGAAATATTGTTCAAGGTTTAGGCCTAAATGGATGTCATGTGAACTAATTACACATATGGCAGAGAAGAAAAATGCATGGGATGCATATAAATTAATGGGTGACGTATAAGCTGGTCTGTAACCAAGTCACAAAGGAGATTAGGCAGGCAAAGGCAAATTATGAGAAATCATTGGCAAAGGATGCAAAGGAAAACAGAAAAGAGTTCTTTATCTATGTAAACTCTAGAAGGAAAGGGATGAATCAAATTGGTCCACTGGATATTGATGGTTCAACAGTTGAGGATCCTGCTCAGGTGGCTAACAAACTAGACGAGTATTTTGCATCTACATTCACACATGAGGAGTTATTCAGAAAGGGGAATGCCAGAGGTGTATTCAACTCTGGCAGTAAGCTAGATAATCTTGTAATAACTGAGAGTAAAGTGGAGGAGAAATTGTTGAAGATAAACTTAAGAAAGGCGCCTGGGGTGGAAGGAATCTATCCAGTTATATTAAAGGAGGCGGCAAAGGAAGTAAGCAAACCCTTAGCCATAATTATGATAGCTTCCCTGGACTCAGGGGAGGTACCCATGGACTGGAGATATGCAAATGTGACCACAATCCACAAAGGAGGATCAAAAACTGACACAAGTATTTATAGACCTGTGAGGTTAACTTCTGTTCCAGGAAAATTAATGGAGGCACTGATTAAAGAAGCACTGTAGGATCATCTAGACAAGACTTCAGTTATAGCTCGGACACAGCATGGTTTTGTTAAGGGAAAGTCTTGTCTGACCAATTTGATTGGATACTATGATGCAGTCACAAAAGAACGGGATGCAGGGAATAACTTGATATTCTAATATTTGGATCTTAGAAAGGCTTTTGATACTTTTGCACATGGAAGGCTGCTGCACAAATTGGAGCAGTGTGGCATTGGAGGCAAATTGCTGCTATGGATAAAGGGATGATTGAGGGGGAGAAGACAAAGAGTGGTAATCAATGGATACTGCTCATCATGGACTAATGTTATTAGTGGAGTCCCTCAGGGTTCAGTGTTGGGTCCATTGTTGTTTTCTGTATTTATAAATGATATTGATGATGGTATATCAAGCTTAATGTCCAAGTTTGCAGACAATATAAAGGTTGGCAGGGTTGTTAATGATACTACTGATGCTATGCTATGCTGCTGCAACAGGATCTGGAAAGGTTGAGTAGATGGGCTGAGAGGTGGCAAATGAGGTTTAACATTGACAAATGTAAAGTACTACATAAGGGGAACAGCAACCCCAGAGCAATGTATCAACTCTGTGGTACTACACTGACAGCGGTAGAGAATGAAAAGGACCTGGGGGTAATTGTGCAGGCAGATATGATGTTCTTTGAGCAGTGCAGACAGGCTGCAAGTCTAGCTCATGGTGTCTTGTCAATGATATACAGGAATTTTTCTAGCAGGGATAAGGAGGTGATTATTCCCTTGTATAAGACAATGGTCAGGCCACATCTTGAGTACTGTATGCAGGTCTGGAGGCCTCATTTCAAGAAGGATGTAGAGCTGCTGGAACAAGTACAGAGAAGGGCAACAAGATTAGTGAATGGAACAAAGGGTTGCTCTTACGAAGAAAGGCTTTAAGTTTTGCAAATTACAGTGTTTGGAAACTAGGCACCGGCGAGGTGATCTGATAGAGGTATAAAGCCTTGAATGGTTTGAGCATGCTCAGTGCCAATGGGATTCTTCCTCTTGCTCAGAATAATCATCTGAGAGGGCATAAATTCAAATTGAGGAAAGACAGATGTAGGATAGATGTGCGGAAATTTGCCTTTAGCCAGCGGGTGGTTGGTTGGTGGAACAGACTTCCAACCCCTTGTTGTGGAAGTTGATAGCCTAAATAAATTGAAGGCTCATCTGAACAGGTATTTCATCTGAACAGGGGTGATATGGAAGTGTTGTTTTTTTTTTTTTTTTTTGGCTGATGCTGCATAAGCTTGCTTTCTTGCATCATATGCCTCTACTAATGCTAATGCTCTCTTTTATTCATAGTTCCCTCAATATCTTGGTCCTTCATCAGTTTCTGAATTTGAGATCCAACAAAAATAACTTGTTTTAGTTTCTCTTGGGTGATTAATGTGAATTTAATAAAGATAGTTGAAGCAGGGACCTTCCTGAGATGAAGCTTTCACAAACTGTTTCATCAAACCAGTTTGATGTACAAGAATGAACTATATTTATGTTTGTTGTCTTATCCAGGCAACAAACTGCCCCTCTTTGACCAGACCTTGACATCCGAGTACTTACTCCTTGCCCAACTGTCCCACTCACACATAAAGCAAGGTATTTTTGTGTAGGCAGATAGCATGCCTATCTTAAAAACTGAAAAACAATAAAATCGACTTCATAAAACATAGGGGACTAGTTCATGTTCTCTGTGTCTGTGCCATGAGAAAAATGTCCCATGTGCTAGAAGATTTTTTGATATGTCTAGAACCATGGAGTTCTGCAGATTCCTTTGGTAAATTTTAAGTTTCTTACCAGATAATTGAGTTCATTCTGTGAAAACAGTTGAGGGCTAGACTCAGTGTCTCCAGGTATGAATTCAGTGAAGAGAAGCTTCACTTTCGGCACTCTCTGCTGCTACATTCTCCAATATAAGTGGAAGGCATGGACTCAGCAGGTTATCTCCCACATGGAGATAACCTGCTGATATGCCATCTGGGTCTAATGGCAGATGGCATATTAAGATACACATTGCCCTTCTTACTCTTTGCATTGTATCCCTCTCATTAATTAATCAAGCAAAAGTAACAGTCATTGGTTTGTAGGCTCCTGCCAGATCATGGGGAATTGCATATGGTATAGTCTTCTTTTTACCATTTTTCATGATATCAGTGCTTCAACACAGGTTTAACGAACTTTATGTGAAACCCATTGTTTACCTTGGCCACAGAGTTTTACTCCAAAATAAGCATACTATACGTTTTTACAAATTGTGTAATATCTTGTCTTTACTTAAGGAATACATAACTTCCACAATATAATAAAATGAGTTCGGATTGTTCAAACAATTGCGTGAAGAATTTTACTCACTTTTCAGCATAAGATTGACATGAGAGCCACAAAATAAACTGAGAATACACTGGTAAACACTACTGCATGGAGCTCTCAAGGTCAAGAAACAAATGACTAAAGGCAGTGCTGTCAACATGAAGATTTATTTACAAATTCTCAGCATTACTCATAACTTAATACATTCATTAACTTAAGTGATTAATGAAAAAACAGTACATGTTAGGAAAAATTGAATAACATTTCTGAAATCAGCATAAAAAACTGAGTTAAAAACAGCTGTTAATTAATTTACAAATGTCAAAAACCATGCAGAGCGGTGTAATATTTCATGAATGAAATACTTGTCTTGTTAGGTTCTGTTTTATTAAAGTGTAATTCAGTTAAAATAAAATTGAAAGAAAAATGTTTAGAGAGAGGTACAAAGGGAAAAAGAAAGAAGGAACTTGACCAAAGAGCAAGATAGGATTGTTTAGATTCTTTGTAAAAATTTTTATTTTCTGAGCTTAAAATAATCTTTAAATTAGACTAGTAGAACAAATAGTTATCTAAAATATTTTGATTTTATACATTATGTAATTTTTCCATTGAACTAGGTAAATTCACCTGAACAAATTTGAATTTATCCTGTAAAGATATCATGCTTTCTGCTCCAGTAATAAGTTTGGAATAAGGCATTAATTACATAATGTATAAAATCATAGCATTTTGTACTGTCCTTTCACTTACAGAAATCTCTTTAAATTGCCTTTTTCACTTTCTTCTTAATGCTGTGTTATTCTCTTTTAACTTATAACAACACTTATGACTTAAAATTTTATATGATTGTAGCAAATCTACACAAGTTGCCATAATAGGAATGAAGAAGACATTGCTCTGTGGTGAGCAATGTCTTCTTCTGTTATTTAAAATAAATTACAAGATAATTTATTTTAAGAAATTGTAAAATATATGTCCTGATAATTCTGAAATTCTTTATCAGCATTAATATAACCTTTAGGGCTATTAAGTTTTATGATATGGAATGTATATTTCCTTTGTACAGTGTAAATAAAGTCAAATAAAAGTACAGTAAGCTCCGGTTATAGTGATTATTAGAACTGGTTATTAGAATCAGCCACTCTATAGAATCAAATTTAATTTCAAAGAATCGATTCAAATCAATAAAATGCACTACATTTTCATTGTTTACTAGAATCACAGTTTCGGTTATAAGACTCAATTTTGAATGTCTCTGTGATATTTTTTTAAAGCACATTTCTGGATGTCACAACCATAAAACAAAAACAATTTTCAGTTTCCGGTTTATTGGTCTTTTCTGTTAGTGCAATAAACAGGTAGTAAGCTCGATCTTATTGCATTTGCGATAATATTGATAGCTAGAATTCTGTGTTTTCATATTATTATGGTGAAATCTGCTCTTCATTTCTATATCTAAACTTCGTCTCACTTGCGTGTGTTGTGTTAGTTCCAGTTTGTCTGTGCCGTGTGCTTTGTTATTGATTGATGGTTATGTTTTTTACTGTGTTTAAATTATACTACCCAAAAAAAAAAAAAAAATGTCAGTGAACAGAATGAGAGTGAATTTGAGTGTAAAAGATAGGTTACGAATTATAGAAACATGATAAATTAAACTTAGGCAATACATCTCAAAGGGAAGTGGCAGTAAAATTATTAATGCCTCAGTCATCATTATCAAAATTATTAAAATCGCGTCACACATTAAACACCAATGTGATTAGTGAAACCAGAAAAAAGGAAGCATAAAGGGAAATGCCAAAAACAGTAGATGAAGCTCTGTTGATGTGATTCAAACAGGCCAGTTCATTTAATGCACCAACCAATCCATTCATGGCATTCTCCTTTAAAAAACTAATGGTTTTGCTGAATACTACATGGAGTTTAAGGTGACAGACGGATGGCTGACAAAATGGAAGGAGAGGCATGATATTGATTACAAAAACTTCACAGAGAAAAATAGGATTCTGATGGTTCTGCAGCAGACATCTGGTTGAAAACTTCTTTTCAAACTGTGTTAAGCACTTATAATCCTGAAGACATTTTTAAAACAGATGAAACAGGGTTGTACTACAGGGCTACCCCCAGATCATTTGCATGATTTTTAAAAATTCCTTTGGGTGTGCAGGAAAGAAGATTAAGGACAGGATTGCAGTTCTTTTGCATGCAATCTTCATTCCTGAAGATTGCATGCTAAAACAATCAGGTTGAAGCCTTTAGTTATAGGGAATAGTAAATTACCTATCTGTTTTAAAGGAGTAAAACAACTGCCTGTTGAATTGCCAATAATGCCAATGCTTGGATGACAGCTTCTTTATTTAAAGATTATCTTTGTAAATGTGATTTGCAATTGGATAAGAAAAACAAAAATATTGCATTGGCTTTGGACAATTGTGCCAGCTCATCCAAAGTTGACTTTCAAAAACACTGAATTAGTTTTTCTACCTTTGAATACCATGTCACTGATTCAACCTCTCAACTAGGGAATAATAAAAACCTTTGACTTTTTATAGGTCAGATATATGAGGTAAAGAATCATCCAGTCCATAGGTGAAGGTTTGGGAACATCATCCAATATTGCAAGCAGATAACTGTTCTAGATGCACCTCATATGACATGAGTGCCTGGAATGAAGTTTCAAAAACCTGCATTAGCAACTTTCAAAAAATGTAGTTTATTTATTCATGATGGTCAACTAAGTCACGATACTGATCATGTTCGAAAGTGTGAAAACGTGGATGAACAGGAGTTTAATGATTGGGTGCACATAGAAGGTGATTTACAAATTACTGCAGTTTCAGCAGATGAAGAAATTGCCCAATCTGCTACTGATAATTTTGCCGAGGAGGAAAATGAAAATGAACCCGAACAAAAGCCTTTGAGATGTCAAGAGCAACTGCTTGTGTTCCACCAAACTTTTCCATTGAATTTGTCCACAAATGGGTAACATAAGCCAAATATCACCAGTGGATTGACACTGAAGGAATCCATGCTAGCGATCGTTGATCAGATGGAAGGTTTCTAGGTAGTTTAAGAGTTGGCAGTTAATTGATTTCTCCATTACTTTAGAAAGAGTAGAAGTAATTGCAGTGGGACGAAAATTGGATGGGAGGGATTTGTCACCCTTTTTAGGAACTGGCTAGATATGAGCAAATTTCCATGCAGAAGGAAAAACACCTTTGGAATAAGAAAGTGAAAAAAGGTGGCAAAGAATAGGAGTAAGTTCAGGAGCACAAGTTTTGAGAACAAGTGGAAAAATACCATCAGGACCTGGAGCTTTCTTAGCATCAAGATTCGTCAAAATCCTTCTGACATCCTTTTGATGGAAGACCACAGGAAGCATTGAATGGAGCATGTTGGGAATGGTGGGAAGTGTTTTACCAAGATCATTAATACATGAGTTGGAAGAAAAATGGGATGCTAGCAGGTCAGCTTTATCCTTGGCTCAAGTTGACAACAGAACCATCTGATTTTAATAGAGGTGAGAACAGAGATGGGCAAAAGTTGTGGCCAAAAGCTTTGGAAAGAGACTAGAATGCTCAGCTGCCATTAGGGTAAAATTTTCTACTCTTAGCCTGTTTAAAATTTAGTTTGGACTGATTAATAACTGCTTTACAATTGTTGCGAGCTTTGATGTAAGCAGAAAAAGAAACTGAAGAATTGGAAACAAGCCAATTACGATATGCAATATTCTTCTCTTGAACAGCCTTAGCACATTTATTGGAAAACCAAGGTTTAGATAAAGGACGAGATTTTAAAGTGGAGTGTGGGATAAAGGATTCCATTCCTACAAGAATAATTTTACTGACACGATCTGAGCAAACGTTGACATTAGAAGTTTTGAAACAGTAATCCGACCAAAAAAAAGAAATCTCGCAGGTAATCCCATTTTGCATTCTCGTAATGCCAAACAACACAAGGTTGAGAATAGCCATGAGATAAAGGTTCCATTGGAGAAGAGAGAATCGCCAAGTTGTGATCTGAGGTGCCTAAAGGACCACTCACTTTGACCATGTACTTAGAAGGGTTGTTTGTTAGAAAAAGATCAAGCATGTTGGCTGTATGGTTAGGATCGTCTGGTATTCTGGTAGGTAAATGAACAATCTGCATGAGATCATTAGTAATTGCAAAAGCCTCAGCATCTCGACCAGCTGGGTCTGTGAACGAAAGCCAGCTGGAGTTGTGAACATTAAAATCACCAAGGAAAATTACCTCACTGTTAGGAAAGTTGTAATAGAGAAAGTCAAGTTACGAAGAGAGGAAGTCAAAGAGCTCCAAGTGATTAGTGGAGTTGGGAGAACAGTAGAGAAAACAGGTGTGACTAGAATTCCAGTTACAAAACGGCAAACTCGTGAAGCTATAGCCATCCTGAGGAGAGTTTGGAAGAAACTGGTGCAAGTTTTTTTTTTTTTGGTAGTTATTGGCGCATAGGCTTCTGTGGCCATAATGCACCTCCCAAGGTTTTTGCAGTACTTTGATCCAAGCCCGAGGCAGGAATCGAACCCGCGACCTTTGGGTTGCCAGGCAGGCACTTGACCCACCCGGCTAGCCTGGTCGGCATGGTGCAAGTGATCATGAATATAGACTGTTATACAATATTGAAAAATTTATAAATAGACTTTGTAGTGTAATTTAAAGCAGTCTAAAATAAGTGACTTTTTAAATTATAATCATATTACAAAGTGTTATGTTTAATTAATATGTATATTAATTAAGATATGTACCTAAGTATAAATTTATTTTATTTTGTTAACCTGTGGATAATATTCTTCTGATTTTCACATATATAATTGGTAATAAACCTTTGGTAATAAAGTATAAATTTGTGCTTTATATCTTTATTTTTATAGCCTCCGGATAATATTTGTCAATTTTTGCTTATTATAATCGCCGTTTATTAGAATCAAAATTCACTTTGCAAACGTGATCCCCAGAACCGACGCTTACTGTATGTGCAAAAGGCATTGTTATATTATATCTTATTTCGTGAATCACTTCACAATGAGTTGCCTGATCTTGAATCTCCTCAAATAATTAGCATCAGATATTAGTCAAGGACACCAAAAGGGGTACTCTTACCACAAAAGACTTAAATTTTGCAAGTTGCAGAGCTTTCATGCCCCTGAAGATGTGATTGAAGTGTTTAAGGGTTTAAATGGATTGAGTAAACTTGATTGCTGGTGGCATCTTTGCTCTTTCTTGGACAGCACATGTAAGGGGATATATTCTTAAATTATAAAATTATGGCTACAGGATAGACTTATGAAAGTTTTCTTTCAGCCAGAGAGTAATTGATTGTTGGTATAAACTACCATCTGGTGTTGTGAAAGTGGATAGTTTGAAAAAATAAATTTAAGAAAGAATTAAGATGAATTATTAGAGGGGATGGACAGATAATTATGGTAGTATTTGCCTAAGTCCAGTGTGACTTATTACACAAAGGGCTGCTTATGTTAGGTGATTCATGAGATGTAGTGTAATGATGCCTGTGTACAAACTTTAGTTTTGTAAAGGAGGCATTATTATATTATCATACTGACTGTGTACACAGGTCACTACGATAGTACAAATTTGGATAGTGATTTGTTTTGACAGTAAATAAAATAAAGGTAAATAGTTCTTGTATTTATTTCAGTAAACAAATAAATTATAGTGGGGAGGTCATGCATCCCACATGGCTAGAATCCATTCTAGTTTCTAAATAAATTGGCCTTTGTCCTCAGTTTACAACCAAGTGTCTTTTTTCATTCCCACCTACTTGAACCTCGAATAACCAATTTTAATTAAAAAAAAATTATTTTTCATGTTAAATTGCTTTATAACCTATTTATCATTTGCTACATTCACAGGTACATATGAGTCGATCTCTGAGTGGCGAAAAAACCATTTACTATATATCGGCACAGTGGGATCCTAATCAGTCAGGATTTGAACTTCTTAATACCGAAACAGCAAGAGGTAAATGAATACTTAATTGAAGCTGTGGTAATTAAATTTGCTTAGTTAATTAATTTATTTAGTAATAATAATTCTTATATGTACTAATTTGACAATATGTACTTGGATTACATTTCAGTACACATTAGCAAATAGTACAGTAATAATTCATGATTTGTGACAAAAAAAAAAAAAGAAGCAAAATGCAATGACTTTTATGCACAAACTGAGAAAATTTATTTCTACACATCCACCATATTTTCCATTCATTCTTCCAACCCAGAGTATGGCAGCAAACAATGTCCAGTGCTTCAGCTATAATTTACAGTAAATGGATAGCCTATGTTGATATGTATGAAAAAAAAAATAAATATAAGTGCCAAATTTCTATTTGTCCGATTTTAATTAAATTTGGCAAGTGCCGACAAATTATTCTAACAGAATGAAATATAAAATTTTTGGAAAAAGGGATGGCTCAACAAATCTTTCTAAAAGATCCAAATATAAAATTTCATGAAACTAAGAGTTGGTTATTGCATGCAGATGGACAGACACAGGAATAATAACTGATAGATTTCTGTTCATCTGAAATCTACCAGTTGATCTGATTTTATTGAAATTTAAGGATTTGACAAATTGTTCTAAAAAAGGGCAAAAGATAAAATTCCTTGAAACTCTATCCACTGGGAGTAGAGTAATTATGAGCAGACAAAAGGATGGACAAAGAAATGATAATTGTTGAATTTGGGATGGCCCAACAAATCTTTTTAAAAGATCCAAATATAAAATTTCATGAAAATCCATTGAGTGTGAATTGAGTTATTACATGAAAACAGAAAAAAAAGAGAGAGAGAGAGAGTCAAAAATAATTTCTGGATTTCTGTTGGTTCGATATTGAAATATGGAATGGTTCTACAAATCCTTTGAAAAAGCCTAAATGTAGAATTTCATGGTCAGTTTGATGGACATGGTGAAGACAGCAAGCCCATTATGCATACATGCTAATGCTTAATAAAATTAGATGCTATTCAGCCCTGTGCAGAGAAGAATGGAGAGGTGGAAAAGAGAGAAAGAGGGGAGGTTGTAGCAAAATAACATATTCATTAGCAGTAACTAAAGACATTTTACAAATAAATTAGATTAGTATTAGTATTTAATAATATTTAATATTATTAATGACCACATGGTGCAAGAAAGCCTATGGCTTATGCTGCACCAGCCAAAAAAAAAAAAAAAAAAACTAATAATTACTAAACGAAAAGGAAATTAAACTTATCATCCTATGCATTTGCCTCACCCGAAGGTACTATCCAGATGACCTTTGAATTTCCCCCAAACTGTCAGCCTCTACCACCCATGTAGGCAACTTATTCCAGTAATTTATAACTCTCTGGCTAAAATAAAACTTCCTGCAGTCCAATCTAAACATCTCCCCCCCCCCCCCGTAAATTGAATTTATGTCCCCTAGTTCTAGCATCATTTATAATCTTGAAAATTTCATCCTCATTCATTTTACCGATGCCTCTCAGAGCCTTACACCTCAATCAAATCTCCTCTAAGGTGTCTGGTTTCCAAACTCTGCAACCCACATATTCAAAGTCTTTCTTCATAAGGACACCCTTTTGCCAATCTCACCAGGCGAGTTACCCATCTTTGCACCCTTTCAAGAAGCTCAGTGTCTTTCTTTAGGTGCGGTCTCCATACTTGAACACAGTATTCCAAGTGTGGTCTAACAAAAGCCTTATATAATGGGATTATCACGTCCATATCTCTACTTGCAAAAGTTCGATAGATTGGACACCATGGGCCTTCCTTGCAACCTGTTTACAATGCTCAGAGAATTTCATGTCTGACCATATCGTAACACCCAAGTCCCTTTCCTCCAGTACTGGGTTTAGTTGAACTCCACCAGGTGAATAAGTTATTTTGGGATTACTGTTTCATAGGTGTAATACCTTACACTTTGTTGGATTAAAGCATAGATGCCATTTTTCTGACCATTCCTGAAGTCTGTCTAGGTCTCTCTGAAGAAGCTCAGCTTGACAGTGATCATTAACTACTCTACCAATTTTAACATCATCTGCAAATTTAGACATCATGCCCTCTATGCCTTCATCAATGTCATTTATGAAAATTAAAAACAACAGTGGTCCTAATACTGATCGTTGGGGAACCTCACTTCTTACATCAACCCAATCTGAGGAATAGCCACTTATCACAACCCTCTGCCTCCTGCCCTGAAGCCATCCTGATATCCATCTAAGGATTTTCCCAGTGATTCCAACCTGTTCCAGCTTATAAAGCAACCGCTCATGTGGGACTGAGTCAAAAGCTTTGCTGAAATCTAAATAAACAATGTTGAAATTATTCCCTAAATCCAGCTGATGAGTTACCCTTTCAAAATAGCGAACCAGATTTGTTAAACATGATTTTCCCTTTACAAAACCATGCTGAGTATCCTTGAGAATTTCAGTTCTATCCAAATGATCCTGAATTTCGCCCTTGATCATTGCCTCCATGATTTTCCCTACCACTGAAGTCAGACTGACAGGTTAATAATTTCCCACTTCACTCTTGGAACCACCCTTATGCATGGGCGATACGTTGCCACTTTTCCAATCCAACGGAATCTCCCCAGAGTCTAGTGATGCTCGCATAATTAGCCTCAATGGTTCAGTGCACTCACTTGCCGCCTCCCTAAAGGACCACTGACTACGACCGTGTACTTAGAATGGTTGTTTGTGAGAAAAAGATCAAGCGTGTTGGCTGTATGGTTAGGATTGTCTGGTATTCTTGTAGGTAAATGTACAATCTGTGCAAGGGCATTAGAAATTGCAAACGCCTCTACATCTCGACCAGCTGGGTCAGTGTGACTAGAAAACGGAAACCAGCTGGAGTTGTGAACATTAAAATCACCAAGGAAATTACCTTGCTGTTAGGTAAGTTGGACTGGATAAAGTCAAGTTGCAAAGAGAGGAAGTCAAAGAGCTCCAAGTGATTAATGGAGTTGGGAGAACGGCAGAGACAGCAGATGAATTTGACACAATGAGATAGAGAGATTTTAAGCCAGAGAAGATTGAAGAGAGGAGATTCCAAATTACCAATTCTCTGACAGGGAATATTGGAACAGACATATGTACAAGTACCACCTTTGAGGCAAAAGGAATTATACAGTGAATAATTTGGGCAACTGAGATGAGCAGTATATGAATCAACCGATAACTGAGATTCTGTGAGAAAAAGTACATGGGGTTTGGCAGACTGCAAGTGGAAGTGGACATCGTTGAGATTAGAATTGAGTCCACGTATATTTGTGAAATGAATTAGGAAGTGTTTGGGCGGTTTAGATCTTTTCGCAGATAAGCTTACTCTATTAGTTTGACAATTCATTGTGTATTCAATAGTAAGAAAAAGTGGTGGGGGACATGCTGTATGAAGTAATGAAATTTTGATGGGATCCTTCCACTTGTTCAGATTACGAACCTAAGGGGGCACAAATTCAAATTAAGAAAAAACAGATGTAGAATAGATGTGCGGAAATTTGCCTTTAGCCAACGGGTGGCTAATTGCTGGAACAAACTTCCATCTGTCGTTGTGGAAGTTGACAGGTTAAATAAATTTAAGGAGGAACTGGACAGGCATTTGGAGGGAATGGTATGATTTTTTTTTTGGCTGATGCTGCATAAGCTCATACACTTGCTTTCTTGCATCACATGCCACACTACTACTACTACTACATGGTAAGAATATACCCAGATCCTTAACATAATATGGCCTCAACAATGCCTCCCCCCCACATACACACTACTTGGACTCCCTCCAGTCACTATCTGGCAGAGTATAGGTAGCAAGATTACACACTAGCTGATCCGGAAGCCTCCTAAAGAGTTACCAATGGATTTGGTCCGGTGAACATTGTTTTAGAACTGTAAAATTTCATTACATGATGTCACCCACCCCGCTTTTCCTTATTACCGAATACATCACGAATAGTCAAACTCATAGAACTAATTTATCTGAAAAATGACTAAACCTCCCAAGGTTTAGGTCATTTTGACATTCTGATCTAGGTCTGTGCTGGTGGAAGAATATGATTTGTTACTACAGAATCTTACAGACACCCTTATATCAAGCATGGTTTGCTACTCTAAGGCCTGTTTAGCTGTTGGAGGTGGTCATATGTTGTACCGATGTCATGTGACCATCTTGTATTAACTTCTGTAATGTGACATTTTTGGAAATTCTTAAAAAAAAAAAAAAACCCTGTAAATGTTCCTTATACATGTCTGAAGTTTCTCTCTGTCTCCTCATTTCATCATTATTCCATGATATACCACCACTATATTTTGTTCCACTTCATTGCAAGCTGCACAGGTTACACCGCTTTCTATGTGTTCTATTAATTTTGTTGAGCAGTGTAGAAGGGGGTAGTGGTAGTTCTTTCTTTCTTTGACCTGCAACTCTCTTTCACTGCCCCTTTCACCTTCCACATAATTAAGTTATTCACAAAGAATAGCTGCCAGACAGTTGAATAATCTTAATTACTCTAGAGCCAAGTTTAATTGATAGAATAGTATCATTAATCCTGAAACATCCTAGAAACTAGGTTAATGATGTCTAATTCCCTGTCCTTTATCTTAATATCCTAACTTTTCCCTTAGGATAATCTTAACCTATGACTGTCCCAGCAACCCCTTTCACCTTCCACATAATTAAGTTATTCACAAAGAATACCTGCCAGACAGTTGACTAATCTCCTAATGTTACCCGGAGGCCTCCAGACCTGTATGCAGTACTCAAGGCATGGCCTGACCATTGCCTTATACAGAGGGACAATCACCTCCTTCTCCGCGCCTCCGTAGCCAGGTGGGAAGGAGCAGCAGTGCGTAGCACACGCTTCTTGATTAGACCGGGGTTCGAGCCCGTCACCACCAAATACGGAGGATGCGGAAAGGTCAGGGAATGACCACCGCATATCCCGGAGCAATATGGCCTTAGTTGCTAATGCTCCTAAAAACCAAATAACAACAACAACCTCCTTCTCCCTGCTAGCAAAATTCCTATATATCATTGACAAAACCCCATGACCTGCCCTGGCAGCCTGTCTGCATTGCTCAGAAAACTTCATATCTGACTGCACAATTACTCCGAGGTCTTTTTCATTTTCTACCACCTTAAGTGTAGTACCACACAGTTGGTACATTTCTTTGGGATTACTTCTACCCATATGCAGTACTTTGCATTTTGTCAAGGTTAAACTTCAGTTGCCACTTCTTAGCCCATCTGCCCAAATTATCTAGATCCTGTTGCAGTAGTACACTGCCATTACTGTCATTAACAACCCTGCCAATTAATCCAACATCTAGTTAGATTGCTAATTTCTTAAAATTATTTAACACTCTTAATAATTTTTCCATGTTTTTTTATATATATTGTTTTTCTTAACATAACCTTTTATGAGTTTCTTGATAATCCAGATAAAGCCACCAAAAAAAATATAAATAAATAAATTGTGCCAGAGCATGTTCATATTTGCTTTGTTTTATGAGTGTAATTAATATTATGTTCTTACATTTATTTCAGATTCTCATGTTTATTTAACAGTCTCAGTAAGTCTTCTCTTCTGTGGAGTTGAAGAACCACAGCGTTTCTTTATAGAAACAAAAGCAAAAATATTTCCAGAAATGGAACGCTTCTGGTATTTTACTAGGAAACTTCTGCATGAAAAGTTTTACTTAAGGCTGAAAGAGGTAATTTTTAAATTTTCAGATTTTATGCTTAGTGAAATTGAATTTAAATTAAAAAAAAAAAAAAATCACATACCACATTGATGTCCAAAATCTAAGTTGCACCTGTAAAATATGATATCAAAAAAATATGTACTTGATGGAATTCACTAATATGTTTTGTGAAAGACTATTATATTGCAGTTGTATTTTGGTTTGAAAAGAGATGTGTGTGTATGTATGTTCATGAATCATAACCACGTTGAGGGTGACTGATTCTATGTAATACAGTTTAATAAGGAGTATGATCATGCCTGGTAGGCAAGCAACTCTTGTAAGTACATTGCTGCTGACAAGGAAGATGATAAGCCAATATCTCACATGTAATGCAGTAAGGCCACATCTCAAATTTTTATCAAAACTGAGTTACGTGTAGGGTAATTGATACGGAGATTCAGTTACGATAACTGCAGTAAGGCCATATACTTAGTTTTAAAAATAGCTGTTAGAGAGCCTATATATCCTTCAGTTTCTTAAGGAAATCCAGTGCCACATCTTGACTTGTGGCCCTGTTGCAGTAAAATGTCCTTAGTAAAATCTCAAATTTTTTGAAAGTAGAAATAATCTACAATAATTTTAGTAATCATGTTTTAAAACTTAGATTTCAATGAAATATGGTCACCAAACGTGGAACTGTAACTTAATTACATAATTTATTATCATAAACAATCACATTCAAATCATTGCTGTGTAAAATATGTAATTTTGGACATGGCCCTACTGCATTACATGTGCGATATGATAATAAACATCATTTCTCTACAATATTAGCTCTTGCAAAGTGTCTGTATTAGCTAATTGGTCTTGACTATAGAGGTTCTGTGTCAAGTCAAACAGCTTCTGTAGGGAAGAAGTGGGCACACAAGCCGTGGCTGTATTGCATATAGTCCCTTTTCCTGAATCCTGTATATTGCTTTCAAACTATCATTCTGTGGCTTTTGAGAGAGAGGTAGGCTGTAACTGAGCGGTCATGTGCAACGATGCATAAGTACACGTGCTTTGAGTGACTGTGGTTCAAGCCCACTAAATATGGTGCTGTTTTTTGTATTCCCTGTCTTTTGAATTCTTCTGACCATGTGGTTTACTCAGAGTATAAACAGAAAAATTATTTATTTAGCTTCCTGTGGCTTAAGATAAAAGCTAAATATAAATGAGTACTTCTCCTGTGTGTACATTTTAAAATTGTGTTCTGATTTATTTCTAATTTACCTATTCCTAAAACTGTATTTGGATTTATAATGTTAAGATACATCAGGATGTGACATTCTATGTACTTGTTTAATTTTTTTTGAAATTACATTAATAATAAAAACATGATTGGAACATAATATTTGGATAAGAATGAACATTGAAAAATTTATATTGAGAAATATGTATTTCTCAATACATATTTCTCTACAAAACATAATATATATATATATATATATATAAAAAATGTGTAGTTTGTAACATAAGTATAGAGTCTGAAAAGATGGAAAAGAGAAGTACACAGAGTGCTTGAACTAAAAGAGGTTTAAAGGAAAGTAGAAAAAGGAAGTAAAGTAGTAGTGAAAAAGGGAAAGAATTTTAAAAAAACCGTGCAATAACGAAATGAGACTATGGAAGAAAACAATATATGAAAAATTACAAATTGCAAACTTGGCTTAATGACTCCAGTTTCGACGATAGAGGTCATCCCTATTTTCATTTTTACAGCTATGTAACACGGTGATCGGTTATTGTTTTCCTTTTGCGTCTAGGTTGTGTGCGTCTCTCCTCTGCTTGGCTTAACTCCAGGTAATGCTTTCCCCTGTTTTTACTTTTGGTTTTGGTTTGCCTTTCTTCTCTACAAGCCTATGGTATTAACACCCATTTTTACTAACACTTACAAATACCAGAACCCTTCTTTAAGTTTGGGCCTTACACACCCAGTAAGTTCAGTAATTTTATTGACTTTTTCTACACTTTTTATCTTTTCACTTTCTTTTTCTATCTTTTTCCCCTTTGTAAAACTATTAGTGTAATAAGAGGGTGATACGAACGCTCCGACTATCCTTCATCCCATTGCTACTTTTGCCTTGTTTTAACTACTTTCCCCTCCCTTCCCCATCCTCAAGAATTTTTACCCTTCCTTATACCATTTACTTGTTACATTTACATTTATACTATTTGCTTGGCTACACTTTTTAATTAAATTACTCTTTTTCCCCCTTACCATATAGTACACACCTTTGTATATTTGTATTATATTTAACTTTATTAACTTAATTTTTTACACTGTATCACAGCATGGTATGCACATTTGTATATTTGTATTATTTTACTTTATTTACTGAATTTTTTACACTGTGTAGGGACTACATTGTCTGATAGTATTAGGATAGGGGCCGCATATTTGCTTTTTCTCTGTACTGTAGACAAGTTTGGGAACACAGTGCCTGATACATGGTCAGAAGTAACCCCCTATTGAAATGCCTGGCCATGTATCATTTTTTCTTTTGCTGTATTCAGATTCTGCATATTTGTCATTCCTATATTCGACCTTCTTTCCAAAAATTGCTCTCACATATCTGAATACAGTGGTAGCTCTTTATTATTTATTTGATAATTTGTAATTTTTCATATATTGTTTTCTTCCATAGTCCCTTTCATTATTGCACTAGGTTTTTTAAAATTCTTTCACTTTTTCACTACTACTTTACTTTCTTTTTTTACTTTCCTTTAAACCTCTTTCAGTTCAGGCACTCTGCATACTTCTCTTTTCAGACTCTATACTTATGTTACAAACTACACAGTTTTATATACTTTTGTTTCCTTTACTGCTGCCCTGCGCGTTTTGGAGCATTTGACATATGATCCCTTTCATAAAATTTCCCTATTTTTCTCTGAACTGCTTAGTTTGCTTCTAGACAATATAATATTACTACTCTATATATATATATATATATATATATATATACTAAATAGATACGTTATAGTGTAAAGTTAATATCTTTAAAGTTTGAAAATCCATATAGCCATAGTCCTGCCATATCTCCAGTATACATGAAAACCAAAATATAAATCATATTAAGTAAATTAATAAAATAATAAAATAATAAGCCCAACACAGGAAAATTATTTTGCAAGGAACTTTGTCGAGGGCTAAACCCTTACAAAATAACCAACCCATGCTAGACTGAGCCATCGGTTTCTGTTATCATCTGCCTGTATACTAAAGCCAAAATAATATAATAGTGGAAATGTGGAATAATTTAGTATAACATTAACGTAAGATTTGAGACAAATGTAAGTCTAGAATGCCAAAACAACAAGTGTCGTACCGTAATACATAACAACAATTTATAAATGATACAGGCTGGATGATCATCCAGCTTGTATCATTTATAAATTGTTGTTATGTATTACGGTACGACACTTGTTGTTTTGGCATTCTAGACTTACATTTGTCTCAAATCTTACGTTAATGTTATACTAAATTATTCCACATTTCCACTATTATATTATTTTGGCTTTAGTATACAGGCAGATGATAACAGAAACCGATGGCTCAGTCTAGCATGGGTTGGTTATTTTGTAAGGGTTTAGCCCTCGACAAAGTTCCTTGCAAAATAATTTTCCTGTGTTGGGCTTATTATTTTATTATTTTATTAATTTACTTAATATGATTTATATTTTGGTTTTCATGTATACTGGAGATATGGCAGGACTATGGCTATATGGATTTTCAAACTTTAAAGATATTAACTTTACACTATAACGTATCTATTTAGTATATACATAACGTCCGATGTAATGTTCGATCGTTTGATGGCATTAATTGGGTGTTCTATATATTACACTTTAACTATAATTTTACATCTTTACAACCTAAACTCAGTAATATTATGGATGCTTTATATATATATATATATATACTGTAAAATATTATATGCCTCAGCTGCATTTGTAAAAATAAATATTTCTTTTCAGATAAATTCCACACAATTTATTTTAAACACAACACAGTTAAAATTAAAATGAATTAAAGGAAGCCATTTTTTAAAAGTAAAAGTAAATTATAATTCCATTCAGTAACCCTTGGTTTTTGTGTGCACTTTAGCACATGATGTTTTGGTGAAAAATAATAACTTGTTGGGAATAGCCAGTGTATATGTGGATCATAAAATAAACAATTTTGTATCAATCATGAATATAGAATTAAAAGTACTTTTTTTGAACAGTACTTAGTTTAAAGAAAAACAAAACAGATTAACAGTATCCACAGACAGAGGTGAAAGTGATTGTTGCACTGCTTCTATTAGAATGAGCAGCAGCCTAGAAATCAAGGTGCTGGGGATTTCAGGGATTGGTTGGAGTCATCATGGAAGAAGTAAATACATGGGCTGTGTTAGGATAACTAAGAATAGAAACAGGTGCATGTATACTTGTGTATACACCAATGCTAGGAGTATAGTTAATAAATTTGATGAGCTTGAAGTGTAGTCAAGACATCAAAGGCAGATATTGTTGTGATATCAGAGACATGGTTAGACACAGATATAAGCAGTGCAGAATTGGAATATGGGGAGTTCAATGTGCACAGAAAGGATATACAGGATAGGAAGGGAGGGGGGTTATGCTGTTAGTTAAGAAACACATAAAATCTAAGGAAGTGCATCCACTTGTGACATGGACAGTGCAATGTCAGTTTGGTGTGACATAAGCACAGGGAAAGCAAAATTGAGAGCATCTGGAGACTAGGCACCTGCAAGGTGATCTGATTGAGGTGTATAAGGCCTTGAATGGGTTGATCACACTCAGTGCTGATGGGATTCTTTCTCTTGCTCAGATTACAAATCTGAGAGGGCATAAATTCAAATTGAGGAAAGACAGTTATAGAATAGATGTGTGGAAATTTGCCTTTAGCCAGCAGGTAGTTGATTGCTGGAACAAACTTCCATCTGTTGTTTTGGAAGTTGATAGCTTAAATTAGTTCAAGGAAGAACTGGACAAACATTTAGAGCAAATGTGTGAAGTGGGATTTTTTTTTTTTTTTGGCTGATGATGTATATGCTTGCTTTCTTGCATCATATGCCTCCTCTTCTAATGCTAAAACAGTACTGAGTTTAAAGAACAACAAAATAATAGGAACAGTAAATTAGTAATCAATTATATAATCACTAATAGAAATATAAAACCAGAAAAATATAACAAATGTAAAAGCAACACCATGAATAGATATAGGAAGCAATTATAAATTAGTATTGGGAACATTCAGATTTAAAGAATCCTTTGAGAAAAAAGCAAAAAATAAGCAAAGATAAAAAAAAAAAAAATTCAAATTTTGAATTATTACAAGATTAGGAATCTGTACAGATGATTTTCTGTTGCTTATGAAAATCAACAGAAAAAATGGAAAAGAATTAAAATTAAAATTTGTGTAAGTATGGCAGCACATGAAGTATTAGGAGAAGAGAATGGACACCATGGTATACAGAAGTAAAAGACTGGCTGAGAGGAGTGCAAAAGCATTGCAGTAACATTTGTGAAATAAAACATATGCACAAAAATATAAGATTTGAAATAGAAACAATTCAGAGTAAGAAAAATGAAACAATACTGTTGGGACAAGTTTTCAAAACATCTAGAAAATTTGGCAAATAATATGGAATCAATGGAAAGAATTAAATGGATGTGTTAAAACAATAAACATTTACATGGATAAATTGTTTTAAAATTTTATATGCACATGAAGATTAGCAAATCTACATATTATTAGAGGGGATGGACAGAAGTGATGGGTAGGTTTTTTTTGGTTGATACTATATAAGCTTGCTTTGTTGCATCATTTGCCACCACCACTACTACTAATATATATATATATATATTTTTTTTTCCCTTGCCTTTTTCCCATTATTATGTGGGGTCAGCGTTTTTATTGTTTTTGCATGCAATTTTTATGGCTGGATACCCTTCCTGATGCCAACCCTCACCCTTTATTCGTGCTGGGAATATGCGGTGGTCTTTCCCTGACCTGCCACATCCTCCGTATTTGGTGGGTACGGGCTCGAACCCCGGTCTAATCAAGAAGTGTGTGCTATGCACTACTGCTCCTGCCCACCTGGCTACGGAGGCGCCACCACTACTACTAATAATAATTCTTTATTTTTGAAAAAATCTCTTCAAAGGCTGCAGTTATCTGTTTTATGTGGGGGTGGGGGTAGAGTTCCCATGCAAATTATTACAGATAGGTTTTTTGCAGTCCACATAATGTGCAAATCATCTGTGAATTTGCACTTGTACAGATACAGGTCATAAAGTAATACATCATATGCACTATCTATGGCCAAAGTAGTCTGTCAAAAACTCCCAAAATAACCAGCCAGTCTAATATAAACTCTCAAATGGCTACCCAGATTTTATTGTTCTCTCATGTCAGCATAATGTAATGGAATTGAAAATACAGTTATGCTAGAAACATTTTTAAAATGATATTTACTATTTATTTTGATACTAGAATAAGCAAAATAAAATTTTTAAAAAATTATTTACTTTTTTTTTTTTTTTGTGTGTGTAGGTTGAAGTTGATATAAATAAAGATCAGACATTTGAGGTAGTCAGCCTAACCAGTGAAACACAGTTACAAAAGAAATCTCTGTCACGCTCTTCGCATTTGGCCACTGTGAACAGGGACTCTAGTGATCAGTCAGTTTCTACTTCTGGTGGCCAGGACACTGATTCAGGTAACTGTTCAGAATTCTGCCATTAACTGCTGCTGTAATTTTAAATAATTACTCAGTTTTAAAGTATAAAGATTAATGTAAATTTTTGGTGAATAACTTAAATATTTTAATCAGTATCAGCTGTTATTAGGAATATAAATCAGGAAATGGGATCTTCTGGAGTATTTGAGGATAAATTCTAAGCCTTTTTTTTTTTTTTTTTCAAAACTTGGGGACCCATTTACTGATATATATTGCCAGTAAGAGTTATTAGTGATTGAATATTTTGAAATGCATGAAGTGTTTGTTAATTTTTTAGAGTTTAATCATATCATATATACCTACATTGTAACTTTTATTTACTCAGTTGTGATATATATATATATATATATATATATATATATATATATATATATATATATATATATATATATTATTATTAATTTTTTTAAAAATTAGATCATGATGAACCGCTGTTAAGTGGAACTGGTGAAGTCAGTAAAGATTGCACTGAAACTGAATTAGAAGGTTGGGGTGATGTTTTATCTAAGTGGCGATTAAATTTACGATCACGGCCAAAGCAGTTATTATCGCTTGTACGACGGGGAATACCAGAAGCTCTCAGGGGTGAAGTTTGGCAGTTACTGACAGGCTGTATTGATGACAGGCAGATGGTTGAAACTTATCGAATATTAATATCTAAAGTAAGCTTAATTTTATTTCAGCTGAATGAACTTTCTTATTTACTGTTTTTGCTTAGATGGACTACTGAAACCTTTCTGTTTCTTTTGAATAATGTGATTTATTGTGCCTTGTATTTATCCAAGTACAGTGTTTATAAGTTTTTAGGAAAATATTCAATAGGAATCTCCAGGAATGCCACATGCCTATGAAGTGCCTTTGTGCAAATACTTATCAGCCCTCCCCCTCCCAAAAAAAAAAAAAAATAATAATAATAATAATAAATAAATAAATAACTGCAGACCATTATTTTAATGTATTTTGTAATGATCAATGAATTTTTAACATAGTACATTTTTGAATTTAAAAGACTACAGCCATTCATGTTCAACTTTCATGTTCTAACACTTTACAACAATAAAAGAATGAGTTTTATCCAAATTTTTATCATTCTGTTTCTTATAATTGGCTGAAAACAAACTTTAGATAATAATGGAATGGGCTGGTATTTTTTTGGTAACATTTATATAAAAAAAAAAAAGAGAGAATAATCATTTCATTTTTAATTTTTAAAATTTATAAGCTGTTATACTATGGATGATGTCTCTCATGATTAGACACTTTGTGCTGTGCACAACCTGCATATCAGCATGCAGTGGCAGCTGTGGGAATTTCATAAGTTCTCAAAGACATTGGTAACCAAAAAAAAAATCACTCTAATACAGTGTTTTCCAAACTTTTTTTGATGTTAGCAAACTATGCTTTTTTTTGATATCAATAAACTGAGTGGAGTGCCAAAAGTAATTTGGCATTCCACTCAGAATTTGGTAATCAATCGGCACACATCACCCATTTTGTTCCTTATCTTTAAGCTAATGGTGAATACAATGCAGTTTCTTTTGTTTCAAGCCAAATACACATAAACAAGAGTATGAGAGTAGGAAGATTGTAATAATTGATTGCAGTAAGCACAAGCATAACCAAGCCCATTTGATATTGATAGTGCCAATTGTTAGCTTTCAAAGAGAAAGAACATGTATAGAGCTTAGAATACATCATTTCTTCACATGCTGAGTATGAAGCACATGAAGAAATAATGTATTGATAAATTTTTAATGTATTCATCAACAATTGTATTTAACCAATCAGTTACATCAATATATTCATGTGATTCATTAGCTGTATTTTTCAAATCGAGTGGAATTGTGGAACGTGTCGTTTTGGACACGCAGAAGACAGTCACAGCTAAGTGGTATACTGAACAATGCCTGCCTAAAGTCATTGGATCTATGAAGAACCTGCGGCCAAAGTCAAGAATGGACACCTGGTACCTCCATCACGATAATGCTCCAGCTGACCGCGCCAAAGCCTGCACTGAATATTTGACCACGACAGGACTGAAACTTCTCGAGCACCCTCCCTACAGTTCAGATCTTGCTCCCTGCGACTTTGCACTGTTCCCGCATGTGAAAATGAAGGTAAAAGGGAGGCGGTTTTCCAGTGATGAGGACCTTCTACGGGCTTGGAACAACGAGTGTGCTTTACTCCCTAGTGAAACTTGGCAGAACTGGTTTAAAGATTGGTTTCGGAGGATGGAGAGGTGTATTGAATGGAGGAAATTACTTTGAAAAAAATTAAATAAACAAAGCTGTATTGCAAAACTTTCCTAGTACCCTTTGTATATGTACAATTATTCTGATCCAGCTTTATATGAAGAACAAAAGGGATTTAGAAAATGAAGATCCTTTATTGACCCAGCTTTTACATTAAAAATTTTAATAGAGAAAAACAGAATATAATATTGAAACACATTTTGCATTTATTGATTTCATTATTATTTTCCCATAATCTTCCTCTCTAGAGAGGAAGATTATGGGAAATTTTGAAACAATTAAATATCCCTAATCAATTATTAATGCTATAACGGATGTCGCCGACCGGGCTAGCCGGTGGGTAAAGTGCCTACCTGGAAACCCAAAGGTCGCAGGTTCGAATCCCGCCTCGGGCTTGGATCAGAGTACTGCAAAAACCTTGGGAGGTGCATTATGGCCACAGAAGCCGATGCGCCAACAACTACCAAAAAAAAAATAATAAAATAAAATAACAACGGATGTCTATCATAATAACAGAATTGCGATAAAGTCCAACTATAACTAAATGGAAATCAATCAGTTGAAGAGTTCGTCAAGGATACCATTGTGTCACCATCGTTTAATATTTGTATAAAGGCAGTAGTCAAAGAATGGAAGAATATTATTGATTATGGTTTTAAAATTGATCGAGTAACTAAATTGAATACTGCACTATTTTCAGATGATCAAATAATAATATCTCAGAATGAAGGCGAACTTCAAAGATCAATTTTTACCTTAAATAATATTGCTAAAACATTTGGAATGGAAATTTCAAATGAAAAGACTAAAGTTATGGCATTTAAAGGTAATTATCCAATCAGAAGCAAAATAGTAATAGAAAATACCATCCTGTAACAAGTAAATTCATTTAAGTATCTTGGATGTTATCTCTCTTATGTCAAAGAAAAACAGGTTTAATATCCTAAAACTGAATAAAGTTCAAAAGCATACAAGGATAAAATCTTATAAAGTGACAGCAAGACCCACTTTACTCTATGGAAGCAGAACATGGACAATTAAATCAGAAGATGAGAAAAGGATTTAAAGTGCTGAAATGAAATTTATTCACCGAACCAGTGGCTATAGATTATTAGACAAGAAGAAAAGTTCTGATATTTGCAAAGAATTAGGTATTGATTCAATAACAGATAGAATCTACAAATACAGAGGAAAATGGGTTAATCATTTGGATAGGATTCACCCAGCAAGATTACAAAAGAAGATTATGAAATATCAGCCAGTTGGAAGAAGAGATCCAGGATGTCCAAAGAAAAGATCGGCTTGAGACCAGAACAGGCCATCTGGCCTAAATCCTTGAAAGGATGATGATGAAAATTGTAGTTCTGAGCATTTGAGGAAATTTCATATATGCATTATTGTAATTATTTCCTGGAAGCAGTTTTAAAACTTTTAAAGTATAGTAAATCAACTTACATCATATTTAAATTACTTCTAGGGAATATTTTTGGATAAGAGGTTGGCAATAAGTGTAGGATTAGCATTGCATTCATCTATGAACAAAAAGTGTTAAAATTGAGAACATGTCATCTTCTTGTCATGAGGAAAAGTTTATTTTCTCTAGAATGCACTCTGAAGAGTTTTTTCTTAACATGATTAGAAAAAGTGCATTACTAGGCAGCGGGTGGGAAAAAAGCTGAAAACTTTTCCAGTCAACTGGTTAAGAATTAGTAGTGAAACTATAAATTCTGGGCACCCTTGTCAATTGAATAGTCCCCACTTGATCTTTAATAACCATACCAAACCAGTCATTCCCAAATTCATAGTGTGCTAGTTTCTCCACTTTTAAAGATGCAATTGATTGGATATGAAATGAAAAAAAAAGTCCTGTTGAAATTATGTACAAAGAGACACTTTGAGATTTTATGAATTTTCAAATTTTGAATTTAAAAGCAAAATTTGCTTCCCTTTAATTTAAAAGCTAACTAAAATTGTCAATCATCACAAACAAAAAATTATATCCAACAAAACAAGCAGTCATTGAAGAAAAAGACTGTGATGAAACTCCTTCCATTTATTCCTCCTGTGTGTCACACCAAATAAGGAATCAGAAGACGAGATGATTAGATGTACATGAAGAAAATTAGGTTTAAAAAGACATCGGACAGAATTTAGTTATATTGTGTTTTCCTTTCTGCTTTTTTTAAAAAAAAAAAAAGAATTCTTATTAAAGTTTCAGTATTTTCTAATTTGTTTGCTTACCTTTAATATTTTAATAATTTAATATTTTCTAATTTGCAAACAAATTAGAAAATATTTTCAGTATTTTGTGTGAAAATTAAGATAAAGCATTAAATTTTCCTCATTCATTCATTTTTATAAACCTTAAATATGATAGTGGCATAAGTCATTTCTGCCATTCAGAAAACATATTTTTTCGACGCATTTAATTTTAATAATCTTCTATGATATTCCAACTCTTTTACTATAGCAGTGACAATTACTAAGAGATTCCATCATGTTACTTGAAAGAACGTAAATTTAACTTGCACTACCCGATTTTCACCACCTCATATGTGTATTGTGCTATATTGGTTTTTTTACTAGGATTCTTCCTGTGAGACTATGATTCAGAGAGATATTAACAGGACATTCCCAGCTCATGAATACTTTCGAGAAAGTGGTGGAACAGGCCAAGACTCCTTGTACAAAATTTGCAAGGTAAAATTTTTAATTTTTTCCAGCTTTTCTTTGTGTTGGATAATGTGTGATTAAGAAAAAATAAACACTTGGAATTTTTAAATTTATCTTTTTATGATGATTCCAAAGTGACTTTTATTGATAAACTTAAGTGGCTTTATATGAATAATTTTTTATTTCAACATTCTTGAATTTTTTTCTTTATTGCAATTTTCAAAGGATTAAGAATACATTTCAAAGTTCTTTGATACTTTCTAAAAATTAAAATTTGTAATATACTTGTTCCATTGGCAGTTGTAAACATAAGAAACTGGCTAAAATGTCTTAATTCAGGATTATATATTGCAGAGGTTGGCATATGGTTTTGTTTTTGTGTCATCACTCACACACACACAAGATAGTGAGTGCACTGTACTCTTAAATCCTACTACAGGTTTTTTTTTTTTTTTTTTTTTGCTGATACTCCGTTATCTTGCTTGCATCATTTTGTTAACATGTACTAATGCTAAATAAATGTCTGATATGAACCCATATACATGTATGAACTATTTGCTAGATAGATCTATTTTTCACTCAGTTTTATTACGTATTGCAATCATATTCACCCATAAACGAGAGAGAGAGAGAGAGAGAGAGAGAGAGAGAGAGAGAGAGAGAGAGAGAGAGAGAGAGATATTAACGACTAATATGTATATTGGTATTATATTAATATAAGATGTGTTACTTAATTTTTCTTATTTCACTGATAGCGAGGAATTTTTTTTTATTTTTGCATAGTTTAACACTTATGTTGGTAATGGTTTTGCATATTTTTTATTACTGCAAGCAGTTTTGGCTATTTGCAGTACTTAGCCATTATTTGCTCACCATCTGTTTTGCATTGAGTTAGAATTTTTGGACTGTTGTCCCTTCGTTATTTTGTTGATGGTTCATGTTTATGTCATCATCCTAAATAACTTCATTTGTTAAATTAAAAATTTAGTGCTGTACTTTTGTTATGTTATGCAATATGGTAATTGAGATGTATAATTGAAATTCATTTGCTAGATCCACTAGCAAGTGAATTTCTTATACCAAGTGTGAGTTGGAGTAGTTTTTTATTGACAAGGGTGTCTGTCTTCTTGGTATGTGCCATGAACTCTACTACATGTTCGTACATGTAGTAGAGTTCATGGCAGCTGAGCCATTGGTTTTTGTAATATTTTCACTCCTCATTGAAAAAAATCATACCACTGTATTACTATTATTAATTCACCTCCTTATGCATATTAATCAGAGGTTAGTGAAGTGTGCTAACTTCAATGTTCTAACATGTTGATTTTTATATGTATAATTCACATAGAGTTACAAATTCTGAAAATAAAATTTTTGCTAATTAGCTACGTACATTTTGCATCTCCAGTCCATACTAACCTTCCCTGAATCCAAGGATGCTCTCACAATTATGGCTAAGGATTTGCTTACTTCCTTTGCTACCTCCCTTAATATAATTGGATAGACCCCATCCACCCCAGATGCCTTTCTTATGTTTAACTTCAACAATTTCTCTTCCACCATCCTCTTAATTATTAAAATATCATTTAGCTCTGTGGTAGAGTTTGATAAACATTTGGTATCCACTTCTCTAAAGAATTCCTCACGTGCAAATATAGATGCAGAATACTCATTCAGTGTATCATCAACAGTCAAACCGTCAGTATGATGTGGACCAATTTGACTTGTCCCCTTCCTTCTAGTTTTTACATAAGTAAAGAAGTCTTTGTTGTTTTCTTTGCGTTCTTTGCCAAAGATTTCTTGTAATCAGTTTCACTTTTAGCAAGCATGTGTTGTACAATTTTGGAAGATTCTCTCATACAGTTTTTTTGGCTTCAGTTGACTTGATAAAATTTGTCTAGATAATACTGTTCAGATTGAAAAATTCATGTATAAAATGTGTTTTGAAGGTTTTGTTTTAAAATGCTAACCAGTGTTATGTTTATTTGGTATTAGTAAATTAGTATAGCTGATAAACTTTTAACAGTTCAGTAATATCACCTGGGCTTCCAATGAGTTTTTCAGTGTGCATAACATTCAGAACATACACTTGTACAGCCATAATAGGAATACATAAAAATTGCGGAATTACGACCTAGGAATTTTCTAGTGAGTAGTTAATCTACCAGAAAATTCCCACAAACAAGAACAAAGAACTTCCAAAACTATATCAGTGTAATGTGTGATAAATTAGTTCTATATAGTTAACGTTAAGTGTTATATTAAGAATTTATAATATTTATGTATATTCCATTTTCAGGCATATTCTGTTTATGACCAGGAAATTGGTTATTGTCAAGGAGAGTCATTCTTGGCTGCTGCTCTTCTGCTTCATGTAAGTAATTTCAACTGGATTTGATTTATTGGGAATTCAAGTTTATTTGACATGATATATATCAAAAATAGTTTGGTGATTAATATTGTTTAACCAGTTGGTTTTATTTTTGTGATATTTTTTCTAAAAAAACAATTGTGATAAATACTATGGTTCTAAGTAGCCATCCTAGATACTTTTATGAGACTATTGTGAAAATTCTATGTTTGAAGATTACTAATTTTAATGTTGCTCTTCTCTGTGAAGCTTTTGTATGTAAATACGGCAGAACATCATAAATCTGGCATCATTGAATCTAACATTCTACTAGACTTTTTAATTGTAATAAACTGCAAAATTTTTATTAGTAAAGTGTGCAGATCGTTAACTGCTTCAGGAAGATTATGCAGTGTTCTAGCGGAGTGTAAAAAGGTGTTATCACAATGGCATTTCTGTTGTATATCTGCTGTGCTTCATCATTAACCAAGTTTCACATGCATCACATTCAGATTTTTGAGAAATACAGATTTTTGAATGTAGGATTTATGAGATTTAACTGTGGTTTGTAAAGTTAGTTGATTTCACTAATTACTTCAAAAAATTAACTTTAGAGTGCAGATTTTTCTAGATTTTAGGAAAAAGTATCATGTACGTTCCTGTAAAATATAAGAGAACCTGAATTTCAGGTGCTGGACTAATTGCTATTTGAAATTTTATTATTTTATAACACCAGTATATGGAAAGAGCTCCTTGGCACAACAAAAGTGTTGTATTAGTCTGTGATGAGTTTGAGAGATAGCAACAGGTGCATTTGCATCTGGAATCGCATTGGGAAGACAGATAAGTTGGCATGCACTGGGGAATGGCCTGTCCTGATTTCACCCACCACTTTTACAGATATTTTTTCCTAACATCTTCCCCATCCATAAGTAGTACTGTTGATAGACAGTGTATCCTATAGGAATTAATTGGTCCTTGAGGAATAGGAATTAAATAGTCCTTGATGTTGTTGCAGACATTCTCTCAGATATGCCAGACAAGCTGTACTTGCTACCTGGGAGTCAAAAACGCTGATGGAACTGATATTCGGGTGACACTCAAGTCAAGTGGACTCAATTTCGGCACAGTTCGGTTGGCCTGTTACAGCCAAATCCTCTGCTTGCACCTTCACGATGGCGGGACTTTTAGTAATCCTGAGTATAACCCCCATTGCACAAGCACACTGTGGGTGACCACCCAGGTGTGAACCAACATAAGCAGGGGTCAAGCTGTGGCACCCACATCACATGGAGGAATGCTGCCCCTCTGTGTTACCAGGCAATACTAGGTGGTAGGTGACTCTCATCACCTGGTGCAATACCACCACTTTGCTTATTGGAGGCTTGAAGTGGTGGAACCCATGTTTAGTCTCCAGAGCCAAGTTCCGGTAAAACCTTCCCCCATCTCTTCCATCAAGCAGTATGACTGATGTCTTTTGAGGTTATGATGGACATTATGGCGAGATCCAAACTTCCTTACATTTCGAGGGTACAGCTCTACAATGGTGTTTGCAGGCTGGCACACCAGACCGAACCTATTGGTAACTCTAAGAGGCTTTCAGATCAGCTAGTGTATTATCTTGCTACTTCTACTCTGCCAGATAGTGACTGGAGGAGGTCTGAGTAGTGTGTATGCAGGGGGAATTGTCGAGGACACATTATGTCAAGGATCTGGGTATATTCTTTCCATGTGTATGCCATATCCAAAAATTTCATTACTTCATACAGCATGTCCCTCCCACTTTTCTTACTATTAATACACCATGAATTGTCAAACTAATAGAGTAAGCTTATCTGTGAAAAGATCTAAACCTCCTAAACACTTCCTATTCCATTTCACAAATATACATGATCTCAGTTCTAATCTCAATGATGTCTATTTCCACTTACAGTCTGCCAAACTCCCATGTACTTTTTCTCATAGAATCTCAATTATCAGTTGATTCAACCACTGCTCATTTCAGTTGCCCAAATTATTTGCTGTATGATTCCTTTTGCCTCAAGGGTGATATGTGTGCATATGTCCATTCCGATATTCCCTGTCAGAGACTTGGTAATTTGGAATCTCTTCTTTTCAATCTTCTCTGGCTTAAAATCTAGAGAATGGAAGCCAGCTGGCTTTCATTCTCTAGTCACACAGACCCAGCTGGTTGAGTTGCTGAGACTTCAGTTACTAATGACCTCGCACAGATTGTTCATTTACCTACCAGAATACTGGACAATGCTAATCATACAGCCAACACACTTGATCTTTTTCTTACAAACAACCCTTCTAAGTACAAGGTTGAAGTGAGCGGTCCTTTAGACACCTCAGATCACAACTTGGTGATTGTCTCTTCTCCAATGGAGCCTTTATCTGATGACTATTCCTAACCTCATGTTGTTTGGCATTACAATAATGCAAAATGGGATAACCTGCAAGATTTGATTTCTTTTCTTCTTTTCCTTGGTCGAATTACTGTTTCAAAACTTCTGATGTCAGCATTTGCTCAGATCATGTCAGTGAAATTATTCTTGTAGGAATGGAATCCTTCATTCCACACTCCACTTTAAAATCTCTTCCTTTATCTGAACCTTGGTATTCCAATAAATGTGCTAGGGCTGTTCAAAAGAAGAATGTTGCATATTGTAATTGGCTTGTTTCCAATTCTTCAGTTTCATTTTCTGCCTGCACCAGAGCTTGCAACAATTGCAAAGCAGTTATTAATCAGTCCAAACTAGACTTTGAACAGGCTAAGAGTAGAAAACTTGCTTCTTGCCCTAATGGTAGCCAAGCATTCTTGTCTTTTGCCAAAGTTATTGGCCACAACTTTTGTCCATCTCTGCTCCCACCCCTGTCAAAACCAGATGGTTCTATTGTCACTTCAGCCAAGAATAAAGCTGACCTGCTAGCATCCCAGTTTTCTTCCAACTCATGTATTAATAATCTTGGTAAAACACCTCCCAACATGCTCCATTCAATGCCTACTGTGGCCTTCCGTCAAAAGAATGTCGGAAGGATTTGACGAATCTTGATGCTAAGAAAGCTCCAGGTCCTGATGGTATTTCTCCACTTGTTCTCAGAACCTGTGCTCCAGAACTTACTCCTGGTCTTTGCCACTTTTTTTCGCTTTCTTATTCCAAAGGTGTTTTTCCTTCTGCTTGGAAATTTGCTCATATCCAGCCAGTTTCTAAAAAGGATGACAAATCCCTCCCATCCAGTTATCGTCCCATTGCAATTACTTCTACTCTTTCTAAAGTAATGGAGAAATCAGTTAACTGCCAACTCTTAAACTACCTAGAAACCTTCCATCTGATCAACGATCGCCAGCATGGATTCCTTCAGTGTCGATCCACTGGTGATATTTTGGCTTATGTTACCCATTTGTGGACAAATTCAATGGAAAAGTAATGAATCTTTCAAAAATGTGACATTTACAATCATTAAAACCTTTGATAGGCATATATCACTTGGGTGAGTTCTCTATGTAACTTGAACTGGAAATGAACACAATTCCAAGCTTTTGTAGCATCACTAACAGTCAGGTTCTCACACTAGTGGTACTACTAGTTAAAAGTATAACAAGCATGTAATGACATCCTTTCTTGGGCAACTTATGATATAAATTTGAGAAAACAATATAAAGAAACTTTCAAAAACCATGCCAAACAAAAATTTATCTGTATTTAGGAAGGTATAGAAAATTGCAGATTTTTATCTTCAACCAACAGTTAATGTGGGCTTATTACTTTCAAGATGGGCACTGTGTACTGTAACAGTGACATTCGGCAGGCTAACTCATAATTAAGCAGTGTAGTAGTACTTATCAGCACAAAGCTGTAATTGTATGCTGTTCATGCTCCTAGACCTCCAGTCTACACCTCATATATTAAATTTATGCAGTACATTGGGATCGCCGTAGCTGAATAAATTTGTCTGAATTAATGATCTTCCATGATAGTAAAGTGGTTTAACCATTTATCACTTATTTGGAGGGCGCCTCCGTAGCCAGGTGGGAAGGAGCAGCAGTGCGTAGCACACGCTTCTTGATTAGATTCGGGGTTGCGGAAAGGTCAGGGAATGACCACCGCATATCCCGGAGCAATATGGCCTTAGTTGCTAATGCTCCTAAAAACCAAATAACAAACAAACAAACCTATTTGGAGAGGATTCTTCTTTGTGTATTAGCTGAGCTGACAAAGGGAGTAAAGTTCCCTGTAAGTTATTCTGGGTTTTTCAGCCCACACAACATGCAAATCAGCCTGTGAACACATGCTTATATATACATAACATACTGTGCAATATGGTCTAAGTTGCCAGTGTGCCTAGATTAGGGGTAAGGTTACTAACCTAAACCCCAACAACAATTGAATGATTGGTTGATCGCCATTCCAAATAAAGACTAAATTAGCATATCTGAAGTGAAGATATTGTATTTTTCATCCTGAAAAACAGTTAACCATCCTTAGAACACCCATAATTCACAGATGTAATACATTGTGTCATGGCCCTTGTTGAGCTGGTGCTAATCCAAACCACCCACTGTAGTAGTTTCAGGCCTGAGTAATGTAGAATTTGCATACATTCGTGGGCATATATAGTGACAGTGTAGTGGGTTCATCACTTATCTGGAAAAGTCTGGGTTTGAATCCCTTTAAGAATTTTTCCTATGAAAGACTGTTGAAATTCTTAGTTCTCTTTAATCTGTGCTGTAGTTAGCCAGTATCAGATAGAGGGAGTAGGATGCACCCCTCCCAATATTCCAGATTTTTCAGCCAGAACAATATGCAAATCACCCCATGAACATATCTATACAGACATAACACACAGAAAACTGCATAAATTAGACTATCAGTACACCAATTATTATCGAGAGGAAGAAGAAATTATACAGCAATTATTTATCAGAAAAACGCACTGTTATTAAATAGTTATTTTCAAGATATAATAAAAAAATAGGTTGTTATTTTAAACCATTCCTAAATTTATAATAATATCAAACCACTAAAATTTTGTAATATTTAGCTAAATCGGTGCTTACTGTAAAATAGTTTTTACATTATTCCCAAAAGAATGAAATGTTATTTTTTTGAGTCTGCAAAATGTCTTAATATACAGCTTTGAGCTGAAATTTCACCATACATTTATTTCCTTTTCTGTTTATCTTTCAGATGCCTGAAGAACAAGCTTTTAGTGTGCTAATTAAAATTATGTTCGAATATCATTTGAGAGATTTGTTTCGTCATGGCTTCGAAGAACTGCATTTAAAGCTATATCAGCTAGAGAGACTAATGGAGGTAGGTTTCTTTTACTTCTGAAACATTGAGTATTTTAAAATTGTATACTTATTGTGTGAATTATAAATGAAAATATGCACTATAATTTAAAAAAAAATTGAGATATCTTAAAGCAGTTGTGTTTATTTTATAGCCTGTAGATCTTGCAAAGCCTTTGGGCTAGTTGTGTGCAGCCCGTCTCAGGGAAAAATAGGCTACTGCTTGTTTGTTGCTCTGAATTTTTCTCCAAAAAGCAGTCATGAATTATGAGAAATTAATTAAATTAGAAATTTAATTTCTGTTTGATCTTTTTAAAGTGTAGTTGTACCCCTTTATCATGAAGTACCAAATAATCCCAAAAATTTCATTATAGAGAACTTCACTATAGAGAAAGTTGCATTTTCTGAACATTGTAGAACAAGAAGTATTGTGTTAAGAAAATCAGTGGTTTATACCACTGATTTCCTTAACACAGTAATATTGCAGTCTGAGATATATACACTTCTTATTAAATTACATGCATATATTATTCAGATACATTCTAGAACACCTCAGGGTTTAAAAGAAAAAAAAAAAAGAAGGTAAATTTTTTGCTTTGTGGTACAACACAGAGGTCTTTTTGTAGACTGCTTCACATTCGCTCAGGTATTAACTGTCTCATTTGAGCTCAGTGTGGTTTCAAATTTTTAATAGCAGTCTTGCAGGTGGTGTATTCTCTAGCAATATAATTAAAACAATTTCATTAAAGCCTTATGTGTGGTCCCCTTTGGCTGGTATAAATTGTATTTTGGTTGATATAAATTAACAATGCAATTTCTGAATTTTATGTTGTGAATCAAATGTAATCTTACTGCCAATCAGTGGTGTGCATTTCATGAAATTCTTTCCATTGGATGACATGTCCAAGCTGTTGAGCAAGAATGCTCATACAGCTATCTGCAGATCTGTGTGAAATGGAAAAGAACTCCATTGTTATATTAATGTTAGTTAATTTCAGTAATTTACACATTTTTCAATGGAATGCACTCAGTTCTGTAGCATAAAATTTTACTTTGTGTGTTGTAACAGATAAAATTCTCCCCCTGATTGATTGGCAGAATGATTCAGACCAATGAGAGTGTGGCGAGATTTGTGTAGACTTGGACAAATTTGGAATTGAACAAAAGGGCAGTGCCACCTGGACTCAGCTATACTTAAAATAGGTACCTGCTGCAATTAGTAGCATTGAAAAGTAGGATGAGTAAGCATTAATAAGTAGCACTGAGCAAGGCTTTTAGTAAAAATTTTGATATAGGGATATCATTTATGTGGAGATAAAACATTTTTTACCTCCACAAACATGAAACACATTTTATGTTTGGTGCTACTTTTTTTTTTTTTTTTTTTTAATTGAGGGTTCTCCAGAAAATTGAACTATAGAGAGAATTTCAATATAGGGAAGTTTGTTATGGGGGATTCTTCTGTATTTTAAATGTCTTTTTTTCAGATTATATTGAAAAAAAGATATTAGTAACATAACCACTTTTAAAAAGGATGTTCCTAATAATCTCTGCTAAAAAAAAATAAGCAAAACAAAATAGGGAAGAGTGCAGCACTTTAAATAAATAATGAAACAGGAGTAGTGTTTAATGATAGGTGAATATATATATTCACCTATCATTAAACTTTAAGTGAAAAAGTAGTCTTATGCATGTCAAAAGCAAAACTTTAATGATTTCTGTTAATATTAAATTCAGAATTTGAGTGTTTCTGTAAAAGCTCCACTGCTTTGCAAAGGGTGTTCAGTAAGGCAGTCATTTATAGACACCACAGGGATTATTTTGTTACATAATTACCATTACAGTTTATCATTTGATATCTGCTAGGTGTGGGCAAACAACTGTGGTCAGGCTTATATAATGTCCTCATCAGTTATTTTTCTTCCCTAACAGATGTTATTTTAGTGGCCCAAAGAGATGATGGTGTGAGGGGAGTGTCTGAAATGAGTATTGAATGTGCAAAAGCTGCCATCCATACTGCATGATTGTGTTAGAGAGGTTTTGCGCATTCTAACTACAGCCTCAATTTAAGAACCCTTTAAGAATTCCTTTGGTTTCCTAGAGGGATTTGAATCCAAGGTATCTCCAAACATTTGAGCTCTTTAATTGAGACTGTAGTTGGCTGACCTCAAGTGAAATTAGTAAGAGTTCTTTCAGTTTTTACAGATTTTATAGCCTTAAAAAACCCACAGGAGTTTATCTGAACATAGGCCAATTTGTATGCTTTCAAAATGCAAATAGACCTGTGAACATGGATATAATACATGAGGAATACCATATGAATTAGTATGTCACATGAACTGGCACACCATGACTAAAATATTCAATTATCAAGAGCTTAGATTTGATGCTACACTATTCTAGATTCCATGAGTGGGTCTGAACTTTTTTTTCCTTCTATTATCTTGGCCATTATTATTAATATTAGCCACATACTGCAAGGAAGCCACAGACTTTTGGTGCACTGGCTAAAAAAAAAAAAAAAAAAGTGCTTCCTCCTCACATAGGTAACTATTTTGACAGTTTGAAAAAATTCAAAGGTCAACTATTCAGTTGACCTTTGAATTTTTTCAAACTGTCAACCTTAACTACCTGCAAAGGAACATGTTCCAGTAATCAACAACTCGCTATCTAAAAGAAAACTTCCTATAATCTAGTCTAAACCTCTTCCCCTCTAATTTGAATTTATGGCCCCCAGTTTTGAAATTCTTTATAACAGTGAAAATTCTGCCTTCATTCATTTACTAAACCTTCTCAAAGCCTTATAAACCTCAATCAGATTCCCTCTAAGGTGCCTGGTTGTTGCCAAACTCTGTAGTTAGGTGCCCATACTTAATTTCATTAAGTATGGACACCTAGCTTATTAATTACAGATCCTGTTATAATTTCTCATATTAACTTTTAATGTTGTGAGATTTGGCATTATTAAGCACTTTCAATAATAAATTAAGTTGCATTCATGATCTAATTATTTTACTTGATATATAAAGGAGTAACTTTTCTTATGTCCAGTAGACTTGCAGTTCTACAATAATGTAAATGAATCAGCAAAGTTTTAATGTTATTTTGTAGGAGGTGTATGCCATGGTTGAAAGTTGTTCTGATGTAAAGAAGGGCTGTCTTCAATATTGACCATTAGTTGGGTATAAGGCACAGAAATTAAGTAGACTATATGACACATCACATGTGCAAAGTAATAAAGGATAGTGATGCTAGATTCTTTTTAGTTTAAAACATAAATTATATTTAAATAATTTAACCCATCAGGATCTCATCATTGATTGCAACAGACACAGTAGCATGGCATAGCATAGGTGCCCAAATTTGTTTTTTTATTTCTGGAAAAAAATTTTGGTTTTTCTTGAAGTACACTAATGCTTCAATTTTAATAACTACTACTATATTGCAATACTTATTAAATTCAGTTTTTTATTTTTCATTACTTTTTATGTTATTTTCAACAAAACAAATTTTATTAATGCTTCTGAAAATTAGAGAAAAAAAAAGGTTACATGTTACAATCAAAATGTAAACCACTAGTCACTTCCATATTCTAGTTCAGAAAACTGTTAATTGTGCAAAATTTAAGCATACTCATGCATACACATTAATATTAATATGTTTTGTCAAATAAATAAAAGAATAAACAGATAAATAATAATAATTGAAACAAGAAACTATTTTACATCGGTAATGGTAACTGAGATAAACACATTTTGTGAAACAGTTAAACATTACAGAATATCTAACTTTTGCATCAGATGCATCAACTAGTGGTTGAGAACTATACTTGTTTACATTGTGCTGAAAGTAACATGATGAAGTGGAAGACAAAAATAGTTACAGAGACAGTTGTGCTAGACCTGATAAGTACTTTACATTGTAACTGCTCACTTCTGAAATTGTTTAAATAAAACTTTGTCTGCATTCAGGAAGGTACTGCAAATTTTAGCCCCATTTACCTTGAGCCACAAATTAACACAGAACAATATGGGCAGTATCTTGGCTTATGTTACTCATCTTTGGACAAATTCTGTGATAAGTTTCAGAGAAACTGAAATGGTTACTCATCATATGTAAGGCTTTTGATCTTGTTTGGCATAAATGTCTTATAAACAAGCTACCACCTTATGGTCTACTTTCTGTTCTTGGCAACAGAGTAGTATTTTTTTTTTCTAGTTGTTCACTCACTGCATGTGCTAATAGATGGCTTTCTGTCATCTGACTTTTCAACCAATGTTGCCGTTCCCCATGCTTCTGTTCTTTCTCCCACTTTTTTCCTCCTGTATACTAACCACCTTCATAATAACTGCAATAATACTACACTAACTGTAAAACTCTTTATTAAAATAAAAATGGTATAGTGAAAACCAGATTACAATTAAACTGGTAATAAAATAAAATAAAATACACTGTTTATACAATAAAACCATAAAAATAAAGCATATAAAATGTACAATGAAATAAAACACGATATAAATCACAGAATAAAAGTGATAAAAACACAGCCGTAGCTTTTGAAGGCATCCACCTCCTTTATCAATAGTAATACTTAAATGTGCTATAGGACACCCTTAAATATCTGCAGGACCACAGTTCACAGCACGTGTTACTGCAGGAGCATGCACAGTATCCTCCATACGTGCATTGGAACCGGAAGTGGCTTGGGAGTGTACCAGGTGGAACCGTTCATCCTGTCTAAGAATCACAGTTTCAAAGAGGAGATGAATACTGAGTCTCCTGTCTCTATTAATAGTGTTATGCTCAGAAGAGCAAATCCCCAAACTCTCAAGCCATTTGCGGTTCCAAAATCTATGCAAATAGTCGACAATAACAGCTTCGTTGGGAAAGATTTGGTGGTTATTCTCCTAAAAAGAGAACCTACTAACCACTTTCTATTGACTGAAAAGCCTGCTCATATTTTGTTGATGATAACATGCTACATTCCAGCTTTTCTCTTTTCATTTTTTTTTAACTGTGCTCTAGATAGACAGACAGTTTCAACTTCTGGAATATCTGCTATCATTTTCTTAAATGGTGAGTTACAGGTAATTCTCCAGTGGAGAGAAGAAAATTTTAACTCCAGTCTTGTAAAACTCATTCCTGTCTTATTCCTTATACAAAAAGTCTGCTTCTGTGATCACCTTCAACAACAGTGATTTCTAAAGATGATCATATATTTTAAATGGGGGGTAACTCTGCCTTCTAAAGAGATTTTCTCTTTCACTCTTAGCATTACATTTTCTCTCTGTGACATCTACTCTTTCTATAAAAATTGTAAATCTGTCTTAAAATGGAATATTGTTTGCACATCTGTAATGGTGCTCCTAAAGTTCCCTTAATTCTAACAAAAAGAGGATGGTTGGGTTAATTCATCATTGCTCTTAAAAACCCACTGACTTTCATTTTCTGCTGTATGCCTTTTCTGTAGATATATCTGTGGGAACTGTTTTTCTAAACCACTCCAAAGATGTGAATCAACTAGTCAACATCCTTTCACAGTTCAGCTCCTAAGAATTACATAACTACAGAAATTCAAGTTTATTATTAACGAGTATCTTTTGTCTTCTCTATTTTTAACCCATTCATGATGCTAAAGTACTATAGGTTGTACTGTCTTTTCTGTTTGGGCTTGCCATAAAAATATATATTGCTTTTTTTTTTTTTTTTTTTTTTGTATCTTTTACAGTATTTAGTTACTTATGTCATTTTGAGCCATCATGATATTACATAAAAAATGTGTTCATAATTTTTTTTTTCTCATAATGCCCATAAAAGTAATTTTCACAAGTTTCCAACCTGGGAGAGTTAGACATAATAAATTTAGTGGCATCTTATTTTAATAGAATTGGTTTGGGAAACATTTTAAATACATGTGCATTTTAAATAATCATAAACTTCATTCACTTATGTTCAGTATTTTCCTTATATATAAAAAAGTGATTTTTCAGAGTTATGTGAATATTGTATTTCTTTTATATAGGAACAAATTCCTGAACTGTATACTCACTTTACTGATCTGGGAGTGGAGGCCCATATGTTTGGGTCTCAATGGTTTTTAACGTTATTCACTGCCAAGTTTCCACTTAATGTTGTCTTCTACATTTTGGATCTTTTCCTGCTAGATGTAAGTAAAACTTTTTGTTGCTTTGAGTTTGTACTTTTATTATGCACAGTTGTTTAAACATTGGATGCTAATAATTGCAAGTGATTAACTAGAACCATAATAATTCACTTTAGCCCATGAATCTTGTTTTAATTAAATTATTGGTAGAAAAAGGAAAAAATTATTAGATGATAAAGTTGTAATAATTTCAACCTTTTCCTGCCAATTAATGGAAACAGTGTTCGCTTGGTAAAATATGATTTATTTTACCATCATTCTTTTGCTAACTTAATGTGTCAGTCTTTCCATTCGAGAGATACGATCATTTAATTGTCAAATAATTTTTTGCATTGCATTTGACAAGCATCTGATGACAAAGAACTTGTATTTAATTATCAAAAGAGATTCTTAGTCGTAATTATGCAAATAACATGTTATTTGCATAATCGTAAGTTATTTCCACAGTGCTGCTACTCAGCTCTACTATATAAAAGCAAAGCACTCTCTTCAAAATCATACAGTAGATGTCTGCCTGCACTACAGCAGCAATTGCCAACAACGTTGCAAGAAAAGGTGCTATTAGTGAAGCTGTACTATCAGAACAGCAACAATGCAGCTATCAGAAAATTCCAGTGTCAGAAGCACATAAGGCATGGCCCTATGACTGTTTGTACTGTCCACAAAATGATTGCGAAATTTGAAGTGACAGGACACTTAGTGTTCAACCAGGTAGAGGTCGAAAACGAGTTGACTCCTCTCGTGTTGAAGATGTGGCTATGGCTGTCATGGATTTAACAAGTCGATCTCCATGTGATAGCGGAAGTGTGTCAGCTGTTTTTCGTGAAGTGGACATGCTGTATTCCACTGTAATGCTAGTAATGCATCAGGTGTTGCAATACTATCATTACAAAATGCACATGCTACAGCAGCTAAAATATGGTGATGCAGATATTCATTTCACATACATACTTCAGTTTCTGGTGTGAATGACAGTGGATATCACTTGACCATAGAACATCCTTTGGAGAAATGAAGCTCACTTCTGTTTAAATGGACAAGTGAATACGCATAACTGTCACATTTGGGCAACATAAAACCCTTGAGTTATCCAAGAGATCCCGTTGCATTCTCCAAAAGTGATAGTGTGGTGTGGATTTACGGCCACATTCATGATTGGGCCATATTTTTTTGAACAGGTAACACCAACTGGACCCCGCAGCTGTTCTGTCACTGGATAGCGATATTATGAAATGTTGGCAAATTTCGCAATACCAGAGCTGCAACAACTTGGGTGCCTTCAGGATACCATATTCATGCAAGATGGTGCACCACCCCACATCCACCATTGTGTCCAAAGATTGCTAAGGCAACACTTTACAGATGAACAGGTCATCAGCCATTGTTTCCTGACATCTTGGCCACCCCTGTCACCGGACCTCACCCCATGCAACTTCTGGTTGTGGTGTTTTTTTGAAGAATCATATTTATCAGGATGTCAAACTGGCAGATCTGAAGGACAGCATTAGATGTCATGTGCTGGTTATGCCAGTTGATGACATGTTACGTTCTGCTGTAGAAAATGCTGTTCTTTGAATGGAAAAAACTGTTGACCAAAATGGAGGACACATTGAACAATTGTAGCACTGTCCAAGTGATTTGTATTGCCACAGCGCCATATAGTAACAAAATTTGTAACAAATTTTTTTTTTCAATAAATAGTGGGTGCATTCTTTATTGTACCTGTTGTCCAAATTTCTCTTCAGTACGAGCCTTAGAACTCACTCCAAAGCCCTCTACATGGGGATACTTTAATTTTAACAACCCTGTATATGTACATGAAAAAAGTTAACATACGACATCCCTAACATATGAAGTTTATCTGCCAAACAGTAAAGATGAAAGTTCATGGAGAGCCAGTAGACAATTCCTATTGCCTGTAAATTTTCATATGGTTTTCCAGCAGGAGACCCTGGAAAGTAAAGAAAGCAATTAAGGTTGCAGGGTTTTTTTTTTTTTTTTTGTAATGTTATAATGACGAAACCTACTATGCAAATCCAGAACCATAGATCAATTCAGGACCAGAGAAGACTTGTTGGTATGGAGATCAGAAATAAAGCAAGTAAGCATACAAGTAAATGAAAAAGATTGCAGATATTTTTAATTTTTACTGCTATTGATATTAGTCTCCAGAGCAAAGTTTTTGGCCTCCCATTCTCCTTCAACCCATACATGGTACTATTTATATCATTAAATTTATATTAGTACTAGTACTAATATAATCTATATATATATATATATAACGTAGGTATGCTGCCCAAATTTTTCAACTGCTAATTGTTGCCAGCACCCTTCAGTTGGTTCACCTTGCATGATCACCACACTTGGCATTCTTTATTAATTTTTGTACTAACAGTTTTTCCAACTGTTAATAGTTGCCAGCACTCATTCGCACAGTTTACCTCACATGACCATGACCACCATACTGGGCATTCTTTATGAATTTTTGTACAAATATTATTTTACTGAAGAAAGGCAACTTATGCCTGAAAGCTATCAACGTATGTTTATTTTAACTGGTTATTTTATCTGTCTTCAATTTTAATAAACTGCTCTAAGTTTTAAGAAGTGTAAAAATGGTTGAATAGTGTGTAAGAACTTTGAGAAAATGTAGGAGAGAGAGAGATCTAAGAGACCGAAACGAGACTTTATGACTACGAAGATGGACAGAAAACATTGAAGAAAGAGAAGCAAGATTGGAAATGATAAGACTGGTGAAATGCTGTAGGACTAATCAAATAGAAGTACTGGATGCGAATAATCAACAAGTTGCAATTAATGTGAAAAGGCATGACATAGGAAATATGTGTTACAACTCTGAGTATTGCAATGCAAGATATTGGGGCCATGAGTTAAACACATTGAATAAATAAATACACTAAATGCTGTCATGATGGAAAGGTTTCACTTGATCCACTGTCTGAGACACCTTCTCTATTATGAGAGTTGCTTACAGGGGATACATGTGAAGCAAATAACTACAGAGAACATATGCGAGAGTACAACTCGGCAGTAGCGTTCGCATCAATGGATGCAGAGATTAAATCACCGCATGGAAGTGATCCATACTGTTTACCATTGCCTAATTTACAATTTGGTCTTACCGCTCTATCCAAACGAGACTCTATTAAAGCATTTAGGGCATAAGCCTCAAGCTGTGAGAGAGTCTAGACTATGTATAAATATAGTGCAAGCGCATCAGAAATACATAGCTATATCTGAATAAATCAGAATATTAGTAAAACGGCATCGTTTTAAGTTATATCTCATATTGTGAATACCTTCACAACACGTTGCCATGATATTGCACTACTTCGAATAAGTAACGCTTCACCTAATGAGAAGACTAATGTTACTTATTCTCAGATGGATACCACCACCCAGATGGCACCGTTTCAGGGCTATTTGGCCCTTCTTAGGTGGGTGGGTAGGTGCCCGAGTGATGCAATGATGGCAAAACAGTTATGAAGTATAACTCCACAATATGAGAGATGCCTGATGGTGTATCATGTATTTAGACTCTAAAGTGTTTAGGGCATAAGCCTCAAGCTATGGGAGAGTCTAGACCAGCGTTTCCCAACCGGGGTCCACATGGATCCCCATGGGTCTATAGAAGCTTTGGGGGGTCCACAAGAAAAAAATTGTATTTCGGGGGTCCATAATATGAGCTAAGGGGTTCATGATAAAATATTATAAATAAAATAATTTGTTAAATAAAAATAATAATCATAAAATAAACTAATGTCATAGAAAAGTCCAGAAATTCGCAGTTAGAAGATACTTGTATTTTCCGGAACCTTCTTTAGTCGACGCAAAAAAAAAATTTCTTTCCATAGAAAATTCTCGAAGAAGAAAACATTATTTAAGCACCGACTAATCTAGAAAGAGTCAGTCAGTCAGAGGCAGTCATTTCATTCTATAGTGAGTAATCAGCATCATCGTGGTGAAATCTATTGTTTGTGTTATTGAACGTTATTGTTCTAGTGAACTATATTTCCATTAGTACCTACAAGCATTTCCAACATTAAATATTTGAGGTTAATAATATTATTATTGTTTTCAGATTACCCATGGCTCGTGCAAAGAAGAAAACAAGACAATATTTGACTGAATATCAGTCGTATGGTTTTATTGAATCACCAGAGAATATCACAAAACCAATGTGTCTTATATGTATGACTGTGCTGTCTAATGATAGCATGAAGCCAAGTAAGCTTCGTCACCATTTGGAGACAAGGCACAGCGAAAAGAAAAATAAATCAGTAGAATATTTCCGAAAACTACGAGACAATTTTCAAGGAAGAAACAAATTGGATCAGATTTTTAGTAGACAAGCAAGCAATAAAGATAGCAGTTTATTAGCATCGTGTGAAATCAGCAAAATAATACCAAAATCTGGAAAGCCACATAGCACTGGTGAAACTGTCATCTTGCCTTCGATATCAGTTGTAATTTCAACAATCTTAAACAAAAATGCACTTGAAATTATCGATAACCTTTCTTTGATCAATAACACAATATCCAGACGCATTGATGAAATGTCTGAAGATGTAGAAAATCAACTTATTGCTCAATTACGAGTGAAACAGCATGCAATGCAACTCGATGAATCAACTTTGATGGACAATGAAGCACTTTTATTGGCATATGTAAGATGTATGGATGATAATCAACTCAGAGAGGAAATGCTTTTTGCAAGATTCCTCAAAACAGATACTAAAGGTGAAATAATATTTAAGGAAGTCTAGTCTTATTTTAGAGAAAAAAATATTCCACTCGAAAATTTAATGGCTTGTGCTACTGATGGCGCTCCTTCCATGGTTGGTAGGTACAGAGTGTTTATCACTCATTTAAAAATTGCATTGCCAAAAATATTTTGCATACATTGCGTGATTCACCGCCAACATCTGGTGGTGAAGAGATTGAGTGGACATCTTCACGAAGCCTTAACTCTTGTAATAAAAGCTGTTAATCTCATTAAGGCTAATGCTCTTCAAGATCGTCTCTTTCGCAAATTTTGTGATGAAAATGAAGAATGATTTGACCGTCTTGTACTGCGTACAGAGGTGCGATGGTTGTCTAAAGGCAATTGTCTTCGTCGCCCTTTGGGACAGTATTGTATCATTTCTAAACAAAAAGGAGATTGGAAAACAGTTGGTTGCCATGGAAACAGCCATATTTTACCTCTCAGATGTGTTCGAAAAACTGAATTCTCTTAATAAGCTGCAGCAAGGACATAATTGTGATTTAATATCTAGCAAAGAAGCCATTAATGCATTCCTAGGAAAACTCAAATTGTACAGTCTTAATATCTTATGCCATGCGTTTGACCAGTTTCCAAACCTTGCTTCAGTTAGCAGTGATTTAAAAGATGATGATTGTGTATGTTGATCATTAAAAAAAAATTTATGAAGACATGCAAGTTCGGTTCAAGGACCTACTAGAACTGAACATCCCAGATTGGGTGCTGATTCCATTTGAGGTAAATGTTGCTGATGTTGAAATTGATTTACAAGAGGAACTTGTTGAATTGTGGTCTGATGAGACAGTCCGAAGTCTATTTAAAAAAGGAAAGCATGATGTATGGAAAAATAGTGACATTGCATGTAAATATCCGCTTTTATGGGAGAAAGCTAAAATGTATGTCATTGTTTTCCCATCATCTTATCTTGTGGAATCTGGCTTTAGTCGTGTAACACAGTTGTTAGCAAAAAATTGTAATCGACTTGTGATATAGTAAAAAGAGGTGATCTTCGTCTGACTCTCACAAAATTGGAGCCAGATATTAAAATGCTAATATCAAAACATCAGCCACAAGGATCTCATTAGTAGGACATATTTAATGGGATCCTATTTAATAGCCTTAGGAATAAATTTATATATGTTGTTTGAAATAGTATTTTTATTTTTTTATTTTTTTTTACTAATTCTGTCATTACAAGTAAAAACATGTTTCAGTTTTATCAATTAATTTTCAAAATTTGTAATTTACATTTTTTATATTATATTGGAATTGTTTAATTATTAGCTTTTACTAACCTACAAATAAATATTTCATTTAGGAATATTACATATGCATATATGGGGGTCCACATACGTAAAGTTAGGACTCAGGGGGGGTCCACAAACAAAAAAAGGTTCAGAACCCTTGGTCTACTTGATCTAGACTATGTGTAAATATAGTGCAAGCACATCAGAAATACATAGCTATATCTGAATAAATCAGAATATTTTAGTAAAACGGCATCGTTTTAAGTTATATCTCATATTGTGAATACCTTCACAACGAGTTGCCATGATATTGAACTACTTCGAATAAGTAACGCTTCACCTAAGGAGAAGACTAATGTTACTTATTCTCAGATGGATACCACCACTCAGACGGCACCGTTTCAGGGCTATTTTGCCCTAACTGTTTTGCCAATGATGGCAAAACAGTTAGGGCCAAATAGCCCTGAAAGATTGTTTTGCCAAACCATCAAAACAAATAGTATTATGACCAAAGTAATGCAGCAATTGGACAAGATGGTTAAGAGACGATATAATGCCCCTACATCCAAAATGGAGGTTGTTGCAATGTTTGAGAAGACATGGAACCATCTGCAAATAGAGACATATGCATATATCCCATAGGTGACTGCTGTAGAATTATATATCACTACTAAACAAGAATGGTGAAAGCTGAAGGAGCTGGATTAAACTATTTATGTCATAATCAGAAAGATAGCGTATGTTACGCCAGGTACATCTAGTATAACACTAATAATATAATACTTACTAACACTAGATAGTATATGATTCTCATCACCTGGTGCAGTACCACCACTTGCTTATTGGAGGCTTGAATTGGTGAAACCCATGTTTAGTCTCCAGAGTAAAGTTTCCAGCATTCCCTCCATTCCGATCTTCTTCAACCCATGCACGGTACTAAGTGCTATTAGGTTTTAATACCTTTGATGTGTGGGGTTGTTTTTGTAAAAAAAAAAAATAATAATAATAATAATTAGGATTGTGGCTGAGTGTTGAAGGTCAGAAAGTCAGAAAAAACTTGGTTAACACAGAGAGATGAAATTTGAAAAAAAGTAAATAAAGAAAGTTGCTTTTTTTATACATAATTTTTTATGGTTGGCTTTTGGAGCATGCATTGCTCTAATCAGGGATGGGCAACCTCCGGCCCACCGACAAACTCTGGCATGTGCACGCACGTAATCTGGTCTGCGGTCATTTTCAAAATATATATAATAAACGGCCCGCTGAAGGATATATATCATAAAATTATGTTTATTATAATTTTGATTATATTTGTTGTCATTAAATTGTTTTTAACATTTTAATTGCACAATGTTTAAAGAATCATTTGAATTTGTGCCATATATTACGACAATTGTGTTCTATTATTGTATTTTTGTAATTTTATCTTGAATTTGTATTTCGTTTTTCTTATTAATAAAATTAATTATATGTATGAATATCTATAAATATTACAATAAATGATTTAAAACTGTTTATGACAATTTTTTTCCGTTATACACCATTTTAATAATCCTAAAAAATTGTAGAAAGCTAATAAACAATTTTTGCCTGCTTGTACCTCGAGAACGTTTTATTTGGCCTTCCATTTAAAAAGATTGCCCACTACTGCTCTAAATAGCTAGAGATGGATTGAATTTCAATGAACCTAACATAAAAAAAAAAAATTTCATTTTATTTCTGTGGTCTGTGTCAACAAGGTTTTTTCCTGTCTTCTCATCCATGGTTACTAGCTTATCAATAGCTTTAATTGCTTTTTATGAAAAAAAATCAAAAGGCAGGGAAAATCAGACAAAAAATAAATAAATAAAAGCAGATAAGATAAGGCTTCCTAATTCTTAATAAAGCCACATTTCCATTTTTGGCTCTACTATACACAAAATTAGATAAAAGTGTGAGGTTTGGCAACATTGAAAACTAACCTAGACCTGGAATTATTATATCATAGTTTTGGTCTCTTTAGTTCTTAAGAAAGTTCTCGAAGAGATTTATTTCCTTTGAATAATATAGATTAGAATAGATTAGATTATATTAGATTATAGATTAGAATAGATTAGATTATAGATTATAATAAATTAAAATAGATTAGACCAGTGGTCTCCAGAGTTGGGTCCGCGCACCCCTAGGGGTTTGCAAGATGATCCATGGGGTGCACAAGATAATATGCAATAAATCAATATTTATTAATTAGGAAAACTTTATTTTTTCGAAATGTAATTGAAAATAATAATATAAATAAATGTATTTTTAATATTTCAATATGCGAATTTGTTTGATCTCACAGCTTTATTTTATCAGACCATCGACCACGCACATTCAAGTACATGCATTTTGTACTTGAACTTCAATTTAATTTTTTGTATTTTTTTATTTATGATCTTTTAAAATTGTGTGATTTTAAATATAATGCCTTCCATGTAAATGATTTATAAATTTAAAAAATATTAAACTTATACAGGGTGTTTCAAAAGTGATGGTCAATAATTTAAAGATGAACTGTACAGACTACAATATGCAAAAAAGCCTAGTAAATGAATGAATGTGAATCTTAAGTGAATCTTTTTCGAGATATTGCACATTTCAAGTTGGGATCCACCACTGACAAAGTGAACTGTAGAGTTGGGATTCACCACTGACTTGTTTGTTTAGGTTAGGTTATGCTCATTCTCTCCCTTTCCCCTCCCTCAATGCTCTGAGACATAGCAGGCATACTAGTACTTGTCAAAGGATAGTCAACATGGAAAGAGGTTACTGCAGCAAAGAGTATGCAGACATATATGGTAAAGCCAATGGCAGTGCACTCGAGGCTGCACGTTTGTACCAAGAAGCATTTCCCCGCCGAAGTCAGCCCAACAGGTGCACATTCATCAGGATACATTAACACCTTAGAAAACATGGGTGCTTCACACATGGAGTACAAACAGGTAAGCCCAGAAGCATAACACCTGATGTTGAGGAAAGGGTGTTAGAAAGAATAGAACAAAATCCAGGAATTCTGACAAGGAGGGTTGCTCTGCAAGAGCATGTACTGAGTCATAGCAGTGTGTGGTTAATTTTACTCGCCAGTTACTGTACCCCTACCATACCCAGCATGTAAAGGTCTCAGCAATACAGACTACCCTCCCAGAGTGAACTTCTGCCAGTGGATGCAACAACAGTGTATTCTGAACCCCCAATTTTTAAACAACATTTTGTTTACTGACGAAGCTGGGTTTACTTGTGATGGCATTTTTAATTTTCATAACTGTCACATTTGGTCCGATGAAAATCCTAATTCATTTCATGAGTCACTGCATCAGCAACCTTTCTCGTTGAATGTCTGGGCAGTACTACTAGGAGACTGTCTAATTGGACCACACTTTCTGTCAAACAGGCTAACAGGAGATCTGTACCTTCAGCTCCTGCAGAATGTTCTTCCAGACCTCCTTGATGATGGTAATGTTCTGCTTCAGCAATATTGGAATGTGGTTTATGCATGATGGTGCACCGGCACATTTTTATCGAGTTGTGACTTGGTATCTAACTAGAAGGTATGGTCAACGGTGGATAGGTACTGGTGGGTCTGTAATGTGGCCTCCCAGATCACTAGACTTAAATCCTATGGATTTTTGTATCTGGGATCATGTAAAAAGCTTGGTGTACATTTTCGACATTAACACAGTTGAGGAAAATGCAGCATCAAGTTGAAGGCAAATCAGAAATGACCCAGGAATGCCTGAGAGGATTCACAACTCAGTGCAGAGAAGACTACAAAGCTGCGTATGTATGCAAGGAGAGCATTTTGAATACCTTTTGTATCATCCTGTAACAACATCTGTAAAATCCTGTGGTGTTTAAACCAAAAATTAAAATTGTATTATCTTATGTTTAATAAAACCAACCTTAGCAAAGGATTCACAGCTTTTTGCTAAACCAGTGCTCCCATAGTCAGTGGTGGATCTTAACAGAAAATGTGAATTATCTCGAAAATGGTTAATTTGTGCCCCGATGTTCAGTGGGATTTTTTTGCTTATTTTAGTTTGTACTTTTCACCTTTAAATTATTGACCATCATTTTTGAAACACCCTGTATATTTAATTTTTTACTCTGGGGTGTGCACTAGTCCTTTTAAGTAAAATAAGGGTGCACGAACAAAAAAAAAAAAGTTTGGAGATCACTGGATTAGACTATAGAAAAAATAAGAATAAAAATTGGCTAAACCTTGTTTTAAAAATTTAGGTGATACTACCAGGCTATTTTCTGTGGAAAGGAAAGAGAAGTATATTGAGGAACAGTAGAAGTTGAGCATTGAAGGCAGCCACAGTGCTCAAGTACCTGAATAGGGTTTACATGCATGATAATTTAGTTTCAGTCAGAATAGTTTTGATCATCTCTGTAAACAGAAATGCTATTAGGGTGGAACAGAGGTACACATATGATAGTTACATAAGTTAACAAATTTTTGGAAAGTAGATTAAAACTTTTTTTTTTACTTTTTTTGAAAAATACTTCCTTGAATAAAAGTTAGCTGTGAAGTAGTTAATCTGACTGTCATTTTGGGCTTTTATAGATGGTTAAATACAGAGGGCATCCTGTATAGTCTTATACAGAAAAGTAAACAATAAAATCTGAATTAAATAAATAATAAAGTAATAATATTTTCTCTAAATGAACTTCAAAATTTAATAAAAATACTGTAATTTGGTTAGTAGCCGAATGGTCAGGAGCGGGAGTGCTGTAGCACATGTTCCTTGAGTAGACCATGGTTCACCCTCCTGATACAGTTGCAGTATTAGGGACTTGAACCCCATTGATATGCTAACTACAGTTGATATGCCAACCCACACTGGACCAGCATGACCGATTATGGTCCATTTCCCTCAATATGAATCATTGAGAAGGCTTTCACCTGCAGTGGGTTATATTATTTATATTTAATATTATAAAATATATATTTTATATATATTATAAAATATATTTAAAAGAGTAAGAGATTACCTCAATCTTTTGCATAGAATGCATCCAGTTGATGCTCTCCAAATGTAAACAAATAAAACAGAATAAAATATATGGATAAAAAGATATTAATGAATTCTCTCACTCATAGAGACATGACCAATCCGAAGCACAATGGAATCGAAAGCCCCAACCCGACCCCGAAACACATCAAACCAACTCGGAAAAAACTGTGAGTGCGAGAAGACATTCTGTCAGAATAATTAAAATAGTTAGTCAGAAAACTGTATACAAGAATAAATAATGAAAATCACGATTATAAAATTTGGATAAACACATTGAAATACAAATTAAATGAAATTTGCCGTAATCTGAGAAAATTGAAGTAATATCTTACTCTTTTAAACATAGTTACAACGTAGAAGTTATTGAGCCTAGTAGCTCTATTTTTTTTTTTACAAATATTATAACATAAAATTTTCAAAGTTTATTAAAAATCTAAAATAACAAAAGTACAGTTGACACTTTGTTCAAACGTTGGGACATCAGATGAGGGTTGGCAGGTTGCATAGTTATTGGACCAGCTGATAAAACAACTACTTTAGAAAAGTAGAAGTCATCTCTTCCCCCACCCACAGATATAAGGCATATTATCAGTTAACAATTGTTCATCCTGTAAATACTGTTAATAATTGTTCATCCTGTAAATAGTAACTTAGTATAAAAGTCCAAATTCTTAGAATTTGGAATGTTCTAAAAAAATTTACTTTGATAGTGAAAATTAGAAACTTCATTAAAAAAAAAAGGCTAATGTGTTGGTAATTACTTTATAATTAATTATCAGTTAATTAAAATTATGAGTCATGGATCCATGACTCATAATTTAATCAACTGTAATCATATATTTAATAGTTAAATATGCAAGTATAAACGCATTTTGGATTTTTTGCATTTATCATTTTGATTTACATGATTTTTATTATATCTGTTTAGGGGATTGATACCCTGTTTCAAGTTGCTTTGGCACTCTTAATGGTAAGTAGTGGGCTTTTTTGTCATGATTTGGTAATTTTATTTTAACTGCCATATTTAACTTCAGCAGACCCTTAAATTATTAATATTACTTGAAAATATTTTTCATTAATATTTTCATTTGTGAATATCTTTATATGAAAAATATTTTCATTTGAAAATGTTTTTGTCTGACTGTATAGGACAGTCATTATTATATATTATTATTTTAGAAATATTCCCAGTATTGATAGAAATTTGTTGTCAGGATTTTTGTTTCTTAATTGCTTAAATGTATAAAGAAAATTTATGTGCATACCTCAATGTATTGCGGGTGTTGGGGAAACCAAAGCCTGTTAAAGGTGTTTCTCTTATCACTACCTTATAAGAGAAATTTGCATAAACAAATTTGCCTAATTTTTTTTTTTTTTTTTTTTATGTGAGCACACATGTAGGTTAGTGCAAAAGCATCATTGTGAGCACACAGTGACTTAAAGATATGCACCATTAAAGGTGCAAATTCTCTTTGCATTTTTTCATAACATAACTTTGGCTATTGGAAAAGTGCATATGGTCCTAAAACCTGTAACATACAATAATACCCAATGCTTCACTTATACTGTGACTCCAAAGTCTATATGCATTATTGTCTTTTTGTAATTTTTAAATTTGTCTCTCATCTTGTCTCTTTCTCCTGTATATACCTTAATATTAGTGTAAGCATTTATTCCTACAAAGAATATATTGTCACTGTAATATAAGCAGTTGATATTTCTGCTCTCTTTTGTTGTAATTATTGTTTGTATGTTTAGTTCTAGTAGTACAAAATAAAACTTAGTAATTTTATTTTGTCTCCAGTCACTAATCTTAAAATAGTTTTATTTTGTCTCTTAGTATAGTTACTTAGTAGCCTTTATTTTTTCTTTAGCCACTATATTTAAAACTTAACATGAATATAGCAACTAATATTATATGAAATATTGTTCATCCTTACATCATATCTCTAATTCATTGATAATACAAGTATCCAAACTGAGTTAATGCTTTATTTTATCACTTAACTATCATATAAAAGCCTAATTAGGATACCTTTGCTAAAAATATGAAACATCTTAAGCTCTAGAATTTTGTATTTTTGATTTGCAGTTGTCCAAGAAAGATCTATTAGCTTTGGATTTTGAGGGTATTCTTAAACATTTTCGTGTGTCTTTGCCAAAAAAATATCGTTCAGAAGAAAATGCCAGACTTCTCCTTCTAACTGCAGTTGGGATTAAGGTAATCGCACTTTTAAAACTAAAAATAGTAATAAAAATGTAATAGTTAGATATACATTTCTAAAACTTCAATACACAACACCCAACAACTTGTGTATAATTTTGTTGTAGGAAAATAATTAACGTTGAAATTAAAATGAGATTGCCAGTTCGAATTGTGTCTAAATCTATATTATTTTAATTGTGTTATGTATATAACATTTCTTAACTGTTAAATGATAATTATATTAGTATCAACATAAAATTAAAATACAGCTAAACTAAAAATTAACTAGTCCTTAACCTTTTCATGAATGTGCTTGTTTTCATGTCTGTGTTCTCAAGAGTACACATGTTGATCTGTGTGGTTTTTGGGTTAATTTCAAATAATGTGCCATTTCATATATGAATTGTCTTGAAATTTGTCCAGATGACCACTTTGTATCTTTGTTTCAAACTAATAGTAGACATAGTTTTAATAGATAGCAACATTCAAAATTATAAGTTTTTTTTTTTTTAACTTCTGGTTCTAATTTTACTCTGATGCTGCTGAGTCAAAAGAGCATTAAGTAATATCATAATAAGAAAAAAAAATTATATTTAAATACATTTGTGTACAAAGTTTTCATTTTTAAAAAAACTTTAAAAAATTTCATCAAAACACTCTACAGAGCCTGCCGATCTCATAAATTCACTATAAGGAACCCACCTGTGTGCAGCAAACACAGGTGGGTTCCTTATAGTGAATTTATTGATTATTGAAAACTGTAGCCACATCTTGTAGCATAATTCCAAAACAGAATTTTGGAACTTGCTAATTATAAATGTCAATGTACCACTCTCCTGACCGTAAATAGCTATACTACTATATTTAAATATTTCATCTAATTGAGATGATGATAATGATGGATGCAACATAATGTAATATAATTAAGATGATAACGATGGATGCAACATAATGTAATGGGTGGGCTAAAAGGTCTGAGAACAGGATATACAGGGTGTCTCAAAAATACACGGTATAACTTCAGGAATGAGTTCCTCATATGTAGACAATAAAAATATTTTATATCAACATAGTTCTGGAAATGCTTGGTTTCCAAGTTATTAACCGGAATGTCTTGTACGCCTGCACTTCTGTATGACTGCCCTGTGAGTTTGTTTGGAAGTATACATGGGGCCCGAATAACTTATCACCAAAAACACCCGCCCAGATGTTGGTGCTGAACCGCTGTTGGTGATGTGATGGAAGAATTGCATGTGGGTTTTCCTCAGTCCATACATGCTGATTGTGAAAGTTTTGTATTTCGTCTTGTGTGAACTGTGCTTCATCTGTGAATATCACTAAGGCAGGAAAGTGAGGAGTTGTACAACACTGCTGCAAGAACCACTGGCAAAACATTACTCGTGCAGGGTAATCTGCTGGTGACAAAGCCTGTACCCGTTGCAGATGGTAAGGATACAGTTGGTGTTCTCGCAACACTCTCCAAATAGTCGAACGTTGAACAGCCAGTTGCATTGCTATTCTAAGTATGCTGATTCCAGGAGTGGCATGCACAACATCCAAAATCTCCTCCTCTACTTCAGGAGTCGTAGATCTTGGTTGTCCTCTGTCGGCAGCACGAGGTGTAAGGTCCCATGTTCACAAAGGCGGTGATGGATACCTTCAAACGTTTTCCTGTCTGGACATCTTCGTTCTGGGAACCTTTCGTGGTAGACGAGCCTCCAGAGCATTGCCATCCGCCAAACTGTACATAAAGTGCATATCTGTTTGCTCCTGATTTGAGTACATGGTCGGAATGGAAAACCACCAAATTCTGTCAGTACCTTGTGATGAAGGAAATCACCAGGAGATAAGACATACCGGTTAATAATCCGAGAACCAAGCATTTCCGGAACTATGTTGATATAAAATATTTTTATTGTCTACATATGAGGAACTCATTCCTGAAGTTATGCTGTGTATTTTTGAGACACCCTGTATAAAAAAACAGTATTAACAAATTATAGAATACATTGTGCTGCCACTTTATTAGGTACACCTACCTTGTAGCATGTTGAGCCTTCTTTAGCCTTCAAAACAGCCTGAATTCGTCTAGGCATGGATTGAACAAGATGCTGAAAATGTTGTGCAGGAATGGAGTACCATGCAGACATGAGTGTGCCATGCAGTTGTTTGAGATTTGACGTAAGTGTAGGCCTGCAGCAAACAGCCCTTTCCACCTCATCCCAAAGATGTTCAATAGGATTGAGATCTGGGGATTGAGTGGGCCACTGCAGCAAAGAAAAGTCATTGTCGTGTTCCTGGAACCATTCCATAGTGATTCAGGCTTTGTGCACTGGTGCATTATCCTACTGGAAGTAACCATCGGACTGAGGATAAACTGGCAACATGAACGGATGCACAGCAACTATGTTTAGGTATGATGTGGCATTCAGATGTGAATCTGTGGGTATCAATGGACCCAATGTGTGCCAAGAAAACATTCCTTGGTACACGTTGGAACACACCATAATACTGCCCCCACCACCTTGCACAGTAGTCGTCAGACATGACGGGTCAATGGATTCATGTTGTTTTCACCAAATTCTGAGCCTTCCATCAACATGATGCACCAGGAACTTCGACTTGTCAGACCAACCAACTGTCTTCCAATCCTCGATAGTCCAGTGCTGGTGTTGCTGTGCCCACTGGAGGCGTGCTCTCTTGTTCTTCATTGATAACAAAGGTACACAATGTGGCCATCGGCTGTTCTAGCCCATTTGCGACAAAGTGCAACTAGTGGTTCGTTGCGATATTTTGTTTTGCCCACCAAGGTTGTATTCTGGCGTGATGTGCGACATTGTGGCCCACCTGTTTGCTTGCACAATTCTAGCTATCCTCCTCTGATCTCTCTCATCAACAAGCAATTTTCTTCCACAGGAGTGCCGTTGAGAGGATGTTTTTTGTTCGTTGCATCATTCTCGATACGCCCTTGAAACTGTGGTGCGTGAAAAGTTCAGGAGAACTGCTGTTTCAGAGATGCTTTGTCCAGTACATCTTGCACCTACTGCCATGACACGTTCGAAGTCCATTAGATTACTCCTTTTCCCCAATTTTGCTACAGTTTGGATGCTTAACTGATACTAGAAAGGTTGTTCTGCTGCACTTATATCCACAACATGTAGTTATGTGACTTGCAACATTGTAGGACAAACCATTTGTGTGCACAGCAGGGGTGTACCTAATAAAGTGGCAGCACAGTGTAGGTTATTTTGATATTTTAATATCTAATAAAATAACATGAAAAAAAATTGTACATCATTGCCTTATGCAGTTTCTAAAATTAAATTTTTTTATGTTGGTAAGTGGAAAAAGAATGAATATCCAAAAAAATTGAGCATTGTTCAGTAATAAAATTTTTGACCAAAGAGGGCAGAAATGCTAAAGTAATCCATGAAAGAATGATTATATTGTTTGGGGAAGCATTACCCAGTTATTATGCTACTGTTGCAAGGTGGTTGGCAGAGTTAAAAAAAAAAAAAAAAGGAGTCTGTGGATGATCCAAGGTCAGCTTGGACCATCATTGAAGAAAAAATTTTAGAAAACAGAAGAATGAAAGTGCCTAAACTTTAACAATAATAAATGATCATTTGGGAAAATATTTGGGCAAGATGGATTCTCAGAAACTTTCCGTTTGTGACAAACATTATCAAAAGAGAATTTAAAAATAATTCTTGCTGATCCAGATAGATTTTTATCCTGTTTGGCACCTGACCATGAAACTCAGCTTCATTTTTGTGATCCTGAATTGAAATGATGCAGTGAAAACACAAGCGATTGCCAACCTCCCCAACAAAGTTTTGAACCCAATCATCAGCTGGAAAATTGTTGGTCTCAGTTTTTTGGGATACAAAAGTATTGTTGTTAATTGATTATCTTGCATACCACAATAAAACCACAATAACAGTGGAATATTATGCTAGCCTTATGCCAGAGTGCTAAAAGCTGCAATTTGGAAAGAAAAATAAGGAGAGCTGGGTCATCAGGTTTTGCTTCTCTATGACAATGCACCCATGCACGAAGTCCTGGTTGCACAAACTAAAATTCATGAATTTGCTTTTAAACAATTAAACCATCCCCTGTACAGTTGAAGTGATCTGGCCCCAAGTGGCTGTTATTTGTTCAGAAATCTCAAGTCTCATCTTTGAACTCATTTTAAAGATGACCAGCTGTAGAAGCCTGTTTTGATGTCCAGCCTGAAGACTTTTTTTGAAGGATTGAAACCTTTGCAAATTAAATACAGTAAGTGTATTGAACTTCAGGGTAAATACATTGGAAAAAAAAAACAGAATTTTGTACCTATGTCTTTTATGGTCCATTGCCAGAACTTTTTGGTGCCCCTCTTATGGGGCAGCCATAAAGTTCTGGCAATGGAGCATAACACACCCAGAGGAAGTAATCAGTGATATCACTTGTGTATGAAATAAGAATTCTAACCTGCTCATATGCTCATAAGGAGGTGATTATTCCCTTGTATAAGGCAATAGTCAGGCCACACCTAGAGTACTGTATACAGGTCTGGAGGCCTCATTTCAAGAAGGATGTAGAGCTGCTGGAACGAGTACAGAGAAGGGCGACAAGATTAGTGAATGGAACAAAGGGGTGCTCTTATGAAGAAAGGCTTAAGTTTTGCAAATTACAGTGTCTGGAGACTAGGCACCAGCGAGGTGATCTGATAGAGGTGTATAAAGCCTTGAATGGTTTGAGCATGCTCAATGCTGATGGGATTCTTCCTCTCGCTCAGAATAATCACCTGAGAGGGCATAAATTCAAATTGAGGAAAGACAGATGTAGAATAGACGTGCGGAAATTTGCCTTTAGCCAGCGGGTGGTTGGTTGGTGGAACAGACTTCCATCCCTTGTCGTGAAGTTGATAGCCTAAATAAGTTTAAGGCTCAGCTGGACAGATATTTTGAACGAACAGAGGGGTGAAGTGGAAGTGGTTTTTTTTTTTTTTTTGGCTGATGCTGCATAAGCTTGCTTTCTTGCATCAAATGCCTCTACTAATGCTAATGCTAATATGGTTCCAATATTGTACATAGTTCATAGTGCAACATTTGAATTCATACAGGAAGTGTGTGGGTGAGTTTGGGTGACCTAAGAATTACATATTGTGATCTACAAAATTTATTCTTAAAAATATTAATAACAACTAAATGTGTTTCTGGAACTTTACATTTTGCAGACCAAAAAATTAAAGAAATATGAGAAAGATTACTTGGCTTTGAAGGAACAGCAGAAGCAACAAGAAGATCCTGTAGAAAGGTTACAGGTTAGTTATTCAGTTTTAATATATGATGTTTTGTTTATTTTTAAACCTCTGATAGCAATGCATGATGCAATATTATTTTATAGTTGGTGCAGTATGATGTTATAGGAATGCTTGGTGCAATAATTTTTTTTCTGTTATTTCAAGTTTTTCGTCGAGAAGTGACAAATTGTTTATCACATTAATTGTGTGTTGATGCACGCGGGGTTTTCAACGTATCCTTAGGAAAGTGTCATTTGTCAAACTGGACTGTCCTAATGGGTAGTGCAGGGATAGTTGCTACTCTCTCACTCTCTCTCTCTCTCTCTCTCTCTCTCTCTCTCTCTCTCTCTCTCTCTCTCTCTCTCTCTCTTGCGCACGCACACACACACGCACGCACGCACACACACACGCACACCATGTGGGAAAGACCTGAATTTCATTTTGATACATATGAAATATATGTAATTAATAGACCCGATATATACATACACTGGTGTGCAAAATTTAAGGACCAGTCAGGTTTTCACTTGTAATTTCTCATAGGAGTGGCCTGGATATGGGAAAAGCATACCAAAGGAACCTTGTGAGGTACAGAAATGATGAAGGAAACACCATCGACACAACAATGGAAACAAAACTGTACAGAGGGACATTATTCAAAAATGGAAACATAGCACTGGCTGCCATGAAACAGATGCATCACTGCCAAAGATGGAACAAAGGGAAGAGGTGGTCCTCAGTAGGAGATATGGCTACCCCTAATGTTGATGCAGGCATTGCAATGCCTGTCCATACTTAGAACAACGTTGTTGATAAGTCAGCTGGTGAACATTTTCTGGTGGGTGTGGACGTACCGCTAGGCGTCTCCCCATAGCATCCCATATGTGTTTGATGGGATTTAGATCGGCGGAACGGGCAGGCCAATCCATACGAACAATGGCCTTACTTTCCAAAAGCATATCAACAGCTGCAGTGCGATGGGGTGTGGCATTATCATCCATAAACACAAACTCGGAGCCAATGGCACCTCAGAACAGACACACACATGGGGAAGGATTACCTCAGTACAGTAATGTGCACCAGTTACAGTACCATCTTTCAGTATCTCGAGTTGTGTATGTCCATCCAAGATAACGCCTCCCCCAGACAAGAACACCTCAACCACCATATCGATCCCTTTCAGTGATGTTTGCGGGGTGATACCGTGTGCCAACCTCTTGCCAGATTAGCTGACGTCCAGAATTGCTGCTGAGACTGAATCTACTCTCATCAGTAAAGAGTACCTTAAGTAAAGATTTTGTGGTTGTAACCTTTAGAAATAGTGTTGGTCCTTAAGTTTTGCACACCAGTGTACTAATGCCTCATGCTCTTGGTTGTCCCACTAGAAATTCCTAAAACAGCCAAGATTATACTTGTGCAACTTCACCATCTGTTTACTGCATACTTGATTAATATTTAATTTTGGTTACTTTCAAAGTGCAATACTTTAAAACAAAATTCCTTAACCTACTTCTAGTAGAGCGAAGATTTTTTTTTTGAAGCCAAAAATCTTCAGCCATTCAACCTCCCAAAATGGTTATGACCAGGGCTCCCACTCACAGATTTTAAAAAAACTTAGATTGCAACTTAAATAAACCCAAAAAAAACCTAGTTTTCATCATATAGTATAGCAACACAAATAAGATAAAACTTACCATGCATAAATATCTTTTATTTAATTGTACTCAGAATTTTCATCCCATTCAGTTCCCTCCACATTTATTTTTTGAAGTTCTTTCATTTTTTTCAAACGTTCTTCGTATCTTTTATGACAGGTTCCTAGTATGACTTCTTTTACCAATTCTGATTTAGGTTTCCATGTATAGCAATTTTGATTAGATCTATTTATTGCCTGTTTTTCCATTAGTCAATCTTTCACAGTTTGTGGTTTAAGGGCGTTTGTGGCTTTTTTTTTATATGGTTTACTTGGGAGAAGATTCTTTCTACGCTTGCCGAAGAGTAAGGTAAAATAGTTAGACTGGTCATAAAGTTAGATAAAATCTCATATTTAGAATTATTAAAGCCATCTTTTACATTACGTAACAGATACCAAAACTCAGGGATGGTTTTGTGAGAGAGATCTAAATCTTGATTTAAATGAAATGATCTCCATTCATCATCTAGAAGATCTATTTTGTCTTCAGAAACAAGGGGAGGGAACTGCATTGCTAAATGGAAAATTGAGGATGGCGATTTGGCACGATCACGTATCACTGCTGGGACAAGAATGTTGAGATTGGCGATAATTCCATCGTCATTTAGAGGAAATCTTTTTCTGAAATCCATACAAAGTTCAACAAGAAATTTTAAACAATCATTTTTAAACCTGCTTTCACTGTCACCAAGTGGTGTTGAATTTAATAAGGCCATACAACGGCCTCCCAGATATATTTTATTCAGAGGCTTATGATTTATTGCATTGCTTGGATCAATTTCAACCAGCTTGCACGAAGTAATGACTTCTTTTATGAAAAAAACTAATAATATTTTTATACTCAATTGAAACCATTGAATGAAGTAAGTGCAATCTGAAATGCTCAGATTGAAATTCAATATTCAGGCAGTTTATTTTCTCCAGTACATATCCTAAAAACAATAACATATGCTTAGTTCCTTTGGTGATCATAGTATTATAAATATTCCCTCCACCATCGATTTTGTCAATTTTTTATTGAGACTGAAAATAAAGAACTAACGCATCCCACTGCTCAATAAGAATTTTTATTACATTGCCGCGGGATAACCAACGTGTTTGTGCTAATTTGGGGATTTTGTGCTTAGCAGTATCTACAACATCTTGAATCATTTTGAACTCATTTAATCTCTTGCTACTACGGGAAAAATAACAAGAGATATCTTTTATAAATATTTCTAGATATGATGGTAGTACCCTGACTGAATGACTAGCACATAATGCAAAAGAATGGCAAACACATTCCATTATAAATACTGATGGTACATCCTTTCTTAGCAATGACTGGAACCCACCCTTAGTACCCATCATTATGGCACAATTATCACTTCCAAAGCCAACGATATTACTTATTTGAATGTTTTTTTTATATGAAAAGATCTTTTACAGCTTGATAAAGCCCTTCTGAAGTACCATTTTCAGAACAAACAGTGTCAAGTAACACATCTACAACATCGAGTTTTTGAATATCAAAATATCTAACAACAACAGCTAGAACTTGCGATAAAGATAAATCTGTACTTTCATCTATTATCATTGAAAACTTGATGTTTCTGCATATGTTAGAAATGTATATTTTTTCATGATAGGCTATGCCATCTTGTATAAGATAAGAGACTTTAGTTGCCTTCATCTGAACTTGTTTTGCAATATTGCTATCATGAAATGCTTTCTTACATGCTTCTATAAGGTGATCACATTGCAGAAATGGAATATTATGCTCAGAAATTAGTGCAGCAATTGTTAACTCTGCCTTTGCTAATTCTTCATTCTCCGTAGGTTTACTTTTTGTGAAGAACGTGTCTATCGTTGAACTTGTCTTAGCAATATTTGCACTTTTTTTATGTTTAACTGTATTTTTATGCGCTAGTAACATCGATTTATTGGCATTCTTTAATTTCATTTCACAACAAATACAGTAAGACGCACCTTTTTCATTACTGTCTTCTTTCAACCAATCCTTTAATTCCGGATCTTCTAACCATTCATTTCTAAAATTTTGAGTATACCACTGTTTACTCATCTTTATCTGTGGGGAACAAGTTTCAGACATTGTGGGCAATTTGTGGGTATGGCTAGTTAGCAGTTATCTTATTTAAAAATGTTCTATAAAAAAAAAAATAAAGCACTAATCCATTACTATAAAATAGAAATAGTCACTGCAATTTATTATATCACTGTATGTAGTACACGCATAAATGTAAAAATCACACCAAATAATGCAATAATACCATCAACGATGACGAAAGACTGTGCAGTAAAGACCGCCTTCCGCCTGCTCAATAGGCTGCTCATACATGTTAGTAACACGAACGAAAACCATAGTGTAGAACCCTGCGAAAACTTTGAAATCCTTTTACATTTGTAGTGTTTTGTACAAGCACTTGAGACATTACAAATTATGATCAGTATTGTTAGAATATACAATTAAGTAAATTGTAAACTGTTATTAAATGTATTAAATTTTATTGTATTTATAAGAAATAAAAATAAATTGACTAAAATTAAAAATTACCGAAAAAACCCAGATAGTGAGATATTTTTGTGAAAAAAACCTATCAACCCAGATGACAATCAAAAAACCCAGGCGTGGGAGCTCTGGTTATGACCACAGCTTATAGAGATGAAGACACAAAGATGAAACTGATCATCATCAGCCATTTTCAATCCACTGTAGGATGTGAAGGCCTCTCCGGCAACTTTCCAGTTCCTTCTGTTTTGTGCAATGGCCATCCATTTACTACCTACAAACTCATGAATTTCATCTATCCATCTCCGCCGTTGTCTTCCAGGTTTAATCCAGCTCCTCTTAGTCCATCTGTCATCATGTCTTCGAGCTGGTATTCCAATAGCAAATCCCATATCATTTATGAGCATTTTCCAGTTTGAACTGACAATTCATTAATGCAGCCCCTTACTCCCATGGTAGCTTAGTCAGCATGATACATCACCACCCATTTGTTTGGAGAGGTCTGGTTATAATTCCTTTTGGCAATTGGGAGAATTTCTTTTTCAAGTCCTCTTTCTATAGGCAAAATGAACATATACAGGTATGAGTTTCAGCATGCATTAATGAACTTTAAATTTGAAAATTTAAAGTTTGTTAATGCATATTGAAGCACACTTTCATTTCATTTGATTAGCTGTAAACAGAATTGTCACAAAACTGCTCATCCAGAAGTTTCTCATGAATGCTTGAAACAAACTTCATATTGAGGACTGATATCGAGAAGCACTATTTTTAAACAAATAATATATACTGCCTGTTTCACTCTGTCATCTCAGTGTTTTATTGGTGTCCATACTTGTTTGAAGAACAAGGTGTTCCAGGAATGGTTACTTCAAATTACTTACTGCCACATGCTCGTTGGTATTGGGTTTAACAACACAAGGGCTGCTGTGGCCAAATTGTGTCTGACTGGCACATGCTTTAGATGCCTTAGATTCACTCCTGAATTTTAAAGTTGGAGCTTCTTATGAACTCTTTATGGTTTCAACGTGTAGTTTTTAGACCTGTTTTAGCCAAGGAAGCTGAAAGCTGGGTAAGGAATAAAGGGAATGATGAATAACAAAAAATATAGAAATTTAAGTTTTAAGAAAAATGAATGGAACTAACAGATAGAAGCATTGACAAGACCATATTACAAACAGAAAAATAAAAAATAATAATAAATAAAAAAACTCAGTAACTAATATTCAATTAAAGATAAATGAAGAAAGCTTAAAAGATTATTGATGTTTAGAATGAGAAAGAGAGGTTGTCTGAACAGATATTTAAAGCAAAAATAAATGGTAATGGGCTAATGGGTAATGGGTATATCTTAATCTGCCTAGGATTAAATACCTAATAGAAATAGTCACATGTAAAAGTCCCATAGTTCTGGACTGATTTCTATTATTGTAGTGATTTGTACTTCCAATGGGTGTATAGAACATGGATATTTAAAAATGGTACATTTTATTAACACGATTATTGTAACATTTTTAAGTGGTTTCATAAAATATGGTTATAATTCCTTTTAAACTTTGATTACTGTCATAGATTTACTGTTATTTTCATAAAAACATTTTTTATAATAAATAACTAAATCCAAGTTTATATTTTGTATGTCCAAGTCCAGAAGAATTAACAATTTTGTCATAACTGTTTTATTGTACAGGTTTCTCTTCAGAATACTAGTTTCTTATAAATTGTTTCTTGAAAACATAAGATAAAGTATGTTCCATACTTTATCTTATGTTTTCTTTGTCACTGTGAATGGTATCATATTTTCCATGTCATGATTATGGATCTTGGTTTTAAACAAGTTCTATTTAGTTTATTTTCAAAAAAATGGAAAGTGAGACATAATGTCATTTGACACCATTTCTGTAAGTCTGAACCTATGATAACTTTTGTATTTACTGTACATTTGTCAGTCCTTAGGTATTGATAGGGATCTTTTAATATCAATTCACCATCTTGAAATGAGATGATAGCTACCCAGATTATAAGAACCACTTGTTTAATACTCTTTCTTGTAGCCTGATCCAAAAATTTAATGTTTGTGAGTGGGGCGGTCCCTTTCACAATATTTTTATTTCAGTCCACTATCCTGAAACGGGGCTCATATCTGGTGAGTATGGGCTTGGCACACCCAGGGTCCTGAGCTGGATATCATCATTCTTTTCTTCTTGATTATTCCCTTCTATTTCTGACTCTTGTTCTCTCTCTCTCTCTCTCTCTCTCTCTCTCTCTCTCTCTCTCTCAGAGTAATTGGCTGGTGCAGCATAAGCCTCAGGCTTCCTTGCACCATATGGCTAATGATGATGATAATAAGGTTGAAATAGACCTAAAACATTTTCAATGGAAGTGTTGCCATTATTGCTGAGGATCTTGGTCTTAACAAAGAGCCAAATAACTCACCTGAAATTTGCCATTTGTTCCAAAATAGGGAAAGTGAGGAATAATTATTACTTTACTGCTTATAGTGTTCCTCATAAGTAACAGAGTAATGCAGTGATTTTTTTCCCTTGTTTTGAACTTTTTCATGGGGGGAACTTTCTAGGTGTCTTTTTCTATAAAGAAAAAAATTAACTGAAATGATTTCAAAATCATTTATATTTTTAACTGGTTAAGTGGTTTTTACACTAGTATTTAATAGGAAACTGTGTAACATGAAATAATAAGTTAAGAACAATCTTGCCTTTTTGAGTTTCGTGGCCACCAGAACTTCCACTCAAGTAATGCTGTGGTCTGAATACTCGAAGATATAACAAACTTCATATTGAGGACTGATATTGAGAAGCACTACTTTTAAACAAATAATATATACTGAAAAACATTTTGAAATGCATAGTAGTGTGGAAACAGGGTTGTTTCAAGTTAGTAGTAAATGTGTGTGCAGCATAAAGCTTGTGGGTGATTAGGCATCAGAAACCATGAGATGGTAAAGCTTTACTCCAAGGAATTGATTAAACCCATAGAATAGAAGGATGAGCAGGTATTCAGTGCTGACAAGATGGGCCTTTTTGAAGATTGTCTATAAAGACCAAAAAGGAAAGGACTGTTCTTTGCTTTAAGGTATCTAGGAACTGAATATCACTTCTCTATTCCAGTGAAGATTTCATGGTGAAGTCTGTGTTCAGTCGCTTGAAACAGATGCTGGAATACTGTTCCAGTTTGTCATATGCATTGATAATATCAATGCATATTATCCTGATGAGTATTCTGTTTCATAAAATATTCTATTTCAAGTTCTGCCCCTTTGTTTTCACTTTCAGATGTGAAAGCTTTGGTAATTACAACATTGTTCCTGTAGCAGTTTCACAGTTGCTTTGTCCATGGGCAAATATTTTAATTTAAAGAACATATATAGTTGTTCTCATTATCGATAATGCCCTCGACCATTGCTCCAACTCTCTATTGGAATTTGTAGATCAAGATGTAATAGTCTTAAAAGCATATTCCACTTCAGAAACAGCATCTTTCATGTTTTGAATACAGTGAAAAGTCAATCAACTGGATGTCAATCAGTGTTGTAAAAGATTTAACATTGTGGATTGCATTGTTATGTCAAGTCATTCACCATTAATGCCCATTGGAATAAAGTGTGGCCAGAGCGAGAGCGCGCACGTTGACTTCTGTCTTCCCTTGTATTGTAAATGAAGTCAGGACCATTGCTTAGTTGACATATCACATTGAAGAAAAGAGCTCTGATATGGCGATGAGGTGGAAGAACTGTCCCGCATCAAGGAATCCGGAACCTGTATTAAAACTGAAAGGCACAGAAATACGGATTACAGATTCGATAAGACTATTGGGTTTGATCTTAGACACCAAACTAAATTTTCATAAACATATAACCTACCTGTGAACTACATGCCTCCAGAAATTAAACATCCTTCATGCAGTATCCTCAACATCTTGGGGTGCTGACAGGCAGTCATTACTGAATTTATATCGTGCTCTAATCCAGTCACGATTAGATTATAGAGTTGTAATATATGCTTGCTTCGTCTAAAAAGAGCATCTTGCAATTTCTGAACACCATCCAACACAGTGCTCTTCGATCTTCTCTAGGTGCCTTCAGAACTTTGCCAGTTCAGAGCTTGTACGTGAAAGCACACAACCCTCCACTTTATCTTAGAAGACAAAGCCTACTCTGCCAATACGCTGCCAAAATAAGAAGCTCACCATATCATCCTTGTTGGGTATATCTCAACCAACCTCTTTGGACAACACTCTATGAATCCAAAGCTAATGAACCCAGGCCTGCTGGGATATGTCTTCAAGAAATAACAGAGAAGTGGAAAATTGATCTCAACAAAATTGAAGAAAGTGCAAATATGCCTTTACCTCCATGGGATAAAGTTGATATAGACACTGATCTATACTTCACTCAGTGGTCAAAAAGCACCATTCCATCGTTTAACATCCAACAGCTACATGCCAACCATACATTGGAACACACTGGAAAACTCGTAATCTATACAAATGGCTCTAAATTGCACTTGCATGTAGGTGCAGCAGCTGTTTTCTCTTCACATGTAGTTTAAAAGTCTCTTCCACTTGAATACAGCAGAATTATATCTGCAGAATTATATGCCATCCACTTTCTGCAGAATTATATGCCATCCAGCTTGCATTAAGTGAAATATGTCAGCAATCATCAATTTCTGTCCTAATATATTCTGATTCACTCAGTGCTATCTCAGCCATACAGCTCTGTGACTGTATTGCTGTGCAGTTGCTTACCAAAAGTTGTGAAACACTTGCAGTTATAACAAAACATCATTCATGTAATCATATCCTACAAGAAATTAGCTTTCTAATCAAACTCTGTCAAAAAATATTCTGAAATAACTCTTTGCTGGATTCCAGGACACTCTGGAATAGAAGTCAATGAAAAAAGCAGATAATGCAGCAAAGTCAGCTACAGAATGGGCAAACAAAATAATGATAGTACCTTACACTGATTACAGACTAATTATTATTAGAACTAGTGAAGATGAATGGGCCTAGATATGGAGAGCTAAAACCAATAATAAACTGCGGGATATAAAACCGAACCCACAAATATGGAAATCAAGCATCAGAAAAAGTCGCAGAGGAGAAGTAATGCTTGCCAGACTACAAATTGGCCACACTCACCTCACGCATTATCATCTATTAGCTAATGAAAATCCCCCCCTCTCTGTTTTCAATGCCAAGTTAAGCTTACAGTGAAACACATCCTATTAGAATGCCTGCCTTCAGAAATTCCAGATTCCTTTGCTTCCAGAGTTTATGCAATAATTGGAATCCACTTACTCTTCAACAAATATTAGACAACTCTGCAAATCTAGATGAACTGTTCAATTTTATTCGGCAAATCCAATTTGACACACAAATCTGAAAAAATTGATTTTCATTAAAATAAAACATGGAAAGACACATCTTGGCCTTTGATGCCCTTGTGTCTTAAATCCAAAGCTCTTGCATAAATTGTGCAACTAAATGAGCTTACATTAACAAAGTTGTGGAGTTGGATTGAATAAGGAGAGGAGTTCAGATTCAAAAGAGGAACTACAAAGCTTTTGCTTTGTAGTTTCTCTTTTATAGTTTTTTTTGAGCTACATCAGCATCATGTACTTTTGGCATTTTCAATCTTTTTTTAAGAATGTAACTCTTGCAGTAGCAAGGCCCTACTCTGCATAGAGGGATAAAATGTTGTGCTATGAATTTTTAATTCTTTTTGATATTTAAATACCAATAGTGTTAATTTATTTTCTTTTTTTTTATCAATCATCACATGTTTGGTTATTATTATTATTATTATTTGTTTTGCTTTAAAATTTCTGTTTAAATTTAAGAAATTATTGTTGAAAATAGTTTGCATATGCATTTTACTATTTCAGAATGAAAATAAAAGACTGCTGAACAGTACTCTACATCTTCAACAAGAGAATGATGATCTGGCTATAGAATTAATAACTACTCAAATGCAATTTACTAATGAACTTGAAGTGGTTTGTATTAATGATTTTTTTGTACCTAATACTTAAAAACTTTAAGCTGAACAAATTGCTTATTATTTACATTTATTTATTGTTTGAATATATGACACTTTCAAATAAATAAATAAAAAATGATTACAAATTCTAGACACTAATATCTTGTAAGGTTAACATCAAGGGTGAGCATGTCAAATCAAATTGCCTTAAAAATAATAATAAACAATATTATAAATGCAATGGTGTTGAATTTTATCTGTTTTGCATGTGTATTAATAATGGTAAATGATGCAAGGAAGCAAGCTTATACAGTATCAGCCAAAAAAAAAAATTACTACCCACATGATTTTCCCTACCTACCTACTTTAATAATTTCCAATAATCAGTTACTCTCTAGCTGAAAGAAATTTTTACACATCAGCCCTGTAACTATCCTTTTCAGTTTAAATATGTATGTCATCTAAGAAGAGTAAAAATACCATTGCATTTACTTTACTCAATCCATTTAAAGCCTTAAGCACTTCAATTACATGCTAATTTCCAAGCTTCAATTTACAAAACTCAAACCTGTTTTTGGTAAGAGAACCCTTTTATGCGCCCTGACTTGCCTTTTCTTGCACTTATTCCAACATGTCCACATCCTTCCTAAAATGAGGCTTCCAGTGTTGAGTAGTGATGTGGCCTAATCATTGCTTTATACAATGATAATTACCTCCTTATCTCTGCTGGCAAAATTCTTGTATATGATTAACAGAACACCCATGAGCTATTCTAGCAGTCTGTCTGTGCTGCTCAAAGAACTTTATGTCGGAGTGTACAATTACCCCTAGGCAGTGCTGTAGTCATAAAATTAGCAGAAGGTTACTCTATGAATGTTATGAAAACAGCGAGTATATTGTGTATATCAGGCTTTTTAATCAAATTCCAGAGGGTATACTGCATATACCCATGTGTGTATACAGCAGGCCCCCGTTATAACGCGGTTTGTTTTACGCTGATTCGCTATAACGCTGTTCTTATATTATAACCCGTATCTGACTATAACGCTGTCACAGATCACTATAACGCTCTTTTACAGATTACATTTTTGACATATTTAACGAAATTGTTTCATTTGATGGAGTCGATAGCTTGAAAATGAATAGCAAAACAGCATTAAAACGTTTCCCACGCCGACTTGAGGAATTTTCCCACGCTCAGCGAAATTTTCTCGCACGCTAATTTAATTGCAGTACAGTGACTTGTTACGTAGTTCCGAGATCAACATTTTAAAAAATGATCAAATATATTGCTTGTAATATTTGGGTTATATGCATTTATCCGAAGTCTAGTCATCACTCAGTACAGTATTAGACATCGTGCGTAACGGAAAGTTTACTTGAACATTGTATCATAATTAATTCAACCAACGCGGTTATATTTTCGAAGAGCTAATAATGACCGACAGGAATGAAAAAGCAACAACGTCTGGGCGCAGTACGAAGACTATAAATGTAAGAAAAAGACTGAATTTGAAAATTAAATTAGACGTTTTGAAGCCAATCGATTCCGGTCAACGACAAGGGGATGTGTGCCATAATTTAGGACTTGCAAGTTTAACTGTAAGAATAATTATAAAAAATTAATTTTATCAGCGGCAAAGATAGCTGTTCCACTGCAAGCAACTAGGACTAGGCCGGCTATTAGGATTGAAATGGAAAGACTAATTTTATTGAAGATAATATTCCAATGCAGAAGTCAGTTAAGTTAAATATTTAAAAAAAAAGAGAGAAAGAGATTAGCCAATATGATGATCTGAAGAAAACTCGCCTAAAAAAAAAAAAAAAAAAAAAAAATGTGGAACCATTTAAAACTGGTAAGGGCTGGTAGAATATATTTAAAATCCAGGGAGAAGCCGCTAGTGCTGATCAAGGAGCCGAAACTTTCAAAAAAGAACTTGTTAAAATTATTGAAGAGGGGTATTATGTGTTATACTTCTCAACAAGTTTTTAACATAGATGAAGCGGGACTTTTGTGGAAACGAATGCCTAAAAGAAGTTTCATATTGAAAGAACAAAAAATATGCCAAATTTCAAAGCGGCGAAGGATCAGTTGACTTTATTGTTGGGTGGTAACGCTGCGGGCCATTTAAAATTAATACCCCTTTTAGTTTATTTGGAAGAGGGCCAAAGTTCAACTCAAAATCCACACATTTTTCATGATTAAATTCATCCATTAAATTAAATCAATTAAATTCATTATTTTAATTGGAATTTTAAGTTTACTTTTGATACGCAAGTAGTTACCACATAATTATACGTATGTAATGCAGAATATTTTATATGTGCAAATATTTGAATATTAAATATTTTGACCGACATTTGTGCATCTTTTCATTACCGTTTATTGTTGATTAGGAAATATCCTATGGCACCAACCGCAGCTCACAAATACATATGTTACCTTATGGGAAAGCGGCGCTCGCTTAGCGCGGATTCACTTAGCGCTCTGTTTTTCCGGAACGAATGATCAGCGTTAAGCGGGGGTCACCTGTATACGGCATATATATTTAAAAAAGTAAAACTATTAAGTAAAACTATTAAGCCTAAGGATCAAATTCTAATAAATTTATTTTTTTAATTTTCAGTAAATATTTTAATAATATTTGTTTTTTCAAGTATTTTCTAAAACCAGAAGGTATATGCTATTCATCTAAAAAAATCCAGAGAATATTGGGGCATATACTCGCTTATACCCTCCACTACAGCCCTGCCCCTAGGTCTCTTTCATTCTCCACTATCGTTGAGTATTGCTGGGATTACTGCTACCTAAGTGTATTGCCTTACATTTATTAATATTAAACTTGAATCACCACTTCTCAGAGTATCTGCACAATTTCTTTGGGTATTGTTGCAGTAGCATGCACTGGTGAATCTGGAAACAATCTCTAATGCCATTGTAATACAATGAAACATTATGCAATGCTTTTTAATAAATTAGTTAAAATTTTAGAGGTTATATATGTAACTAATCAAGTTCCAGCATAATTGGATATCAGTTGAAAAGAAATAATTAGTTAATGAGATAGATGCATAATAATGATAAAAATAAGAGCAAAGATGTTAAAGGTGATCCAATTACTACCACTGTACATTGAGAACCAAGATTTCTAGGATGACCAGCACCCATCAGTATGCAAATATGACTAATTACAATTGTTTACTAACTATTTTTGTCCACATTATATCAACATAACTTAGATCTGATAATAAATAGAATCTATATATGGGAAATTTATGACATATACATAATTTCCCCTATGTATGCTTTCAAATGTTTTTAAAATATGAGGCCAAAGTTAATTTGATATAAAATGCACAGAAATGGTTAATACTATTCTGTTTACTCCTATTTGCATATTGATAGGTGCTGGTGCCAGAAAATATACCTAACAATGTACAGATCTAGTTAGTAATTGGATGTTTATTATAGTAAAAATATTTACTTTTGATTTGTGAATAGTTTTTGATTATTACTGGTTTTATTTTGTGATTAGCTTTGCAAAGAATTGTTTAAATTTTTATTTCAAATTTCTTACGTGTTTTAATGGTAGTTTCACTTTCTGACAACATACAAAATGTAATTGTATCTGTAATCTTGAGTGGATGCAATAGTAGGGATTTTACTATGTGAGCCTTGTTGCATAACTTTAGGCTTCAGAGACTAAGCAAGGCTTTTTTTGGGGAGGGGGTTAGCATTAACATCAGTTGAGGCATATGTGCAAGAAAACAAGCTTATGCAGCATCAGCCAAAAAAAAAAAAAAACTCCCATTTCACTCATCCATTCACTCCAAATGCCTGTCTAGCTCAGCCTTAAATTTATTCAAGCTATCAACTTCCACAACAAGAGATGGAAGTATGTTCCAACAATCAACTACCCACTGGCTAAAAGCAAATTTCTGCACATCTATTCTACAACTGTCTTTCCTCAATTTGAATCTATGCTTCCTCAGGTTCTTAATCTGAGCAAGAAGAATCCCATAAATCAGAGGGTTGTCAGAATGGTGCATCCTAGTTGGCAAAAGGAGTTTATTCAAATGTAGTTGGTTAGTGGTAGGGTCAGGATCACACTTTCCCTCTCCTTGAGGGTATGAATGAGAGGCTACCAGAGTTCAAGGGCAAACTATGGTCTCAGAGGACCATGGACCACTCATTAGTTAAGTACATGAAAAAATGTCAAGGAAGTAATGATTCTTTTAGTTCTGTTGTCTGCTGAGCTATGCTGGTATGCTAGGTTGAGCTGTTGGGTTTTCTGACATTGGAACTCAAGGCATTGGATGGCAGATGGGAGAAGAAAATGTGTATCATTTTCCTGATTCTCTTGAAATTTGGAGAGGTACTGGATTGTATTATCTAGGTTTCAATGTTTCAACAAATTTCATTCTACTGAGGTTGTGCATGATAGATAATGTGCTTTGATTTTATAGCATACTTGGCAGTTTTCTATAATATTATGATAGGCCATATCATTCCTTGCCACATTTATCAGCCTAGTATTCCTAAATATTCTTTCAGTGTGAACTTCAGCTTTTAGGACAACTATACTGTTGTATATAACATTTGATGCACTGACATCAATTTGTTATACCATGCCTCTGACTTCTTGTGGGCTGGAAACTCTTAAGTTTTAGCTTCCTCTTACTTGTGTAAAACTTGTGTGTGTATGTTACTACTATAAAAATGATGCAAGGAAGCAAGCAAGCTTATACATTATTAGCAAAAAAAACTTTTATCAATTGGTCCAATCCTTTAAATTTGTTCAGACTTAAATTGTCCACATCAACTGGTGGAAAGTTATTCTAAGAATCCACATAACTGTTTTTCAATTGTCCTTTTTTTTTTTTTTTTTTGCTGATTTAAATTTATGTCCCCTTTGTGTATGTCTACTGAGAATGAGTAAAGATTTCTTCAGCATTTCATTTATGTTGATTTGAGATTTGATCTGTTTAATTAAAACATATCAGAGTATGTGCAAGTCTCTATGCTTGGTTGAGAGCAGACAGGCTGTAGAATGTGATAGTAATGTTACATAAAATCCTTTCTTAGAATCTTGAAGGGTAAGCATTCTTCTTTAAAATCTCTTTTATAATCCTGATTTCCTCTTCCATCAGATGGGAGCTGCAAACTTGTGCCCAGAGGACCACTTAAGAAAGTATTTATTGTGATCTCTAAAATATAGATTGGAATATTATGTTTGCTTTCTAGCTCCAGGATAAGGTGGTGTTTGTGTTAATGTTCTAGTGAAATTTTTCTAACCCTCCTTTCTCCCAGATAATTAGTACATTGCCAACATACTGGAACTATAACTTAGGCTTACATATCTGTAAAATTTGCTTTCTTTAAGCTGATTTGATCCTGTATTAAAAATGCCCTTCAATGAACATATCAGAGCTGGTTTTAAAACACATGTAACGTAGTTCATATACATTATATGCTGATCCCTACATGGTTGGAGTTGCCTTATACTAAGCAGAACAGTACTCTGTCTGTGATTCTCTAATACATCTGGCAAGCTGCTGTTAATGCATCCTGGCTAGCTCTGTGACTGTATTGCTGTCTCTGTGTCTGTATTACCAAAAGTTGTGAAACACTTGCAGTTATAACAAAACATGTTTATTTAAAAAAATTAATAGCATGTGTTGGGTCATCTTTATCTATAATGGCAATTTTAATCATCCTAGAAAAAAGGTTATGATAATTTCTCTAACAGTTATATACTTTCTTTTTTACATTCAGGATTCTTTTTCCATTTACTCATTATCAAATTTTTTAATGTAACAATAAAAATGCCTATGGAATATATTTAATAAGCAGTAATAATGTAATAATAATGGTAACAAAGCATTGTATAATTAGTAACATTATCAAAAAGAAATGGCAACAGCAGAATTATTCAGATTTGAAACAGAATTTACTTTATAACTACTGTTATTATTTGTAGGCTCAGGATAAAGCTGATACTTTAAGCTCTGAGCTGTCATCCACAAGAAAATCTTTGATAGAGTGTGAGGATGAAAAGAGAAGGCTAGAAGTAGAAGTAGCTCAGGTAAGTAAAGTAGAATAATTATCATATTTCAGATTTAAGACCCCCACTCCACTTAATTTTCAACATAGATGTTCATATTTTACATATTTTACAGATTATTTAAGAATTGGCATCATCTCTATAAAAAAAAACAAAAAAAACATGGATGTTACTGTAAATGTGGTGCCAAAAGCCTTATTTGAATGCAGCCAGAAGCAAACTAAAGTTACCACAAAAAATATAGAATCAGCCAGAAGCAAACTAAAATTACTATAAAAAATATAGAATAGATCGATCTCATGTTTGCAAAGCAGGCCACCACAATTTTCCTTGGTATTGCACCTGCACTCCAAGTAAACATGCATACTTCTGAAGGAGAAATATGCTGCTATTTATTTGAAATGCATCCAGTTACTCATATAGCTTACTGGAACCTCATCAGAAGTGATTAAATCAGGACAGCAAAGACCTGACAACCTTGGTGAAATATTTCCACAATATGAGAAAACAAAATACTGAATAGTAAACTTCTGTGCCCTTTTCTATGTACACAACTGTAGCTTTTGTTCTAAATTTACTTGAGTTTTAAATTTGACACCATTCAGCATCTTGGATATTGGGGAAAGATCTATTTCATTACTGTGATGTTAGATTTTCGCTAACTGTCCTTGTGCTCTTGCCTACAAGGTTTTGTTCACCCTTTGTATAGTAATTTTTTATAGCCTGAATTGCTCTAAATTTACTTGAACCATGAACTAAAAAAAATAATAATAAATAACATCATATCAAACTTTTAAAGCAGATAAATTAACTGCAGAACATGTCTAGTCTGTTAGATATTTGAGTGCCCCCCCCCCATGCATGTTAGCATCTGCTTTATTTTAAATTTCTGGTTAAGTAACTGTAAGTGGTCAACCCATTTCTGCAGCTTGCATTGGGTTATTACGTTGATGGCTTTTATTACCTAAAAGTGTAGTTACAAAATTTCAGGGCTAACTGTATTCCTATCACCCTTTTCAAGGTGTATTGACAGTGCCCCAAACTTGTAGTTTGTGGTGAGTAGCAGAGTGATATCAGTACTTACCGCCTCACTTCTACTTCATGGATATCTCCCATACCATTTTATTTATTTTCAGTATTTTGTGTTACTAGAACTGGATAAGTAATGTGATTTGTAATGTGTGCACCATTCTGTATCTCCATTCAGAATAGTTTCCTTTCAGCGTAGTGATTGTTTTTCTATATTAAGTTTTTTCTTACATCATAATATTTGAGAGTACAGAACTATTAGAATTCTTAAACTATCAGAATTTTGTATGCAAATATCTAAATTTAGAAAATGTCTTTCTACACTGAAGAAATGTTAAGGAGATGCCACATACCTTAATAATAGCATCAATTCATTGTGGTACAGATTCAATAAAATTTAACCATATCCTCTGTTGTAGCAATACCACTTTTTTTTTTTTCATCATTGATGAATCTTTCCGCTCTGCCAAAATTTTAGTTAGGAGCCACAATGTTATTATACCTTTAATTGACAGTATAATTGTTTCACCATTTGTCATTCAGTTGAGATTTGGCTTTGACCCTGCCAGAACTGAAAAAATTCTCAAAAGCTTCTTCAGCAGTGGGTGAAGTCAATCTCACACAGAGGGAATTGAATTTTCCCCTGTGAGTTATTTTGAGTGTTTTGCCCATAAAATGTACAAATCAGCCCATGAACACAATCTTGTACAGTCATAATACATGGAGGCACCTCCGTAGCCAGGTGGGAAGGAGTAGCAGTGCGTAGCACACGCTTCTTGATTAGACCGGGGTTCGAGCCCGTCACCACCAAATATGGAGGATGCGGAAAGGTCAGGGAATGACCACCGCATATCCCGGAGCAATATGGCCTTAGTTGCTAATGCTCCTAAAAACCAAATAACATAACATAACATAACATAATACATGGACAATATGGCCTAAAATGATATTCCATAAAACTGTCACTGCTACCAACATCAATATGTCCCATGCACCCTACACAGAAGAGGTATTATGGATATTGTCTGCAATTAATGCCACATGCATAAAATAGTATGCCTGCATTCATCTAATGAATTTGTGTTCCTATATATGACATTCCAAAACATCCCACAAAACAATAGAGTTTAGATATGAAGTCCATTGTCATCCCTTAGGTAGTGGATGTGCTGAATGCAATGGTTGGTTCTATTATCTTGATTAAGGCACCTGTGAACATTTGCAGAACTGATGACCCATTATGTGCTTAATGATTGCAGGGACATAAACATTTTATCACATTATTTTACCTGTTGTTTATAATAATGATGTAATAGAGTAGATGCTGTATGGATGGTGTGTATTGTTTTTTGGAATTTATGTTCTGTGCTTGCCTTACCATATTCATAAACAAATTCATCTCATAAAATAACCCATTTCCAGCTACTTAGCTGTTGTCTGATCAGGATGTTGATATTATCACCATGTCTGCAATTTGTGAATTGCATGCAGCCCACTGAAATTCAAGTAGATATAAATACTGGTCATACTCATAATTTTGCATATAACATCATCCTCACACTCCTAAGAACTTTAAGGTCCCCCCCATCCACCCACCTGCAGCAGTGGATGTCTGTTAAAGTTTTATTTTTGAAATGGTTTTCTCATCATTGAAATACGTTTCATAATGGTTACATTGTATTGGATTGCAAACAATAAAATATTTTGTATCGTATTTTTATTGTTTTACTTTGTATATATTTTGTATTGTATTGCAATACAAAATATATGTTTTGTATTGCAAACAGTAGCTACAATTCATTTATTTCGTATTTGAGAAATTTTTATATTTATTTTATATAACAGTTGAAAGAAATGTGCAGGCGAGAGTTGCAAAGAGCAGAAAGTGATATAACCCGAAATAGCACTATTATATCTGAATATAAACAGGTATGTATTTGTTTTTTAAATTTTTTAATTATTCTAGGTTGCCATAATTCAAACAATCAGTTTTGAAACCTTTTCATTATAATTTACCTTTAAGTGACCACCTGGAGTTAGTAGCTCTATCCATTGTCTTTCTGTTTACTCTTCAATTATGCTGAAACTTTCAGTACCTTTGAACTGCACTGTGAGGGAGGGATTTGATAACAGTAAAATCTCTTTTTAAAAGTTTAGCCTGTGACTGTGGACACAGGCTAAACAGACTTGAGGATAGTTACTATTCCCAGCATTAAGAAATAAATTATTTTAACACTTGTATAAAGTGTTAAAATAATTTAACACTTTATACAAGTGTTAAAATATTTGAAGATTATAAATAAATAAATTAATCATGATAAATATTTAACATGATAAATAAATAAATTAATCATGATAAATATTTTAATAAATGAGCATAATGTTTCAAACCCTTTACCTGGTTCTTGTTCACATACATAATGACTACCCCTTTTTGTCCTTCTCAAACTGTGATATCATAAGAGCCACCTCTAATCCAGCGTCTGTCTTAGCATTCTTAGTCTGCTGTTCTCTGCTCCCACCCCCCCTTGATTCATTAATCCCATCTTTAATTTTATTGTTGAAAGCCTGTTCCATGGTTCCATTGTATTTCTCACCTTATTTCTGTTAAAAGCAACCTGGCTAAAATCCTTGATGTAAAAGATTTCTTTTTTTTTTTTTTTTTTCAGTCTTTTTTAAATCTGGATTATTTGGTGGCTAAAGGGAGCACCAAAGATTCCAAATTGGCAGAGCATGCAGTGGGGTGTGCTCGGGAATACAGTGATAGGAACTTTGTGATAATGAGGGGGAAAGTGACTTTGAAAAAAGGGAAAAAAAAAAACTTTTACATTAAGAAATTTAGCCAGGTTGCTTTAAACAGAAATAAGGAGAGAAACATTGGGGATAGATGGAATGGATTTTTCAGCAGTAACATTAAGTGGGGAATAATGGAATGGGGGAGGGGATACCAGAGAACAATAGGCTATAAGAATGCTAGACACTGGATAACAGATGTCTCTTATGACATGAGAGAGGTAAATTTGTAATGATTGCACATGTGATAAAGAAGCTGGTGAAGGGGTTGATGAAATGTAATGCTTATTTATTAAAATATTTATCATAGTGTATAAAGTGTTAAAATAGTTCTTGGTGGATATCGCTCATGAAGAAAATGTCTAATTTAAAAACATGATTAAATTGCCAGCATTCGCTTGCATAGCTTTGCTGATTAGGCCTAAATGAATTTATGTAGCGTTTAACAGTTATTTGACTGCTGAAATAAAGCAAAATTTGTTTCTATTTTATTTATTTTTTTATTTAAAAATCAACTATAAGAAGAGTTTCTCACACAAACCACTGAAATAACTGAATTTTCTTTTCTTACATTCTGATTGATTTATGACTGAGAAAATGTTTATTTGATATCATCTTATGTTTTCAGTGGGAAAGTAGATGTATTTTTTTTCAAGAAGTTTATTTTTGTTCTGCAGTCTGGAACAAAATTACACAGAGCTGGCTCTGTATTAGCAACATTCCCCTTATGTAGGGGGATGGACTGGTCTGTGATGCTGATGAAGGCTCAAAGTCAGGAATGGCTGATATAAGATGGTAGTTTGCACATGTGGTGATCAGTTTGATTGTCTGCAAGGAAAAATGGGTTAACTTCAAGATCTTTACAAATTTGAATGCGGAATGATTTTGGGGATAATGTTTGCAAGTGCCAGTATCTTAACAACAGTATTAAGCAATTAACCAGCATGGTTAATTGCTTCCATTCTGTGGTGTCATGAGTCTACCTTGACTGAACAGTGAGTGAACAACCAAAAATCACGTGGGACAGCTACTTGTGGTGACACCCATGGTGAATGTTGTATGCCTCGTAACACAGTAACATAATGACACAATGGTTCAGCTAAGCATGCAGTACAACATAGGAATAGCAAGACTAGACACTAGCTCATATAGGCTATAGCAGTTGACAGTCCTTGACTGGAATATAATATCTAAACATCAAGATGTCTCTGAAGAGTTTATTAAAGAACATGCAGATAAGTTAAACTGGGAATTTATTTCTTTTGAATTTCAAAGATTATCTGAGGAATTTATTCAGGAATCCAAAGAGAAATTAAACATGAAAAAAGTAAATCAATTTCAAACACTTAGTAGTATTTTTATTCTTGAATTTGCTGATGAACTAGATATGCAAATTATAACTAATATCAACAGTTATCAGAAGATGTCATTGAGCAACTATTAGACAAATTAGACTGGAAACAGTTAGCAAATTATCAATTGCTAAGTGAAGAATTCATAAATTCACATAAAATGAAAATAAACTGGTGTGATGTTGTTTTAAATCATTCATTAAGTGATGAATTCATAAATAAAAATTATAAAGAGTTAGTTTTATATATGCTAGCAAAATTATGTATAAAAAAAATAGCTTGAAAAAAAATTTGGCTATTAAATAGCAGATACAAAGCTTCAAATCCTTCCTACTAAAAAAAAAAAAATAACTGATTTAAGAATAGACTTTGAATACAATGTAAATAAATTAAAAAATAAATAAATTAAAACTATTAAAAAAGACACCAGGATTCATCTCATAGCAGAAGTTTATGATGTGGAACGAAATTTATTTCATATTTATATGCCAGAAAAGTTTAGTCAAACCTTATCTGATTTTGATATTAAAAATTTTAATTTAAAAGATGATTTAAAATTAATTTACCGTGGGTTACAAAATAATACTGAACATGTATTTGATTTTGATTACAGAAAATAGTTTTAAAAAAATAGTTTATTCTGACATGTTTTTGGTTAAACATACATTATTTTCTTAAAAATTGTAAATAATTTTAATTTTTTGATTTTTGTAGATTATTTTAGGAAAATTAATAATTTTAAGGGAAGAGGGGTCTTCTTAGGGAGGGGCAGTTTTTTTTTTGCATTTGTAAAAGTGTACAGTTATGCTATTCAATCTTATTATGATATACATTCCTGTATCAGTTTATTTATTATACCCAAAATGGATTGTATTGAATTTATATTTTTAGTATCAAAATTTACATTGTTATACATTAAATGACCAGACCTTGGGTTGAGTGAGGGAAGATAAAACATAAGGGTTTATTTGGAAATGTCTTAAGACATGTTAAATTCAGTTGTTTTTTTAAATAATATTCATTCTTGTTTTATACAGATAACTGCTAGCTTATCAACATTTTAAATCATAAAAACATTTAAATATATATTAGTTACAGTTACTTTTATATATAAAGTTATTTATGAAATGGTTGATAAAATATGATTAATAAATAATGGAATATTTTTCTGTTTATTGCATTTAATAAATCTCTTGTGGTGGACTACATTAGAATGATAACTCACATATCTATATTTTGTCCAGATATGTAGTCAGCTGAATTCAAGGTTAGAAAAAGAACAGAAAATTTCTAAAGAAACAATAGAAAGGTTGAAGGTATGTCAATATTATTTGTTAAAATATGTGTTGCTTAAGTACTGTTACAAGGAATGATGAAAATACCTCTTTTTATTATTATTTTTTTTTTCATTAGTTGTTGGCACATCGGCTTCTGTGGCCATAATGCACCTCCCAAAGTTTTTGCATTTTGCTGTGATCCAAGCCCGAGGCGGGATTCGAACCCGTGACCTTTGGTTTGCCAGGCAGGCACTTTACCCACCTGGCTAGCCAGGTGGCCGATTCTGAAAATACCTCAGAAATTAAACACCTAATTTCAGTATTTAATATATGGATTATGTGATTCATATCAAAATAATTAGTATTAATTATATTGTGTTGATTAAAGGAAAGCATTACATAGGCTTCTTAAGTATTAAATTAAAAATGCCCATGTTAATCTGTGCAAAGAGACCAATGTATGAACTATGGACGTCATTAATTAATTCACATAAGGTGGATTAATTAATGAATGATACTTTCTCACATTTAGGAGGGGAAAAAATGTTGGAAAGTGCAATAACAGCTATTCAAGTTTTTTTTTTGTTTGTTTCCTCATTCCATGTACAAAGAGAACAGTAACTAAAACAGTTTGACTGGATTGATTAATGAATCACACTTCTGAAACTGAAATTGTCAGTTGTAGACCACTTGCACAAAGTAATGGTCTCCAGCTGACTATTTCAGATTGGTCTAGCCATTAGAAATTAGCAGTCAATTTGTCTCTTATACCATTAAAAGATACAATAACACCCACAGAATAGATGATTTCTGTGCACACATTCAGAACTCCAGAAGGTTTCAAGGCCTGTTAGCATCTAACTTCATCAAAATCTGCTCAAATGTGATGGCAAGACAAGTGGGAATATCACCAAGCACTATGTTAATTAAATCAAATCTAGGGATGTGCTTGCTAAAGGAAACCAGAAATGTTATCTACTTCTCTGGAGGAAATCAGTGGTATTAATCAAAATTATTACTGCAACAGCAGAAAAGAAACAGACAAGTCACAGAATAATCTTTCTTTACAGTCAAGAAAATATTCACTATTGAAGAATATTCAACCATCAAACTGGCCTCAGTTTTTAGCATTAGTAGAGGCATATGATGCAAGAAAGCAAGCTTATAGCATCAGCCAAAAAAACTTTCCCATTACCCATCCATTCTCTTCAACAAATGTTTGTCTAGTTCTTCCTTGAACTTATTTAAGTTGTTGACCTTCACTACAACAGATGGAAATTTGTTCCAACAATCAACCAACCGCTGGCTAAAGGCAAATTTTTGCACATCTATTCTACAACTATCTTTTCTCAGTTTGAATTTGTCCTCTCAGCCTGTTGCTGTTACTCTTGCAGCCTGTCTGCACTGCTCGGAAAACTTAATATCTAACTGTGCAATTACCTCAGACCATTTTCATTCCCCACTGTCCTGAGTGTAGTACCACACAGTTGGTACGTTACTCTGGGGTTATTGCTACCCATATGCAGTACTTGTATTTTTAAGAAATGTATTTTAAAGAAATGCTATATGTTATTTTCATCTCAGTGGTACCAGTTGTGTAAAACCCAAAGTGATCACATTGAAAGGAAACTACTATATTTAGTTCCAGTGATATTTTATGGGTATTTCTCCAAGACTGTATCATTAACATAATATGTACACCACACAAAAAAGTTAGAATAGCATTGGTTTGTTAAAATTCATATTTGCTTGTAATCCAAGCAGAAATGTGATATACACCGATGAGCCAAAACATTATGACCACCTACCTAATGTGATGTTGGTCCTCCACATGCAGCCGAACTGCTTGTTTTCATACCACTGCTGATTAGAAACTGATGGAATGTGTTAGTAGGTGGATGCATTTATACACAAGACAAAGGCATACTATACTTGTTGTGTAACAGATGCATGTAATAACATGCACCTGTTACACAGTCAACAAAGGAGAAACATTCAGTATGATGCAAAAGCATGCTCTGGATGAGGAAGTAATACGAGTTGACAATTTTGTGTGCAGGAAAATATTAACGAAATAAACTTCAACGGAATGATGCAATTTTGCAACTCGCTGTATATAACACACCTTATACCAGTTTTGTTTATATAAATTAGTATTCATTTGGTGAGAGTAAATACACTAAGCAATAATGTATTTTTTTTTTTTACATCAAGTTTTTTTTTTTAATCCAGCTTAGCATTAGCATTAGCATTAGTAGAGGCATTTGATGCAAGAAAGCAAGCTTATGCAGCATCAGCCAAAAAAAAAAAAAAAAAAAAACCCACTTCCACTTCACCCCTCTGTTCGTTCAAAATACCTGTCCAGCTGAGCCTTAAACTTATTTAGGCTATCAACCTCCACCACAAGGGACGGAAGTCTGTTCCACCAACCAACCACCCGCTGGCTAAAGGCAAATTTCCGCACGTCTATCCTACATCTGTCTTTCCTCAATTTGAATTTATGCCCTCTCAGGTGATTTTTCTGAGCTAGAGGAAGAATCCCATCAGCATTGAGCATGCTTAAACCATTCAAGGCTTTATACACCTCTATCAGATCACCTCGCTGGTGCCTAGTCTCCAGACACTGTAATTTGCAAAACTTAAGCCTTTCTTCGTAAGAGCACCCCTTTGTTCCATTCACTAATCTTGTTGCCCTTCTCTGTACTCGTTCCAGCAGCTCTACATCCTTCTTGAAATGAGGCCTCCAGACCTGTATACAGTACTCTAGGTGTGGCCTGACCATCGCCTTATACAATGGAATAATCACCTCCTTATCCCTGCTGGAAAAATTCCTGTATATCATTGACAATACTCCATGAGCTACTCTTGCAGCCCATCTGCACTGCTCAGAGAACTTCATATCTGCCTGCACAACCATCCCCAAGTCCCTTTCATTCTCTACCACTGTCAGTGTAGTACCACAGAGTTGATACGTTGCTCTGGGGTTGCTGTTTCCCATGTGTAGTACTTTACATTTGTCAATGTTAAACTTCATTTGCCACCTCTCAGCCCATCTGCTCAACCTTTCCAGATCCTGTTGCAGCAGCATAGTGTCAGTAGTGTCCTTGACAACCCTGCCAACTTTTGTATCGTCTGCAAACTTGGACATTAAGCCCGATATACCATCATCAATATCATTTATAAATACAGAAAACAATAATGGACCCAACACTGAGCCCTGAGGGACTCCACTAATAACATCAGTCCACGATGAGCAGTGTCCATTGATTACCACTCTCTGTCTTCTCCCCCTCAACCACCCCTTTATCCATAGCAGCAATTTGCCTCCAGTGTCACACTGCTCCAATTTGTGTAGCAGTCTTCCATGTGCAACAGTATCAAATGCCTTTCTAAGATCCAAGTATATAATATCAAAGTTATTCCCTGCATCCAGTTCTTTTGTGACTGCATCATAGTATCCAATCAAGTTGGTCAGGCAAGACTTCCCCTTAACAAAACCATGCTGTGTCTGAGCTATAACTGAAGTCTTGTCTAAATGATCCTGCAGTGCTTCTTTAACCAGTGCCTCCATTAATTTTCCTGGAACAGAAGTTAAGCTCACAGGTCTATAATTAGCCGACCGGGCTAGCCGAGTGGGTAAAGTACCTGCCCGGCAACCCAAAGGTCGCGGGTTCGATTCCCGCCTCGGGCTTGGATCAAAGTACTGCAAAAACCTTGGGAGGTGCAATATGGCCACAGAAGCCGATGCGCCAACAACTACCAAATCAAAAAAAAAAAAAAAACAGGTCTATAATTACTTGTGTCAGCCTTTAATCCTCCTTTGTGAATTGGGGTCACATTTGCACATTTCCAGTCTATGGGTACCTCCCCTGAGTCCAAGGAAGCTCTCATAATTATGGCTAAGGGTTTGCTTACTTCCTTTGCTGCCTCCTTTAATATAACTGGATAGATCCCATCCACCCCGGGTGCCTTTCTTGTGTTTACCTTCAACAGTTTCTCCTCCACTTTACTCCCAGTTATTTCAAGATTCTGTAGCTTACTGCTAGAGTTGAATACACCTCTGGCATTCCCCTCGCTGAATAAATCCTCATGTGTGAATGTCGATGCAAAATATTTATTTAGTTTGTTAGCTACCTGAGCAGGATCATCAACACTTGACCCATCAATATCAAGTGGACCAATCTGATTCATCCCCTTCCTTCTAGAGTTTACATAAGTAAAGAACTCTTTGCTGTTTTTATTTGCATCCCTTGCCAAGGATTTCTCGTAATCTGCCTTCGCCTGCCTAACCTCCTTTGTAACTTGGTTGCATATCAACTTGTATCTATCATAGGCTTCTGTGTCATGTGTTAATTTGTATGTATCCCATGCATTTTTCTTCTCTGCCATATGCCTCATTAGTTCATCGGACATCCATTTTGGCCTAAACCTTGAACAATATTTCTTAGTTGGTATGTAAAGCCTAGTAGCTTCCAAGATAAGTTCTTTGAATGCTTCCCATTTTGAATTTGCTGTTGGTAACATCATCAGTTGGTCCCACTGTATAGAATTTAAATACTGTCTCAGTCCATCGTAGTCGCCTTTACGGAAGCAATAACCCTTCCCTTTACCCCTAATGGTAGTTACCTCTTTGAGTAAATCCCACTTCAGCACACTGTGATCACTGCCACCTAGTGGTTCATTTATCTGCAGATTCTTAATGCATGAAGAATCACTGCTGATAATCAAATCAAGAGTATTACACCCTCTAGTTGCCTCCCGAACATGCTGATGTAGAAAACAATCATCCAATAAATCCACAAAAGCCCTGCTAGTGTGTGAGTAACCAGCCCCCAAATTCCAGTCAATATCTGGGAAATTAAAATCTCCCATTATAAGACACTCTGATTTACTGGCCCACTCTATTTCCCTGTACAGTTCCTTATTATACTCATCAGAGTCATTAGGCCTATAGCACACTCCTACTGTCAATTTTGATCTCCCAATGCTTATGTCACACCAAACTGACTCCACACTGCACTGTCCAGCGATGTCGACTGGCTTCACTTCCTTGGTTTTTATGTGTTTCTTCACTAATAGCATAACCCCTCCCCCCCTGTCTATCCTTTCTGTAGACGTTGTACTCCCCAAATTGCAGTTCTGCATCCCTTATATCTGTGTGACACCACGTCTCTGATATCCCAACAATATCTGCCTTCGATGTTTTGAGCAATACCTCAAATTCATCAAATTTATTTACTAAACTCCTAGCATTGGTGTACACGCAAGTATACCTGCACCTGTTTCTATTCTTAGCTACCCTAACACAACCCATGTGTTTAATGACTAGGATTATAATGACTAGGATTGCTAGATTTCAGTTTGTATCTACAAAACAAGATGCCATCCCCCCCCCACCTTCTCCAAGAGACCATTTAATAAAAAGAGTAATTTCTCTAGATCCCCACAGCAGCTCTGATTGTCACCCTCCCATCCAAATAAAACCCTCAGGGATGCCTGGATTAAAATTAGTAATTGTCAGTATAATAATTGCTAGTATTAATTATCTTCTTCAAGAGGAGTGTTTCCATTTACAATGAGTTTCCTCAGCCTACAAGTTATTTCTTGTTAGGAATTTTTTCCCGCCATAAAGTGCGGTTCAAGGTGTCTTGGTCGGTTAAACCTCTTGCTGTCATGCACTCCCGTACTCCATCCATCCATGTCCTCCTAGGTCTTCCTCTTCTCCTTCTTCCAGGAGGTATCCATTCCAGGATAGCCTTTGGATATCTGTTTTCTTGCATCCATCTTACATGTCCATACCATGTTAGACGCTTTTCTCTGATGGTGTCAATAATAGTCTTTTTCACTTCCATTTTTTCCCTTATGTCTTCATTCCGTTTTCTGTCTCTTCTAGAAGTTCCTGCTGAGCGTCTCCAAAAATCCATTTCTGTGGAGAGCAATTGTTTTCCGCTCGCCTAGTCAATGTCCAGGTTTCCGCTCCATACAATAGAAGACTTTGTACAAACGTTTGAAATATAAGTTTCTTTGTTTTATGTAGGATATTTTTGCTCCACAGAACAGAGTTTAACATGCCAATAGCTTTTCTGCTGTCTGTAATTCTCTTATTGATCTCTGCTTGGGATGATCCATCACTTTGTAAGATTGATCCCAAATATTTGAATTTATCGACTTGTTTGATTTTAAAACCTGCAATATTTAGAACATGTCCTGGCCCTGAAGACAACATTTCAGTCTTGCTAAAATTGATTTTTAGACCCCATTGTTTATATTCCTCAGACAATTGACGACATGCATACTTTGCATCTTCTAAGTCTTGTGCTATCACCACCTGATCATCTGCAAAAAGTAAATTGTGAATATAGGTGTTCTTATTAATCGGCAATCCCATTTTATTACATTTTTTTGACCAGGATCTTAGGCAGATGTCGATATAAATTTTGAAAAGTGTTGGTGACATGCAACAACCTTGTAATAAGCCTTTTGAAGTGTGGAATTCAGGTGACAAAGCTAATCCCACTTTAATTCTGCATCTATTATTCCTGTAAATTGCTTTAATAATGTTAATCAATTGTCCATCAATATTTGCTTCTTTCAGTGCTTCCCATACGAGTTTTCTTGGAACATTGTCATATGCCTTTTCAAGGTCAATGAAAATCATAAAGATTTTTTTTCCTTTTGATTGGCATTTTTAAGGGTCTGTTGTACTGTTGAGATATGATCTATACATGACCTCCCAGCTGAAAAACCACTTTGTTCTTCTGATACCTCGATTCGGGCTTCTAAATGGTTCCTGATCCATTTTCCAAGGATCTTTAACAGCGGGTTCAGGACGCATATTCCTCGGTAATTTGAACAGCTTTTCCGATCGCCCTTCTTATAAATTGATGTAATATATCCTGTTATCATTTCTTTCGGTATTTCTTCTCCTCTCAGTATACTATTTAACAGTTTTTGTATCAGAACAGCCACTCCTCTTCCTCCATATTTCAGAAGTTCCATGTAAACTCCTCCAGGTCCAGGTGATTTGCCATTCCTTCCTTCCTTCCTTCCTTCCTTCCTTTAGCAGGAGTTCCACTTCCCTAACAGAAACTTTTAAGCTCAAGTCTTCTACACCAAAATCCTCCATCGTCTTGAACTCTTCCCGGTCTTCTTTTAAAAGTCCTTCGTAGTACTCCATCCAGTCTTTCAAAGGTATTAATTGCAAACCAGCATTGTGTTTATTCTGTTTTCTCAAGTCTTTAAGGACCTTCCATGATTCCGCTGATTGCTTGAAGCCCAATTTGCTATTAATAGTTGCGCATTTCCTTTCCCATTCTTTATTTTTCGCTTCTACTACCAACCGATTGGCTATTTTCTTTTTTTCAACATAAATGTTCCTATATGCATCATTCCTATCACCCAGCCATTTCTGATATGCTAGTTTCTTTTCCTCTACAGCAGCTCTTACTTTCTCTGTAATCCAGGTCTTTTTTTTTGGTCCTTGGCTCTTCTTTTTGCCTAGGATTTCACGAGCTAATTTTTTAACAGTATTTTTTAAATATTGTATTAATTATAATATGTAATAATTGAAGTTCTGAAAAAATAAGGTTGTTAATATACTATTAATAGCAATATAACCATACTATAATAAAAAGCAAACTGAACTGATGTTTTTCTCAAATGCAACATTATTCCATAATTTGAGGCAGTTGAGAATTAGTCCTTAGGGTAGGATCTCACTTTAGTTTGATATTTTTAAAAATAGCTTTTTTGATGTAATGTAACTGTGACATTTTTTAAAGCTGCATTTTCTTAACATTATAGGCACAGATGATGGCTTGTGGCTCGTGTTCTCATTCAATAGCCAATCAAGATATACAAAACATACAAAACACTACCCAAGTAAATGGACCTCAGTCTACTCAGTTGCAAGATGCTGAAAAGCTAATTCGAGAACTGGAATTAGAATTAGCACAAACAAAACTAGCATTGGTGGAAGCAGAGTGTAAAAATCAGGTACATTGTTATTTTTTTAGTTGAACTAATTCTAAATACCATAAGAGAAAAATTTTGACTTACAGTTGTCTTTAAAATGACTAACCCTTCATTAAACGGTGGTTAAACTTTCTTAAAAATAGTAAACGATCTATGTTCTCCTCTCAGTTCTTGATTCACTAGCCTAGGAACTTGTTTATATTGTTAATGTCTTAAGATCTGATATTTTCATTTCATGTTGTTTTCCTTCTTTTTTTGATCAGAGTGTTTAAACATTTTACCATCATTATTTTGTTGCTGTACGGCAATGCTTGCTTTACTGACTCTTCATTTAATATTTTAGGATTTCACACATCAACTAAACAATGCACTCGCTGAACTTCAGGCATCTCGAAACACCTGGTTCCACAAGACAGTTGCTTCCATTCGTGATGTCGCCAGTGGCCGTGAAACTAAAGATAAGGAAAACACCTGAACTTCTGTTTTTCAAAGAAATATAATTTCTTGCCTGACATTTTCCTCTGCCAGTAGGGTGTATGTATGCATATGTGTGTGTATATGTATAAAAATATATGTATATACTTATCTCTTGTGTGTGTGTGTGTGTGTGCGTGCATGTGTGTGTGAGTGAGTGAGAAATTAAGTACATATACACACATACTGCAATTGGACCATAGTAAGTACTGTTGAATATAAAAGCTACAGGATTGGCTTACGTGATGTTATTTGTGATTGCTTCTGAATATGAGAAGCTATGAACAGACATGCTTATGCAGTTGCCTGGCACATGTGAATATCATATATATATATATATATATATGGTATTTCTTTCAGTCATTTGACATTTGCCAATTGATATCTTCTGAAGAAAAGGATTCTAGTCATTTTGAACTATTATTATTACAGAGGACCATAGTTCAATGTATTTCATTTTACAAGAGAATTCTAATGTTCCTAATCTATCATGAATGCAGATTTTGCAGTTGATTTCAGTATTAGCAGATTTTGTAATACATTAGTCACATAAAAGAAATCTGTCTATTCAGGTATCATTTTTTTACCTCATTAGTATCTAGTAATCTACATTTCTATTTAAGGTTATTGTTTTTTTAGTTATGCAGAACTGTTGTCTGAAGTAAAATATATGAAATGTCACCTTTTGTTTATTTGGATAAATTTCATATATGCACAAATGTGTATTTAAATTGTACAATGTAATATACATAATAATAGTATTTATTTACTTTGCTATAACTTATATTGATTGTATAATATATGTACGAAATAATTTAATTAATCATGTAAGAGGAAGGTTGCAATTTGCTGTTTTTGATATTGATTTTAACTCAACAGATTACGGAATGATTGTTGCAGTTTTTGCCTGTAATTATAAATTGTAATTGTTTTTGCTCTCTCTCTTAAAATATGCCAATGTTTAATTTCTTCTGTTTAGATTCAAATTAGATCAATCTCTGAGTTCGCTCTGAAAGTGAAATATTGGTGAACATGCATTACCGTTTTATACCATTTTCTGTATTGACCGATTTTTATTTGTAAGTTATGGACATTATCAGTATACAATAAGGAAAGGTGTCATATATAGAAATGCATTTAAGTTATGATTGAACAAATATAAAAGAACTAAATTGTATATGGAATAGATTTTATTGGGAGCTGTTGGGCTCAATGTACAGTAAATTAAAAGTAATAGTACCATGTAGTATATGCACTATGCTGGAAACAGCTTGAATTATTTTTTAAAATTATGTATATCATAACTCGCTTATAATTGCTTATTTGCCATCTAAATTCATTATTCATATGATGTTTGACATCCTGTTAGCATATTAATTAAAATGAAATTACTATTTGTTACAGAATTACAAGGTAAACTGTTTCTAGTAAGTTTGCTTTGGAGGGATGAAAATGATTGGTAACCTGTTCAAGGTGGGATTACCTACCAAGATTTAATTGGTTAGATTTTAAAAGTCATGTAATTTGAGGTAAAGCATAGTAGACAGTTTTCGACTTGCTTTTTTTTTTTTTTTTTTTTCCCCTAGGAAGTAGCACAAATTCATTCGAAACTCAGGATACAAGGCTAATACAAGGCATTCTCATATTCCCAAAAGTCTGATTGACTTTTCATATATTCTGACTTGGAGAGAAACTTTCTGACATACCTCATAATCTATTAAGAATGATAAAGTTACAGTTTGTTGTTAAAGCTTTAAATAAAAGTAAAAACCAATGTCATTCCTTTGTAGACACCATTGACTTTTAATTTTGTTTATCTTGAAGAAGACAATTTTGAGTTTATCTTTAACTTTGATTGTCCAGATTTAGTGTACTCAGAAGCTAGAAGTTTTAAATTCATTTTTCATTTTTTGAGTTTCATTTTCTTTTAGATTGTTATAATAGATATTTTAATGAGCTAAGAGCAGATACGAATGTTATCTTTTAGTGATCAGTATAGAATAAATGATTTTATATAATCATTTGAGATAAAGAACTCTTAACATAAAATGAAAATTTTTATATTTGCATTCCTAAATAATCAGCTTAGAATTGAACAGAGTTCACTCATTAGCTGACAGGCTTAGCAAGTAATGTACTTTACTTTACATTTGATAAACTTAATCAGTATAAATAATGTCAACATCTTAAGGAACGTGGTGGGAAAATGTATAGTTAGTTAGGCATGAATATAGTTAATGGTATGCCAACATTTGTGTATGTAAAGATTCTTTCTAAAGCTACTCCTTGCATCTTGCTTATATTTGATCTTGAAGTTACAACTTTGTATTGGTGCAGTTATATCTTTGTGATGCTATATCCATTCCTCTCTTTGGTCTTCCTCTGTATACCAGTTAAAATTAGTACACTAAGTACTTGAGCTCAGGGTAAATGTTAAACAGTAGCTTAAGTTATTAGAAGGTGCAATTAAGATAATGAAAAGCTGCTCAGATTTTTTTTTTTTTTTTGCATCTTCATATACTGCTATTGTAACATCATTCATCCATTTCTTGTTTAATGCTTTTATTCTTTGCCTTGAAACATTTACTTAGCATAGATCATTACTGAAAATGTGCGTCCATCAGTGTCCTGTCCTTGTAAACTGTGGTGAACAGTCTGAGAGATATTGATTCTTGATTAGGGTTGCCTGTGCCCACTTATTTTTGATGGATAATGGCTTAGGAAAGGTTACCTACTTAGTATGCATTGATCATGAAAAATATGGCTGTGTGAAATATTTTCCATCATTCACTGTGATACTGATTAAAAATTCATTAGCAATGCTGACAATCTGCAGAAACACCTTGAATATTTTTCACTTTAATCTTTATTAAAATGACATTAGCTTTGGAAGTCTCATGAGGTCACCAGGACATGTGAACTTTATACTGCTAACTGAATTTTGAAGTGCGAAGTGCTTGAAACAGACATAATTTTATTTATTTATTTATTTATTTTTATTTTTTCCATGTGAGAAAAACATCGGTGCTTTACCCACTGTACCACATAAACAATATGTACTATTTTATATGGAACATACTATCAGATTGACATAATTATGATACTTCAAAAATCTGATCTTACCACTCAAGGTGTATATATTCATCGCTTCCAAAGTAGCTGCCTTTTTTTAACTTCACCAGATAAGTCAGGATCTTAAAAATTGTGTAAATCTTTGCTTCTGACTGTATGATGCACATCACCTGGAATAAGAATTGTACAGGTAAATACAACCAAGCAGGTATCCAAGTTGTTTTCTAATAAGCATAACTTCACTCCAGCCATAACTGTGAACTGTTGCCTGTCACCTGCTGTCCATTTAAATTTTTTTATTCTTTAAAATGAAAATTGTACAAAAAAATAGTTTCAGAAGCCCATTTCATCTTTAGTATTTCAGCGACAGTTATAATGATATTGCACCCTGTAAATATAAAATTTGCCAGAAACAGGAAAAATGCAATATTCTACTCTGTCTGAGCTGAGAAACTAACATATGAAGTGTGTGAAAATATTTAGTTTTGCTTCACTTCATATAGAGTACAGGAGTTCTTATTTATATCACTTTGTGAGTTTTCATATATAACTGGTCACCGAATATTGTTTTTTTATAATTTAAGTTTACATTTAAAAAGATGGCCAAAGATCATGAAATACATAGGCCAAATGGGAGACCAAGGAGAAGGCAGCTGGGATTTTGAAGCTAGTACAAGCAGGCTACATTCCTAATATGTGAAACTGAGAATATATTGCATGGTATATCAAGTGGGTTTGCAGCAACACAATTTGCAGACTTCAAAAAAACAACCTGCAAAGATAATGAGTTTCATTGTGAACTGTGAGTGGTCTTACACATCTCATATATTAAAGAACAGAATAGTTTCATGACAGTGGATTTACTTCCTTCAGGGTGAAATATTCCAAGATATTTTCACCAAATTTCACAGGTAAAGCATTTCATAACTTAACTGTAATATTTTCAGAAAATATCTGGGATTATTTCTTTAAAACAAGTCAAAGTTATTTTTCAATTATGATTTATTACAAATATTTATAAAGCACTTTATAAAGAAAACATTCCAAAGAAGTTCCATTTGGCTTCCCTGCTAATGTAAATAAATTGTACATAAAATCAAGAACTGCCAGAGATATATAGAATACGGTTTAATATCCCTATAATATTAATAATGAATACCTAACTAGTGTATTTATGTTTTTTATGGAAAACTTTATTGCCAGTTGTGCTTATCTGATGTTTTGGAATTATAGATGTTCTTCTATTTAGAATATGTAAGAGTCAAATTTTGCTATAGTAAAATTATTTCCAAAGTGAAAATGAAGTCAGTGTCCTTTATTCAGAAGAAAACACTAAATAAAAATCGGGGTTGGGATGGTTTTTTTTTTTTTTTAATGAAAAATTCCTCTTCATATATTACACAAGGATTTTGTCAAAAATCAGAAACAAGTTAGGCAGTTTATGCAGTGCATTACACTTCAGGTACATTTGGTTTTTTTTTTTTCCCACCATAATTTAATTGAATTTTTTTTTTTTTACCAAAAACGCAAAAACACGAGAGGTATTAGAACCTATAGTACTTAGTATCATGTATGGGTTGAAGGTAGAGAAGATAAAAGAAGATACTTGTTGACATTAGACTTGAATTTTTGTAGATTGTAATTTTCCAGAAATACAAAGGGAGGAAAGTTGTTCCAGAAAACAGAAGTTGAAGGGATAAATGAGGAAGAAAAAAAATTTGTTCTGTGAGTTTGAACAGTAAAAGGATGTTGACTGGTTGTGGCACATGTTCAGACTGCTTTGGAAGAGAGAGCAGGTTATAGAAGCTAATTCAGAAGAACAGTGCTCATGGAAGTATCTATAGAAAATCCATGCAGCAGAAACAGAATATCTATGAGCAGGGTGGAGAAACTTTGTTAGAGATGAGTCTTTAATTAACCTAACTGTCATCTTTTGTATGGAATCTAAAAGCCTGAGAGGTTTTGGGGGTACAGTATGGGAATAATATTCAATGACAGGCAGATTTGCGATTTGTACAGAGTAAGCAGCTGTTTGGAAGAAAAGTAACACTGAAAGCAAAAGAAAAAAACGTTTTTTAGATGCAGAGAACGCAGTATTTGTGACGTGCTTATGCCAAGACAGATTAGAAGTCACGGTAATCCTCAATAAAGATAAGTGTTCTTGTCTAGAAATCCAAGTATCATCGAAGCTGATCAGAAGATTCCTTTTTTTTTGCAAGATAAAAGACAGGACTGAGTTTTAGAAGTTTCTGTGAGTAACAGGAGTGAAAAATACTTTATTGATTCATTATAAAACTGATCTTTTCATTTTGCTGCACATACAGCACAAAATTCACTCAAATATTTGCTTTATTTTCTACCAGGATTTTAATAGAAAATTGAAATGTAACATATTTCACATCCTGTGATTTAATAAAATAAACGAATAGCAACAACTCGGATTGTAATGTGCAGTCAACATTTTTGTAATGTACTGATTTCCACCTGAATTTTAATAAAATGAAGTATAATGTGCGCTATATGTTTGTGCGGTGAATACACTAATATTAATAACTCATTATGTATATTTCATAAATTAAAAACAAAAAAAATAGCTCTTAAGAGGCAATGACTTTCATATGTACAGTGCTTAAAATAGAGAATTTTTCTTTTCTGCACATTTGTCATATTAATTTCTGCAATCAGCATGGTGAAAAACAGTTTAAACTACAAACAGTATATAGATAACATCTGTGATATAAAATAAGTTAGTTAATTACACAATGCATTACAGTTCAGGTAAGTAATAAAAATTCATTATTTATAACAGACAACAAAAAAGCCCGAAAAGCAAAAGAAATGCTTTTTAAGTGTGAACCGTGAACTTTTTTTTTTGGCACATCCACCATGTTGCCCATTCACCTGGTGCTTCAGCTACAATATGTGATATATTGATAACCTATGTGATATGTATGAAAAAATATAAATAATTGTTGGATTTCTATTGGTCCAATTTTAAGGAAATTTGGGAAGGCTCAACAAATCGCTTTAAAAGAAAGAAATATAAAATTTCATGAAAATCCATATACTGGAAGTCTAGTTATTATATGCAGACAGATGTACAGAGAAATAATAATTGGCAGTTTTCCATTGGTCTGATTCTAATTAAACTTTGGATACCTCGACAAATCTTTCTGAAAGGCCCAAATTTAAAATTTCCTGAAAATCCGTCCACTGAGAATCAAGTTATTACATGCGGATGGACAGACGTGAAGACAGTTGGCACATTACACATATATGCTAATGCACCTAAAAATGGATAATTGCCAGGTTTCTATTTGTCCAATTATAAGGAAATTTGGGATGGCTTACAAATCTTTCTAAAAGATTTAAATGGTAAACATTCATAAAAAAATCCATCTCCTATGAGTACAGTTTTTACATGTGGTGAAGTTGATAAACCCTATATGCATGTGTGAATATACCTAAAAACAGTGAGGCTGGTGAAGTGACTTAAGCACAGCCCCATTAGTTTGACTTTTGTTTCCGAAAAAATTATAATTTATAGCAAATATAAATATTTATATATAATTATAAATGTAATATAGCAAAAGTATAAATATGTGATATTTATACTTTTGTTACAAGTTGTACAAGTGGGTAGTATGCATATGCAACTGTGGATAAAGGTAGTGGCTATAAATGACCACTGCTCTTCATGGACCATTATCACCAATGGAATTTCTCTACTGTTTCTAAAAATTATTGAATACTTGTGCGATTTGTTCATGTATGTGGGTAGATTGGAATTGAAATTGTATATTGATTTGCCCATGTGTGGCATGTGCATGGGATGTTTTGATATTTGCTTTGGATTAAGATTAGATCAGGGATTCTCAACAGGGGTAAAAAATCATGGGTATTACAATGGTTTGTGGCCCTCCCAAGTTCAAACCTACCCGACAACATCTTATTCCTTAATGTTTAAATTCTCTCATTGGGTTTTCCTTTACCCTGAGACAATTGAATTTTTAACATATAGGTATAGGGGTGATAACATATAGGAGTGAGTGAGAAATTTTGATAAACGGAAGATGAGATTTTATTCGACTACCTTTGCTTTTCATTAGCATTAAATGTCTAAGTGCTTTCAGAGGTAGTCTCTGCAATCCTTGGCATTTGCACCTTTCCGACAGCAGTGATGTGATTTATTTATTATTTTTTTTTTTTCAGTGGTCAAATATGAGGCATGGATGGGATGAGGAAATGTTTGTCTATTGTTTCTATCAACCAAGAGACAACTTGGAAAACACGCATCCCAACTGTGTGACTAAGCTGTATATCCCTGATTTGGACCTTACCGATTGTCAAGTGACAACTGGACAGGACACACGTCCCAAGTGTGACTAAACCATGTATCTCTGATGTGAACCTTGCTGGTGTGAACCTCAGTTCCTCTTCCCTCTCAACAAGAGCAAACTAGTTTTGACAAGGGTTAACTAGCATTTAATCCTTGTCAAAACTTTTAACTCTACCCTGCATAAATTCTCTCTCTTTCGGCATGACCAAACTTCTAGCGTTTCTCTCCCTCCCTCCCCTTTATACAGGTCCTAGCCACTAAAATTTCAGTAAATTAGGTGGCAGGACTTGCCAGAGTAAATATCTAAATACTGGTGTACCTGGTCTGCCTCCATGAGGTAGAGTGTGGACAATGGTGGGTCCCATTAGCTGATAGGCCAGATGAACAATGGTACAAAACATTACACAGAACAATATCCATACACTTTTAAACCTCTGGCCTCTGCAGTGTTCTGTATCACACCACAATGTATACTATGCGGAGATGGGGGAAACCTCTGGTGCCATTAGGCCCTAAACACACTATACTATTGTTTCTACTTTCTAAGCGACAATTATTGATTTATTGTTTCTTTGTGGAAGTTGTTTATTTTTGATCCACAGTGCTTTCATGAGTGACATGGCTATGAGAGTTGAATAAAAATAATTTATATTTTATTTAATTCTTTATAGTTATTCAACCCATCATCAATCATGTCAAGTGCTGAAAAGAAAATGCATCAACAGTATCTGGATGAATATCTAGCTTATTTTTTTATTGAAAGCCCATTCTACTCGAGACAGTCCATATCTATTATGTGTAATAGTTATTTTTCAAATGAGGCTATGAAACCATCAAGACTTTTCAATCACTTAAAAATAAAACATCCTGATAAAGTTGGTAAACATTGAATACTTTAAAATTTTAAAACAATTTTAAGCAATGTAACACTGTTACTTCCTTATTTAAGGACACACAAACAAATGATGATGGAATGATTGTCTTATAAAATTGCAGAAATCATTGCAATAACTGACAGTGCTCATACAGTTGCTGAGACTGTTATATGGCCCGCATTAGAGACTAATTTCAACAGTGATGCATCAAAATATTTCGAGTGTTTTAAATGCATTGCCATTGAGCGACAATTCAATTCAAAGACAAATCGATAAGATGTCAGTTAATATTGAAGAGCAGATAATTGACAAACTAAAAATGAGAAAATTATCCATTCAGATGGACGCCACAGTTACTGACAATTAAACTGTTCATTATTTCGCTGATGATTGTAAATTGCAAGAAGACATGTTTGTAAAATCTATAGAAATTGTACTGGAGCATCCATTTCTGCTGCTCTAAAAACATGGTTTGATGAAAAACAATTACTATTGGAAAATCTGGTATCCTGTGATACCAGATTTGGTATCACAGGATACTGGAAGCAAAAAGGCAAACACCACTGTCATTAATTCAAACTACTGTAATTTATTCAAACTACCCAATACCACAACAGATTCCATCTGTTGTGGTATTGGGTAGTTTGAATAAATTCACAGAACTAAACAAATTATTGGAGGGCATAGAAAGGTGATGTGGGAAGTTGTTTTTTAAAATGTTGCTTTAAAAGCTTCCTTGTATCATAAACTGTAAAAAAAAAAAAAAAAAGGTAAACTGCAGTCATTATCAATCCACTACAGGATGGAAGCCTCCTCAATGATTCACGTGTATCACATGCCTCTACTAATACTAATTATAGTACTGTTTAAGGTCTAAAACTAAACATCCTTTATTTCATATTTAAAAAACAGAAAATCCAAAGGCTAAAGAAAAGAAAGCCAACAAGAGAACGACGAGAAACATCTGATAACTTACACGGAAAATTAGTTTCCCGTACACCAGACTCTAGCATTGCTCGCTCGGTAAACAGGCATTAGGTGTTAAAGGGCTGGAGCCAAAATTGAGAAGGATATATTGATTGATTGACAGGCAGGCATGGCAAACGATGAAATGATTGGTGGTGATAACAGATGACAAGCCAAGCTACTGTGTAGTTATTGGTTGGCATTATGTGTATTTATGAGTAAAGAATGGTGCATAATAGTTTTGTGATGAACAGTAAACAGGTAATAATGGCGATGAATCTTTTAAAGATGGAAGAAATTTATAAGGAAAATAAACCGGTTGATATTTTGATGAAAACTAAGTTTAGCCAACTATCATACTAGGCTGAATACACCGGTTCTCGTCTGATCACAGAAGTTAAGCAGCGTTAGGCCCAGTCAGTACTTGGGAGGGTGACCACCTGGGAATACCGGGTGTAGTTAGCTTTTGAGGTGATCTGATAGAGATGATCAATGCTGATGGGATTCTTCCTCTTGCTCAGAATAGTCACCTGAGAGGGCATAAATTCAAATTGAGGAAGGATAGATGTGCAGAAATTTGCCTTTAGCCAGCGGGTGGTTGGTAGGTGGAACAGACTTCCATCCCTTGTTGTGGAAGTTGATAGCCTAAATAAGTTTAAGGCTCAGCTGGACAGGTATTTCAAACGAACAGAGGGGTGAAGTGGTTATTTTTATTTATTTATGTCACTTTTTTTTTTTTTTTTTTTTTTGGCTGATGCTGCATAAGCTTGCTTTCTTGCATCAAATGCCTCTACTAATGCTAATAAGTTTCGTTCTGTTCATTTTTATGTTCATTGTTTTTTTCTCATTATTAAGTGCAGTTTTTTGGAGTTCATGAGTGTTTTTACTATATTGTTGATTTAGGTTTGGTTACGAAAAAAGGAAAAGGTTTATTTTTTGTTATATTTCGTGACTTAACCTTAAATGTTAGGTTAGAAATATAATATGAAAAGAAAGATTATATATATAGTGAATAGCTATTGACGTTATGATATGTGTGTATCCGTACGAGTCTCTTTAAAAATAAAAGTACAGTAATTAAAGATTAATATTTTGTTAATAAACAATTCATGCACGCTAGTCCACCCATGATTCTAAAAAAAAAAAAAAAGCTTAGGTTACCCCCTCCGTTACGGGAGGGATTCAAGTGTTTGTGCATCCCATGGAAAAAAGGTAAGGTGTAACCTGACCTTTTCTCACCATTAGGGCATATTATTGAGCAAGAAAATAAAGTCAAAAAAATTTATTTTTTTATGAATGTGATTCTAAAGAAAAAAGGTTAGGTTACCTTCAGGAGGGGTTCAAGCTCCCAATATATATATACACACACACACATTATAGAAAGTGTTCATCAGGGCAAGTTACCATTAGTGCTACTAAAATTATGTTATCGTGTGTTGTCTTCATGCACCAATCAGCACATCATTTGCCATGCCTACCTGTCAATCAATATATCCCTCTCAACTTTGCTCCAGACCGATAACATTTACTGCCTGTTTACCGAGCGAGCAGCACTAGAGTGCCGTATTAGGAAACTAATTTTCCGCGTAAGTTATCCGATGTTTCTCGTTGTTCTTGTGTTAGCTTTCTTTACCTTCGCCAATCCAATTTTTGCTTTTGCAGAAATTTCTATAAAGCAAATACTTCCAAAAGCATCTGCAGCATGAAAAATCTTCCAAAAAAAAAAAGTGCTAATGGTAGATGACTTTCATCAACCGGTGAAATACCACCACTTTGCTTATTGGAGGCTTGAAGTAATGAAACTCATGTTTAGTCTCTAGAGCAAAGTTTCCGGCATCTCCCCCCCCACACACACACTTCTCCTTCAACCCATGCACGGTACTAAGTACTGTAGGTTTTGATACCTTTCGTGTTTGGGGTTTTCATAAAAAAAAAAAAATATATATATATACGTGTGTGTATATATATATATATAAAAATTTTTTTTTATATATACAGGATTGCAAGCATAGTTCCCTTAGTTTTTAATTTTTTTTTCTCAGTTTGCAAAATGAATGTTACTTTGCATGCACAGCTTACACTGTTGCACATGTGGTTGCCATACAAAAATAATCAAAATCAATAAATATAATTACATGATTTTTACACGAGCTGGAAAATAAAAACAATTTAATAATTATTATTACTACAGTAAATGGATTTTACAAATATAAAATCCACTTTTGCAAAAATTTAATTTTTTTTTTTTTTTTTTTATGAAAACCTCAAACACAAGAGGTATTAGAACCTATAGACTTAGTACCATCCCTGGGTTGGAGGTTGAGAAGATGAAAGAAGATATTTGTTGACATTAGACTTGAACTTCTGTAGACTAATTTTCAGGAAATATGTATGAAGGAAGGCTGTTCCAGAAAACAGAATTTGAGGAAGATAAAAGTTGGTTCTGTGAGTTTAAAGTTGGACAGTAAATGGATGTTGGCTGGTGATGGCACGTGAACTGTCTTGAAAGAGAGCGGGAATTATAGAAGCCGATTCAGTGCCCATGGAAGTATCTGTAGAAAAGGCATGCAGCACAAAGAGTATGTCTATGAGACGGCAAATGGAGAGACTCTTAAAGAGGAGTTATTAATTAACCTAACTGCCCTCTTCTGAATGTAATCTAGAAGCCTAGAGAGGTTTTGGGAGCACTGTCCCAGATGTGGGAACAATATTCCACGGCGGTAGGGCAGATTCGATTTGTATAGAGTGAACAGCTGTTTGGAAGAAAAGTAATGCCGACAGCAAAAGAGAAAACCAAGTTTTTTAGATGCAGAGGAAGCAATATTTGTAATGTGCTTGTGTCAAGAGAAATTAGAAGTCAGGGTAATCCCCAAAAGGGAAATATCATTTTGCCTAGAAATCGGAATGTCAACAAAGATAAGCATGGGAGCAGAAGAATCCTTTTTGCAAGATATAAGACAAGACTGAGTTTTAGAAGGACTGAAATCAACTAAGTTGTCTTTGCCCCACTGGAGAATTATCTGAAGATCGGTCTTTAAGGAATTGGTAGGGGATATTCAAGAAGTTGAAGCTGATTGAGCAGGGCAAGTGGAATGGCATTAGCAAAGGCACATGATGCAAGAAAGCAAGCTTATATAGCATCAACCAAAAAAAAAAAAAAAACACCCTTATTTCACCCATCCACTCGCTCCAAATGTTTGTCAAGTTCTGCCTTGAATCCATTTAAGCTATCAACTCTATGACAGATTTTGTTCCGGCAATCAACCACCCACTGGCTAAAGGCAAACTTCCGCACATCTATCCTACAACCATCTTTCCTCAATTTGAATTATGCCCTCTCAGGTGATTATTCTGAGCAAGAGGAAGAATCCCACCAGCATTGAGCGTGCTGAAACCATTCAAGGCTTTATACACCTCAATCAGATCACCTTGCAGTTGCCTAGTCTCCAGACACTGTAATTTGCAAGACTTAAGCCTTTCTTTGTAAGAGGAACCCTTTGTTCCATTCACTAATCTTGTTGCCCTTCTCTGTACTCATTCCAACAGCTCTACATCCTTCTTAAAATGAGGCATCCAGACCTGTATACATGCAACGTGCTACCATCAGCAAAACTATGGAAGAAGGTCATTAATATACAAGAGGAAAAGAGTGGGAGAAAGAACTGAACCTTGGGGGACACCAGCATTAGTGGAGAAGTTAGAAGACATCTCATTTCTTAATCATTTCACTTGGTTAAAGCAAGATAGTTTTAACAAATTTTATAAACATTTTAATTTTATATAAAATTTTATTTTATAGTGTGAATAATCAGAAAATAATCCTTATATGCCTCCCATATATCTCCTAAGACTGATTTCTTATCAGTGAGGGTTAGGAAGTACATTTTCTCTGAGAAATAATTTGAATTGTTTATGCTGTGGTTGTTCCAAGTTTTTTCTGCATATATAGTTCCAACAGATATAAAGCATAATTTTTATTGTGCAGGACAGAGTGTATGAGACAATTTGGTGCATGACATTTTGCTGTATATGTAACAATTTGGTGAAAAACAGTGGTATGACAATTCAGTGTATCAATGAAAAATTCACTAACCATTTATTACACATGTTAAAAGTTTGCATTTTTAGTTTTTCTTTACCATACACTATTCTCACAGAATAGTGTATGGTAAAGAATAGTGTATGGTTTCTTTACCATACACTATTCTCACATTGTTCTCACCAAATTGTCATGCAACAATCTGTACTTCACCAAATTGACACAGACCCCCTTCATGGCCCTGGCAGACTGGGACCCAGCTATGCAGCCATGTTTGGCTGCATTACAGAACACAGTGTACACAAAACATTTAGTGCATGGCACTTCCAAAAACACTGCATGGCCATACAGCTTAAAGGGAACCCTGAGGTTAAGCAATACCCATAACCAAAAGAAAAACCTCTAAGAATCTTCAATACTAAAGGTGAAGTGTAATGGGAGTACATGGTCTGTGAACTGTTCAATAAGCAAAGTTGCTGTGTCCCTTGTAGTAGGAATTCTTGGAATTTAGCAGGGCTATTCATAATGAATGCAAAGGAACTCTCAACAACAGTGAGTGACCATGAGGTAGGTTCAGCCTCATGGCCACCAAAATCACTGTACTTGACTTCTGTGGACTTTTTCCTACAGAAAGGTGTAGCATACACCAGAGGTGTCAAACGCGTGGCCCACAACACTCCTGAGCAAGGCCTGAATCAGATTAAAATTTAATTGGGAAATATTTGAAATTATTTCCCAATGGGCAAGATTAACAAGTGAGCATTTATCATCCATATTGAAAACTGTATTGTCACAAAAGCTGATACCTCATATTGATAAAATAGTTTCTTGCAAAAGATGCCAAGTTTTTAGCAAACAATATTAAATTAATTTTGAATCTTTTTTGTTGTGATATCTTCTGTAGTGATTTTGAATCTATTTGATATTAAAACATAAAATTATATTTCTTTTTATCTATAGTTCCTATCTGATTTGTATGTGTTATGTGTTAAGAAATAAATATTGAAAACCAATGCATTTTCAAGTGAAGTCAATAAGCGGCCAACACTGATCATCATATAAGGTCTAGTGGCCCCATTTCTATTTGAGTTTGACACCTATGTGGTACACCACTCACTGCATGCATGAGGTCTCTTAAATGGAACTGCCATGATACTGCTAAATGAGTCTAAGCCCATATTGCTGCAGACATTTTAAGTCTGTTCCATCCCATCGGTTATGCATACCTTTCATTTCCTGTTTTTTCATAAAAGGGTTATAATTTTATAAAATAAGGAAATAGTTATTACTATTTTAAGATATAAAATAATAAAAATTATTTAAATCACAGCATTCTTAAATATTAAATTTTTTTTTTTTAAAAAGTAAAAAATTACATATGTAATGCAGTTCATTAAGAAAATGAGAAATATCAGTGTACTCCAAGCAGAATTCAAAAAACCCCAAACGTTTTTCCAGAAATTCAAAAGAAAGTTTGGCACCTGTCTGTGCCACCACTACCAGTGCAGACTTAATTACTATTTTAATAAATGTTATTACTAGAGTAATATTGTTGCAATAAAAGTTAGTTACTCTGTGTGGACCACATGTTATTCTGCTGTTATAATAACATGCAGTTAACATTCAGACAAGCTGCCACACATAATGCGTTTGCCCTTTAAATGTGCCATAAACTCCATGGGCTGATATGTCCTGTTTTTTTTTTGCACTAAGAATATGCACAACTGTGAACAATCTTAGAACAAAAACAAAGAGAGAAAACAAAACCTGAGTAAAACGTGCCAATAAGAGATTGTCTGAAGTTTTATTGCAGGAGTAGCAATTGTATTTCTACTAAATTGCTTACTTATGGAATTGGTGCTGCTAAAGTGCAAGATACCAACAGGAGTCCTTTTCCCTATGTATATACCTTATAGCATGATGGGTTTCCAATATTTCTCCCCCTTGGGTAGGAACTCTTACTACCAACATCCCTCTAGTTGTAATAGGGTTTTAGGAGCATCAGCACCTAAGGCCATATTGTTCCATGTCTACTTTCTGTAAACCGTGTGTGTTCTGTTGATTATCTGTTTTCTGGACGAAAAACCTGAGTTTCCAGCAGAAAAAACCATGCTACCCCCATCTGAGACTGACTAACTCAGCCACATTGTGAAAAGGGCCAGTTAAAATCCCTCACGTCATTGACAGGACTCGAACTCAGGTCTCTTTCCACCCAGTGTGAGGAGGGCATTCCTCTCGGCTGCATGTCTACATAGTGATGCAGTGGTTTTGTAAATGCTACGCACAAAATTTTTTGAGCACACACTAAACAAGGGTGTAGTGTGTGTGCACGTGTTCAAAACATTTAGTGCATTCTGGAATGCAGCTGAACGTTGTTCCAGTCTGCCAGGAACTTCTTATGAAGGCATATTTCTATTACCACAATACAAAATTATGCCTTATATTTGTTAGGAACTATAAAGTAAAATTTGGAAAAACCACAACAGAAACAATTTACTTTTTAGGGAAAATATACCTCCTAATCCTCACTGATAAGAGATTGCATTGTCTGTCAGTAAAGGATCAATGGGAGGGGTATAAGGATTATATTTTTTGAATGTTTTGCTCTGTAGTTTATAAGACTTTCAAGAATGATTTCCATAAAACTAATTTTATATTTATAAATCTACTTAATCTAAAGTTAACTATATTATTAAATTGCTTATTTTCCCAATTAAAGTGTAAAAATTATGCATAATTATTGCTTATAATCATTTTTATATGGTAACCAACCACACATGCATTGAGGGAAAAAATTAGAACCATGCTTAACACCCTAAAAAATACATATTATCTATATTATATTTATTCATTTATTATTTTTGTTTTGTAATAGAAAACATTGAAATTTTTTGTATTGAGGTTGACATGGAAAGTCAGAAACAAAAATTTAGTAACTTGCTTTGTGAAATTATTGTATAAATAGTTTATTCCAGAGTCATTAAATTCTTTATTACAATCTCAACACTTTATGTAAATATTTTGTAATAATTTAAAAAAAAAAAAAAACAATTTTACACTTGAGTAAAATATACACTGGGAAGCAGAATTTTACAAAGAGAAAATGTACATCTTAAGTATGGAAGAGCTTGTAATTAAGTTGGTCTTTGGATTCTTTTTAACTGTTATAAAAATAATCTTCATGTTAAAAAGAAATTTTTGTGGCTTGTTACCTAAGGATAAATAAATGGCATTTTGATGAAGTAGGCCTTTCGTCTCCGCCGCCTAACAATAAACAAAAGGTAAAGAAAAACTAACAGTAATCCAGAAAGGATGTATAGTGAGATGCATAAACTCACATCTGTCCCGGTAAAATATTGAAAGCTCCACCTCTGTAATTCCTTGGCACTGGCACTACTGGTCACAAGAAATTGAGAAAAGGGAGCTTCATTTACAGGATTTCTAATTTCTATGGGATTAACAAGACTCCTATAAACCCTTGGATAAGTGGCTGGGTCATTTGCACCAGCAATATTTGCTTTGCTGTAAAATTTCATTAAAAATGCTAGTACACTATCATAATTCCATGAGTGCTCAGCAATATCATAGTGACATGAGTAGCAAAGCTTCTGTGGTGGAAACTGCACTTTAGGATAGGTAGAATCTTCTGTAATATCACCAGCTAATCTTTTATTAACTTTATTATGAGCCTTCCACAGCCATAAAACTGTGTCATTTGGATAATTAAGTTCAGTTGAGAGTGAGGATGCCATCTGTCCAAAATGTCGAACACAGTCTTCACAGGTAAAAAAATGCTTAACATATCCACTAATAGACTTCAAAGCATTATGTGGGTTATGAGTGGCACCTGCAAAAAATAAAAAAAAAAAAACAATCAGGAAAATCTCATAAAATAAGACAAAAAAAAATTGTGTACTTACCAGATAATGACAGATAAGAAATTAGATTATATTAATGTGAGAATGAATACTGTATATAATTTGATAAAATATGTACAGTCTGTCCTCGTATAGCACGATAGTTGCGTTCCTAGAAATCCTCGTGCAATGCAAAATCGTGCAATATAAACAACAGGCCCTATGGGAAAAGTAGAGTTAGGTGCCGACCACCCAAGATTGAACACACATTTGGAACCAAAACATTACCAAACACAATAAATAATCGGGTAATTTTAATCGTTATAAAATACTACGTATTTTATAACGATTAAAATACGTAATAAAAATAATATTATATTATAATAAAGTATTTTTAGTATTTTTTAATACTAAAAAAGTATTTTTTACGAATAAAATACGTATTTTATTCGTAAAAAATTTATTATATTAAATAAAATAGTCGTAATAAAATACTTACGTATTTTATAATACGTAAGTACTGTATAAATTATAATACGTAAATCGTAATAAAACATTGCTAATGCTTTTGCTTCTATCGTAAGTAAACTTGCTTTTTGTTTGATTTTCTATCCAAAGAGATGACAGCCGTTCCATCTCTTCCAATTCTTTGTGTCTTAATCTAATGGATTTTAATTACACTTTGAGTTGTTCCCGCTATGAAAGTTGTTTTTATTTTCTCTGCATTCTTTGTAATTCTCGGCGTTGCCTCATTTAGGTCTGTAGCACGTGCAATATCACACGGTCTTTCATTTCGCTCAAAGCGTTTCACAATTTCATATTTTTTCTCTATCGACAGAAGCGGACTGGCCATAATCCTTACAGGGGAAACCACAGTGGGCCGGAGGCCGGTGTGATTTTGGCCATAAACCGTAGTATGAGGCCACTATAAATTTTCCCGGGTAAGAAATTTTGATCCAGTCCGCCTCTGTTTATCGATATTGCTTTTTTTTTTTTTCTCTCTGAATCTGCAGTGTCTTAGCCAGGACGCTTCCTTTTCACACCTTTTAAGTATTTTACTATTTTTTTAGGGAATAAAGCACAATTACAAAACGAGGAGGCACGCTTGATACACATAAACAAAGCTGCGCGCGTGTAGCAACTGAATAAATAACACCGTAAAGGCCGAGATACACTATTAATTAACACTTCGCATTTTACTAAAGCACATTTTTGGAGGTTACTACCATAAAACAATAAAAACAATTTCCAGTTGCGTTTCTGCTAGTGGAACCTGTTATAAACTGGTAGTAAACTCCATCTAATTGCATTTGCGATTATATCGATAGCTGAAATTGTGTTGGTTTTTACGTTATTATGGTGAAATGTGTTTCCCCTTCACTGATATAAAACACAAATACATTTTCAGAATCTTCTTCATTCCTATCGTGTTGCGTTCAGTTGGGGTGATTCCGCGTTCGACTGCCATTTCTTGTAAACACAAAGACGAATCGTGTATAAGCGAATTCGGTTCGTGTTATATAAGATAACGTTCCCCTATTTATAAATCGTGTATGATCGAATTCGTGTAATGCAAACACGTGTTATACGAGGACCGACTGTAATTTTTTTTAATAGTGACCTCAAAACAAAGTCCTAAATCTATAGCACTTTAGTACCATGCATGTGTTGGTCAAATGTTAACACTTTTGTTGCTGGCTTTTTTGATGACCTTCTTTACCTAGGATTGAGTTAATCTGGATTGGAGAGGTCCGAGACACTGAGCTTTCTCCTCACTATGATTGAATTAGTGGAATGGGGGAAACCCCTGGTGCTGTTAGACCCCAAACACTTTATGAATGAATTAGTCAGGCTCTGGCAAAGGTTGCTCGACAAAAATATCAAGTTTTTCTTCTATCAAATTGGAAGAAAAAACTTCTAAACATGTGGTGTTTTCCTTCCAAGTGGATTAAAAACCTGATACTGCATATTTACATAATGAAGCAGCGAACATGTTAAGAGGATAGAAAATACTTGTTGGTACTGAATTTCAATAAGATGCAATTTTCAGAAATACACATAAAGGAAAGTTTTTCTCAAATAATAGCAGTAGAAGGAATCAGGAAAAGAGTCCAGTGAGCATGGAACTGGACCGTAAATGGATGTTGTCTAATTAGTGCATTGGCTCAGACTAGTTCAAAAGAAAAAGAGTGAAATTATAGATGCTAATTCAGATCATCACTGCCCGTGGAAATACCTGTAGAAAAAAGAATACACAGCACAAATTGAACATATGGAGGTTTGTTCAAAGAGGATTGCTAATGACATAGTAACAACATGACAACAAGATTGGGTGACTTAATGCTGTTCAAAATAGTGTCTTTCTAAGGTGAGGCATTCAGCCCAACAATTTTCCCACTCTTGGAAGCTTGTTTCAAAGTTAGCTATACAGAAAGCAGATTTCAATATCCAAACTGAGCCACCAAATTACTTTTTATTGTCTATACATTATCAAATCAACATCTTTCCAAGGGTTTTTTGTTTACTCTAAGAAGTGAAAAAGTCATGTGGAGCCATAAAAAAGGTAGTAGCACATTATTGTGATGAAACAATTAGTCTCTTCCTTCAAACCCACATCACAAAAGCACCTCAGAATTTCAATGTAACTGTTCAACATAACTGTTTGTACCTCTGGAGCATATTTATGGTGGATGAAACCCTCACAATCAAAAAAAAAAAAAAAAATGTTAGCAATACGGGTGTGTGTGTGTTTGCAGAAACCTATCATGTTCAAAGTTTTCATTAAAAGAGAATGTCATGATCTGATGGAGACACAAGTTTCTTTAGTGATTTCATGAACTAATCTTCAGTAATTTCATACCAAAGCTTGCACTTGAAACAATTTCATAATTTGCTGAAGATGATGAGGAGTTATTCTGATCATGGATATTTTGACAGATTCTTGACCCTGTTTGAAACAACAGTGCAAGTCAAAAACCTGTGTCTGACCAATTGCAAACCCCATATGTCAGGGTTTCCCAAAGTGTGGTCCGCAGCCCAGTACCAGTATGCAAAAAGAAAATACCGGTCCACGAACAACTTATTTGAAATATACCTACATAAAACTATAAGAAAATTTCCTTGTTTCCTTTCCTAAAATATGTCAGTTTTATGTAAACTTTTGATAATAAACAAAGAAATGAATTACCTATCTTTTATTTATATTTACTGATGTTAATGAATATATAGTGGTCTCAGACAGTTTTTAATTTCTGTACAGTGGGATCAACTGACGATGTTACCAACAGTAAATTCTAAGTGGGAAGCATTCAAGGAATTAATCGTGGATGCTACTAAAAGTTTCGTACCTATTAAGAAATACTGTTCAAGGTTTAGGCCTAAATGGTTATCTAATGAACTAATGAGACTCGTAACAGAGAAGAAAAATGCATGGGATGCATATAAATTTTCAAGCGACTCAGAAGCCTATGGCAGATATAAGTTAGTCTGTAATCAGGTCACAAAGGAGGTCAGGCAGGCGAAGGCAGATTACGAGAAATCTTTGGCAAAAGATGCTAAGAAAAACAGCAAGGATTTCTTTACTTATATAAACTCTAAAGGAAGGGGATGAATCTGATTGGTACACTTGACATCGATGGTTCGAGTGTTGATGATCCTGCTCAGATAGCAAACAAACTGAATGAGTATTTTGTATCTACATTCACACATGAGGAGTTATTAAGGTTTGAAAATGGCAGAAGGTTATCAAATTGTAGCAGGGTGCTTAATGATTTTGTAATAACTGAAAGCAAAGTGGAGGAGAAATTGTTGAAGTTAAACACAAGAAAAGCACCTGGGGTGGATGGGATCTATCCAGTTATATTAAAGGAGGCGGCAAAGCAACTGAGCAAACCTTTAGCCATAATTATGAGAGCATCCTTGGACTCAGGGGAGGTTCCCACGGACTGGAGATGTGCAAATGTATCCCCAATTCACAAAGGGGGATCGAAGGGTGACACGAGTAATTACAGACCAGTTAGTTTAACTTCTGTTCCGGGTAAAATAATGGAGTCACTGGTTAAAGATGCATAGCAGGATCATCCAGCCAAGACTGCAGCAATAATTCAGACACAGCATGGGTTTGTTAAGGGAAAGTCTTGTCTGACAAATCTGATAGGATATTATGATGTGGTTAGAAAGGAACTGGATGTAAAAAATAATTTTGATGTCGTATATTTGGATTTCAGGAAAGCTTTTGACACTGTTGCGCATGGAAAACTATTGTACAAATTGGAGCAGAATGGTATTAAGGGTAAGTCGCTACAATGGATAAAAGGATGGTTAAGTAGGAGAAGACAGAGGGTGGTAATCAATGGGTGCTGCTCTTCGTGGACTAATGTTATTAGTGGAGTCCCACAGGGTTCGGTGTTAGGTCCACTGTTGTTTTGTATATTTATCAATAATATTGATGATATTGAAATATTACAATACCCGCTTAATTGCTCATTTCTGCCATTAATTTGTTCCAATCTTTGAACTGATTCAAACTGCTACTTCCACAAAACTCAGTGGAAGCAATCAATTACTTTTTGTCTGAATGCAAATTTCCAATTTAAATTTATGTTCCCTTTGTGTATGTGTGATTCATCTGAGAAAGAGTAAAGATGGCATCAGAATTTAGTTTTCTTAACCTCTTTAAAGCCTATGACACTTCAATTAGGTCACCAGAGATGCCTAGTTTCCAGAAATTGAATTTTGCTTTCTTGGTAAGAATACCTTTTTGTGTCCCAACTAACTTTTTTGCTCTTCTCTAAACCATTTCCAACAGCTCTATGTCCTTCCTAAAAATGAAGTTGACAAACCTGTATGCAGTATTGCAGATGTTTCTTAACCATTGCCTTATGCAATGAGATAATCCCCTGAGTCATGCTGGTAAAATTCCTGTATATCACTGACAAAACCCCATGGGTTGTTCAAGCAATCCATTTTCACTGCTCAAAGAATTCATGTTGGACTGTACTAATTATCTCTAGGTATTTTTCCTTATCAACTACCTTGAGTTTGGTGCTAGCCAAATGGTTATTCTGGGATTGCTTACTGCCCTATTGCAGTACTTGCATTTATCAATATTAAACCTCACTTGCCACTTTTAACCATAAATAACAGTAGTCTCCTCTACTAGATAAGCGTTATTTGTTTGAAGTAGTGCAATACCTGGTATCTCATTGTGAAGGTAGCCACAATATGAGATATAATCAAATGATGCCATTACACTACTTATGTAGCTAAATTTATGGGTAAACCATGGTGTATTTACATCAATATTATACAGTTAATCTCAACCCATAACATATTATGCCTTGTGCATTTAGTCTTCCAAAATAAATTCTTAATATAAAAATCCAAATTCTTTTTCTTTCTTTAGAAATTTTATTTGTCCGTCTGTTAAGCAATATCTCCATTATGGCAGTACTATAAATGTTTATAGTACTGCCTTAATGAAGGCATTACTACTATAACTGCTCTGATTTTTCCTTGTGCTGTTCATGCTATGAGGAAAAATGCAGAAGATAAGTTTCCTTAACAGCCGGAAAGCATGATATTATAAATATACTAGATGACTGCCCTTATATTCAAATTTATTAAAAATTTGGTGCTTGACTACTTCACATTATTTATGGAATTTTAAATGGTTTCTTGAGTCCTTGAAGTAGAAATAACAAGAACAACAAAAAAAGAAAGGAAAAAAAACATCTATTTTCTGCCAAAAAAGGCAAGCCCAATATAATAAATAATACTGCATTGTTGTCATGTTTCTGATAACTTTTGGTATCAATTATCAAGACAAAGTTCAGCAGGTAACAGATTTCCTCCAAGTTATCTTGGAGGAGACTGTTACCACAGTATAGTACCTTACAGCAATCCTCAGTTTGTTGTAAGACAGGATTTGGTCTTTCTTTTCTTTCTTCATTGCTATTTCAAAGTTCCTGAAAACAAAAACTACAAAAAAAAAATTACATTATTAATATTATGTTCCTGGTGGTAAATACATTCCTATTTGAAAATCTGAAATAATGGGCACTGCAACCTGTATGGAGCATAATATGCCTTTAATTTCTTAAAGAATTACAGATTATTCTCATCTGTAATTGAAAATAATCTGTAATTCTCTAAGAAATTAAAAGATTACACTCCACATAGGTTGAAGTGCTCATTATTTCACCATTTTCCAGTTCCTGATATACCTGCACACCAAGCCACTAAAAGAATATTTATGTTCCTATTTACCTCCTAGTTTTCTGCTGTCTTCATACAGCTGGAATGCCTGCACAGTTAAAGTATGGAAAAGTAACCACAGAGAGCAAGGATATCCTCTTAGGTTTGGAACACTGCTACGACAGACAATCCATTCTCTCATTGGTGGCAGATGTGCTTCCTCCATCTAAAAATTAAAAATACATTCAAAATACATATATTTAAATTGTCAAAATGTAAGAGCAATGAAGCTCAGTTTTTCCTACTTTAAGTACTCATGTTCCAACGCTCACATAAAACTAATCCGATTAATGTAATATAAAATCTTCACGTATTAAAATCTATTAAAGCCACAAACATATCCCTATTGAAGGATTTTTTTTTTTTTTTTTTTTAATTTTATTAAATAATCATGGTGTTACTCTTTAAACTCGCTTTTCTCATACGTCCATAACTCCCGTCCTGTTTTTCCCAAACAACGGAACTCTTTCATCTTTATCGACAGATCTCCTGCTGACCATACCTTTGAACTTCTCCATACAGACGCCCTCTCCAAAATTCATGAAGTGCCGCATCCTCAAGTTGTAATAGAAGGATTAAACTATTGTCGAGAACTTAATTTTAACCTACTTCTGCACCATACTATTGTTCACCATATTCCTCAAATGCCCTACTTCCATGCCTACTCCCACTAATCGAAATATTACCGTAATGATTTTCTTTATTTCTGAATTGCTTTACTTCCACCAACCATTCTTTCTAAGAGAAGTGTAAGACTGTCTTACAAGTGATTAAACGCTGATGCATCTCAGAACTAACTATTACACACTAAGAGTACTTACAAGTAGGAAGCAACCAAGGCCAACAGCGGCACCACATATAAAAACCAAGCAGGAACGCCAATCTCGAATATTTCCATTGTGGAGATTGACACCAACTCTGTGCCTGAGGAAATTTATCGAAATGCCAACAGCGACATTCATTCAACTCACCTTCAGCAAGTCCACCTCCTAAGCCTAGGCTTACCTACTGAAGGATTGTTGAATTATATGATATTATATAAAACACTAAACTTGTCTTCAATTCACAGTCTGCCAGCTGCCACCAAGGAAGAGCCAGGTGCAGCCGATGTACATCAATCACCTTACCCCTAAACTAAACCCATTAGCATTGATACACCAGAAAGAGAAGACAATTGTCAAACTGTTAAAACTATATTAAATTAAAACCATATTAAAATATTCTGTAAAAGCTGTATTAAAATAAAATATATTTAAAAAAAGGCAAAAATAGATAAAATCATATCTTCATTGAAAACTGCAATAAATTAAATTATAAAATTATATTTTTTCATATTTAATAAAAATGCAGCTCCCGATGATGCCCACATCATCGGGAGCTGCTGTTATAATAAAGAAAGAATGGGAAAACAAAATATTAGACTACTCTTGGATATCACCCAGAATATTGAAATTAAGACTAAAAATTCTATCTTATACAATAATAATCACTGGCATCTTACGCACCAGCAGAAGACAACATTGATGAAACCATAGAATTTTATGACGAATTACAAGAGATCATACACTAAACTAACAAAAATGAATACCTCATACTAGCAGGAGATTTTAATGCAAGAGTTGGTGCTCAATCAATAGATAAATGTATAGGATCAGAAGGGGAGCCTGTGGTCATCAATAATGGAAGATGCTTGATAGACTTCTGCATTTTTAATAAACTTAAAATTACAAATACTTTTTTCAGACACAAGAATATCCATAAATTCACATGGGAAGAAAGAAACACAAAGTCTATAATAGATTATATTATCATTAATGAAAATTTAAATGACAAAATTAGAGATGCTAGAGCATTCAGAGGCAGAGAAATTGAGTGATCACTACCCAGTAGAAAGCACTTTCAAAATAAAAAGAAATTATCTTAATAAAAAGAAGAAAATACCAACGAAAACTACTAAGAAATTAAAAATACATTTGTTGGAAGATGAAAGCACTAAATTCCTGTATGAAAGTCGATTGAAAGATAAACTCAAATGAGACGAAAGTGATGATGTTGAAGAAATCTGGTCAAACATGAAAAAATCAATTCTGGGAGCTGCTGAAGAAAATCTTGGATATAATAAACCTATAAAAAATAAAAACTGGCTAAGAACATGGAATGAAGAATTGAAACAAACAATCGGTGAGAAAAAATAAAAGACCTATAAACTGTTCCTACAAACTAAAGACCTACATCTACACATAAAATATAAAAAGCTTAGAGCAGAAGTCAGAAAACTAATCAGAAGAATCCGACGAGATGACTGGGATAAATTTGTTAAATCCTTAGAACGCGATATCACGGGCCTACAGAGAAGAGGTTTTAAAATTTTGAAATTACAACTAGACACAAATGATCAAATAAAAACCAACTCCATCTCTCAAGCAGAATGGAAGCAACACTATTCCAAACTATGGTATAACCCTGGCACTAGGAAGATGAATCTGTGGTAACCGAAGATGAAGAAAATATAACAATGGAAGAACTAGAGTTAATATTACAAAAACCGAAAAAGCCCAGGCATAGACAATTTGAATGTAGAACTATTTAAATATGATGGCACTTTATTAAAAAAATGCACTACTAAAATTATTTAATATCATATAGCATAAGCAACCCAAAGATTGGGAAATAGGTATAGTAATCAATTTACACAAAAAAGGCTCCAGAAACAACCCTAACTACAGAGGGATAACACTGCTATCAACTTCTTCAAAACTGTACTCTAATAATACTAAAGAATAAACTTAATAAATACAATGAACAATTCTTAGAAGAAGAAGAACAATGTGGGTTTAGAAAAGGGAGAAGCACAATAGATGCCATTTTCTCATTACAACAAATTTTGGAGAAAAACAGAATTCAACCGACCAACATTTCTGCTGTTTATTATGAAAAAACATATGAAAATGTAAACCAGGAAAACCTTTGGCAGATACTACATGAAGAAAATATCCCACCCAAACTCCGGAAAGTGATGCAAAGCCTATATAAAAACTCAGAAGTCTGCATAAAATATTCTAATGGCCAACTAACAGACCCAATTAACACCAATAAAGACCCAATTAACACCAAGGATGTGAACTATCACCAAATTTATTTAATATCTACATCAATAAAATTATTAAAGAATGGAAACAAACAATTAACAACAGAATATAATTGAAAAAACGGAATAAAATCCAAACTATATTATATGCTGATGATCAAGTTATAATTGCAAAATCCAAAGATGAACTACAGATAGCAGCAAATAAATTGAATAAAATAGACAAAAAGTACGAGATGAAAATCTCCACCTCAAAAAAAAAAATCAATGGGATTAGGTGGAAAAAACATACAAAGAGTCAAAATTGTTATTGATGACAAAATAATAGAACAAATATCTGATTTCACCTATTTGGGAAATTTAATATCAAATGAAGGGAAAGATATCCACACTAAACTACAAAAATATAATAAAACGAATGAAATGATTAAACGTGAAAACAAATGACAACTGAAACAATATTATGACTGCACAACATCACTTCAAAATCAGCCATCTTCTACAGCTGTGAAACTTGGGTCATAAATAAGAAAGATGCACACAAACTAGAAGCAATACAAATGAGATTTTTAAGACCATTATTAGGCTTTACAAGACTAGACCACCAAAGAAATTTAAATATTCATGAGAAATTAAAAGTAGATAACATAGTAAATGACATAAAACGGTATCAGTAAAAATTGATCAGCCACATAGAAAGAATGAACCCCAACCGGATCCCAAAATTAGCCTTTAACTACAAACCTACAGGCAAGAGAGATGTGGGTCGACCAAGACAACAATGGCAAGATCAAGACCACCCCCAAGAGCTATAACAGAACAGGTCTTAAAAGACCTAAGCCGGACCAAGTTCATGATGATGATAAAACAATTACATGCCTTTTTCTTAAAATTTTTAGCATATACAGTACGTCAAAAATGGCCACCTTATGCATGCTTATGAATAACATTTTTCTCAACATCTTGGACCAAACTCAATATGAAATACCAGCATCTAAAAATAAAGCACAATGTACAACCTATTCACAATCCGATTATTCATTCTATGTTGCAAGCACTGTTATAATCAATGCTTCTAGCCTGCTTGGAAGGAAGATTTATAGGTTTAGATCATTTAATATTTTCATAATCTCATTAACCCATTTACAAAGAAGGGTTTGTAGCAGCCTTTAACTATATGATTTTTATTCATTTAAAATTTTGGTAACTCTTCCTTTTATCTAATAATAGTTTTAGCCTCCTTTTTGGCATGATTCTAAAGCAGAGTCCAGATTATGAACTGTTCTGTTAGTTGAAACGTAGTGTTCACTACAAAATACTAATAAACTAAAATATTAAAAATTTACCAGGCAAGTGTTTTCCCTTTATTAATTACTGTCGTAGCAATTCTGTTCTAATACCTTCATCCTTCCCTAAATGATAATTTGTGCTCCAATACAAACCTTTTTATTATATGTGGGATGGGAATATATTTAGATCCACCATTTTGGAACAAGATGGTGGATCTTGATAATTACCAATTTAGAATTCTCATTTAAATTTCTATCCAAACTAAACTTACAGCATATAAAGGGAGGATTTCATTTGAGTCCGTCACAATCAAACAAACTGCCACTACTCAAATTATACTACTTATAATTTGAGTAGTGGCACTCACTTTAATTTTAAAGTGAGAGTTATAAGCAAGCAGCCCTTGGCAGCTTTAAACTCAGACATGTTTCTCTTCTTTGTAGATGAAAGTATAATGACATGTACTTCCAAAAAAAATCCCGTTTAATCCATATTGAAGACAAGCTGAAGAGGGTAGTTACCATGCTCATTGACTGCCTTGAGCATGTAAGAGAATTTAAGCTTAGCAGCCAGCACTTGCTGCCTCACAACTTACTTCTATACTGTGCAGATTTCTGTTTGAACTTGTTGAACCAACCACAATTGGCTCCAAATGTTTCTATTGTTGGTCCTTTGCCTTATTGGCAATCAAAGATGTCATTTATATTTCCCATGATGGGGAAGCTGGCTGACAGGCATATGGCACTGATTTGATCTTCCATCCATATGATTAATAGTCAATCTGTCTTCAACAAATTGCTCCTAGAATGCCAACTTTGTTTCAGTCAATGCACTAGCGGACTTGGCAGACGTTTTTCCCTTCTTGGGTTTCTTTAGAAGTTTTCCGATGGTAAACATCGTTAGAGCTAAACAAACATCCATCTGGCACTCAGTACACAAGCTACTGCCACACCTGCATTTTAATATCCATTGTGAAATGCTTCCCTTTCCTTTTTGGCAGCAGGTCTATAACTATCAATTGCATGCATTTTATCAGCCATTAGGGATCAAAACTGTACACCAGAACAAAAATAAATGGCCGAAAGAGTGACAATGCTGGAGTAAACATAACTGTATACTATATTGGCTGATTGGCCATGGAAAAAAAATATATATTAACAGTATACTGTAATGGATTATCATATACTGTATATACTTTTTTTTTTAGAAAAATATTTCTGAAACAAATAGAACCATAATGAATCAGCACTATATGGGGGCTGTATTAAATGGGATATGCATGTATTTGAAAAGTTTATGTACTTTTTATCACCTCAAGAATGACCAATGCTTCAGAAATGAAAGAAAAAGGCATGCAAAACTATCCTTGCCATGCGCTCACCTATAAACGTAGAGGAACACGTAGAAAGCAGGAACTTATTGGTCTTGGATAGTGTTCCAGAGGAGCATTTCTTTGTTCTAGAATTCTCTGGTATAAAAACCACTGTAGCCTCTAGTTGAAGACAACTAACTCAGAAATAGGATTTCAACTTTAGATATCCCTATTTGGCAAAAATAGGTAACTATTTAGTCAGAGAAGCGATATTTTCAGTCTGTAACCATTTTATAAATTGACCCACTAGAGCCTGTTGTACATAGATTTAATATTGGAATAATTATAAATAATGAAGTTTAATATGGAATTTTAAAAGTTTCCAAATCTAGTGTGTGTGTATACTAGCAAATGATGCAAGCTTATATAGCATAAGGCAGGCAAAAAGAAACAAAAAAAAAAAACTACTACCCATCTGTCTATCCCCTCTAATAATATGTCTAATTCTTCCCTAAATTTATTCAAACTACCCACTTCTACAACACTAGATGGTAGTTTGTTCAACAATTAATTACTCTCTGGCTGAAAGCAGATTTTCACACATCTATCCTACAGCTATCCTTTTTAAATTTAAGTTCACGTCCCCTTTTGTGTATTAACTGAGAACTGTTTTCAGTATATATTCATATGTAAAATAATAAAGAATTCTGCAGCCATTGTCAATCCAATGCAGGATGGGGGCTTCCCCAATAAGTCAAGTTGAGGAAACGGACCATGATTTGCCATATTGGTCCAGTGCAGGTTGGCAGATCAATCACATTTAGCAATCAGGAGCTTGGACCCCAGTCTACTCAAAGAGCATATGCTATTGCACTCCTGGCTATTCGGCTATGGAGGCCTTATTGTTCATATACAGGGGCATATTCAGGGGTGCGCAGAAGGGACACATGCCCTCCCTTAACCAAAAATTTGAAATTAAAGAAAAAGGACGTGGGAGGCATTCTAAAAAAAAATACTCAAAACCTTGATTGCCATGCCCCCCCTTACAATGACACTTGGATATGCCAATGTTCTTTTATACATATATATATATACAATAATACCCCGACTTACGCTACCCCGACTTACGCGAACTCGGAGTTACGCGGTTCTTGATTTTTTCGTTTGGCAACGCTGCCGCCCACTATCTTCAAGGTCGTTTTTCATATGTTATCGATATACATATGTGCGACGGCGGAGAATGAGAGCGAAAGATGAACAAAATTCAACTTTGCTGCTTTTATGTTTTTTATATCAGTGAAGGGGAAACACATTTCACCATAATAACGTAAAAACTAACACAATTCCAGCAATCGGTATAATCGCAAATGCAATTAGATCGAGTTTACTACCAGTTTATAACAGATTTCACTAGCAGAAACGCAACTGGATTTTTATTGTTTTATGGTAGTAACCCCTAGAAATGCGAGATGTTAATAGCGTATCTCTGCCTTTATGGTGTTGTTTATTCAGTTGCTACATGCGCGCAGCTTTGTTTATGCGTATCAAGCGTGCCTCCTCGTTTTGTAATTGTGCTTTATTCCCTAAAAATTAGTAAAATACTTAATTAAAAGGTGTGAAAAGGAAGCGTCCTGGTGAAGACACTGCAGATTCAGAGAGAAAAAGAAAAGCAATTATCGATAAACAGAGGCGGACTGGGTCAAAAATTCTTACTCGGGAAAATTTATAGTGGCCTCATACTATGGTTTATGGCCAAAATCACACTGGCCCACCGGGGTTTCCCCGGTAAGGCTTATGGCCAGTCCGCCTCTGTCGATAGAGAAAAAATATGAAATTGTGAAACGCTTTGAGCGAAATGAAGAACCATGTGATATTGCACGTGCTACAGGCCTAAATGAAGCAACGACGAAAAGCACATGACAATTGCAAACTCGACAGGTTGAAAATTGAAAAGGGCTCAATTGTAAAGGGCTTAAAAATTTTAGAAAACAGACTCCAACGAAGAACGCGTTATAGCTACAAAGCAAGGAATAAAAAAATTATTAGCTTGCTACGAAGAAATTCTGCGTGAAAAAAAGAACGCGCTGTGTCGTCAGACGAATTTGTTAGATTTTATGAAGCCATCGACATCGAAATAACTTTTTAACGTAATTCATTTGTTTTTTTAATACATATTTTGTATTAATATGTATAAAGAACTGCAATTTTAGTAATATTTTTCTTCTAAACTAGTGTTTTTGTTAGTTCTTGGTCCCAATTAAGCAAAATTTATATGTATTTATATGCAAAATTGTACCCCGACTTACGCGAATTCGACTTACGCGATTTTCGTCGGACCCACCTATCGCGTAACTTCGGGGTATTACTGTATATATATATAAATAATAGCACAAACACATATATACATAATACCACAATTATTTGCATCATGAAATTATTTCTGGACAGAAGGCCAAAAGAACATTTTGCTGCTAAGAACAATTCAACTATATCTTCAAACAGGCCTATGGGGCTGGGAAATTCCATACTGCAATAATTAAAGACAAACAGCAGGAATTAAAAATTTTTACTATAAAAATAATAAAATAATGTGATACACTATCGGAAGACTAAAATATTACAATAAAACGTTAAAAATATACCGAAGCAATAAAATTATCTAAAATAAACTGGATTAAAAGCAATAAAACCTGAAGCTTTCGGAGACTGTCTCCTTCTTCAACAGTATACTATTACTGCAATGACACATCCTTAAGTAGCAGACCCATGGCACTCATGCACATGGCCCATCAGACACATGGTCGGCATTCCCCACGCGCGCATCGGAAACGGAAGTGGCTCGGGAGTGTGTCAAACAGAACCGGTCATCCCGTCTGAAGACAACTGCCTCAAACAGGGGGTGTAAACGTGTCCCCCTGTCCCTGTTAATAGTATTACGACTGGATGAGCCGATTCGCAAGCTCGCGTCTTCAGTGGAGATCCGATGCTGCTTCTCCCAGAAATGCTCTGCCACAGCACAGCTCGCATAATTAGCAGTCTTAACAGCGATCATGTGCTCCCCCAGATGGTCTTTTAAACATCGCCCCGTCTCCCCCACATAACACTCCTCACAATCCGGGCACTTAATCTCATAGACAACACTACTAGTATAGTCCTGGGTTAAGGGATCTTTAACTTGAGACACCACTGTGTGCAATCTCCGTCCCGGAAGTTGCACACAGTGGGTCTGACACTCCCGCAGTGCCTGTACAATGCGTTCTGACAAATATATTTATAGGGTAGAGTCCAATCGTAGGGAGTCGCCTACCCCTGTGGCTACTGCACACATTCCTTACTATCTGGGCCTTTCAGAACGCATTGTACAGGCACTGCGGGAGTGTCAAACTTATTCACATTATCTTTAAGTGTCCTCCCTAGAATTACAAAATGAATTTAGAATAAAATTTATTTTAAACAAGAAACAAATTTTAGATATGAAAATCTGAGGTGTGCCATTTATAATAAACTCACTGAAATTAGAGTTTAGAAAATCAATGAAACTAACCTGGATATTATTTACAGTTTTCACCCATTTTTCTCCTGTCAGAATTTTAGTTTCATGCTGAATATACTGATTGAGTGTTTTTAGGAATTTTACAACTGGAGGCCTACCTGGAAAATACTACAAAATAAAAACAAAATTTCATTGAGTATATGGTTTATATTTGAAATAATTAGACTTCCTAAAAGATTTATAATTCATATATTAAGACACACATGAGTGAATTTTTAGTACATACAGTAAACCCCTGCTATTCGCGGTATGTGTATTTGCGGTTTCGCGGTCATGGATTTAATATAAAATGAAAAAAATGTGAATTTTAAAGCGCCGTGAACATTTTCCGCCATAAAAAAACATGGGCGTGGCTAAAATTATCTTTCCCTGTCAAGACAATGCTCAGTGGGGGGGGGAGAGGGGTAACAAAATCGCGAGCGTGGATGTTTCTCGCTAATCCTTATTCAGTATGTGTTATGTGCTTGTCATGGAAGGTTTCGTCGTTTTCTTTTAATTTATATGCTTATAAATTGAATAAATTTATAAATTGATATGCTTACAAAAGTGATAAATCTACTGTTTTGCACTGTAAAACAGACTTTTTCGAGCATATTAATGGAAGAAAGTGACTTTATTGTGGACAAGTTCTTTCTAACCTGTACAAAAATATGGCTACGAATAAGAAGGGAAATGTGAAAAGATCAAAGAAGGTGATGACATTAGCGAATAAAATTGAGTTATTAGACAAAATTTCTAAAACCGAAAGTGTCTTCTCAGTGGAAAAACATTATAAAATCAATGAGTCAATGGTACGATCAATCAAGAAATCGGAAGAAAAAATCCGCCGTAGTGTCTGGAAAAACGCGCTAATTGCTTCAAAAATTTGCTCTATAACTCGTGATGTTAAATTAGAAAAAATGGAAAAGGCTTTAAATCTGTGGATAGAAGACCGAATTCAAAATAAAATTCCGTTAAGTTCACTCATCATTCGTGAAAAGGCAAAACTCCTTTATCAACACTTTAGCGAAACTGGTGATAGCACAGGCGTGATAAGTTTTTTTGCTAGCAAAGGGGCTAGTTTGAAAAATTTGTTTGAAATTTCTAATAAATATTACATTTAATATTAAATTGTTTCTTATTTTCATTTCGATGCCATATGCTTGCATTTAACAATTATTAGGAATAATTGTTAAATGTACTGTCTGTGTACATAGTCATATTATGAAGGTACATATAATACATACATAGACAAAATTTTAGACTAGTTTTTCTTATATGTTTCGTACTTCGAAATGGAACCCCTTTATTACTATGAGAGCCATAACTCAGTATTCGTGGCATTTCTCAGGAACGTAACCTGAGGTTTACTGTATTTCTTTTAGGAAGCTTTAGGAGATAAAAATGTCTAATAAACATATTTCACTAAATATTTGAACTATTGTGGCATAAAGACTTCTGGTATTTAGTCAGACTAAGTTATAACTACTATCCCCACCCCCAGTCATGAAAAACACCAGTATGTCCCTTTGATATCCCAACTGATGTGCACTATACTTATATTTACTAATGATATTAAGATTAGGAGACCGGAAGAATTACTTAACAAGTACAGGTCACTGTTGAAAAAAAGCCATGAATTAGAGTCGAATTTGAAAGTGTCTGCAATTCTGCCCAGAAACAGGAGAGAGTATATGATGAGAGCCCTGTCGATCAATTCGGCCCCGGAAAGATTGTGCAAGGCTCAAGGGGTAGAATTTTTTTTTCAGCCTGGTCTGTGCTTGTTAACAGGAGAGACTGCTTCTACAGGGATGGGATACACTTAAATAGAAAGGATGCAAGAATGTTTGCTGATGCTATTGAGGCAGTGTTAGGTGGGTCGGAAAACTGCTAGATTGGGGGGACACAAGGACTAATAGATTGACAGTAGCCACTGGCAGAAGGGAAAGTGATTCTTGCACTGCTTCTACTGGAATGAGCAGCAGCCTGGAAAATAAGATGCAGGATATTTCAGAGACTGCTGGGAGTCATTGGGGTACAAGTAAACACATGGGTTGTGTTAGGGGAGCTAAGAAAAAGAACAGGTGCATGTATACTTGCATGTACACCAATGCTAGGAGTTTGGTAAATAAATCTGATGAATTTGAGGTATTGCTCAAAGCATCAAAGGCGGATATTGTTGGGATATCAGAGACGTGGTTAGTTAGTTAGTTATTTGGTTTTTAGGAGCATTAGCAACTAAGGCCATATTGCTCCGGGATATGCGGTGGTCATTCCCTGACCTTTCCACATCCTCCGTATTTGGTGGTGACGGGCTCGAACCCCGGTCTAATCAAGAAGCATGTGCTATGCACTGCTGCTCCTTCCCACCTGGCTACGGAGGCGCTCAGAGACGTGGTGTCACACAGATTTAAGTAATGCAGAACTGGAATTTGGGGAGTACAACGTCTACAGAAAGGATAGATAGGATAGGAAGAGAGAGGGGGGGGTTATGCTATTAGTTAAGAAACACATAAAATCCAAGGAAGTGAAGCCAGTCGACATCGCTGAACAGTGCAGTGTTCAGTCAGTTTGGTGTGACATAAGCATTGGGAGATCAAAATTGAGAGTAGGAGTGTGCTATAGGCCTAATGACTCTGAGGAGTATAATAATAAGAAACTGTACAGGGAAATAGAGTGGGCCAGTAAATCAGAGAGTCTTATAATGGAAGATTTTAATTTCCCAAATATTGACTGGAATTTGTGGGTTGGTCACTCACACACTAGCAAGGCTTTTGTGGGTTTATTGGATGATTGTTTTCTAAATCAGCATGTTTGGGAGGTAAGTAGAGGGAGCAATACTCTTGATTTGATTATCAGTAGTGATTCTTCATGCATTAAGAATCTGCAGATACAGGAACCACTAGGTGGCAGTGATCACGGTGTGTTGAAGTGGGATTTACTCAAGGAGATAACTATCATCAGGGGTAAAGGGAAGGGTTATTGCTTTCGTAAAGGCAACTACGATGGTCTGAGACAGTATTTAAATTCTATACAGTGGGACCAACTGATGATATTACCAACAGGAAACTCAAAATGGGAAGCATTCAAAGAACTCATCTTGGAAGCTACTAGGCTTTACATACCAACTAAGAAATATTGTTCAAGGTTCAGGCCAAAATGGATGTCAGATGAACTAATGAGGCATATGGCAGAGAAGAAAAATGCATGGGATACATATAAATTAACATGTGACACAGAAGCCTATGATAGATATAAGTTGATCTGTAACCAAGTTACAAAGGAGGTTAGGCAGGCGAAGGCACATTAAGAGAAATCTTTGGCAAGGGATGTAAAGAAAAACAGCAAGGAATTCTTTACTTATGTAAACTCTAGAAGGAAGGGGATGAATCACATTGGTATACTTGATATCGATGGTTCAACTGTTCATGATTCTGCTCAGGTAGCTAACAAACTAAATCAATATTTTGCATCTACATTCACACATGAGGAGTTATTCGGGAAGGGGAATGCCATAGATGAAGTAAATACTGGCAGTGAGCTAGATGATCTTTTAATAATTGAGAGTAAAGTGGAGGAGAAATTGTTGAAGATAAATACAAGAAAGGCACCTGGGGTGGATGGGATCTATCCAGTTATATTAAAGGAGGCAGCAAAGGAAGTAAGCAAACCCTTAGCCATAATTATGAGAGCGTCCTTGGACTCAGGGGAGGTACGCACAGACTGGAGATGTGCAAATGTCACCCCAATTCACAAAGGAGGATCAAAGGCTGACACAAGTAATTATAGACCTGTGAGTTTAACTTTTGTTCTAGGAAAATTAATGGAGGCACTAGTTAAAGAAGCACTGAGGGATAATTTAGACAAGAATTCAGCTATAGCTCGACACAGCATGGTTTTGTTAAGGGGAAGTCTTGCCTGACCAATTTGATTGGATACTATGATGCAGTCACAAATGAACTGGATGCAGGGAATAACTTTGATATTATATATTTGGATCTTAGAAAGGCTTTTGATACTGTTGCACAGGGAAGACTGCTGCACAAATTGGAGCAGTGTGGCACTGGAGGCAAATCGTTGCTATGGATAAAGGGATGGTTGAGTGGCAGAAGACAGAGAGTGGTAATTAATGGACACTGCTCATTGTGAACTAATGTTATTAGTGGAGTCCCTCAGGGTTCAGTGTTGGGTCCATTGTTGTTTTCTGTATTTATAAATAATATTGATGATGGTATATCAAGCTTAATGTCCAAGTTGGCAGACGATACAAAAGTTGTCAGGGTTGTTAAGGACACTACTGATGCTATGCTGCTGCAACAGGATCTGGAAAGGTTGAGCAGATGGGCTGAGAGGTGGCAAATTAAGTTTAACATTGACAAATGTAAAGTACTACATATGGGAAACAGCAACCCCAGAGCAATGTATCAACTCTGGTACTACACTGACAGTGGTAGCGAATGAAAAGGACTTGGGGGTAATTGTGCAGGCAGATACGAAGTTCTCTGAGCAGTGCAGACAGGCTGCAAGAGTAGCTCATGGTGTCTTATCAATGATATACAGGAATTTTTCTAGAAGGGATAAGGAGGTGATTATTCCCTTGTATAAGGCAATGGTCAAGCCGCACCTTGAGTACTGTATACAGGTCTGGAGGCCTCATTTCAAGAAGGATGTAAAGCTGCTGGAATGAGTACAGAAAAGGGCAACAAGGTTAGTGAACGGAACGAAGGGTTGCTCTTACGAAGAAAGGCTTAAGTTTTGCAAATTACAGTGTCTGGAGACTAGGCACCGGCAAGGTGATCTGATAAAGGTGTACAAAGCCTTGAATGGTTTGAGCATGCTCAATGCTGATGGCATACTGCCTCTTGCTCAGAATAACCACCTGAGAGGGCATAAATTCAAATCGAGGAAAGACAGATGTAGGATAGATGTGCGGAAATTTGCCTTTAGCCAGCGGGTAGTTGGTTGGTGGAACAGACTTCCATCCCTTGTTGTGGAAGTTGATAGCCTAAATAAATTTAAGGCTCAGCTGGACAGGTATTTTGAACGAACGGAGGGGTGAAGTGGAAGGGGTTTTTTTTTTTTTTTTTTTCTTTTTGGCTGATGTTGCATATGCTTGCTTTCTTGCATCATATGCCTCTACTAATGCTAATGCCTATGTGTTACTTAGTGGAACATTGACTACCTGAAAGTGGAATTGCCATTCCATCTACTGTCAACTATAGTTATCACCATGGAATAAAGAGGATTCTGAACCATATAAGCAACAGTTCCAATTTTTTGATTTTCAAAATGCTGGAGTCAGGCTTTTGTAGGCAGGAGGAAAACAGGCAAAAAAACAGGAGTGCGTTCTAAAAAAGCAGGAGGTTTTTTTGGTAAAAGCAGGAGGATTTTTTTTAACTCATCACCAGTTGTGTAAGGGATTGTTCTCTTTCTGTGTGCATGGGATCACTTTGACCCAACATGAAAGCATTTGAAAAAAATCAGCAAAAAATAATTCTAGTTTGTCCACTTTTTTGATGCCATCTTTATTATCAATATTTTCTGAACACAACTGTGAAAAATCCATTTTTTATATTAAAAACACACATTTTAAATTAATTTTTAAAATTAAAACTCCTCTTCAGACCTGTGGTAAGTGAAATTCAAGTTGAAAAATCCGCATGCTCAATGAACATGGACAGTTGGATGACAGCTTGTCAATAACAGGAACTGTGTTGCATGAAACACGAAGCACACACTTCATTGAAGCATCACCTGGAACCAGTTTGATTCCAGGTGATGCTTCAATGTCAAAAAGCCAGAGAAAAGCATATATTTGTAAAACCAGCTCACTATTGATAATTGTATGTGACGATGTCACGCAACATGTGTATATAATTAACAGAGTTTGTTTGTTGTTTGTTATTTGGTTTTGGAGCATTAGCAACTAAGGCCATATTGCTCCGGGGATATGCAGTGGTCATTGCCTGACCTTTCCGCATCCTCCATATTTGGTGGTCATGGGCTCAAACCCCGGTCTGATCAAGAAGTGTGTGCTACGCACTGCTGCTCCTGTCCATCTGGCTACGGAGGTGCCAATTAACAGAGATTTTTGGAATTTTCAGTGGAAATTTCAAAGAAAACATTTTCAAAAATAGCTATTCAGAGTTTCAGCCATGTGGATGGCATAGATGAAGAGCATGAATCATTGAAATATTATCACTGACCCCACATGACAGGCTCTGGGTTAAAGTCCATGCTGCACTAGTAATTAAATTTCTCGAGCAAAATACACATTTTAAATTACAGCCATAGGATTGTTTACCTAGTACAGTTATGCTTTCAGACATCAGCTTACCTCACATTTTTCTGTCTGTGAATTTTTTATTTGGATATTCTACTAGACATCAAGTGATCTTCAAGAAAGTGACTCAGAAATGCTGAGTTGAACTGTTGCTCATAAAAATGGCCCTGCTGTCTAGATTTCGCTGACAGGAGAATTTCCAAAGCTTCACTAGAAAGAGATGATCTGAACTCAGTTTTTGTTTTCTAACCTATCTGAACATTCTCTCACAGTCAGCACTACTATGAAAAATAGTTAAAATGCGAAGCAGATAATTTTGAGAATTTTTTTACATTTCAAGCTTCCTTGTGCACTTATCAGTTCCCAATCAATGGCCTATATGACCTAGGCATACAGGTCATTGATGGGAATGCCTATGACTAAATCAGAATTATCCTTCTGGTTTGGTCTGCTGTGGTAATCAATTTCTAAAATGGAAGTGTTGGAAAATGTTGGTAAAATAAATTTGCACATAACATTCTTCAACAGATCTAGGAGTAAAGACCTCAATATGGGGATATGAGTTACATGAATTGAAAAATTGTTTGGATTTTTAAACATTTGCATAATATTTAAGAGGAACAAATTGCTTTATTCAAACCAGAAGAGACAGACCTTCTGTAGGAATGAGGAAACATGCATAGAATTATCAGCTTACTTGGCTTGTTTAGGATGCTTTTATCAGAAATTTGTAATTCATTTCTTTTTCTTGAGTTCATTAGTTTGTCTTTGTTCAAAACTTTTGGATCATGAAGTGCTAATGGAAGTGCTGTGGCTCAGAGGAGAACTGAGCGAGGCAGTTGCCTTCTGAATCACAGCCTTCTAAAATGCACAGCTTGCATGATGTTTGTGGAGCATTCAGGTATGGGACATGATATTGCCATGGGGGGGGATGTCTTTGTGTGTGTGTGTGTGTGCGCGCGATGCAAGGAGTGTATCGAAATCAGGCAACAACTCAACGTTCTTATGGACCTATATGAGAGCTTGAAGGACAGGGTGGATGCCCTCGAAGGAACTAAATTGAGGGGCCCATCAAGCTCTCAGCTGCCCACATCAATGCCAGAGCTTGCACTTGCTCATCGCACAACACAGCGGCAACCCCCAAGGCAGAATGCGCGGGTCCCAAAGGAACTAGTAGTTGTTGGTGACTATTGTCAGGGAAACGGGGAACATGCTTTGTAAAAAGGATAGGTGGAACAGGACCAGGGTATGTCTGCCAGGGGCAAAGGTTGATGACGTAGAGCAGATATCATCTTTTAAGGGCACAAAAGGTGATATAGTTGTACACATTGGCACTAATGATATCAAGAGTAGGAGACCGGCAGAATTGCTTAACAAGTACAGGTCACTGTTGAAAAAAAGCCGTGAAATAGGGTTGAATTTGAAAGTGTCTGCAATTCTGCCCAGACACGATAGGAGGGAGTATATGATAAGAGCCTTGTCGATCAATTCGGCCCTGGAAAGATTGTGCAAGGCTCAAGGAGTAGAATTTTTTTCAGCCTGGACTGTACTTGTTAACAGGAGAGATTGCTTCTACAGGGATGGGATACACTTAAATAGAAAGGGTGCAAGAATATTTGCTGATGCTATCGAGGCAGTGTTAGGTGGGTCGGAAAACTGCTAGCTTGGGGGGAGACAAAGACTAATAGATTAACAGTAGCCACTGGCAAAGGTGAAAAAGATTCTTGCACTGCTTCTATTGGAATGAGCAGAAGCCTGAAAAACAAGATGCAGGATATTTCAGAGACTGCCGGGAGTCATTGCGGTACAAGTAAACACAAGGGTTGTGTTAGAGTAGCTAAGAACAGAAATAGGTGCATGTATACTTGCGTGTACACCAATGCTAGGAGTTTAGTAAATAAATTTGATGAATTTGAGGTACTGCTCAAAACATCAAAGGCAGATATTGTTGGGATATCAGAGACGTGGTGTCACACAGATATAAGGAATGCAGAACTGGAATTTGGGGAGTACAACAGCTACAGAAAGGATAGACTGGATAGGAAGGGAGGAGGGGTTATGCTATTAGTTAAGAAATACATAAAATCCAAGGAAGTGAAGCCAGTGGACAGCGCTGGACAGTGCAGTGTCGAGTCAGTTTGGTGTGACATAAGCAGTGGGAGAGCAAAATTGAGAGTAGGAGTGTGCTATAGGCCTAATGATTCTGATGAGTATAATAAGATACTGTACAGGGGAATAGAGTGGACTAATAAATCAGAGTCTTATAATGGGAGATTTTAATTTCCCAGATATTGACTGGAATTTGGGGGCTGGTCGCTCACACACTAGCTAGGCTTTTGTGGATTTATTGGGTGATTGTTTTCTACATCAGCATGTTCAGGAGGCAACAAGAGGGAAGAATACTCTTGATTTGATTATCAGCAGTGATTCTTCATGCGTTAAGAATCTGCAGATAAATGAACCACTAGGTGGCAGTGATCACAGTGTGCTGAAGTGGGATTTACTCAAGAGGTAACTACCATTAGAGGTAAAGGGAAGGGTTATTGCTTTCGTAAAGGCGACTACGATGGACTGAGACAGTATTTAAATTCTATACAGTGGGACCAACTGATGATGTTACCAACAGCAAATGCAAAATGGGAAGCATTCAAAGAACTTATCTTGGAAGCTACTAGGCTATACATACCAACTAAGAAATGTTCAAGGTTTAGGCCTAAATGGATGTCAGATGAAGTGATGAGGCATATGGCAGAGAAGAAACATGCATGGGATACATACAAATTAACACATGACACAGAAGCCTATGATAGATACAAGTTGATCTGTAACCAAGTTACAAAGGAGGTTAGGCAGGCGAAGGCAGATTACAAGAAATCTTTGGCAAGGGATGCAAAGAAAAACAGCAAAGAGTGCTTTACTTATGTAAACTCTAGAAGGAAGGGGATGAATCAGATTGGTCCACTTGATATCGATGGGTCAAATGTTGATGATCCTGCTCAGGTAGCTAACAAGCTAAATGAATATTTTGCATCGACATTCACAGATGAGGAGTTATTTAGCGAGGGGAAAGCCAGAGGTGTATTCAACTCTGGCAGTAAGCTAGAGAATCTTGTAATAACTGAGAGTAAAGTGGAGGATAAATTGTTGAAGATAAACACAAGAAAGGCACCTGGGGTGGATGGGATCTATGCAGTTATATTAAAGGAGACAGCAAAGGAAGTAAGCAAACCCTTAGCCATAATTATGAGAGCTTCCTTGGACTCAGGGGAGGTACGCACAGACTGGAGATGTGCAAATGTCACCCCAATTCACAAAGGAGGATCAAAGGCTGACACAAGTAATTATAGACCTGTGAGTTTAACTTTTGTTCTAGGAAAATTAATGGAGGCACTAGTTAAAGAAGCACTGAGGGATAATTTAGACAAGAATTCAGCTATAGCTCGACACAGCATGGTTTTGTTAAGGGGAAGTCTTGCCTGACCAATTTGATTGGATACTATGATGCAGTCACAAATGAACTGGATGCAGGGAATAACTTTGATATTATATACTTGGATCTTAGAAAGGCTTTTGATACTGTTGCACATGGAAGACTGCTGCACAAATTGGAGCAGTGTGGCATTGGAGGCAAATTGCTGCTGTGGATAAAGGGGTGGCTGAGGGGGAGAAGACAGAAAGTGGTAATCAATGGACACTGCTCGTCGTGGACTAATGTTATTAGTGGAGTCCCTCACGGCTCAGTGTTGGGTCCATTATTGTTTTCTGTATTCATAAATGATATTGATGAGGGTATATCAAGCTTAATGTCGAAGTTTGCAGACGATACAAAGGTAGGCAGGGTTGTCAAGGACACTACTGACATTATGCTGCTGCAACAGGATCTGGAAAGGTTGAGCAGATGGGCTGAGAGGTGGCAAATGAAGTTTAACATTGACAAATGTAAAGTACTACACATGGGAAACAGCAACCCCAGAGCAATGTATCAACTCTGACAGTGGTAGAGAATGAAAGGGACCTGGTGGTGGTTGTGCAGGCAGATATGAAGTTCTCTGAGGAGTGCAGACGGGCTGCAAGAGTAGCTCATGGCGTATTGTCAATGATATATAGGAATTTTTCTAGCAGGGATAAGGTGGTGATTATTCCCTTGTATAAGGCAATGGTCAGGCCACACCTAGAGTACTGTATACAGGTCTAGAGGCCTCATTTCAAGAAGGATGTAGAGCTGCTGGAACGAGTACAGAGAAGGGCAACAAGATTAGTGAATGGAACAAAGGGGTGCTCTTATGAAGAAAGGCTTAAGTTTTGCAAATTACAGTGTCTGGAGGTGATAGGCACCAGTGTTAGGCACCAGCGAGGTGATCTGATAGAGGTGTATAAAGCCTTGAATGGTTTGAGCATGCTCAATGCTGATGGGATTCTTCCTCTCGCTCAGAATAATCACCTGAGAGGGCATAAATTCAAATTGAGGAAAGACAGATGTAGGATAGACGTGCGGAAATTTGCCTTTAGCCAGCGGGTGGGTGGTTGGTGGAACAGACTTCCATCCCTTGTCGTGGAAGTTGATAGCCTAAATAAGTTTAAGGCTCGGCTGGACAGGTATTTTGAACGAACAGAGGGGTGAAGTGGTTTTTTTTGGCTGATGCTGCATAAGCTTGCTTTCTTGCATCAAATGCCTCTACTAATGCTAATGAATTGGATTTGAACAGAACATGAGTGCAATTCAATAGCGATCATTTGGACTTTTCAAATTGGTAACTCTGAAAAAGTGCTCATTGTTTTTCTCACCAATTCTAACCTCTTCTTTAAACAGACTCATCAAAGGTTGCCACTGTTCTACCAGTATAATTACACATTTACTCACAGCATAATTTAAACATATTTAACAATAACTGTATTTTTTAGCCGTTCAGCAATCAGGAAACATATGTCTAAAAACATGCATGCATGATCAGCACATATTAGGCACATATGACATCATTGTCATCATGAATGAAATACATTTATTTTTGATGGACTGCACTGCACTGTTATCATGTTCTTTTGTTTGTAATGCCTGTATCATATGTCTCCCACCACTTGAAATTGAAAAAAACCAAATCTTGCATATATGTTGTCTGAAATTATGTTGTATTTCTTCGTCATCTTATAAGAGAGACTGTCATTTAACTTCACACCACACAATCTCACATTACAGAGATCAACACACACCTGATGACCATTCCATTAATGAAAATAAGCAGAAATTTGCAAAATTAAAAAAAAAAAAAAAAAAGAAACACTGTCACCAACTATATTTATTACTTTATGCTGAGAAGGGTCAAATTGAGAGAGCTGGCAGTTATCTGGCATGATACAATTATTAGATATACAATAAGTAACAGCACAAATTGCAAGGGACCTGGTAAAAAGAGAAACTTTTCATAAGATTTTTTTCTCCAATAGTATTCTATCATGAATGGATCATGAGATCTTAGACACATGAATAAGTACAACATATGGGGAGAAATATTTATACATGATACCCATTGTAGGACACTAGTAACAATTCTCAATGTGTCTGGTCTTGTGGGTAATCAGCTGACAGGCCCTATGTGCTGCCTGCTTATCTTGGTGTATATCTACATTTTTTTTTTGGCATGACAACACCAAAGCTCTTTAAAATTTTAAAGAGCTTTGGTGTTGTTTAAGCATTGGTTAAGGATGCATGACAGAGCATGATGACACTTTATTCACTAAGTGCACCCAAGGCTCAACCATCGCTTTTTGTAATGGTAGAATGGACTTACAACACATATATCATGGTCAGAACATTTACCATAAATCCTGTGGTATGGTAGAATGGACACATATCATGGCCATAACATTTATCATATGTGAATCTTGTGGTTCAGCTGTTCCAATCCTTTTGTTATCTGACAAAGCTATGCTACTTAATCCTACATTTGTTGCTACAAGTCCACCTCACTGTGCATTTCTACAGAAGGCTACTTATATATATGACATATAAGTGCACAATGAGGTAGGCTCACAGAACGAAATGGCATAGCTTTTCCAGATACTGAGATAATTGAAACAGACGTCAGTCCACTCTCCGATGGACCAATGTACATACAGTAGCTATAGTAGCCATTTTAAGCACTTACTGTTATATTTGTTCAACCTGCAATGTTTTCTACATCATGCAATGAATTCTTTGGATCACAAATTTTGTACTGTCATGGTGAAAAGCAAAGCTGGTAATTCTGGGTACAAAAACCAACTGCAACATGCTATCTTCCCACATTTCAATATCTGTAGTGGTTTAACACAGGGATTGAGTGGAAGATGCATCTTCCACTCAATAAATTTGCATCTTCTCTCTCTCTAATATAGTCTCTGTATCTTTCACCAGCCTTTTAATTTTAAACAATAATAACATTTTCAATGTGCAAAAAGCAAATTTTGTAGCAGCAGAACAAAAACTTAAATTTCAACATACGTTATGTATACAATTCTTTCCAAGTTACGGAAATCTCAAGCTACATATCATTACATTGCCCATGCATGTGCAGTAGGAAAACAAATCTCTGACAGCAAACAAGCTACATGCCAGTAGCATGCAGAGAACCCAGAAAACAAAAGAGATTCCATTATTTTCACTACAGTAATCATCTGGAATGTATTTTACTACAGGATAAGTACAATTCGAATATTATCTTTTATTATTTCTTAATAAATTTACTATTTACTATTATGATTATGGCAGATGGGCTGAGAAGTGGCAACTGAAGTTTAACATTGACAAATGCAAAGTACTGAAGTAACCCCAGAGGAACGTACCAACTGTGTGGTACTACACTTAGGGTGGTAGAAAATGAAAAAGACCTGGGAGTAATTGTGTAGTCAGACATGAAGTTTTCTGAGCAATGCAGACAGGCTGCCAGAGCAGATCATGGGGTTTTGTTAATGATATACAGGAATTTTGCTAGCAGGCAAAAGGAGGTCATTATCCCTTTGTATAAGGCAATGGTCAGGTGACACCTTGAGTACTACATACAGATCAGGAGGCCTCATTTTAGGAAGGATGTATATTTGCTTGCACGTGTACAGAGAAGGGCAACAAGATCGGTGAGGGGAACGAAGGGGTCCTCTTACCAAGAGAGGCTTAAGTTCTGCAAATTGCAGTTGCTGGAGACTAGGCACCTGCAAGGTAATCTGACTAAGGTGTATAAGGCCTTGAATGGTTTGAGCACGCTGAATTCTGATGGGATTCTTCTGCTTGCTCAGATTATGAACCTAAGGGGGCATAAATTCAAAGTGAGGAAAGACAGCTATAGAATAGATGTGCTGAAATTTGCCTTTAGCCAGCAGGTGGTTAATTGCTGGAACAACTTCCATCTGTCGTTGTGGATGTTAATAGCTTAAATAAATTCAAAGAGGAATTGGACAAACTTTTAGAGGGAATGGTTGTGTGAATTTTTTTTTTTTTTTTTTTTTTTTTTTGGCTGATGCTACATAAGCTCATAATGCTTGCTTTCTTGCAACACATGCCTCTGTTACTATTACTAAGCATTAATGGTGTGCATCATAACAATCACTACTGAATAATACTCTTAGTCATTTGGATAGTATGTAAATTTACACTAGTTATGTAAATTATGAAATTAACATAATTTTGCTTGAATAATTTACCAAACTTGCTGACAATGGATGTGAATTTCTGTAGTAATAACTAAGTACTATAGGTATTAGAACCTATAGTACTTAGTACCGTGCTTGGGTTGGAGGTTGAGAAGATGAAAGAAGATATTTGTTGACATTGGACTTGAACTTCTGTAGACTGTAATTTTCAGGAAATACGTATGAAGGAAGGTTGTTCCAGAAAACGGCAGTTGAATGGATAAATGAGGAAGATGAAAAGTTGGTTCTGCGAGTTTGAAGTTGGACAGTAAATGGATGTTGGCTGGTGGCGGCAAGCGTTTGGACTGTTTTGAAAGAGAGCGCGGGAATTAAAAAGCCAATTCAGAAGAACAGTGCCCATGGAAGTATCTCTAGAAGAGGCATGCAGCAGAAACAGCACGTCTATGAAACAGAGAGTGGAGAGACTCTGTTAGAGATGAATCATTAATTAACTTAACTGCTCTCTTCTGAATGGAATCAAGAAGCCTCAGAGAGGTTTTGGGGGCACCACCCCAGATGTGGGAACAATATTCATGGCAGGGTGGATTTGCAATTTATACAGAGTGAGCAGCTATTTGGAAGAAAAGTAATGCCGACAGCGAAAGAGAAAACCAAGTTTTTTAGATGCAGAGGAAGCAATATTTGTAATGTACTTGTGCCAAGAGAGATTAGAAGTCAGGGTAATCCCAAAAAGAGATATATCATTTTGCCTAGAAATCGGAGTGTCACCAAAGATAAGCATAGGAGCAGAAGAATCCTTTTTGTGAGATATAAGACAAGACTGAGTTTTACAAGGGTTGAAATAAACTAAGTTGTCTTTGCCCCACTGGAGAATTACCTGAAGATTGGCATTTAAGGAATTGGTAGCAGATTTTTGAGAAGTTGAAGCTGATTGAGCAGAGCAAGGTTCCCAAAATGGAAAGTAGAATGCAATGTGCTATCATCGGCAAAACTATGGATAGAATTTTCAGTTAATGGAAGAAGGTCATTAATATACAAGAGGAAAAGAGTGGGGGAAAGAACTGAACCTTGGGGGACACCGGCATTAGTGGAGAAGTTAGAAGACAGAGAGCCATCTACCATCACCCTCAGTGAGTGATCAGAGAGAAAACTGGATAACCAATTACTAAAAACAGTTGGCAAACCATAAGATGGAAGCTAGTTTAGAAGACCTTTGAGATGTCAAGAGCAACTACTTGTGTTTCACCGAACCTTTCCATTTGAATTAGTCCATTCATAAATGGGTAATAAGCCAGAATGCCAGTGGATCGACACAGACGGAATCATACTGGCGATCGTTGATCAGACGGAAGGTTTGTAGGTAGTTTAAGAGTTGGCGGTTAATTGATTTCTCCATTACTTTAGAAAGAGTAGAAGTAATTGCAGGGTTGTTTGTGAGAAAAAGATCAAGCATGTTGGCTGTATGATTAGGAATGTCTGGTATTCTTGTAGGTAAATGAAGAATCTATGCAAGGTCATTAGTAATTGCAAAAGTCTTAGCATCTTGACCAGCTGGGTCGGTGTGACTAGAAAATGGAAGCCAGCTAGAGTTGTTAACATTAAAATCACCAAGGAAAATTACCTCACTGTTAGGAAAGTCAAGTTGCAAAGAGAGGAAGTCAAAGAGCTCCAAGTGATTAGTGGAGTTGGGAGAATGGTAGAGATAACAGATGAATTTGACACAATGAGGTAGAGAGATTTTAAGCCAGAGAAGATCAAAGAGAGGAGATTCCAAATTGCCAAGTCTCTAACAGGTAATATCAGAATGGACATACGCACAAGAACCACCTTTTAGGCGAAATGAATCATACAGCGAATAATTTGGGCATCTGAGATGAGAAGTGGTTGAATCAACCGATAACTGAGATTCTGTTAGAAAAAGTACATGAGGTTTGGTAGACTGCAAGTGGAAATGGACATTGTTGAGATTAGAACTGAGACCACGTATATTCGTGAAATGAATTAGGAAGTGCTTGGGAAGTTTAGATCGTTTCGCAGATAAGCTTGCTCTATTAGTTTGACAATTTATGGTGTATTCAATAATAAGAAAAAGTGGGTGGGACATGCTGTATGAAGTAACGAAATTTTTGGATATGGCATACACCATGGTAAGAATATACCCAGATCCTTGACATAACATGGCCTTGACAACGCTCCCCGCAAACACACTACTCGGACTCCCTCTGGTCACTATCTGGCAGAGTAGAGGAAGCAAGTTATATACTAGCTGATCCGGAAGCCTCCTAGAGAGTTACCAATAGGTTCGGTCCGGTGTACTAACTAGCGGCTGGCCTGCAAACACGGTTTTAGAGCTGTACCCTCGAAATGTAAGGAATATTGGATCTCGCCACGATGTTCATCATAACCTCATAAGTCATCAATCATACTGCATGATGGAAAAGATAGGAAAGGGTTGAATGGAACTTAGCTCTAGAGACTAAACATGAGTTCCACCACTTCAAACCTCCAATAAGCAAAGTGGTGGTATTACAACGGTTTATAAGAGTCATCTACCACCTAATACTGCCTGGTAACATAGAGGGGCAGCATTCCTCCATGTGTTGTGGGTGCCACACCTTGATCCCTGCTTATGTTGGTTCACACCTGGGTGGTCACCCACCATGTAATTGTGCATGGAAGTTATACCCAGGATTACTAACAGTTCCACCATCATGAAGGTGCAAGCAGAGGATTTGGCTGTCACAGACCGTCTGGACTTCGCCGAAATTGGGTCCACTTGACTTGAGTGTCATCCGAACATCAGTTCCATCAGCGTTTTAGACTCCCAGGTAGCAAGTACAGCTTATCTGGCATATCTGAGAGAATGTCTGTGACAACCTCAAGGACCAAACAGAACATATGATAACGATGAAAGTGTAATGCAATTTCCATTATAAAAATGACCTTTTAGAGAGATTAGCTTAGTTATATAGCAATAATTTACTAAGCAAACTAAATAGCTTAGTTATATAGCAAAAATTTCAAATTCCAAGGTCTTGGAATGAATTACCAAAAAAAATGTGTTATTGGGTTCAACATTACGATATTTTCATGATACCTCAATTTATTCCAATGGGATGCAAAATACATTTCCATGATATTTTTAAGTTTGCACCAGCCGGCAAAAACTTATGTAAATTCGAATTTCCATAAGTAGAGTATTATGTAAGCCGGGGAGTGGCTGTATTTTATATGATACTAAGCATGATCCTTATTGTGTATTATGTCTGTACAAATATGTGTTCATAATTAATCTTCATACTGTGTAGGCTGATAAATCTAGAATAACTCATGGTGGGGGCCTACTCTGTCCATATGACAGAGCTCTGTGGGGGTGGGATAATGTGACACTAACAGACTGGCCTAGCTAGGTCTACTCAGGTTCCTATCTGAGCCCAAAAAGAACATCCCTGTGAGATGAAATGGATGGAAAGATGTGTAAGGGGTTTATCACTGGAGGTCAACGTCACTTGGAATATTTATATTGGAATAAGCAGTACTGATGAACTGAAAACCTCACCTGAAACATGGAGAAATGTTACCATCAACTACAAAATGGTGGAAATTGTTTAATGTGCTGTATTAAAAGCATTAAACTATTAAAATCTGAACTCTGTTTTTTTTGTTTTTTTTTCTTTATTTTTTCGTCCCAAAAAAGTGGAGTATTATTATACATTAAAGAATAATTTCTACTCACCTGACTCAGAGTCATGAGAAATTGTTTGAGCGCAATAAGGCTTTCTCCACTGATAGTTCGCCGAACAGCAATTTCTTGATTTAATGAGTAGTTAATGGCATTCTCTAGATCTATCATATTCAGTCGGGTAATAGGATAAATTTTGCTACATTAAAAAAAAAAAACCTAATGAAGATGCATATAATGCATATAACCTAAAGATGCATATAATTTTATTTTTATCTGCTCAGTGACAATAAAAAATAAAAATGTACTGTTTTAACGTACCCAAAAGAAAATAGAATCAGAAAACTATGTTCTGATAATTCAAATTGAACTACGAAATTGAATGTGTAATACAGAAATTTCCTTTATGCAGTAATAGCTAGTAGGAATAGCTCAATGTACAAAAAATGAACCTTCTTGCTCTAATTTGTTTCTTTTTTTTTGTTTTTTTTTTTTCAATGCAAAAAATTCATTGTATCAATGTTCATAGGGTGGTATAGACATTCTCATTATTATTAGCTATATGGTGAAAGGAAGCCTGAGGCTTATGCTGCACCAGTCAAAAAAAAAATTCCCGAGTTACCCTGTGAGAGAGAGAGAGAGAGAGAGAGAGAGAGAGAGAGAGAGAGAGAGAGAAGTAGAAGGAAATCACCAAGAAAGAGAAGAATGATGATATCCAGCTCAGGACCCTGGGTGTGCCAAGCCCATACTCACCAGACATGAGCCCCTGGGGTTAACATTTCTAGATATGAGCAATCATCATCTGTAACTGCATTTTATCAGACTCAGTCATGTTCCTAACCTGCATAAAAAGATAAGTCTTGAGCACGTTTCTTTGTGTGAAGCTCAGAATGGCTTTTCTCAAAACATGAAACACGATCATGAAAGCTCATAGTCGATTGAATTGATACTGAGAATGCAGTGCATCCAATGGTTCAGGCACAGAAAAATTAGATAACAACTACTGGTGGATGATCCCTATCTTGATAGGTTGGCAACAATGTCATTCCTCTCATTAGAAATCTCCATCTCCACAAAGGTTAACATGTAGACCAATAAAAGTACAAAATGATTCTGGAGGACTTCTTCAACCTATCATCCATTATGAGTTGATAACAGATGATTCTATCATCAATAGGTACCCTTCAGAGACACAATTTGTTACCTATAAGACAATATATGGAAGCCATACCGAGTGGTCTTGCATGCGGGTGCAAAATACATGTGCCTTGAGTGACCAGGGTTCAAGCCCGTGACTGCTAAATACAGTGCTGTTTCTTGTATTCTGTCTACCTTGTGAACTCCTCTGACTGTTTGGTCGTCCCGGAGTGTAAACAGGAAATTTATTTATTAACTCCGGTGGCTCACATCTGGTGAGTATGGGCTTGGCACACCCAGGGTCCTGAGCTGGATATCATCATTCTTCTCTTTCTTGGTGATTCCCTTCTACTTCTGACTCTTGTTTTCTTTCTCGGGGTAATTCAGAAATTTTTTTTTTTTTTTTTGTGTTTGTGCAACATAAGTCTCAGGCTTCCTTGTACCATGTGGCTAATAATAATAATAATAATAATAATAAATGTCAATAACTGCAGCATCCCTCACCACTTCTATTGATTAGTGGCACAAACATACCTAAAGTTAGGGCTGTGGATAAAATAGCCAAATACAGGACACAATCAAAATGTTCCAGAATTGCATTAAATGTAATTAAACCTATACACAGCCAGTCTCAAAGTACTTTCCTTCAGTAGTAATGCACTTTTAACACTGATTATAATTGATAACAGTTTCTGGAGCTATTCTGGCTGATTGGCACAGAGAACATTGTGAGTTAGCATTAGTATAGGCATATGATGCAAGAAAGCAAGCTCTTATAGCATCAGCCAAAAAAAAAAAACTTTCCAAATTCACCAATCCATTCACTCCAAATTTTGTCTAGTTCTGCCTTGAACTTATTTAAGTTGTTGACCTCCACTACTACAACAGATGAAAGTTTGTTCCAACTATGAACCACCGGCCGGCTAAAGCCAAATTTCCGTATATATGCATATATATATTCTAAAATTCTTTCCTCAATTTGGATTTATGTCCCCTCAAGTGAGTAATCTGAACAAGAGGAAGAATCCCATCAGCATTGAGCTTGCTCAAACCATTCAAGGTCTTATACACCACAATTAGATTACCTTGCAGGTGCCTAGTCTCCAGATTCTACGATTGCACAACTTAAGCCTTTTTTGGAAGGACTTTTTTCTCACCAATCCCATGGCCCTTCTCTGTACTCGTTCCAGTAGCTTTCCATCCTTCCTAAAATAAGGACTCCAGACCTGTATGCAGTACTCAAGGTGTGGCTTGACCATTGCCTTATACAAGGGGACAATAACCTCCTTATCCCTGCTAGCAAAATTCCTGTATATCAAGACACTAGAGCTACCCTTGACACAAGACACTATGAGCTACTCTTGCAGGCTGTCTGCACTGTTCAGAAAACTTCATATCTAACTGCGCAATTACTCCCAGGTCCTTTTCATTCTCCACTATCCTAAGTGTAGTACCATCCAGTTGGTACGTTACTCTGGGATTACTGTAGCCCCTATGCGGTACTTTTCATTTGTCAATGTTAAACTTTAGTTGCCACTTCTCAGCCTATCTGCCTAACTTTTCTAGATCCTGTTGCAGTACCATACTCTACTATTAACAACCCTGCCAACCTTTGTATCATCTGCAAACTTGGACATCAGGCCTGATATACCATCATCGATAAATACATTAAACAACAATTGGCCCAACACTGAAGAATGCTATTGGACTCCACTAATAACATTAGTCCATAAAAAGCAATGTCCATTGATTACCATTTTCTGTCTTCTTCCACTCAACCATCCATTTCAGCAACTTGCCCTTAATGCCATACTGCTCCAATTTGTACAGTAGTATTCCATGTGCAATAGTATCAAAAGCTTTCCTAAAATCCAAGTATGCGATATCAAAATTATTTTTTTGCATTCAGTTCCTTTGTGATTACATCATAGTATCCAATCAAATTTGTCAGATAAGACTTATAGTTCATACTAATGCTCTGTCTGAACTATAACTGCAGTCTTGTCTAGTGATCCTGCATTGCTTCTTTAACCAGTGACTCCATTATTTTCCCCCAAACAGAACTTAAACTAACAGGTCTGTATTACTCGTGTCACCCTTTGAACCCCATTGTGAATTGGGGACACATTTGCACATCTCCAGTCCATGGGGTCCTCTTCTAAGTCCAAGAAAGCATTCATAATTATGGATAAAGGCTTGCCTACATCCTTTGCTGCTTCCTTTAATATAATTGGATAGATCCCATCCACCCCAGGTACCTTTCTTATGTTCAATTTCAACAATTTCTCCTCCACTTTGCTCTCAGTTACTGCAAAAACGTTTAGCTCACTGCCAGAATTTGATAAGCTTCTAGCCTCCACTTCCCTCCAGATTTCCTCATGTGTGAATGTAGATGCAAAAATACTCATTCAGTTTGTCAGCTACCACAGCAGGTTAATCAATAATCGAACTGTCAATGTCAAAACGTCAAGTTGCATCAATAACCCCTTGTTCATTGCAGAAGTGATGCCTCAAAGCTTTCAGTTTTGGATTAAAAAAAAAAAAAAAAAAAAAAAAAAAATTGAATGTGACAGGTCATAAAATAAGGTGGATGCGGTAGAATAACAACTGTGTTTAGCGAACTATTACTGCATAAGTGATTAAGACATCAAAGGAAAGGCAGATATTGTTGGGAAAAGATGGTGTCACACAGATATAAGCAGTGCAGAAATGGAATTTGGGGAGTACGGGTACACAAAGGATAGACATAGTAGGAAGGAAGGAGGGGGTTATGCTGTTAGTTAAAAACATAAAATTTAAGGATGTGCACAGAGTTGATATGAGTGGACAGTACAATGTTCAGTCACTTTCATGTGATATAAGAACTGGGAAAGGGAAAATGAGAGTAGCAGTGTGTTATAGGCCTAATGACGCTGATGAGTACAACGAACAATTGTGTAAAGAAATACAGTGGGCCAGTAAATTAGAATGTCTTGTAATGGGGGATTTTAACTTTGCAGATATTGACTGGAACTTGGGGGGGGGGGTTGGTCAATCGCATGGTAGCAAGACTTTTGTGGATTTATTGGAGGATTTTTTCCTACAGCAAGATGTTTGAGAGTTAACCAGAGGGAGTAATACTCTTGATCTGATTATCAGCGGTTATTATTCATGCATTAAGAATTTGCAGATAAAAGAACCACTAGGTGACAGTGATCGCAGTGTACTGATGTGAGATTTACTTAAAGATTTAACTACCATCAAGGGTAAAAGGAAGGGTTTTTGTTTTCGTAAAGGTGACTACAGTGGTCTCAGACAGTTTTTAAATTCTATACAGTAGCATCTGAAAACTGATGATGTTTAAAACAGTAAATTCTAAATGGGAAACCTTCAAGGAATTAATGTTGGAAGCTACTAGGCTTTTCATACCAACTAAGAAATACGGTTCAAGATTTAGACCTAAATGAATGTCGGATGAACTAATGAGGCTCAAGGCAGAGAAGAAAAATGTGTGGAATGCACATAAATTATCAGGTAACACAGAAGCCTATGGCAGATTTAAGTTAGTCTGTAATCAAGTCACAAAGGAGGTCAGAATTACGAAAAAGCCTTGGCAAAGGATGCAACAAAGACTTCTTTACTTATATAAACTCTAGAAGGTAGGGGATAAATCAGATTAGTCCACTTGATGTTGGTGGTTCGACTGTTGATGATCCTGCTCAGATAGCTGACAAACCAAATGAATATTTTGCATTTACATTCACACATGAGGAATTCTGTATGGAAGGGGAGGACAGAAGTTTACTAAACTCTAACAGGGAGCTAAATGATTTTGTAATAATGGAGAGAAAAGTGGAAGAGAAACTGTTGAAGTTAAACATAAAAGAGCACTGAGGTGAATGGAATCTATACAGTTATACTGAAGAAGGCAGCAAGGGAAATTAGCAAATCCTTAGCCATAATTACGAGAGAATCCTTAGATTCAGGGGAGGTCCCCATGGATTGGAGATGTGCAAATGCATCTCTAATTCACAAAGGGAGTTCAAAGGGTCACACAAATAATTATAGACCTGTTAGTTTAACTTCAGTTCTAGGGAAAATAATGGAGTCACTTCCCCCCTAACCTAAACCCAGCATGAGTTTGTTAGGGGAAAGTCTTGTCTGACCAATTTGATTGGATACTATGATATGGTCACAAAGGAACTGGATGCAAAAAATAATTTTGATATTCTATACTTGGATTTCAGGATAGCTTTTGATACTGTTGCAAATGGAAGACTGCTTTACAAATTGGAGCAGTATGGTATTAAGGGCAAGTTCTGCAATGGATAAAGGGATGGTTGAGTGGGAGACAGCAGAGAGTGGTAATAAATGGATACTACTCTACGTAGACTAACGTTATTAGTGGAATCCCCCAGGGTTGGGGGCTGGGTCCACTATTGTTTTGTGTATTTATGAATGATATCGATGAAGGTAAATCAGGCCTAATGTCCATGTTTGCTGATGATACAAAGGTTGGCAGGATTGTTAATGACAGTAAAGACAGTATGCTACTGCAACAGGATTACAAAAGTTAGGCAGATGGGCTGAGAAGTGGCAACTAAAGTTTACCATTGACAAATGCAAAGTACTGCATATGGGTAGCAGTAATCCCAGAGTAATGTACCCCCAAGAGAAACATACCAGCTGTGTCATACTACACTCAGGGAGGTGGAGAATGAAAAAGACCTGGGGGTAATTGTGTTGTGCAGTCAGATATGAAGTTCTCTGAGCAGTGCAGACAGACTGCTAGAGCAGATCATGGAGTTTTGTCAATGATATATAGGAATTTTGCTAGCAGAGACAAGGAGGTGATTATCTCCTTGTATAAGGCAATGGTCAGGCCACACTTTGAGTACTGCATACAGATCTGTAGGTCTCATTTTAGGAAGAATGCAGAGTTGCTAGAATGAGTACAGAAAAGGGCAATGAGATTGGTGAGAGGAACAAAGGGGTGCTCTTACCAAGAGAGAGGCTTAGGTTAAAGTTGTAGCATCTGGAGACTAGGGACCTGTGAGTTGATCTGATTGAGGTGTATAAGGCCTTGAATGGTTTGAACAGGCTCAATGCTGATGGGATACCTCTGCTTGCTGAGATTAAGAACCTGAGGTGACATAGATTCATACTGAGGAAAGACTGTTGTAGAATAAATGTGCAAAAGTTTGTCTTTAGCTTGCAGGTAGTTGATTGCTGGAACAGACTTCCATCTGTTGTTGTGGAAGTTGATAGCTTAAATAAATTTAAAGCTAAACTAAACATACATCATTTGGAGTGATCGAATGGGTGAAATGGGAAGTGTTTTTTTTTTTTTTGGCTGATGGTATGTAAGCTTGCTTTCTTGTATCATATGCATCAACTAATGCTAATAAGAATTGAGTGGTGTATAAATCCAATGTAATGCAATTACTTCTACTCTTTCACTGCTTTCTATTCTGGGTGCTTTTGTCAAACTGCTTCTTTCCACTATTATAACATATATACATATCTTCTTAATTACAATGGCACCTTTGAGGAATGAATTTAAAATACACAATACCACTATGGTCAAAAAACTTCTAACACCACCGTTCTTAAAAAAGCTTGCTGCTATTTTTTTTGACTCCAAGGAATAATGGTCTGTTATCAGATACCATTATGAGATCACCATAAACTGCCATCTGTTCACTGCATTGATTCTCAGTAATGCTAAGCAACCTGACACATTCAAATCATTGCTTAAAATTCCAAGGCAGCTTCTGCATGAATTTTTAAAGCAATCACAAGTTTATTAGCTGTCACATGTTTTGGCAAATGAATTGTCCAGATATTTCAATATTTTTCAGGTGAACCAGCAGATATAAGGCCTACAAGCATGATCATTGTATCTTAAACTTTCTCTTCTCTTTCTGAATCTAAAATGCCATTTACACAGCAGTAAAAGACAGAATATCCTCTCCATAAACCTAACATATCATTTACATTTCAGAAACAGATTTCCCTTAGCTGCATCGGCAAAATATGATGTGACTGACTTAGAAACCTTGATAAAATAAATATCTTCAAAAAGCACACAGCAACAAAATGTATTGAATGATCAACAAATTTCTATGTACATGTAGGTTGAAACTTGAAACTGACAACAGGAAATTACACTGTTTGTTAACTGCAGAACATAGGCAGCTAGTCTGAGAACTGTGTGTGTGTGTGTGTGTGTGTGTGTGTGTGTGTGTGTGTGTGTGTGTGTGTGTGTGTGTGTGTGTGTGTGTGTGTGTGTGTGTGTGTGTACGTTTGTGTGCGTGCGTGTGTGTGTGTGTGTGCATACACACACGTTTGGTCTGGAGAAACTTCTAATAATAAATTTATTGTCATCAACTAATTAACAAATTTGAGATGACTATACACCTCTTTTTTTTTTTTTTTTTATTTTACAACCTGCACCATGGGTAGTTTTTTTTTCTCTCTTCCCTCTGGAATGGACCCCCCAGAGGTTCCTGGCCCACCTGCTGACAACACCAGGTGGGTCAGAGTCTCTTTCGAGACAGTACAGGTTTTACTGGGACTGGCCCACCTTCGTGGTGTGGACAAGTACCCAAAATCATCTGTCCAGTTGACATGCTTCTGGGTAGCCAAGCGGCCAGAACAGAACACACATATCTGGCTCATTTGTAGTGATACTGTTCTTCACAGAGATACGAGGCGGAGCTGAACAAACATTCTAGGTGCCGCCCTTACATATACACATGTCCACACATACACCTCTGCCATCAGCTAAGGTGCCTCCGTAGCCAGGTGGGAAGGAGTAGCAGTGCGTAGCACACGCTTCTTGATTAGACCGGGGTTAGAGCCCATCACCACCAATACGGAGGATGCAGAAAGGTCAAGGAATGACCACCACATATTCCCGGAGCAATATGGCCTTAGTTGCTAATGCTCCTAAAACAAAACCAAACCAAACAGCCATCAGCTGTGCATGTCCTGGAAGCCAAATATCATTATCTGGAATGCTCTTCTGTAATTGCATCCTTCATCTCATCCACACTACTGAAATGCAGTTTCTTCAGCTGAGATTTCATGACCCTGTAAAGGAAAGCATATTGAGGGTGTAATAATAATATAATCTTGATATCTGTTAAGTATGCTATTGCACTTCGCATGAGGTGGATTACTACACTATCATACAAGAACCACCAGTTCTTGTCAGTCCACAGCTGCTGGCATTTATGACAGCAGCTGTGGACTGACAAGGCATCCTATAAATGATAGCATCTCATAAAAATCTTGTTAACATTAAATCTTTCTAATATGGATTCATAATGAACAGTTCCTTTGGCATCACAGGAAAAGTTCCACCATGATTTTACCCTTGGTTCTCTCCCAACAAAACTTTTTTGGGAAAGAGGAATACTTGACCTTTCACACTTTCTTATTTGCTGTTAAACCTTTAGATCTAACAGCAAATAAGATCTGGAGCTGTTAGATCCAACGCAAACATTTCTTATAATTCTTCCTTGATACCATCAATCCACCTGCTTCTTGGTCTGCATAAATATTGCCTGATAATACAGAATATCCTTGCAGTTGATCAAAGAATCTGGAGCTTCTGGCACTTTGATCATGGTGGTTTAGTGGTTTGCAACAGTTTGAAATAAACCAATGCCCTGAACATTCTGCTAAACTCAAAGCAAACAGGAGGGCAATAGCACATTCTCTTTGAGAAGACCATCAATTTATTGCAATAAGGGGTTCAAGACCTTGACTGCTAAATACGGTCAATCTGCCAACCCGCACTGGACCAGCATGGCAGATTGTGGTAAACATGACTTGGTGAGAAGACCTCAATCCTCAGTAGATTGAAAATGGCTGCAGATTTATTTATTCTTTATTTTAACTCACTATCAATGGCACTTAACAAGTGCCATTGATAGTGAAAAAGCATAAATTTTTCAACAATAATGAACTGGCTCAAAACTGATCCTTGAAGTGTATGAGAGTGCAGTGAAGAAGTGCAAATGTTTAATACATCTCTGCGATTGTCAGGTTTTTTTTTTTTTTTTTTGCTGATGCATTATAAGCTTACTTTCATGCATCATTTGCCACTACTAATACTAACATGTAGAACTTGCTTCCCAAGTTTTAACACTTTTCTCAGCTGTTGGAAATAGCAATGAACAATGAAATATATAGAATTGGGTCTCTGGACATGTTCATTAATAGTCATAGCAGAATTTTCTTCAAGTGTGGCTGTTAAAAAGTTAACAAATTGAATGGGTCAGCCTGCTTCATCGGATAAGCCTTAGTCACCAGACCTACACTCATCTCCTTGCCTTGCAATGGAAAATAATGTGTATTATTTTACATGGTTGTAAGAATGGGAATAATGCACTTACATTAAAAAAATATTATATGTCTAATCTGATAATCCTATCTTGTCTATAATGACTGAAGAAAAAAGGAAGAAAAAGAAAAAAAGCAGGGAAGCATTATTAATAAATTAAAACTTATATACATACTTATGTACACTGATACACATATAAATAATCCAAGTTTGGCAATGCAAAAAATAAAAAAGCTACTTCTGGGATGGCCAGATATCTTTAATTTTTTTACTTAAAAATTTAAGAAAAAAAATTTGATCAACACTTCAACAAAGTTACATAATGATTTAATAATTAAACACTGATATTTTATTATTTTCAAGAGATGTCAAAATATATTTTCATTCCAAAAATTGTGAAAATATTTGTTAATAAGAGATGGCACTTCACTGTTAACTGACAACTACTTTAATGATTAAATAATAAATTAACACAAAAAATAAATAAATAAAAAAGGTTATGATCTGTAAATTAGTAGAGTCAGTTTTTAACAGAACTAACCTTTTTGGAGTTCCCTTTGTGCTAGAGAAGTTACCAGGCTGCACAGTTTTACTCTGTCCTCCAAGAACAGTTACAAACTTTTGCCTAGCTACACTTTCTGGAAAACTATAAAAATAAGACAATTTATTATGATGTTGATTTCAATTATAACATATAACTAAATTATATGTTATAATTTCCAGTTGTAATACAAACAATATAATGAAAAATTACTTAATGCAAGGTTATTATAAAATTATTATAAAAATGCTATTATTTTATTGTAATAAAGTAAGTTTTTTTTTAGTTTATAGTATATATGTAATTATAGATCTAGCTTTTTCTAAGTGACTATATGACTTACTTTTCAATAAGTGTTATTTTGTTCTCTCTTGAAACTTGAAGTAATACTGGAAGTTCTGTGTTGTCAAGTTGCTTGTTTATTTCATTAACTAAACGCTTGTTGCCTGATGATACTGAACGAATTGGTAGAGTGTTAACAGGCAACACATCAAGTATCACCTAAAAATATAAAATAATCTGATAAATCAGGAGAGAAATAAAAACAAAAGAAAAAATTTCATGTTAAGAACAACTCATTGATAAAAAATATTTCCATCACAGTTTCTAGATGACATAGCAGAACATGCCTATCAACTTATTCTCTCTTGCATATGAGGAAATTGGAGCAATTTAATTTAAAAGATTTAAACATTAAAAGTATCAAAAATTTTTACTTTTTAACAAAAAGTATTGCAAAAAAATTGTAAAAAAAAAAATTAAAAATAAAAATAAAATAAAAGACTGACATCAATATTTTGGCATAGCTTAAAAATTGAAAAATCCTTAAGTTGGTAAAAGAAAATAACAAAAAAAAAATAAAATAAAATAAGTATATAAATAAACAAATCAGTAATGAAAGAAAAATGTGTAGATCTAGATATTCTTTTGTAATCAGCTAATTAAATGTTTGGACTGAAAATAATTAGGTATTGAAGGGGGGAGGATGCAAAGTAAGTATGCCAATAGTAAAGGGAAGACTGAAGCAAGTATATCACCCTCATACTGATACGAATGTTCCTATTATCCTATTTTTATTGCTATTTTTCGTCTTTATTTATTTAAAATACTCCTTTTTCCCTTCTCCCATCCTCAATTTAATACCTCACCCTTATACCATTTGCTTGTTCTAAATTTATTCTTAAAATACATTGATTACCTATCTATACAATTTAACTTCTACACTAGATTCTACATATTTATATTTAACGTATTGATATTAACCATTTTTATTCTAACAATACTTATTTTTACCTAAATAAATTATGCTGCGTTGGGACTACTTTGTCGATACTGTATTAGAAAGTGCTAATTTCATTTTTGTTGCCTTTTTGGCCTTTCACTTTTCTTCTACTACTATGGACAAGTATAGAAATGCAGTTCCTGATATATGGTCAGGTGTAGTCCCCTGATGAAATACCTGATCATGTATCAATATATATATTTCTGCTAACATCAGATCAAGCATATTTGCATTACCTATATTCGACCATTACTAAAAATGTTTTACCCCCATATCTGATCACAGCTACATCATTTTATCTTTATTTTTATTTGCATTTTATTAGTATTTTGATGTACTTATTTTACTTTACAGTTCCCCCACTCTATATTGGCTTGGTAATTCAGCCCATAATTTTCTTAATTTCATCATAACCTCTAGGATATTAACATTCTTTTACCTTTCACAAATCTACTACACTTCTTTTCTACTTTCCTCACCCTTCTAGTTACTGGCACTTTTAACTTTCACATCCATTTATACATACTTAATTCAACCCCAGGGGTTCACATCTGGTGAGTATGGGCTTGGCACACCCAGGGTCCTAAGCTGGATATCATCATTCTTCTTTTTCTTGGTGATTCCCTTCTGATTCTTGTACTCTCTCTCTCTCTCTCTCTCTCTCTCTCTCTCTCTCTGGGTAATTCAGAATTTTTTTTTTTTGGCTGGTGCAGCATAAGCCTTAGGATTCCTTGCACCATATGCTAATAATAATAATAATAATAAAAAGAATAAAAGAAGTTTACCTCAATATGATAGGTAAAACACTTCCGTATAATACTCTCCAGAAATTAAAAAAAAAACAATTAAAAATAATAATAATAAAAATTCTTAATTTTTTTTAAAATTGTTTTAATTTCTGGAGAATATTATACGGAAGTGTTCTACATATCATATTGAGGTAAACTTCTCTTACTCTTTTACAAATATTGATATCAATGTGGAATGTATTGAGCATTATAGCTCTGGTTCATACTATTAAATACTTAATTCAATATATTAATACTACTTATATATACTCGCATCCTGTAATGATGCTTTGTGCTTTTAGGTGCATCTGTCATACATGATATATTAATCTTGCATTCACTGAAACCATTTCATCAACTATATACCTCTTTTCATATGTAACTCTTTAAACATTACCTTTAAGGGGTTAACATTGAATACCCATTTTTTATATATATATATATATATATATATATATATATATATATATATATATATATATATATATATTCATCACCACCCGCAAAACAAAAATCAATCGAAGTCTCGATTGATTTTTGTTTTGCGGGTGGTGATGAAATTTTTTTTGTTTTAGATGGGATGCATTAGTGGTAATTAAGGCCTAACTAACTGGTTAGCCATAGTTGTTCTAGCAGTTGTTGGTTTGCCTATAGTTCCATGTTAACAATTTAACAGCGAATCAAGTTAACAAATATATAAATGTAAAGTTTGGAAAGATTTAAAGTAAGAGGAGAGAGGAAATAAAGGGAATTATTAAAGATTGAGTCAAGAAATATTAGGAATATAGCTAGGAAGAATTAGGAAAGTAACATTCCTTCACATGGCCATCTCTCTGCTACTTCCTCAGGGGCTTTGAGCAGACAGATAGCTATATTAAAAGAATGTCTCGTGCATATCCATTTCTGCAATCTCAATAACAGTTTTTCTTAGTAAGCTCATGTTTAGTTATAAATGTCCAAATGTAATAAGGCAAATAAAATTTAATTTTGAATTTATTTTAAATTAAATTTAGTTTTAAATTTTTGGATTATTATTAGCTGCAAACTGAGATTGAGCCCCAAAGACAGACGGGTATGCATCAGAGTAAATACAAAAAGTACATGTATATAGGTATTTATCTGTGATTACTATAGCTGGTGGTTGGTACTAGAAAGTACGTGCAATCTGCCCATCTTTAACAAATCAGACCAGATGGCCCGGGGCACCATTGGTCTGGTTTGTTGGTTAGTCTGTCATTAATAATTATATTGTTTAAGGGATGGGTTCATTTGTTTGTTAGTGATTATGCGACCTGTATTAAATTTTTAATCGATGGTTAGTGATTACCATGGATACCTATATAGATGTTTGGGTTAATACATTTTAATATTAAAAAAAAAAAAAAAAAAAAAGTAATCAAATTGGTAATGTAATCTACTGGACAAGGACTGGTATAACCTTTCTACAGCATAACAGCCCGTGTATGCCAAGTGGGATAACTACAAAGGGTACTAGGAAAGTTTTGCAATACAGCTTTGTTTATTTAATTTTTTCAAAGTAATTTCCTCTACATTCAATACACCTCTCCATCCTCCGAAACCAATCTTTAAACCAGTTCTGCCAAGTTTCACTAGGGAGTAAAGCACACTCGTTGTCCCAAGCCCGTTTTGAATTGAAAAATTTTTCGATTTGAAAAATACAGCTTTCATTTTCTTCTTTACAGATCGGGATTTTCTGACAATTACGGGTGTGTCGTCATCATCAAAGACCCAAACTTTGTTTTGAGCCTTGGTCGGCAGATCGTAATAGTACAGCCAAGTCTCGTCACCTGTCACGATGTTGTTCACATACCGAGATTGTCCCTTATCAAACTTTTTTAACATCTCCCGGCACCAAGTCACACGTTGTGTCATCTGCTCTTCAGTCAGTTGATGCGGCACCCAGAGAGAACAAAGTTTCTTCACGTGCAAATGATCTTGCAGAATCGAACGAATTGCTGGTGCATTTAGGCCCAAAGTATCCTCTATCTGTTGGTAGGTCACTCGCCTGTTTTCGTCAAGCATTTTCCTCACAGCAGTAACGTTTTCCTCCGTAACTGACGTTCGTGGCCTTCCCGGCCTCTCAGAATCCTCCAGAGTGAAATTTCCCCTTTGGAATTCTCTATACCACCTGAATATCGTTGTACGATGTGGACAATCATCATCTAGTGCAAGAGTCATTTCTTCTAAGCACTGGTCTATGGTTAAACCACGCACGAAATTATACCGCAAAACTGTCCTTATCTCATTTCGTGACCACGATGCCATCGCAAGCACTTTACACTCTCACTACTAATGAATAACTGAGCCCATCGACTTGGCGCGGCGGCTACTATGCACGTATGAACATGTCTCAACATGCAGCAACAAGCAGCTTCCTGTGATTCATTGTTGCGTCATATTGCAAAACTTTCCTAGTACCCTTTGTATATACATATTTAGATACCCTCCATCAGTGATTTTAACCTTGTGGTGCTTCGGACATCATTATAATCTGAAGGAAAGGTGTAGCGTGTTTGCTTTTGTTGCTGTTTATGACAACAAAGTCAAGCACCACAAGGTTAAAATCACAGATGGGGAGGGGTATGTAAATATGTATACAGGGTGATTCACTACCAGTGTGACAAACTTGCAGGAGGTGTAGGGGGATCAAAGACGAATCGGAATCACATAGCATTGCAGGGTCTGAAATGCCTTCGTCATGCGGTAGAGGACGTGGAACGGGAGGTCACGTGAACAGCAATCCCGCTGGAAGCCAGCATTTGCGAACCGTTTCTGTTGAAGAAACCAAGTCGCAAAAGTCCTCCGGAGTGGATAATCCGCAGGCTCCAATGATTGGACGCATTGCAGATGGTATGACCTCATTTGGTTTGTTGACAGTATCCTCCATACAGTGGATTAGGAAATACCCAATCGTTGGCCTATCGCTCGAATACTCTTACTCTGATTGCCTTCTGCAAGACGTAGGACATTCTCCTCATTGTCTGGCGTCCTCGTCATTCGCTCTCGATTCATGGTACCTCTCGTGAAACAACCAGTCTCACCTAACCTTATCATATGATTAAAATCGTATGATGAGGAGCACGCCTGTGCGGGAAACGTTCCTGGTACAAGCACAGAATGGTGCGCCCGTTACAGTCCGCAGCTCCATACGCGAGGCATGTCGTCCTGTTAAACGTTTGAATACTTGTCCATCCTACTGCCTCGGGAACTGGTTCGCAAATGCTGACTTCCAGCGGGATCGCTGTTCACACGACCTCCTGTTCAACGTCCTCTACTGCATGACGAAGGCATTTCGGAACCTGCAATGCTATGTGATTCCGATTCGTCTTTGTGCTCCCTACACCTCCTGCAAGTTTGTCGCACTGGTAGTGAATCACCCTGTATAGTTATCCGACTGGGCATACACGGGCTGCTATGCTGTAGAAAGGTTATACCAGTCCTTGTCCAGTGGATAACATTACCAATTTGATTTAAAAAAAAAAAAAAAAAATGTAATCTTAAAATGTATTAACCCAAACATCTATATAGGTATCCACGGTAATCACTAACCATCAACTTCATCCACTTAAAAACTGCTTCATCTACATCTTCATAAAGGCATAATTTTGCACACTTTTGACTGGGCCTTCTTTCCACAAACAGTTTGAAAATCAAAAAGTTTTTCAGAATGGTTAACATACTACTGGCAGGAATACCAAATTTTAAGCAATTTTTTTTTTACAGTAGAAAACAGGTTTACCAGAGCCAATGTCCGCATCAGCAATACGCCTTAAATCTTTGCTAATGGCTGTACACACACAGCAGTTGACCAGTGTGACTTCTTGGTACAGTAATAGGTTGTATAGGTTTTACTACTTCTTTTTAGGCATTGCTGACCCACTGCTTGGCAAAGGTCTCTCTCTCAAAACTTTCCATCTTTTTCTATTCCGCGCTGTGGTTGGCAAGTTTCCTCCCACAGGGTTTGATGGGAATCACTAAAGTGTAGAATGTTTTAGCTCTTAATTCGTGGAATTAATCCCATTAGCTTTTAGGAGGCTAAAGAAATTAATTCTTAATCCTTTTAGTTCTTAATTCATGCTTTCTAAAGGCGTCAGCTTTATTGCCTAAAGGCCAGAGGTACAAACAGTGTGTACTCAGGTCTCTCGAAATCAGTTTGTTATATGGAAATTCTTTGTTATAAGGAAAATATTTTCTATATAACAACCAAGGGGAAATCAAAAAGTTTGCTACGTAGAAAAATTCGCTATATGGAAGTTTGTTAAAGAGGGTTCGACTGTGTGTATATATAAATAAATCTGCAGCCATTGTCAATCCACTGTAGGATGGAGGTCTCCTCAACAAGCCATATTGAGGGAATGGATCATAATCTGCCATGATTGTTCAGTGCAGGTTAGCAGATCAACTGTATTTAGCAGTCAGGAGCTTGAACCACAGGTCTCTCTCAAGGAGGGTGTGCTATTGCACTCCCACTCCTGACCAATCAGTTATGAAGACTTACAACTGATGACATTTATACAAAGAAACTTAAACAGATTATTTCTCTCCTTTTCAAGATTATCACTGTGTTAATACAACCAGCTTGACTTATTTTATTTGATTACTAACTCACTACATATATAAGAATGCAATTCACAATTAAATTTAAAAGAGCTAAGAAGAAAAAGATAAAATTAAAGACAAAACTAATAAAAATAGCATGATTTCCATCTTTATTTATTCTATAACAGGCTAAGCATAAAACAAGGTGAGCTTTGCATACCATGGAAAAATGAATTTTCCCAACCCATTTATGCACAGCATTCAACAGCTGCCAGCATTACTCAAAAAATAACTTAACTGTTTTTAAGCAACACTTGATCGGCTTTATTTTTTGCTTAGCAATAAAAAGAAAAACAAAAGTCTATTATCGGAAAGTTTCGAACCCAAAGTTAGAAAACAGAACAGTCTTTTCTCAACAGCACTGACTTCCCATTTTTTATGGCTATTGCAATGAAATCGTCAATACTACACTACAGATAAAACATTTTTTTTTTAATTCGAATTTATTTCAAATGAGTGTTGAAGGAGTTTATGCTCAATGCAATGGATATGCTCTATATGTTTTTTATGTACTGCCACCAAAGCACACTAATTGTCCATTTTCCTTCTGCCTGACCTTATCTGAATGTTTTATTCAGATGACATGATTAATTTCTGTAATTCTATAAATATTTTACACAAAAAAAAAAAAGATTTTTTGGACTGGTTCATTCCTAATAAAAATAATAAAAAAAAAAAAAAAAAAAATCACAGAAATATGAGAATATATCTGATTTTGTGGAAATAAAGAAAATACAAGTGACTTCACAGAAATCAGAGCTGTGATATATACCAGGCATACTTTAAGTAAATTAGTTAATTACTTATAAATATCAGAAAAAGAGATACTTCTGAGTAAAGGGGTAAATATTTAATGAATTTTACACAAGAAATACTAAAAAAAAAAAAAAAAAAAAAAATACATAATAAAAAAAACATTACTTCTCTTCCAATGAGCGAATTAGGATGCTCAACAATCAAAATGACAGAGGATACACTGGTAGGAAACTCCATCCACATTTTGTCTAGTGATTCAACCCTAGCGCCAAAATTAGAAAAAAAAAAATAATAATAATAATTTTATGCTTTTTTAAGAAAAAAAAAAAAAGCTGTTATTTATCTAATGACTAAAACTTACTATTTTTCACACTTGAATGATACCATATTATATCAGAACTCAATCACTTTATAAGAATGAAATCATAATTTCATTTTTATAAAATAATAAGAATGACAAGGCAAAACTGAAATGAATTCCTCAGCTGAAATGCATGATTTTAATTATGATTTATTACTTTTTTCCCCACACAATTACTACATATGAATCAACACATGTTTAACTGAAGGAATTAAACAGGTATTAATTCATGTTTATAATTTAAACACAAATCAATACATGTTTGAATTACAAATTTAGTTGAATTCTCTAAGTTGAATGTTCTTACCCTTGTTTGAGTTATCTGTACCTCATTACATTCATTACATTGCTCATTACATTCTACCGTAACACAAATCAAAGAAGGTTCCATGAAATTTTTACACTCTGAAAATAAATTTCATGCATATCCTTTCAATATTACAAACAGAGAATCTGCTAAATAGATTTCTTTTTAGCAAATAAAGTTGTGCAATATCATTCTTACTACTTTGTTAGGATTTGAGTCTCAATCAACCTCACATGCTAATGAGCCATTTATGGCTGGCTATCATTCAATTTACTTCTGTCATTCTATAAATTGCTGGGAATGTCCCCTTGATTCCTACATTCCAATACTTCAACTTTACCATAATAATTGCATGCCAAGTTACTGTGATCACTACAGTCTCAACAAAATTTCAAACATTCATGTCTGTCCTCTAATATAGTTAGCAGCAGTTTCACTATGATAACTAGTGATAGTGTTTGGTTGTTGTAGATAAGTATCAAGCTGTAGTCAACAAGGTATCAGAGTACACCCGTGCACCGCATCTGTGAGGTGCAATAAAAACATTTAGTGCACAGCATTACTCAAAAAATAACTTAACTGTTTTTAAGCAACACTTGATCAGCTTTATTTTTTGCTTAGCCCATTACAGAATAAAAAAAGTAAAATGAAGTCTATTTATGTTATCAGAAAGTTTCAAAACCAAAGTTAGAAAACAGGACAGTCTTTTCTCAACAGCAATGACTTGGTATTTTGTATGGCCATTGCAATGAAATCCTCAATACTGCACTACAAATAAAACAATTTTTTTTTTTAATTTGAATTTATTTCAAATGAGTGTTGAAGGAGTTTATGCTCAATGCAATGGATATGCTCTATAGGTAATACAGGGAGGATGCAGAAAGGTCAGGGAATGACCACCGCATATCCACGGAGCAATACGGCCTTAGTTGCTAATGCTTCTAAAAACCAAACAACAACAGCTCTATATGTACTACCACCAAAGCACACATCTGTGAGATAATCCTGTGCAAGTTTAAGCAATAAAAACATTTAGTGCACAGCATTCAACAGCTGCCAGCATTACTCAAAAAATAACTTAACTGTTTTTAAGAAACACTTGATTGGCTGTAGTCAACTAACACGATACTCTATAATTTGTGAAGAGATTAGCCCAGTAGTGTGCAAACTGGTGGTTGTGAACATTATTAGCATTAGTAGAGGCATACAATGCAAGAATGTAAGCTTATGCAGCATCAGTAAAAAAAAAAAAAAAAAAAACCACCCATTTCATTCCTCCATTTGTTCCAAATGCCTGTCCAGTTCAGCCTTAAATTTATTTAGGCTATCAACTTCCACAACAAAAGATGGAAGTCTGTTGCACCAATCAACTACCCGCTGAGTAAAGGCAAATTTCTGCACATCTATTCTACAACTGTCTTTCCTCAATTTGAATCTGTGCCCCCTCAGGTTCTTGAAGCACAACATTTCGTGAAGCACAAAAAATATTGGTACAAGGAGGAAACTTAAAAACTAAATAAATATAAAATAGAAAGAACGATGAATTTTAATTTAAACAAACAATTTTTATACTCTCAAATATATTAGTACTATTTAAACTGTTTAACTAACTTAGCCATTGCCACCACTGATGGGAGAACGGCGATAGAGCGGTATAAATATAAGGCTGTTATAAGCCTTATATTTATACCACTCCAATATATAATGCTGTGAAAAACAAATATAATGGTAATTGTTCCAAAAATACATAAATAACCATAAATTTATAAGAATATACAGCAGGCCCCCATTATAACGCGGTTTGCTTTACGCTGATTCGCTATAACGCTGTTCTTATATTATAACCCGTATCTGACTATAACGCTCTTTTACAGATTCCATCTTTGGCATATCGTTTCATTTGATGGAGTTGATAGCTTAAAAATGAATACCAAAACAGCATTAAAACATTTCCCGTGCAGACTTGAGAAATTTTCCCATGCTCGGTGAAATTTTCTCGCACGCTAAATTAATTGCAGTACAATGACTTGTTACGCAGTTCCAAGATCAACATTTTAAAAAATGATCAAGTATATTGCTTGTAATATTTGCGTTATATCCATTTGCATTTATCCGAAGTCTAGTCATCATTCAGTACAGTATTAGACATTGTGCGTAACAGACATTTTACTTGAACATTGTATCGTAATTAATGCAACCAAAGCAGTTACATTTTTGAAGAGTTAATAATGGCCGATAAGAATGAAAAAGCAACAGTCTGGGTGCAGTACGAAGACTATAAATGTAAGAAAAAGACTGAATTTGAAAATTAAATTAGAAATTTTGAAACAAATCGATTGCGGTCAACGACAAGCAGGTGTGTGCCATGTGTTTATCTGTTTAACTGTAAGAACAATTATAAAAAAATAAATAATTAATTTTAGCAGCGGGAAAGATAGCTGTTCCACTGCAAGCAACTAGGGCTAGGCCGACTATTAGGATTGAAATGGAAAGACTTTAACTAATTTTATTGAAGATAATATCCAATGCAGAATTCAGTTAAGTTAAATATTATAAAACAGAGAGAGAGAGAGAGAGAGAGAGAGAGATTAGCCAATATGATGATCTGAAGAAAACTCACCTAAAAAAAAAAAAGTGGAACCATTTAAAACTAGTAAGGGCTGGTTGAATAGATTTAAAATCCAGGGAGAAGCTGCAAGTGCAGATGAAGGAGCCGAAACTTTCAAAGAAGAACTTGTTAAAATTATTGAAGAGGGGTATTTTGCGTTATACTTCTCAACAAGTTTTTAACATAGATGAAGCAGGACTTTTGTGGAAACAAATGCCTAAAAGAAGTTTCACATTGAAAGAAAAAAAAAACGTGCCAGGTTTCAAAGCAGGGAAGGATCGGTTGACTTTATTGTTGGATGGTAACGCTGCGGGGGATTTAAAATTAATATCCCTTTTAGTTTATTTGGAAGAGGGCCAAAGTTCAATCCAAAATCAACACATTTTTCATGATTAAATTCATCAATTAAATTCATGATTTTAATTGGAATTTTAAGTTTAATTTTTATACGTAAGTAGTTACCACATAATTATACACGTATGTAATGCAGAATATTTTATAGGTACAAATATTTGAATATTAAATATTTTGACCGACATTTGTGCATCTTTTCACTACCGTTTATTATTGATTAGGAAATATCCTATGGCACCGTACAAATACATATGTTATCTTATGGGAATGCGGCGCTCGCTTAGCGTGGATTCACTTAGTGCTCTTTTCCGGAATGAATTATCAGCGTTAAGTGGGGGTTACCTGTATTACAAAAAATTGCATTCCTAGAGTTAAGAAATTTATGACTGTTTATCATGATTTAGAAGTACAATTTTATTTCAAAGTAAAAATAACTTAAAGGCTACAGTTTTAATGATTACCGAATGTTATCAACACTAACTTTTAGGCTTGAATTCTTACAAAATAGTCAGTCCTCGTATAGCATGATAGTTGTGTTCCTAGAAACCCTTGTGCAATGCAAAATCGTGCAATATAAATAACAGGCCCTATGGGAAAAATAGGGTTAGGTGCCAACCACCCAAGATTGAATACACATTTGTGGCCAAAACATTACCAAACACAATAAATAATCATAACAAAATACTTATTTATTTTATTACGACTATTACATAATAAAATATTGCTAATGCTTTTGCTTCTATTGTAAGCAAACTTGTTCTTTGTTTGATTTTCTATTCAAACAGATGACAGCGGTTCCATCTCTTCCAATTCTTTGTATCTTGATCTAATGGATTTTATCACACTTTGAGTTGTTCCTGCTATGAAAGTTGTTTTTATTTTCTCTGCATTCTGTCTAATTCTCGGCGTTGTCTCATTTAGGCCTGTAGCACATGCAATATCACATGGTCTTTCATTTCACTCTAAGTGTTTCACAATTTCATATTTTTTCTCTATCGACAGAGGCGGACTAGTCATAAGCCTTACCGGGGAAACCCCAGTGGGCCGGAGGCCAGTGTGATTTTGGCTATAAATGCTAGTATGAGGCCACTACAAATTTTCCTGGGTAAGAATTTTTGACCCAGTCCACCTCTGTCTATCGATATTGCTTTTCTTTTTTCTCTCTGAATCTGAAGTGCCTTCACCAGGATGCTTCCTTTTCACACCTTTTAAGTATTTTACTCATTTTTAGGGAATAAAGCAAAATTACAAAATGAGGAGGCATGTTTGGTACACATAAACAAAGCTGCCCGCATGTAGCAACTGAATAAACAAAGCAGTAATGACAGAAACACACTGTTCCTTCTCACACTAGCTAACATTTTACTAAAACACTTTTTGGAGATCACTACCATAAAACACTCGGCTCCTGACCACTCGGCGGCCTCCGTAGCTGAGTGGTCAGGAGCGGGAGTGCAGTAGCACATGGTCTTTGAGTAGACCGGGGTTCAAGCCCCTGACTGCTGAATAAGGTCGATCTGCCAACCCGCACTGGACCAGCGTGGCAGATTATGGTCCATTCCCCTCAGCATGAATTGTTGAGGAGGCTTCCATCCTGCAGTCGGTTGATAATGGCTGCACTTTACCTTTTACCATAAAACAATAAAAACAATTTCCAGTTGCCTTCCTGCTAGTGGAATCTGTTATAAATAGGTAGTAAACTCAATCTAATTGCATTTGCAATGATACCAATAGCTGGAATTGTGTGGGTTTTTACGTTATTATGGTGAAATGTGTTCCCCTTCACTGATATAAAAAACAAATACATTTTCAGAATCTTCTTTTCATTCCTGTCATGTTGCTTTCAGTTGGGGTGATTCCACGTTCGACTGCTATTTCTTGTAAACACAGGCGAATCGTGAATAAGCGAATTCAGTTCATGTTAAAAACAATATCGTTCCCCTATTTATAAATCATGTATGATCGATTTTGTGTAATGTAAATACATGTTATACGAGAACTGACTGTACTTAATTTTTAAAATATTTTATTAAAAAAAATACCTGTCTTATTTATAAAAATAAAGTACAGGTAACCCTCATATAACACAGTAGTTAGGTTCCTATAAAATCTTGTGTAGTGCAAAACTGTGTTATACGGGACTAAGAACCAGTACACAAAAATGGGGGTTATGTTTCAAGAGCTAACAAAAATACACCATTTCGTTAACAAAATGTTAACAAAACTGACAAAAATACACAATTTCGTTACACATAGATTTCATGTATCTTCTGCTGTCTTTAAAAAAATCATTAATCTGGGTTTGTTTGCTTTTGCTTGATAGATCTTTGCAATTTCATCGTATGGAACTAAGGATTTTTGAAGCTCCTTTTTAACTTTGGGCTCCTTCCAGTCAAAGAATCTGAATTCAAAAAATAAAGTTCTAATTTCTCAGCTAACTTTATGCTTTTCTGTATACTTTTTAGTGTAAAATTTGGAAGTTCACAATTTTTATCTGCACTATCATCCTCTGAATTGATTTAATTTGCCTCCAATGCCATTTCCACGAAATCTGCTTTGCCAACATCTTTTTTCTATCAGTAATTCTTGAACATCTTCAGTAATAATTTTTTTTTTTAGGAGCATTAGCAACTAAGGCTCTGTGTGTTTTGAGGTCAATTTTCTATTTTTCTGGATGAAAAACATGAGTTTCCAGGAGAAAAAACCATGCTATCATCAACTGAGACCGACTAACTTAGCTACATTGTGAAAAAGACCCATAAAAATTCCTCCCATCATCAACGGGATTTGAACTTAGGTCTTTTCCACCCGATGTGGGGATGATGGAGATTCTACCAACTGTGCTACCCACGAGGGTTTCAGTAGTCATATCATCAAAACCTTCCCTTCCTATCGACTTAGGAAGTTCTACTATCACACGGAGTCCCTTTTCTGTCGGTTTGACCATATATCCTGAATGAACTACTCTTGTCATACATGTTTCCAACATGCATTTAATGATAGTGGAGTGATAAAGCTATGATTTCGATACAGTTCACAATTGAAAAATGTTTCCATGCCTTCATCACTTCAATTTTCTATCAATTCAAATTCCGAATAATTTTTTTCCAAAATCCATTGTAACGATTTTCTGATGCAATGAGTTTCAAAGGTAGATATAATGCCTTGATCTAATTAAAGAAGTTGTATTAGGTGGAAGGAACATTATTTCAACTTTTGGATAACTTAAATCTTTGGATTGGCCTGGCAGATTATCCAATAGTAATAAAACTTTAAAATCTAGATTTTTTTTTCCACAAGTTCAATAACACAGAACTAACACGGGGATTTCCCAATTTTTTTTTTTTTTTCCATGACCATTAGAGAGCCAAAAGCAGGGATTCGCAAAAAAAAAAAAAAAAAAAAAAAAAATGGAAGTGTTGAAAAATTACATCCAACATAACAGCAGAGTTATGTTGTATGTATAATGAAAGTAGAAGAGATACAAGAAAGATTTTAGAAAAGACCATGGTAGATAACAACATAACTTTGATTATCATAGATAATTAAAAATCTGAACCAGAAATCAAAGACTTTTAATGAAATTCATATGGATATATTCAAATGAAGTGCTTTGTGGTTCAAATCAGAAAAAAGAAACTTAATTAAAAAAAAAAGTGCCATATCCCCCAAAGGAGGGAGGGGGGCAAAATCAGAGCTGCTTAATGTGTGGCAATCCACTAGCTAAATACTTAGCTGCACCAGTATTTAGCCACTAATCAAGGACTAAATAAATCCCACAATGTATAGCTTTATATGGATAATTTAGAAAGAATGGCAAGTTATCTTGAATTTTTACCAATTTATTTAATTTTCTATAGTGAATGATAGAAATATGGTAGTTTTGTTTATTTAACATTTAATCATAAACTGATATGTTAATTATTAGCCTTAATTGTGAACAGTAAACTATAACAATAATGAAAAATTTCTATGTAATTGCTATGAAGTAACCATAATGTGTGAGAACTTTTGAATTTATTGCAAACAAAAACATGTATAATGTATGCCAAAAACAACTAAAATAACATTGCTAGAATTTAATAATCCAGCTGATGTTTAGTTAAATGTATATATAGGTATATATATACACACATTTTGCACTGGAGTGCTCGTATCTGTTCTATTCTAATTTTCGCTGCATCAGGACCACTGCTGTTCAATTCCCCTGTATTGGCGGTTCGATCTGGGGATCGGGTGGCGGACTGATCTTTCGATTAATTCTCCTTTGTGGCGATTTGTCTAGCGTTCGAAATGCAGCGATTCCCTGACCATTATTGGCCTTGTGGTCCTCTATCGAGATGGGGCGTAATGGTCAGTCTATTTTTTGGGTTTTTTTGTTTTGTTTTATTGTAGTGGTTTACATCTCTGTTGGTGATATTTCACATAAATTTGGACCTGGTGCCCGTCAGACCGTTAAATTTCTATTTAATTGGCTTTTAAAATTCATTGAATTATTATTCGCACATTTAGATTTTCTAAATTATTTTAGAGAGTTTCTGCTGCAATATTTTTACTCTTGTTACCCCTCTCTTTCCTCCCTGCTTGGTTTGATTTAATTTAGGTTTAATTTTGACTTTTCGCTCTTGTCTTGCCATACTGCTGGCAATATTTTTTATTTTAATCCTTATTATAATTTACTTATATGGTTATATTTCAGGCATCATGTGGAAGAATATGCTTTTTGCTGCCTCTGATGTATGCTGTACCCACTTTTTATTTTTATTATCAAAGATTCCATTTCCAACTATATTTAAATGTTATTCAAATATATATATATATATATATATATATATATAAATAAATAATGACATTAAAAAATAAAATAGATAAATAAGAAAATAAATAAACATGTAGTCATTAGAGGCAGTATATACGAATCCTCCACATGATACCCAATATATTACTGAAATTATTACATATTGAAAAATTAATTCAAATGCTCGTAGTATGGCAAACTGTAGAGCGAAAATTTAACATAAACCTAACAATTAATCATAATAGGGTTATGATTAATTGTTAGGTTTATGTTAAATTTTCGCTCTACAGTTTTACCATACTACGAGCATTTGAATTAATTTTTCAATACGTAATTTCAGTAATATATATATATAGCTGTTATTCTGCCAATAAGCTTCTAAAATTATTAATAAATTATTACTGTTTCTGTTTTGTTATTATGGTGAGAAGGTTTCTACTGAAGCAATAATTCTCAGGTTACATAAAATAAAGAAAGAAAGAAAGAAAGAAAGAAAGAAAGAAAGAAAGAAAGAAAGAAAGAGAGAGAGAGAGAAGAGAGAGAGAGAGAGAGAGAGAGAGAGAATGGGTGTGTGCAATCAAAATACACACATGCTGGAAAGAAGTTTTGTGGATATGTTTGACGAGAATTGCAGCGAACAAAAGCAATCAAGAAAAATGAGAAAGAAAAGTCAGAAATAGATTAATGGTGACTTCTTAGTCACTGTTAATCTTAAAAGAGTAAATGGTAAAAATAAGAAAACACAGTATCACATTTTTTTTTTACCAATTCCATGAAATATTCTGACTTCTTTAAGAGGAAAGAGGTTATAAAGTCAGAAGAAAACATAGCGATTACTTAAGATTTAAAATTGTATGTTCAACTTAAATATAAAGTTATTGACTTAGCTATTCTTTTAAAATAAGCTAGTCCTTAGTATCTTAAAATCTCAGTATATTAAAGGAGGCAGTAAAGGAAGTAAGCAAACCCTTAGCCATAATTATGAGAGTTTCCTTGTACTCAGGGGAGGTACCCAATACACTGGAGATGTGCAAATGTGACCCAAATTCACAAAGGAGGATCAAAGGCTGACACAAGTAATTATAGACCTGTGAGTGTAACTTCTGTTCCAGGAAAATTAATGGAGGCACTGGTTAAAGAAGCACTGCAGGATCATCTAGACAAGACTTCAGTTATAGCTCGGACACAGCATGGTTTTGTTAAGGGAAGTCTTGCCTGACCAATTTGATTGGATACAATGATGCAGTCACAAAAGAACTGGATGCAAGGAATAACTTTGATATTATATACTTGGATCTTAGAAAGGCTTTTGATACTGTTGGACATGGAAGACTGCTGCACAAATTGGAGCAGTGTGGCATTGGAGGCAAATTGCTGCTATGGATAAAGGAGTGGTTGAGGAAGAGAAGGCAGAGAGTGGTAATCAATGGACACTGCTCATCGTGGAATAATGTTATTAGTGGAGTCCCTCAGGGTTCAGTGTTGGGTCCACTATTGTTTTCTGTATTTATAAATAATATTGATGATGGTATATCAAGCTTAAAGTCCAAGTTTGCAGACGATACAAAGGTTGGCAGGGTTGTTAAGGACACTACTGACGTTATGCTGCTGCAACAGGATCTGGAAAGGTTGAGCAGATGGGCTGAGAGGTGGCAAATTAAGTTTAACATTGACAAATGTAAAGTACTACATATGGGAAACAGCAACCCCAGAGCAGTGTACCAACTCTGTTGTACTACACTGACAGTGGTAGAGAATGAAAAGGACCTGGGAGTAATTGTGCAGGCAGATATGAAATTCTCTGAGCAGTGCAGATGGGCTGCAAGAGTAGCTCATGGTGTCTTATCAATGATATACAGGAATTTTTCTAGCAGGGATAAGGAGGAGATTATTCCCTTGTATAATGCAACGGTGAGGCCACACCTTGAGTACTGTATACAGGTTTGGAGGCCTCATTTCAAGAAGGATATAGAGCTGCTGGAACGAGTACAGAGAAGGGCAACAAGATTAGTGAATGGAACAAAGTGTTGCTCTTACGAAGAAAGGCTTAAGTTTTGCAAATTACAGTGTCTGGAGACTAGGCACCAGCAAGGTGATCTGATAGAGGTGTATAAAGCCTTGAATGGTTTGAGCATGCTCAATGCTGATGGGATTCTGCCTCTTGCTCAGAATAATCACCTGAGAGGGCATAAATTCAAATTGAGGAAAGACAGATGTAGGATAGATGTGCGGAAATTTGCCTTTGGCCAGAGGGTAGTTGGTTGGTTGGTGGAACAGACTTCCATCCCTTGTTGTGGAAGTTGATAGCCTAAATAAATTTAAGGCTCAGCTGGACGAGTATTTCGAACGAAAGGAGGGGTGAATGGAAGTTTTTTTTTTGGCTGATGCTGCATAAGCCTGCATCATATGCCTCTACTAATGCTAATGCCTCTACTAATGCTAATGCTGAAATGAGAAATAAAAGTCAGAAATAAATTAATGGTGACTTCTTAGTCACTGTTAATCTTAAGAGTAAATGGTAAAAATAAGAAAGCACAGTATCACATTTTTTTTTGACCAATTGCATGAAAAATTGACTTCTTTAAGAGGAAAGAGGTTATAAAGTTAGAAGAAAACATAGCAATTACTTAAGATTTAAAATTGTATGTTCAACTTAAATATAAAGTTATTGACTTAGATATTATTTTAAAATGAGTTACTGTCTCAGTATCTTTGAAATTATCATTCTAGAAGGAAGAATGAGTACTGAAATGTGTTCTCCTGTATGTGTATATTAATTATTAATGCTTCTAATTACATACAGTCGTCAATTGAGTTACACAGTGAATAATATTTTGGAAACTCAGACATTTTAGAAAGGTGTGACAAATGTAACGACAGTCACACTGAGAGGAAATAGCTAATTTCGTAAAGAAGAAGAGAGCCTCTTTAATTGTAAATTAATTTATCCATAGCTTGGATTACATAAATGAGTAAAAAAAAATTTTTTAATTTTTATAAATTTATTCACGTCCAGCAAAGTGGAGAGCTATTTTAATATCTTTACAAAAAGACTGCATTCCTGGAAATCTCTAAATAATTTTGACTTTATTGTATCTGAAAACAGATATAAAGTCAAAAGGTCCTAAGATAGTTCTGAATTTTGAAATTAACATTAATTTGCATGGAAACAAAAGTGTTGAAAACTCTATAAACTATTAATAAAGAAAAAATATAAAGAATTTTTATCAAGAAATGAAAAACTAATTCTTTTTAAAATTTTTTTATAAATGGTACAAATTTTAAAACTTAAGTGGTCAGTATTTTTGCCAAAGAAGTAATGTTTAAACAAAATTTGGACATTTCTAAAGTTTTTAAAGATGCTCTTTCATTCTAATTGTTTTGTCTTTTACTGCTTTGAATTATATTCTAGTGTCATTTATTATCAAAAGAAATATTTTGAGATATCTCTCACAATCTTTCTTTTGTCAGAAACCAACATAAACTTACAGGTTTGAGTGTCTACTTGACGTTCATCTTATCACTGTTAATCATAAGCACTGAACTAGCAGGCACAAATAAAGGACAATGACAACTCTAAGAAAAGTCTGCTTATATTTCCTGATTTCAAATAGCAAAACAAACGCTTGCAAGACTGAACAGCAACAAACTTAACTTTTTAACTAGGAAAGTAACTGCTGCTAAATTAAACATAAATCGCTATTCCGCTTCAGCAATGATTCCATACTCCAGTAATGTTATGCTTAAAACTGAGAGGTTCAATCAAATGTACCCTTCCATTTTGTACCATTATTCAACTTAGTAATACAACTAAGAATTACAATCAAGATTTTCTAATAATGTCTATCTTATATAGAAACATTAAAAATATCATAACAGTTGAATTGTTAGTGTTTTCCTTTTTTTTTTTTTTTAATGACAAGCAACCTTATCAACCACATTTGTTCAAAAATAGCTATTACTCTTGAGTTGTAAAGTTAACTAAACACTTAACTATAATTAACTACATTTCATCTAAACTACTAAATTAATAAAAATGAGGAAGAATTAGATTAAACTATACTATAACTGTATTGATAAAAAGACTGAACTATAACTAAATATTTAATCAATTTTAAAATATTCATATTTTTGCATTTACAACACAACCTTGTGTTGGTTGGTTGTTTGAAAATTCTTTGGATCACATCAACTAGTTTGGCATATAGGTTCAAACAATATTAAATGTATTTTGTCATGTGTTATGTCTGCACAAACATGTTTGTGAACAGAAATGCATATTGTGTGTGCAATGAAAATTTCAGAGAAGGGGAATCTTCTATAACTAGTTTAAACAAATGAAAGACACTTTAACAATTCCTAAGTCTCAATGGAATTTTAACTCAGACCTCTCCAAATATGTAATGAAACCACTATACTGTCATGGATAACTGAAACTTTTTGCTTTTTATATTAAATTCTTTATTACTTTTTTTTTTTTTTTGGAATAAAGACTATTCAGAAGGTTGTTTTTGGAGGTTTTACAGTGCAACGGCAGCTAAAGGCCAGATATTCAGAAGGAAACAGTAATATTACTAAACATAACCTAAACACTATTATAACAACAGTTTATCCCCCATTTCTCTATGCTGCAGAAATCTGGGCATCTCCCTCTACCACCAAACCAGAATTCTCCTCAAAGTATTGGCTTCTCAAGTGGGCTTACCAAAGCTTAGTCTACCTCCCCCAGCTCTGAACCACCGCCATGGCTAACACACTCAATATTCCAAGGCTCACAAGGTTCATTGACGAAAGGAGACTCATCATAACAGTCAAGCTCATAACTGCTCTCATCTCCTCTCCCTTCTTCTGAGGCAAGTGTGAATGGAGGATCCCAGTGGCGCATCTGCAAGCAACTCTGCAGCTATGTCCTTTTCAAACATCTTTTCACCTGTCGGACAAGTTTCTTCCTCAGCAGATGTTATTAGGCATCAAGGATCTAGATGTTGACTTCAAAAAGTTTAGCCAGGATCAACAATATAGAAAAAAATACTCTGTGGTGGGTGGCCAAGGCTACCACAATTATAACCCGAGTCCCAAGCAATGTATATTCTTACTCAATTCAACTCAATGTATATTCTCGTGTTATGTATTTTGTAACTAACGGTCTGTACACTCACTTAATGTATTCTATATATAGTATACTCAATTAATTTCTCTATTTCTATTACTTTATCATTTTTATTTATTATTATTATTTTTTTTTTTTTTTTGGTTCATTGAAGCAACCTTGTCTTTGTAGTACATTGTTAACCCCTGGCCACTGTGCCATGGGCAGTTGCTTTGTTTGTTTGGATTTTAGGAGCATTAGCAACTAAGGCCATATTGCTCCGGGGATATGCAGTGGTCATTCACTGACCTTTCCGCATCCTCCATATTTGGTGGGCACCGGCTCGAACCCCAGTCTAATCAAGAAGCATGTGCCATGCACTGCTGCTCCTGCCCACCTGGCTACGGAGGTGTCCATGGGCAGTTGCAACTACACTATTATGTAAATCATCATTTATGTGTTGCAATAAAGATTCTTTCTTCTTCTTTCTAACAATTGTGGCCAAGGTTCACCAGGTTCACAATAGGTGATATAAAGATATAATTAAAAGTAATAATAAAAAAAAGATGGTATACAAATTCAACACATTGAAAGATTAATAAGTAGAAACAATAACTATTCAGTAAAAGAGTTTAAAAAATAAAATAAAATGAATAGGATACAAGATACATTAGAAAAGAGGACGTGGAACTTAAGAGATTATGATAGTAAATAAGGTTACAAATCTTATTATTAACACTATTTTTGATATTTGTAATACTTACTCTAAATGTTGAAGATTAGGCCAGTTCTTGGGGATTTTGTCATTATTCCAATGGGAAAGCAAATATTCAATAACCTTATGTCGTAAGGCTGGAGCAGTTCGTCCATCTGTAATTTCTGTACCCTTATCACGCTCATCTGTTTGTATCCAAAATGCCTAATTAGAATAAACTATTTTATCTTTTAGATATAACACAATCATAACATGCTAAATTATTATTTGCTTACTGTCTTCAAAAAATCTTTCAATAAATCCCAACAAAAAATATGATAAATAACTGTATTAACTATAAATCTGAAACATACAGAAATGTGAGTAATATTAAAAATTTCTTTCGTGCATATTTTAACAAACAAAAAATGAGTTATGTACCCAGCTTGTTCTAATACTAAAATGTATTAGAATTAGGTAATGGCTAAGGCAAAGTACAGGATTTCATTATAACAGGTTTTCCAAATAAGGATCCAAGTTGAGTTTTGTCAGAGGAAACCAATGATGAAGGAGACAGTTTCAAGCTCCCTGAAATAATTTAGTGATTGCTTGATTGAATTTGCTTCTTCTAAAGGATTTTACAGACATCCTTTTAGGGACAGATTAGAACTTGAAATCATCATCTGAACTTCAGTGGTCCCCATCATAAAAGTAGCTACTCAAATATTTTGTCAGTGAGTGCTCTGTCAATTGAAGAGCTTCTGACAAAGAAATGGCAGTAACTAATATTTAACTATTGCTGCCTCATCACTCTTACTCAAATATATGAGCTGCTCCAGTAGCCCACTAAGCAGTTTCCCCATATATAATTCAATAAGTTAATGTGCAATCTTCCTTTCTTTTATATGTACTGAATAATAAACCAGAAGAAAGAGAAACATTTGACTTCCTATGAAAGCATATTATTATTAAATATGAATGCATATTATTAAACAAGAAACGTTTTTTGCAGTTTCATGGGCAACTGACCAGTCCTTCATATCAAATGACCAGTCATTACTACTTTTTGATGAATACATAGCCTTTTCTCAAATAAAATAACCACTAAGATGAACTTTCCTCTGTGACTGATCCTCCAACCACAAACTCTATGCTTATTCCATTATTTGGCAAGATGGAGTCAGGGCAACTGAAAAGCAATGCCTTCAATAACAGTGCTTTTTGTTAAGCACTATTATTGAAGCACTTGCTGAACCAGCTCTTTATTTTATTTGCCTCTTGAATGTACAGGTAGTTCCTGACTTTACGAGTTAATTCATTCCTATCATGCGCTCGTAGAGTGGGAATTTATTTCCCGTAGACAATGTTAAAAATAGGGGTTATGTTCCCAACAATGAAATTAGTTAGCTAATTGGTTTATGTTTAAGCAATGATTGATTTATCCAAAGAAATGAAAATACAGCCTGTAAAATCAAGCAAATTATAATAATAAAGAAATTATTTAACTTACAAACGTTAAAGAATGTTTATTCTTCATTATCATCGACTAAATGCACACTCGTCAATCACTAATTATTGGCTCGGCACTTGTTGGTTTGTTGCACAAGGAGTTATCCTCTTCAGAAATGCTTCAAGAGGCATTTGTTTATAAGATAATCTTCTCTTTTTTATAAATTTCAATAGCATGCATAAGCATTTTTTAACAGAATGCACAAATTGCAACAAACACGATTTGCGCGGAGTAAGTTTACGAAGCTTAAAAAAAAAAAGTAATGAAGAGAAGATTCTGAACATTTATTTATGTTTTTTATACGATGGAAGATGTCAGTAAATGAGAAACACAATTTCACCATAATAACATAAAAAACATACAATTCCAGCAATCGGTATTTTTGCAAATTAGCATTAGCAGAAGCATATGATGCAAGAAAGCAAGCTTATGCAGCATCAGCCAAAAAAAAAAAAACCCCTTCCACTTCACCCCTCCATTCGTTCGAAATACCTGTCCAGCTGAGCCTTAAATTTATTTAGGCTATCAACTTCCACAACAAGGGATGAAAGTCTGTTCCACCAACCAACTACCCAAGAAATGCAACAGCATGAAGTTTACTATCCATTTATAATCGCTTGCAGTAACAGAAAAGCCCAATAAGCCGGAAAGTACAAATTATTTTTATCGTTTTATGATCATGACCTCCAGAAATGTGCTTTAGAAAAATATCACAAAGCCATTCACAAAATTGGTTCTTATAACAGAACATATGAAATGAGGAAAGGACAGTGCATTTTAATTTTTTTTTTTTTTTTTTTTTGAAAACCCCAAACATGAGAGGTATTAGAACCTATAGTACTTAGTACCATGCTTGGGTTGAAGATTTAGAAGACGAAAGAAGATATTTGTTGACATTAGACTTGAACTTCTGTAGACTGTAATTTTCAGGAAATACGTAAGAAGGAAGGTTGTTCCAGAAAATGGCAGTTGAACAAATAAACAAGGAATATGAAAACTTGGTTCTGTGAGTTTGAAGTTGGACAGTAAATGGATGTTGGCTGGTGGCGGCACGTGTTCAGACTGTTTTGAAATAGAGAGAGAGCGGGAATTATAGAAGCCAATTCAGAAGAACAGTGCCCGTGGAAGTATTTGCAGAAAAGGCATGCAGCATAAACAGTAAGTCTATGAGACAGAGAGTGGAGAGACTCTGTTACAGATGAGTCATTAATTAACTTAACTGCCCTCTTCTGAATGGAATCTAGAAGACTGAGAGAGGTTTTGGGGGCACCGCCCCAGATGTGGCGACAATATTCCATGGTAGGGCGGATTTGCGATTTGTACCGAGTGAACAGCTGTTTCTGTTTGGAAGAAAAGTAACGCCGAGAGCAAAAGAGAAAACCAAGTTTTTAGATGGAGAGGATGCAATATTTGTAATATGCTTGTGCCAAGAGAGATTGAAAGTCAGGGTAATCCCCAAAAGAGATATATCATTTTGCCTAGAAATCGGAGTATCACCAAAGATAAGTATAGGAGCAGAAGAATCCTTTTTGCAAGATATAAGACAAGACTGAGTTTTAGAAGGATTGAAATCAACTAAGTTGTCTTTGCCCCACTAGAGAATTACCTGGAGATCAGCATTTAAGGAATTGGTAGCACATTTTCGAGAAGTTGAAGCTGATTGAGCAGGGCAAGTTTTTTCAAAATGGAAAGTGGAATGCAATGTGCTATCACGCGGACATAATAGGGCTTACAGAGACGTGGTGCCACCCAGAAATTGGGGATGATGAGTTTCAGTACGGCTTGTATAATGTATTTAGGAAGGATAGGTTAGATAGAAGGGGTGGTGGGGTAATGCTTCTTATCAGAAGCAGCCTGAGTGCGACGATAGCTTTTCCGGATTCAGACATTTCACATGCTAGTATAGAGTCTGTATGGTGTGAGATAGTTGGAAACAATGGTATAATGCGAGTAGGAATAATCTACAGACCAGGTGATTGTGAAGATTATGACAAAAGCCTCTACATGCAAATGGAATGGGCAAGTAAGCGTCAATGCCTTATTATGGGTGATTTCAATTTGCCTCTAATTGATTGGAGTAAATGGGAAGGAAACTTGACATGGGGAACAATTTTTAAATCAACTAGATGACTGTTATTTGTATCAACATGTCAGGGAAAGTACTAGAGAAAAGAATATCCTAGACCTCATCATCACACATGAATCAGATGACATAACAGGGCTGACAGTAGAGGAACCAGTAGCAGGAAGTAATCACGGAGTTCTACGGTGGATGATGACGAGAGAGGTAGCAGAAGTAAAAGGCAAAGGAATGGGTTTTAATTTCAGAAAAGGAAATTACGATGCCTTAAGGTACTACATGGCCTCTAACTGGGTAGATATCGCGCAGAGAATGAATACATTTGAACTGTGGTACGCTTTTAAAACATTAATCACAGATGCCTTGAATGCATATATACCATTAAACAAATACTGCACGAGAAGGGTTCCAAGCTGGATGAATAGTGAAGTTACCGCATTACTTGAGCAGAAAAAGGTGGCATGGAAAGGATACAGAGCAATAAAAAGTATTGAAGCCTATAACAGCTACAAGGTGATCTGTAATAGAGCCACAAAAAAGGTTCGACAGGCAAAGGCAGTTTATGAGAAATCACTAGCAAACAGAGCAAAGAGGGGGGATAAAGAATTCTTCACATATATAAATGCCAAGAAGAGCAGGACAAACCAGATCGGATCTTTACGTAAAGGAAAAGGGATAGTAATAAATACACCAGCTGCCGTTGCAGATGAACTCAACAGTTATTTTGCATTGATATTTACAAATGAAAAACGTTTTGTGGCAATGGGAAATTGTGGGAGCAAAGTTAAAAAATATGTAATTAATGATATTGAAATTTCGCAAGATTATTTAATGAAAAAACTTTCGAGCCTACAGACCAGTAAGGCTCCTGGAGTTGATGGAATATACCCTATAATCTTAAGAGAGGCGGCAAGCGAGTGCATTGAACCATTGAGGCTAATTATGCGAGCATCACTAGACTCTGGGGAAATTCCCTTGGATTGGAAAAGTGCAAATGTATCTCCCACACATAAGGGTAGCTCTAAAAGTGAAGTTGGAAATTATCGACCTGTCAGTCTGACTTCAGTAGTAGGGGAAATCATGGAGGCAATGATCAAGGGTGGAATTCAGGATCATTTGGATCGAATTGAAATTCTCACGGATACTCAGCATGGTTTTGTAAGGGGAAAATCATTTTAACAAATCTGGTCCGCTATTTCGAAAGGGTCACTCACGAGCTGGATTTAGGGAATAATTTCGACATTGTTTATTTAGATTTCAGCAAAGCTTTTGACTCAGTCCCACATGAGCGGTTGCTTTATAAGCTGGAACAGGTTGGAATCACTGGGAAAATCCTTAGATGGATAGAAGGATGGCTTCAGGGCAGGAGGCAGAGGGTTGTGATAAATGGCTATTCCTCAGATTGGGTTGATGTAAGAAGTGGGGTTCCCCAAGGATCAGTATTAGGACCACTGTTGTTTTTAATTTTCATAAACGACATTGATGAAGGGATAGAGGGCGTGATGTCTAAATTTGCAGATGATGTTAAAATTGGTAGAGTAGTTAATGATCACTGTCAAGCTGAGCTTCTTCAGAGAGACCTAGATAGACTTGAGGAATGGTCAGAAAAATGGCAGCTGTGCTTTAATCCAACAAAGTGTAAGGTATTACACCTGGGAAACAGTAATCCCAAAAAAAACTTATTCACTTGGTGGAGTTCAACTAAACCCAGTACTGGAGGAAAGGGACTTGGGTGTTATGATACAGTCAGACATGAAATTCTCTGAGCATTGTAAACAGGTTGCAAGGAAGGCCCATGGTGACCTATCGATGATCTATCGAACTTTTGCAAGTAGAGATAGGGACGTGATAATCCCATTATATAAGGCTTATGTTAGACCACACTTGGAATACCGTGTTCAAGTATGGAGACCGCACCTAAAGAAAGACATCGAGCTTCTTGAAAG